>NC_035439.2:21666219-22324276 GCF_002127325.2 Helianthus annuus | reverse complement strand
GCGGTATCCTAGGCTGCTGAAGTAGACCAGCGGGCTTCTGATATTCAACCTTGACTCTCGCACAGGTCAAACATTTTCCAACGTACGTAGCGATGTGGGCCTTCATGCTAGGCCACCAATAAGTAGTGCTGATGTCGTGGTACATTTTATCCGACCCTGGATGTACTGAGTAGCGAGACTTGTGAGCTTCATCCATCACAAGTTCGCGTAGACCGCCATAAAGAGGGACCCAAATCCGGCCCGTTACATAGTAGGCACCGTCTTCCTTTTGTTCCATTTGCTGTCGTGAGCCGCGTAAGGCTTCAGCCTTAACATTTTCGGGCTTCAATGCTTCTACCTGAGCATTTCGTATCTGTGCTGGAAGGCTAGACTGAATCGTAAGCTGTAGCGCTCGCACGCGCCGTGGTAGAGTGTCCTTCCGACTGAGGGCGTCAGCCACAACACTGGCTTTGCCTGGATGATACTTGATAGCGCATTCATAATCGTTAAGTAACTCGACCCATCGTCGTTGACGCATGTTCAAATCCTTCTGCTTAAGGATATGCTCGAGACTCCTGTGATCGGTGTAAATCGTGCACCTGGTACCGTACAGGTAGTGTCGCCATATCTTAAGCGCGAAAACAACAGCTCCCAGCTCTAAATCGTGCGTCGTGTAGTTGCGTTCATGAACCTTTAGTTGACGAGAAGCGTAGGCTATCACTTTATCACGTTGCATCAACACACATCCAAGACCCTGGATGGATGCGTCACAATATACTACGAAGTCTTCTGTGCCTTCTGGCAATGAAAGAATAGGTGCGCTGCAGAGCCTATCCTTTAGATACTGAAAAGCAGTTTCCTGCGTGTTGCCCCAACGGTAGGTGACGCCCTTCTGTGTCAGTAGCGTAAGTGGTTGCGCGATCTTCGAAAAGTCTTTAATAAACCGTCTGTAGTAGCCTGCCAAACCCAAGAATTGGCGTATTTCTGTCGGTGTACGCGGTGCAGGCCAGTTCCTGATCGAATCTACCTTGGATGGATCGACGTGAATCCCATCCTTGTTTACCACGTGGCCTAAGAAGTGGACTTCACGAAGCCAGAAGTCGCATTTTGAGAGCTTAGCGTACAGCTGTTCCTTTCGAAGGAGTTCCAAAATAAGGCGTAGGTGCTGCTCGTGCTCCTCCTGACTCTTGGAATAAATCAGGATGTCGTCGATGAATACGATGACGAACTTGTCGAGATAGGGTTTGCACACCCTGTTCATAAGATCCATGAATACCGCAGGCGCATTTGTAAGTCCGAACGGCATAACCAAGAACTCGTAGTGACCATAGCGAGTTCTGAATGCTGTCTTAGAGACATCCTCCTCGTGGACTCTCAGTTGATGATAACCTGACCGTAGGTCGATCTTGGAATAGTAACACGACCCTTGCAACTGGTCGAATAAGTCGTCTATGCGTGGAAGAGGATAACGGTTCTTCACCGTCACCTTGTTCAGTTCCCTGTAGTCTATACACATCCTGAACGTACCGTCTTTCTTTTTCACGAAAAGCACTGGAGCTCCCCAAGGCGATGAGCTTGGACGTATGAAACCCTTTTCCAAGAGTTCTTGCAGCTGTTTAGACAGTTCCTCCAATTCTGATGGAGCTAGACGATATGGTGCGCGAGCTATGGGTGCTGCTCCTGGAGCGAGCTCGATCTGAAATTCAACCTGACGATGAGGCGGTAAACCAGGTAAATCTTCAGGAAACACCTGAGGGTAATCACGTACAATTGGAATATCCTCCAATTTCTTTTCCTTTACTGATGCGTCTGAAACAAGAGCCAAAATGGCTGTGTGACCTTTACGTAAGCACTTCTGAGCCTTCAAGAATGAGATGATGCCAACCACAGCACCACTCTTGTCGCCTTGAACTTCAAGAGGTTCCTGACCAGAACGAGGAATGCGAATAATCTTCTCGCTGCATAGGATTTCTGCCTGGTGTTGAGATAACCAATCCATCCCAATCACGACGTCGAAACTACCCAAAACTATGGGAATGAGATCAATAGAAAAGGCTTGACCAGCTAGAATAAGGTTACAACCCTGAACTACGTGCGTGGCTTCTAGACTTTTACCGTTAGCTAACTCTACTACATGTTTGGTGGGTAAAAGTGTTGGTGCACGTTTTAGCAGTTGACACATTTTCACAGACATATAGCTTGTATCCGCACCCGAATCAAACAAAACAGTAACATAAATATTGTCGAGGAGAAACTTACCCATAACAACATTGGGATCGTTCACTGCGTCGCCACGACCTAGTACGAATGCACGGCCCCTTGCCTCGTTGCCGTTGTTGTTTCCCCCATTGTTGTTGTTGCCATTGCCCTGATTGTTGTTGTTGTTGTTCTGGTTCCTGTTGAGCTGTGGGCAGTGTCTTTTGATGTGGCCTTCAGCACCACAATTGTAGCATCCTTTGTTGCCCTGCTGTTGGTTAGGCTGAGCGTGAGGCTGCTGCTGATTTTGGTTCGCAGGACGAAGGCTTCTACAGTCTTTGGCCTCGTGACCCATCTTGAGGCATCTTTGACAACGACCCTTGTTACACTAACCGTTGTGGTGTTTGTTGCAGTTGTTGCACTTTGGAAGATTTCCGCGATATCCACCCTGCCTGTGGCTACCTGACGACTGCTGGTTAGGGCTTTGATAGTTGTCAGTCTTTCGCTGCTGATTCTGGGACTGAACCGAAACTGATGCTTTGCTTGAATCCCCCTCCCATTTCCTCTTGTTGTCACTGAGGGTAACGGGAGTAGCTGAAGGAGTGACTGTAGTAGTAGCGCTGACACGCTTAGGCAGTTTATTCTGTTCCACTGCCTGATCGGTGATGCGATGAGCGAGACGTTGAATCTCCTGAATGTTTTCGAGGTTAGCCGACGTCACGTGGCTCTGAATTTCTGGCGCCAATCCCTTGAGATACAACTCAATGCGCTTGTATGGAGGGTCCACCATAGTTGGACACAGAACGGCCAGCTCGTTCGACCGTTTAGTATACGCTTCGATCTCTGACCCAACCATTTTCAGATTATACAGCTCGTCTTCTAGCTTGTGAATATCTTCACGCGTGCAATACTCACGCTTGATGAGTTCCTTAAAATCGTTCCATGGGGTGGCGTTAGCAGCTGCCAACCCAAGAATCTGCACCTGCGCGTTCCACCAGGTTAGCGCGATTCCTTCCAAGGTGCCAGTAGCAAACTTGACCTTGCGAGCCTCAGGGCATTCGCACATCTCGAATACTGATTCTAGCTTCTCGAACCAGTGGAGGAGTCCAACCGCTCCTTCTGTGCCGCTGAAAGAGTTTGGACGACAGTCCATGAAGTTCTTGAAAGTGCAGACAGGCTGCTGCGCGTGTTGACCTATTGTGTACGAATAGGACGAAGTTAAATACAAGAGTGAATGTAGGATCTAGGGATCCTAGTGTGTGCCTATGCTGCAGGATATACTACCTGCTTGAGCTGCTGCAACTGCCGCAGCAACTTGGGCTTGAACAAGAGCCTCTAACTGGGCTTGTGTCATGTTAATTCTTCCAGCCATTGATCTTCATGTCAAAGGCGAAATAGGTGAGAAAAGTTCGCGAATAGTGCGATGACAGAAAAGCGTAAGCACGTAAGGGTTCTTAAGCAATAGCAAATAGTGAGCATTGTAGTCTAAGCATACCACGAGCAAAGTTCTAAGTAATTCTAGCAAGTAGGCAATAAACATAAACCTTATTACCTAAAATGTCGAGTCTTGCACGTGGAGCGAAGCGTCGTTGTGGATCGTTGAGAGCACTGTTCTGGTTATAGTCCGGTTTTAATAAAAACGTTTTCCCATATTAAAACCAAGTTCTCTATAACCAATGGCTCTGATACCAATCTGTCACACCCCCAAAATCCACACGCGGAGTACCACCGCTTGGAGGCGTGACATGACCAGGATCAAGCCATCAATCATATCAAACATAGAATTTAATAATAATAAAAGTCATTAAGTAGTTCATCCTGACATGATCGATATTTCAAAACCAAGCATTGTTTAAGTAGCGGAAGCATTGTTATAAACCCAAGTTAAAATACTGAAATGTCATAAGTGTCTAATCAAAGTAATACGATCCTTGTCCACAACGACCGGCTCCTCCTTGTGCAAGCTCCATGTACCTAACGATCTGCAAGGCATGTAACAGAACGATCAACAAACTAGTTGAGCGAGTTCACAGTAAGTAAGTGCGTAACAGTAAGTAAAGGGTGGCTCTACTGGGCCGATAGTAAGTTATATAGGTGGGGGCTTCCCATGTTATTTGACCACTAGACTATTCGTTTCAACTACTCGTATCATCCCTGCTCTTCTTCCGAGAACAGTAGCGCGTATGGGGTGTACGTAGGTTTTACGTACGTATCCTTCATAACCGAGGATAGGAGACGCGGGGGTGTACGTGGGTTTCACGTACGTATCCTTTGTACCGAGGATAGAAGTAAGTAATGCGTACACGTAGGTTTTACGTGCGTGCCTGACATCCGAGGCAGTAATTGGCATATGACCACGTAGGTGTTATCCTAACCTACGGAACCGTCCTGACATCCGAGGACCATGGTATGTGATAGTCTAGGAAAGCATATGTACGTTCTTAGTCAATTGTAACCTTTATCCCATTCCCACGACCCGGGAATCCCATGCCTTAGTAGGAGTGTGAACTCACCTGGGTTTGCTCGGCAGACAGTATAATGCTCAAGTATACAAGTAAGGAATCAACCACGTCCTATCATGGTTACTATGCAAGTTAGGTTCGTATATAGCACGTAGGTTACTAACACGTATGGATCATGGCAAAGTGCACGTATTTCAATAACAGCTCGGTATAACAGTAAACAATTAGCCAAGTATCCGGCCCAATTCAGTTGGGCCTGAACAGTAAAAGTCCAGTAACGGTTGGCCCGTTACGAGTCGCAACGAGGAAAACTTGAGTCGCAACCAGACTCGTAACTGAGGTGTTCTCGAGTCGTAATAAGGCTGGTCTCGAGTCGCAACCGGCGATCTCGAGTCGCAACAGGGGATTGCGAGTCGAAATGGTGATTTCGGCTCATCATGGTCCGGTTACGAGTCGCAACAGGACTTGCAACCGTGGTCTCGGCTTGTGCTGTTGTGGTCTCGAGTGGGGTTCCGACTCGCAATCGGTGATACCGAGTCGCAACCGTGTGTGTAACTGGTTTTCCCTGATTTCATGCAATACGTGTTAATGCAAATCAATTATCAGTTTCCAAATTCAATTCAACTAATATCCCGTAAATTCAGCAAACAAGTTTAGCAGTTTCACCAACCGGATCAAACACCGAAATCAAATCCAGAAATCAACCGATTCATGTTCGTTCATAACATATCAAGAACATCTACGATCGGATTCATGTGATATAATTACTCTTAACAAGCAACATAAATCTAAATCTCCACTTAACAGCCGATTATCACAACAACATCATACCCGATTAGACACGATCATGCATTCAAGAATCGTTTAAGCAAACAAAATTGTAAGAATATCAACCACGAACAACAACATTAACTCGCATATAAGGCATAGCAATATCAATTCGGTTTTAACTTAACATCATGCAATACTATGTACAAGAACAACACATATCCGATTCACAGTGTACATCATACAAACAAGTACCAATCACTAACCGGATGAATGTAGAAGATCGATCCGGTTCACCACGTCGGGTTCCAAGCAAGGCCGAGAGAGAGAGGTGTTCGGTGTGTGTGATTTTTGGTTGCAAGAGTTGTAAAAACCTAAAACCCTATGATATGTGGGTGTATATATACATGTGCGGGAGATGTGGGCCGAAACCCCACATGGTTTCGAGTCGGGTGTAAAACCGAATGGGCTTGTATGCGGTTGGGTTATTATTTGATTCACATAACATATGCACTCTCATTAAATTAAATAGCACATATTAGCACACGTAGTCACATAATTATAAGAATCCGGTTTACATAGCACGTAACATCATACATTCATTAACTCAAAGTGTCGCATAAGCACGTAACGTTACATCACAGTAAGTCTAAAGTACGAGTTGTCACAGTGGTGGTGCTGGGGGGGGGGTGCTCGGTGAAGAAGAAGATGGATGGATGGATGATTCATATAAATTTAGAAGCATGCAAAGTCTTATAGCTTTCGTTGACAGGTTCACAAAGAAGAAGAAGAAGGAAGCTAGAGTGGCCAAAGTATTATTATAAAAATATATGTATGCATGCTACATGATGGATGGATGATTTATGTCAGAAACTTGAGCAGAGCATCTACCATTTTTAACTGCAGTGGCAGTGGCAGGAGAAAAACAGCAGTAGCCACGTGACAAAATATGAGTGGTTGCTCTGAAAAGTTCTTAGCTTTTAACTTAAGCCGCGCGGGAACTTGCGAAAAGTCTCATGGAGCCGTTTCAGTTGGCTATTTTTGATATTTTGACTAGTCAATGACTAGTTTAGCAATTATGGAAAGACTAAATTATATTAAAACACAACAAATGTATAGAGACCAATGAGCTACAACCCAGCCACAATTGCAATTTTAAGAACCAAAACTAAAGCTGCACCATTGTTCCCTCCCAAAAGATTTAAGTATCCAAGAGATCTTACATCATCCAAAATGTCTTTAATTGACAGCCTTAGGCTATGGGGTGTGGGGTCATGGATTGGAACATTATTTCCACATAGGACCATTAATTAAATGGTATATCACCCCCCTCATTGATTGATGGTGATTTCCATGGATTAAACCACGATTGCCACGACCCTCCCTCCCATTTGAAAATTTTAAGACAAAAATAAATTAAAAAAATAATGGGGATAGTGGTTTGAGTCATGGCCACTAAGGGTCTGTTTGGTATGGGGTAATGGAATGGACGGGGGAATGGAATGGACGAGGTAATGGAATGGATGAGGTAATGGAAATGATCATTACCATTCCATGTCTTGTTTGGTTACCATGTGAGAATGGAATGAACCATTACTTTTTGTTGTTTGGTATACGGGAAAAGACGAAGGAATAAACTCGGATGGCGGTGGTCAATGATGGGCGGTGATGGTGGGTGGTGCTAGGTAGCAGTTGTAGCGGTGGTGGTGGGTGGATACGGCGGCGCTTGGACACGGCGACGGGTGGTGACAACGGTGGTGGTGGGTGACGGCAAAGGTGGGTGGCGGCAGTGGTCAGAGGTGGGCGGCGGAGGTGGGTGGCGACGGCGGCGGTGATCGGAGGTGGCAACGGCAATGGTGGCAACGATGATCGAAGGTGGGTGGTGGCGGTGATCGGATGTGGCAACGACAATGGTGGATGGCGGGGATGGGGGTGGGTGGCGGCAACGAAGATGGCGGGTGACGGCGGTGGCGGGTGGCGGCGAAGGTGGGTGACGACGGCGGATGACAGTGGTGATGGGTGGTGCCAACGGTAGTAGGTTGTGGTGTTGTTAATGAAAGGTGAAGATGGAATGGAATGGAAAAAAAACAGGGGGGGGGACGGAATGATTTTGAAGGAATGGAATGCATTTTGGAATGGGCGATTCCATTCCATCGACCAACCAAACACTCTTTTCTTCATTCTCTCTCAATGGTCTATTCCATTCCACCTTTCATTCCTGCATACCAAACGCTACCTTAGGGTAGTGGTTTTAAATGGTGAATTAAAAATGGATGACATGGTGTCTATGTGTATGTGGAGGATCATGGTGGTCATGAGGGTCATAACCACACCCTATAGCCTTAGACTTGAAGAGGACCTCATTCCTATTTCTACATATTACCCGGCAAGAAAGGAGGATAACCGATTTTTTTTGAAAGGTGTAGATCGATTGGAAACCCACTACCGACTACGCTTCAACCCTTTTTATCGGAAGCACAGCCACCCGGGTTCGAATGAGGGGGAGTGCAGTGCAGAGCCCTTCCTCGCATCTCATGGAAACTTAATCCCGTCTGCCAGTTTCAAACCCGTGACCCTGGTCAGGAACTCCACCAAGATAGGTAAACTTTACCACCTCACTTGCAGTTAATGAGGATAACCGATTTAACAAGGTCTTTTTTAGCATCCGTTCCAGCAATGCCTTTGTGAATATTTAGCAAGTCTTTAATAGACCACTACGGAGTTGGTTGAGTAAATTACATAAACTGACCAAGTCCACCATATCTATTCTATCTCTACTAAGTAAATTACTTTTTTTTTTTATTTTTTTTATTTTTAACTTCTTAAACTTTCTCGAATCGAGCCTTAAAATAAAGTACAACAATTATGTCCACAGATTAAAAAAAAAGTATAGATGCTAAATAATTTGACATTTTATCATTCAAGAATAAATTTGGTAGCTTGATTTCATGGGCGGCCCTGAGAGTGGGGAGGATCACCGGTCACTCGGCCAGGGCCTGATATTTTGAAGGACACGTTATTTAAAAAAAAATCCGATATGTATATGTAAAAAAATAAATTAATAGGGTATAACCATACAAACATCAACATAGGCCCATTTACAAAACTACCTTTATGGTTTAGATTAGTTACTAGCCCATTGGCATTAGGTTTAGACCTTTGGTGAGCCCAATACCCAATTTCGTTAAGGCCTAACGACACGTTTTTTCAAACTCAAACATGATACATGAATTCTCAGGGCCGGTCTGCTTGATTTACATACACATAGTACTCTTTTATGTATATAACATGACTATGGTATTAAATTGTAAATAACTAAAATAGCTTTATTGTTTTGTCTTTCTCTATGATTTAGACCATGTTTATGGGAATTAACAAAATACATGAAAAATAAAACGCAATAGAAATATTGACTTCAAAGAAAACCCAATTTAAAATCCAATTTGCAAACAGTTGTACTGATGGCCCAAACTGTGACCAAGCCCAACACGGTAAATACTCCAATATCTGGTTAGACTAAAGGGTATGGAGGAGGGTAGTCCTTTTGGAATGATCCGCCACATAGGCGGCCACGTTATCAGGTGTGGGGAATAAGCCCTAAGGCTAGAGGGTATGGTGACATCCCATCCTTGGAGGACCATCCGCCACGTAGGCGCCACGTCATAGTACTCACAAAAATGCTCCATCACCTTGAACTAGAGGGTATGGGAGGATGGTCCTAGTCATAGTCCTCCCCATCATTTATATATATTTTTTTAATCTTCTATATTTTTTTTAATCTTCTATTTTTTTTAACATTTAAAAAATAAACTAACAAAATATTTTCATTAATATTAAAACCATATTACATAAACTTAAAAAAAACAAACATAGACTTAAATAATATTATGCTTCTTCATGATGTCGTTTTGAAGTTTTTTCAACATCGAACGTTTCGGCTCGGGATACTGGTCGACATTCATGGTTATCATTTATTCATCCGAAATTCTGATTTTCTCATTCGACAATCGGAGCTTCTCGCGTAACTTTTCTTCCGCTACACGAGTTTTTTCTTCGACGGCCCACTCCTTCGCCTTCGTCTTTTGGGCCGAGACTTCGTTGTACATTTTTAAGTTTTCCATAAATTCTTCCATCTTCGGGCCCAACTTTTCCTTTTCTTTCCCCTTGGCCCGCTCCTTCTTTGATTTGTCTCGGCCCGGTGGCCCGCTCCTTCTTTGATTTGTCTCGACCATTTCGGTTCCTTTTTCATAATTTCCCATGTGCGAACGTGAGCAAAGTTGGTATTAGCATTGTTCGACTTATAGTTGTCCAACGCTTTTTTGAAAACATCGTCGTCGCTCATGCCGCTACGACACCCACTTGTATATATTTTATTATATTCCTCGCAAAACCTATTGACGGCCGAGTTCAATTTCCGCCACTTTGACGACACCGAGTCGATATCACGATACGGGCCTTGGTCCATAAGTTCGAGGAACTTTGCCAAAACCTTGAACCAAAACCCGTCACCCGTTTGGTTATTACCTATAATAAAACAAACAAAATATATTAAAGTTAAACAAATTAAAAAATATAAACTGTTAAAAAAAATAAAACTTATAAACTGTTGACTTATAAACTTATAAAAAAATAAACAAACTTTAAAAATACGATTTAAATAAAAAATAAACAAACTTTAAAATTACGATTTAAATAAAAAAAATAAAAAATAACCAAACTGTTGACCATCAAATTTAAATAAAAAAAATAAACAAACTTTAAAAATTTATAAACTGTTAAAAAATTTAGAAAAATATACTTAAAAAAAAGTATAAACCTTAAAAAAAAAGATAAACCTTAAAAAAAATACGAACCTTTTGTCTTGTTGTTAGACGTGGCTATAAAAGCCTTGGCTAAGGCTTCTTCTTCGATTGGCGTCCACTTAGTCGACTTCGGTTTGGACGATTGATCACCAACCACTTGCTTGCCTTTGTTTCGTTTTCCTTTTCCTTTAGCCGGTTGGGTTTCGGGAACAACCTCCACATCGTCGTCGGGTTCGGGTTGTTGAAAGGGTTGCATCGGGATCGGTTGGGGTTGAACGGGTGGTGTCGGGTTCGGTGGGAAATTATAAGCACCCCGCAACATCATTTGTTGAATGGCTTGATTTTGAGAGAATTGAGCGAATTGGTTTGGCGAGTGTTGGAATGATGCAAACGCATTTGATGAATATTGCGAGAATTGGTTCGGTTCTACCATCGGATAATATGCCGGAACCGAGAAAACATTAGGTTGGGTCGGGTTGTTGGGATTGTTCGGGTTGTTGAAGGGTTCCATTTTCTATAGAGTATGATGTTTATAAAAGTGGGAAGAAGATTTATAAAAAATAATTGAGAGAGATGAAATTTTGGGTTAGATTTGTGAATGGAGGTGAAAATGGAAATGAAATATATATATATATATATATATATATATATATATATATTTAAAAATATGACCGTTTGTTTTTTTTTTTGAAAAAAGGAAATTTATATTTTTTTAAACGGTAACTTTTCATTATGGGGCCCACAAATCGATCCGTCGCCAACGTCCGAATACCGACGAAAGGAACGGGGACCGGGGGGGGGGGGTATGGTGTTGACGGCGTCGCAGGCGGGGGACGGGAGGGGGGAACTTGCCATACCGTGTAGCCTAAGGGATGTGCCAATGTGTGGTGATAAGCCCCTTTGTATATACATATGTATATTTATGTATATGTCTGTATTGGATAAGAAAGCAAGGAGGCTCGTCGATACCGGCTTGGAGGGGACGATGGGGACTGGGACAGACCAAAGGAGGGCGGTGTGGACGGGGCTCGACGGCCCGCGCCTTCCCCCCACACCCTTTAGTCTTACCAGATATGATAATTTGATAATTTTTTTCAGTTTTCGGCCTGATCCAGTAAACATCTTGTCGGCATCTTGAACTTGAGATAACAAAAATATTTGTTCAGAAACAGCAATGAAACTTAAAGCATCCATCTGTTCATAGCAGACAAATAATACAAAGTTTTAGAAGATGTCTGAATCACAAAGCTTAACAGAGTTGGTCCAACCAAGAAGACTGACCGACCGGAACCAGTCTGGTTTCTGTTCACATTTTTGCTCGGTTTATTACCAGTTTGATCCGATCATCAGACCATGCACAAGCTTAACTTGGGGATCACAACATAATCTTTTTACATTCATTAACTTAAAGCACCGGTGACAATATAGAAAATTTGATCAGTCGAAGGGTCAACAAACCTCGCCCTAGCTCGGCTCATGAATACATGAAGAAAAGACCAATTATCATTCAAATCTATAATTGAAGAAGGTACATGCATTTGTGTCCCTTTTGGGTAACAAATCTGTTTAAATCACTTCTTTTCTGAACCCAAAAAAAAAAAAAAAAAAAATTAATCTGCAGCTGGTTCGTTATTTCCATGCTTACAAGGTGGAGGTCCTTGGCTTTCATTTTTTAGATCATTTCCAGCCACCAAAAAGTATGCAGTATGCCTACAAACACATCCAAAAACACTTTTAAAAAATATGAAAAAATGCAATTAACAGTAAAACCATACCTAAAGAAATTTAGCATTCTGGTTTTTGATTCTTGATCAATGTCAGTGGCGTTATCTAACGCTTGTTGCATGTGGTGTAGCCACCTCTCTGCCGCCTTATGAGTCACTGGAAAAGGGCGGTGGCGGCCTATCAAAGCAGGGTGACCTGGACATGATCGTTTTCAAGTCATTCGATTATTCGGCATAAACTGTTAACATTTTTTTTTTTTAAATTACATTACGAAAGAGAAGGTTTGCACTAACCAAGAATATAACATTTAACATGTAACACATTGTATATTAGACAAAAACCGTGTTGAAACTGACCAAACCACCCAAACCAAAGCAAATCGCCAAATCGGCTGGTTTGAGATTTATATGGTTTGCAGACAGGTTCAACGGTTCACTTCACGGTTTAAAACTTGGAACCGGCCGATTACTTTTATTTTATTACTTTTCAAAATTCAATACAAACTAAGGATTTTGAATTTTAAGAAAAAACGAATTGGTTGCGCTAACCATGAATATAGCAGATATCATAATGTATAATTTATATATATTTGAAGATAGGTTAAAGCAGTGTTGTAAAAATCGCGACTAGTCGGCGATTAATCACTAGTTGGCCAGTAACTGAGTAATTTTTCGTTAATCAGTCCATTAATCACTAGTCGGTCATAGTCGGCTGGCCAAAATTGGCGATTTCAAACCTGTATATTCCGGCCTAAATTCCGACCGGTTTCCAACCAAACCATGTGAATTCCAACAATTTATCTTGTATGCTTAGAAATGAGTTGAGTAAGAGTTAAAACCTAGCCACTTAAAATATTTACCTATAAAAATGTGTATATGTATACATAAAATTGAAAATTACATATAAAAAAACCGATCCGATTAATCCCGAGTAGGCACTAGTCGACTAACGACTGGGGAGTTCTCAACCTTGGGTTAAAGTATGATTACCTTTCCTTTGGGAGTACAAAGGAGGCCCTCCCATTCTTTGCACAAAAAACTCATATTGATTCTGAATTGCATCTTCCTTCTTCGAATCGGCAAAAATAGACCTAAACCACTCTTCTTGATCATCATAAACCCTAATTTTCATCCAAATAACAAAGCCCTAATTATTGAATCATTTCAACAAGTTAAACCAAATAAATAACAATAATCTACATCCTCATAAACCCAAATGGTTGCAAAGGAAAATTTGATCAAATTAAAACTGAAATCAATTATTTAAAGTGATAAACCCTTCATACACCTCTGAGTTGACTTTATGTAACCAAACAAGTCATTTTTCTTGATTTGAAATCAACGTAGAATCATTAAACCATGAAAAAAACAAGAGTAATATGCCAAATTCACAAAAATTTACAGCCAACACACACTTAAAAACAACCTTTTTTTTCATAAAAGATCACCAATTTGACTTAAAAAGTCAAAATCCATTTCTTTCTTTGAATAAAAGCTACCTAAAAAACTTCAATCAAACAATCAATTTAAACACTAATCCAACCAAAAACAATAAGAAGCAAAACAAAAACACCCATCAACAAAACAAGTTCTAACTTATGTTCTGCGTTTGACCATCAAAAGTCAAACCCATAATTCCCTACATACAACTTTACAGTTTAATCCATTTTGCCACTGACCCAACACCAAAGATCTCAACTTTATCACAAGAATAACAATGAGTTTGAACCCAGAAACTAGAAACAAATACCTTGTGTAAAAATCAGTAGATAGATTGATGAAAGGTTGGAGCCCTAATTTGTCAAAAAGATTAACTTGGTCAATAGCAAAGGCGTCTTCCTGCTTAACGCCGCTCCATTCGGAAGCTTTCTGTTGCAGAGTCTGCATATTGACGGTGGAAATTGCAATGAGGATTGTGTGGGTTGGTGGTTGTATTTATAGGCTCGTGGGCGGCGCGTGGAGGGAACGCTTCCTTTTTTTTTTAGTCAAATCTCCAACGACCAACACACAGAAATAATGGGGTTTTGAAATGTGAAGAATCTGTGGGCTGATGATAATTCTTTATGTTCGAACCGGATTCGGCTTTTTCGTATTTGCATTATGGGATATTTTTTCTATTGATAAATCCCCACCTCAATCTATTTGTGGAAAATTGTTTGGGGAATGATTTTTTTTTTTTTTTAACGGTAAATTTGGATCACTGACGGACTACTGGAGTATCATCGTGCCACCAGCAGAACCACCCGATCATATCCATCTCCACTAGGCAATAATGCCTATACACCAATTTAGGAGGAAACCCAATAAATCTGGGAAAAACCCCCTTTGTGGGAATCGAACCCATGACCTAATGGTCATAAGCCTTATCCCACCACCAAGATACCACTAGGCTATAATCACATGGGTGTTTGGGGAATGATTCTCATGGTTGATTTTGCAATGCACTAGAATGGAAAATGATTGTTTTTTTAAATTAAAAATAAATGTTACATGTTAAAATTGAAAAGGCCAGTACAATTGTATACTTTGTATACTATTAAATTTCAAACTAAACTTTGTATACTATTAATTGTATACTATTAACTTTCAAACTAAACGAACAGTAATAGTAATTATTTGTTTTAAATGTTTTTTTTATGTTATTAAATTGCAAAATATTAAATTGCAAATAATTATTTGTTTTAAATGTTTTTTATGTTATTAAATTGCAAACTAAATGAACAGTAATAGTAATTATTTGTTTTAAATGTTTTTTATATGTGTTGTTTAGTGGTTTTTTATATGTATTATGTGGTTTTTTTTATATATCTTATATAACTTGCGTTTGTTTTTGATCCATGTAAATCACGTGTCGGTAATATGTGTTGTTTAGTGGTTTTTTATATGTATTATGTGGTTTTTTATATATCTTATATAACTTGCGTTTGTTTTTTATCCATGTAAATCACGTGTCGGTATTTTTTGGTCATATGAAGATTTTTTCTCTATGGGTTGTTGTAACGAGCGTAGGTGGCGTAACAAAACAAACAATACCGATCAAATTCCCGCTATGTTGTTATATTTTTAGTCATATCATGAATTTTTTTTCTCTATTGGTTGCTATAACAAGTGTCAGTACTGAAGTTAAACAAACTAATACCCACCCATGGCGCAACGCGCGGATTTAATAGCACTAGTTTGTATTAATACATAAAAAGTTGATATTTGAAGTTAGGTTGGGTGGTGTGGTCACATTAGCCTTTTAGGCCATGTTTAGTGAAGAGCTTTAGGTAGCGTTTGGTATGCAGGAATGAGAGGTGGAATGGAATGGACCATTGTGAGGGAATGGAGAAAAGAGTGTTTGGTTGGTCGATGGAATGGAATCGTCCATTCCAAAATGCATTCCATTCCCTCAAAATCATTCCATCCGTCCCCCCTGTTTTTTTTCCATTCCATTTCCTCTTCATCCTTCATTAACAACACCACAACCCACCATCGTTGTTACCACCACCCACCCACCCACCACCACCACCGTCATCCGCCACCGCCATCGTCACCCACCTCCGCCGCCACCTACCACCGCCGCTACCACCACCTACCGCCGCCACCCACCTCCGCCCCCGCCACCGCCGTCGCCGCCACCCACTGTCGCTACTGCCACCTCCGATCATCGCCACCACCCACCTTCGACTATCGTTGCCACCATTGCCACTGCCACCTCCGATAACCGCCGCCACCCACCGCCACCACCACTATCAACCCCCACCACCCACCGCCACCACCACTACCACCTCCGACCACCGTTGCGGCTGCTACCACCCCCGGCACCACCATCGCCACCAACCTCCACTGTCATTCACCGTCGCCACCTACCTCCACCGTCATCCACCACCACCACCACCACCGTTGTCACCATCCGCCGTCGTCTCCACCCACCACCACCACCACCGCCAACCACCGTCGTCGTTACAACTGACCACCACTATCTGATTTTATTCCTTCGTCTTTTTTCGCATACCAAACAACAAAAAGTAATTGTTCATTCCATTCACACATGGTAACCAAACAAGGCATGGAATGGTAATGATCAATTCCATTACCTCATTCATTCCATTACCTCGTCCATTCCATTCCCCCATCCATTCCATTACCCCATACCAAACAGACCCTTATAGGACATTATCTCACTAGAGTGTGTGATTATAAAGCCCTTGCTTCATCATTACTTAATTAGTTAATTTTCAATTTTTTTTTATAATTAATTTCTAACTTTATAAAATTAAAAACCATTTCATTAAATTAAAAAACATTACACTAAAATAAATAAAAAAACAATACAATAAAAAAAACATTACACTAAAATAAAATAAAAAACTCAAAGATTGTATTTTTTTCGATTGCTCCTTTTGTGCCAACGTCATCTTCAACGCTTTTCTGGTTAGGTGGTCGTGCGGTTTTGAGTAGAATTCAAAGTCATGAGCCCATTGTCTATCCCGCATAATCTCGGTCACTTCGCTGTTCTCTTCCATACGTTTAGTCACTAGTTCGTGTATATCTTGAAGGCGTCGGTTTATCTCCGAAAATGCATTAGTCATTTCGGATCCCATCAACGATGACTCGGGCCTTTTTTATCATGCACTGCTTCTTCTTTCGGCGGGTCATGGTAGCTCTTCCTCCGGAATATCATCGTTTACGTCGGTGTTTCGAGCGTCGAAGGTTGGCGTTTAGGGTTCACCCGACTCGTTGGTTTTTTATCTCTTTGACGACCTTTTATTTGCTGACCGACCGGTATTCGTAGGGACGTCGGCCCATTTGGGGTCATTCCGAAGAATTTGCCAACATTTTAAGTACGAGAAATTACCTTGACTTGTTTTATACTCGATTAAGGCCGCTTGTGTGATGTCCTCGTCCTTGTGGCCACTTTCCATCCGGCTTTCTATAAAAGGGCAAATGCCGCTGACATAAGAAAATCTGAGGTGGCAGTCATAGAAGTTGTCCAACAATGTCTTTTTTATGTCATTATTGCATCATAAATCTTAATATATAAAATCACTTTAAAATATCTTTAAACCTCTGCCGATATTCATCTATACAAATTTCAAACGTCTATCATCAAAACCTCTGCCAAGATTCAAAATTCAAAATTTTTAGCTCCAGATTCAAAAATTCAAAACTGATCTACTCTAATTCTCGCTTTATATTTCATTCCGTATTCTCTATTGGAACTCTGTAACTTTAATAAACCTCCCGAGAGTAAAGAAGAACCCATAGAACCCATATCAGAGTTGTTTGAAATTCATACCACCGCCTCCGGTGGATCATGTGCTAGCTTCTTTGATGGGAGAGTTGTATGTTAGGTTTGTCGGTTATTTTTTTAACTGTAGTTATACTTATTTAATTTGATTATGAAGAAACAAATGTTGATAATTTTTATTAACACTCAGATTTTAGAATGTGGAGCCAGTTGATATTGATAGTATTAAATTAAATACAAAGAAAGATTAAAAACTGAAATATGCTTAAAATATTACACACTACAATTAACACTTGCTAGGATTTCGTAGACTCCCGCATTCTTCCATGCGATTTCAATTCTCTCTTTTGTTTTGCAGATCGGCTAGCATGTCGCAGATTTTAGAATGTCGCAGATTTTCTGATCAAGTCACCTTTTTTCTTTTGTTCTATATTCATATTTCTTTTTTATTTCTCAATTAATAAATAGAAAGAGTCTCCACTTTGGTTGTGCAAAACGTTGGTGCAGTTGTTTTCCATAGATGATAACCCACTTAAGAAGTTAATGGTTACCTTTGGAGTTTTAATGATGTTAGTTATGCTTGTGATTTTGAAACATGTAGGTTCGTTGTGAATGAATTTTTTCTATGAAACGTTAAATTTCTCAACCCCACGATAGGACTCAACGTCCTCATTAAGTGGCACACCTTGACAATCGCCAAAGGTTTACATCACAATCGTAATGGTTCTACTTTACATTGTACACCTGGTCCTGAACATTGAGGTTTTGTTTTTGAATCTTAGTAGCACTCTCATCCCAACGTAGGTAGTACATACTTGAATACATAATTTAAGGGAGTAGAGATGTTTTTAATGTGATAAGTTACACTTTGTGGTCCAAACATGTGCTAGAATAGTGAATGTGGTGTTATGAATCATCTCCATCATGGGTCAGCAATGTGCGGGTAATTTTTACATATGCTTATATTTCTCACCCAGTCAAACAAGACTCATCATCCTCATTGAGTGACGCCACAACACTTTAGAAAACTCTAGGGGTTACTTTGATACCCCTAGTAACACTACACCCACCTAACACAATATTGTCCTCTTTGGCATCCTTGTACTACTTTCACCCACCAGCATGCTTAAATGCATAGTTTTTTTTTGTACAAAAAACCAATATATTCATAATTTTACATCATTATCCACTGCATGAGAACTCTCGACTTCAGAGAGATGTCATTTTACACACCGAGGTACCGTCAAGCAAAAGTCCCTTTAGTGCTTAACAACATAGTTATGATGAGATATGTCACATTCAGGGTCTATTAATGCCATCATAGATCCACAATTAAGTGTGTCAGAGTTACATTCCTACAAAGTTCTCATGTGGTTTCCAAGAACATGACATTAAGGGTCAGTACTAGATTTACAATGCCAACGGGGATGATGTTGTGGTCTTTGTGGGTGTGGGGTGTTGCAAGAACGTAATAGATAAAAGCTTATTATACAAATTTGGCATGGTTTCAGGTAAGTGATAACGTGAAGGCAACATAATCTTCTTTCTTCATTTGAACGTTAAAAATGTTTTTCATTAGTGAAGAAACACCAAGTTAATATGAGAGTTAACTTGTTGGATTAGTCTCGTTCAAATAAGGTTAATTTTCTTTCTTTCTCGCCTAATGACTGTTTGTTCCTGCAAAACAACACAATACCATGAAGTTTGTTACAAGAAGGATGATTGGGGGGTTCCCCTTGTAACCACCCTCCGACGTGAGAATAAGAACTTGTTTTGAGGATAATAAGTATGTGTATTAAGTGAGAGTGCAAAAGTGTAACGCCTCGCTTTTGTAACTTTTCTTGTTTAGCAAGTTTGTTTATACTTTCCATTTATGGAAACTTGTATTCTCGTGTAATCGTATTTCAATTCTAACGTTGTAATCCGAGACTTGAATCATAATGAGAATCATATCTTTTATATGCTTGTGTTATCCATTATTCATAAATACTTGTTAATAATTCGTGATAAACACATACTTGATACCATTTACATGCAAATCCGTACTTATTCATACTTATCATACATGCAAAATACGTTTATACATTCATTTATTTATGCACAACATTTATACATTGCACTTGTACACTTAAAACACTTAAAACCGTCAAAACACGTGAGATATGAAATTCAAGCCCATGGGACTGGCCCATTCGCACGAAAGGGCGGCCCAGTCGTCCCAAACTGCGCATTCGTCCCTAAGCCCACTCGTCCCAAATGTGCACCTCAGCCTATAAATATCAGTTCATTCATTCATTCTAAATCTTCAGACTTCCGAAATTCTCTCTCAAGCTAACTTCGAGCATTTCACTTGGAGCATTTCAATTTTCGTCTGATTTTCATAAACTTTTTACAAGATTTTTCACGAATCTTTACTTGGTTTATCAGATCTGCAATGGCAGCTGATATAAACTCTCAAATTAGTTGAGGACCAAGATGAAAGTGAAGTAAATCTTTCAAACCCATTTTAAACAATCTTTTTGACTTCGAACTCAGCTGGATCTGAGGTTCTCTTAGCTCACAAGCTAAGTCAATAGTTGTGGATTCAATTTTGAACCAATGCCAGCTGAGTAGGTAATCAGTTTAAACAAAACCAAATTGATTTCACCTAGGAAAAATCCCATTCGTCTGAGGTCTAGGCCCATTCGTCCGAGAGGATAACCCTCTCGTACGAAAGGGGACTCCCAGTCGTCTGAATGTCTGACCAGATCCCTATTTTTCAGTATAGATGATTTTGGAATGTCAGTTTGTGTTTAGTGGGAGCCTCGGTTTCCAATCTAGATCCACCACCTCATTTAAACTCGTGAAACGAACACCCAAACAATCTCCTAGACCTAGAACAAGTGAATCCCGTCCAGCCTCTGACACTTAGTTAATTCTTTCCATGTCGTGTTAGCACACCTGGGTTGTACATTGTTCGGTTTTACGTTCTGTCTTTTACGTTCCGTATTCATGACCAACCGGTCAGTTAACTAAGTTAACTGATTTGTGCTTTGGTGAACAAAAACGAGGTTAAACCTCCATGCATGACTTCTATGAACCTTATGAATATTCTAGACTATTAATTTACTGATATAATAACTAATAAACTTAACCGAAATCACGAACATGACTGTTTGATAGTTAAAACATTCAAACAAGACTCAGTTCACCAGACAATCCCTTTCGCGCGACAGGGTGATCTCATTCGCGCGAATGGCCCTTTCGTCCCAGACAGTCTCTCGTCCGAACAGTTCGTATTTTGATTTTCCCGTTATTCTGTTTTTCCGTGTTCCTTGTCGTTGATTCTGTCGGGCGAACTATGACCCGTAAAAACATAGAAAACCAGTGTCGAGACAGGTGCACGAACAAAATATAATTTATGCTTTATTATACTTTCGTATCATACTAAGTACATTCTGTAACTTAATCCTGCAACCCCAACTCATGTAACAACCCGCGTTTTGGAAGTCAAAGTACAAGTCAAAGTCAAAGGAAGAAAAGATTGCTAATTGCGATCTGTCACGCCTTGCGTAATTATTAATTGTACTGCTTGACTTGTAATCTATTTCTTTAATTTATATACTTTAGTTGTATTATGTGGAGTATCTACAATAATCGTAGTTTAATTGCATGTTTATCGCTAATCTATTGGTCGCTTTATCGCTAATCACATCGCAACTTAAATCGCAAGTTCTGTATATTGTTTTACGTGTGTGTGCTATTTATGTGTTACTTGTGCATGTTTATATTATGTTGTGGTGAATAATCAAAACGCAATCGCAACTCTATCACAACGCAATCTCAACGCGAACTGGAAACGCAAGTTTATTTATGTTGTTGTAAGTTAGTTACGTTATTTGTGTGACTATTGTCTAAACCTATCGCACCGCTTAATCGACACTCGCTCAAACGCATCGCGACACTCAACACACGAAACGAAACACCAAAACTCAACCCGCCGGAGACATCGATCGAATGGTCATCCGTACGGATGGCCATCCGTACGGATGACCATCCAATCGGATGGCCATCCGATCGGATTGCCCTCCGATTGCATACTACACCGCCTCTTCTTCTCCTTCACCTATAAATAGCCCCTGTCACATCTAGGGGTGTTCAATATCAGATTATCTGCTTTTCGGATATCCGAAAATCGGATATCCAAAATTTTCGGATAGTGAATATTGATATCCGAATCCGAAATTTCGGATATCCGACTTTCGGATATCCGAAATTTCGGATTCGGATTCGGATTCGGATATCCAAACGGATATCCGAATTTAGAAAAAAAATCTGTTTCAAGCATATGATTAAATCTAAACCTATATTCAACACAACTAAGTTTTCTAACATCAAAAATAATAAAATATTCAAACTTAAACAATTGAAAGTTTAAAACAACCACAAATATTCAAAACAAATAAAAGTGTCAAACAACCATAAACATTTAAAACAAGTTTGCAGATAAATCTAAAAGTAGTTCGTGAATAATTAAACATTAAAAACAAAAAATCCAGCCAATAAGGATTAAGCACTCGTAAATATCCATTATCCATCATCCCTTGTTAAGTGTTAACCTACAATTCTGCAATTACATGATAACATAATGTTATATAGTTAAACACACAATATATCAATAATACACATGTATAAGTTAAAATATTTAAAATCTAACCATACTAGTATTCTACCATAACCAATCTTCATAAACAATCAACATTTTTACTAACGCTTTCCTAATTCGTTCTTGATTAAATTCCTCATTCTCCGAAACTAGCTCACATTTTGAGTTGTTTTCATATGGAATACCCATTGGAACAACTAACCTTACAATAACATGTTTAACATTATGCTATTAATTTATGTAGAAAAGCCAAAACAACAAAGTGGCAAACTAATAAAAAAGTTTTACATTATGCTATTAGTTCTGCAATTACATGATAACATAATGTTATATAGTTAAACACACAATATATCAATAATACACATGTATAAGTTAAAATATTTAAAATCTAACCATACTAGTATTCTACCATAACCAATCTTCATAAACAATCAACATTTTTACTAACGCTTTCCTAATTCGTTCTTGATTAAATTCCTCATTCTCCGAAACTAGCTCACATTTTGAGTTGTTTTCATGTGGAATACCCATTGGAACAACTAACCCTACAATAACAGGTTTTACATTATGCTATTAATTTATGTAGAAAAGCCAAAACAACAAAGTGGCAAACTAATAAAAAAGTTTTAACATATGCTATTACTTTACTAAAACTTTAACTGTTACTATATGCTTATTACTTTACTAAAAACCTACTAAAAGATGAACTTTATAACACAATCAAAACAACAAACTAATATAAATGCACCTGATTTTATATGCTAATGAAAGCTCAAAAACTAGATCTACACTAATGAATAATGATTAACAGTTAACAAAGCAATTAGCCTTTACTTTTCTTATTACAAACTTGTCACACCCTGGCTTTGCGGAAGCGTGGGTTAATTGGTGCGACTTCTTAATACCATAGCTTAATCATAACCAAGCTATATGAATGTAAAAACATGCAGATCATCCATTGATTTAGGTTTTAAAACAAAAGTAACATAACATTGTCTTAAGGCGTTGACACATGCAACGGAAATTACAACCTAACAACATAAAACATTATTTGAAAGACACAACCACAAACTTAAAATAAACGCCGTTTAAGACTTGCGACTCGTCCAGGTAAAAGTCGCAATCCCTAAACGAGTATGATCCCGTGACTCTAACGCAGCGTAGCATACCGTGCCAGAATCCTTAGTTCCCTGAAATACATGTAAGTTGGAAAAATCAACAAAAATGTTGAGCGAGTTCATGTGTAGTGAGTAAGTAAAACCTTTGTATGTAAAAAAAAACCCTGGTATGTAGCAAATAAGGAAATAAAGAGATCACCAATGGTTTGCAAGGCCATTGATATGTGTGATGTGCAGTAGGAAGACTCAAACCTAGCATATTTTGCGTTGGGCACAAAGTCACCCCGAGGTCCGTTCTGCTGGGCCTGGGGCTGGGCTCGCTACACCCAGATAGATCTACCGCTACTGTCCCTCGGTCCTACTCTGAGGATTAATGGCCTTCAGTTCACGCCTACCCACTCACATGATCTAAGTAGTAACCCTCCTTACGCTAATCATACCATGTGTAAAAGTACTCGTAATCATAGTAACATGTATTTCACCCCCGCAGTTTAAAAACTGAAAACAGTTAAGAGAAAAGGGGGACATGAACTCACTGTAGTGCGTCCTCGATAACAGCAACTCAAACTTGGTCTGCAACACGACAACCTACACATACTAATATCTATTAGACGAACGGGCCGTGCCTTAGCTTAGTATTTAGGGTTTTGAGTTACGTTTCTTAATATTATACTTGTCAAAATAATAATAATTATTTTAACTTAAAGGAGAATAGTTAGGTAACTATTCCGTATCCACACTTTTCAAGTATTATGTATTTGGTGATTTAGAGTATTGACAATATATATTTTTAAGTCCCACTGTATATATTTGTCCAAAAATACAAGTAATTGCACAAGCGTGTTAACATGAAATATATATTTAAAATATATATTTTTATTCGCTCTTATTTCCGAAGACTCACCTCCGATACTTTGGAGTTTTGTAATGAAACTCATGGCG
This sequence comes from Helianthus annuus, assembly GCF_002127325.2. NCBI lineage: Eukaryota > Viridiplantae > Streptophyta > Magnoliopsida > Asterales > Asteraceae > Helianthus > Helianthus annuus. The sequence goes on along the minus strand of NC_035439.2, from coordinate 22,300,407 downwards.
AAGTTTACTTCCGAAAACATAGTTAATATACTTGTTAGAAGAACGATTTTTTTTCTAAGTCTTGGGATTTTTAGAAAAAATCGCCAGAGTTTCCCCTAAAAACGGAGTGTCCGTGCTAATACGCACATCGTTTTCTTTTTGAAATCAAACCATGATCATCAACAATCAACCCTTACATTCTGACATGCAAAAATACTACCTTTGTCGTTTCAGTTTCAATAAATTAAAAACTGGACTGTTTTCGGACATTTAAATAAAATGGTTAACTTATTCCAAAAATTCCCAAATTTTCGCAGAACGTCTTACACGAACCAACAATTATTGTGTAAAAATATCGGGGTTCAGTTCATTATCAGTAATTTATAGAAAATTGTTTACCGGACTGCAATCAGATTTGTTACATTCTGATTGCAGTCTACGGAATAAATCATCTAAAATTTACCGTAAGTCCTTTTAACGAAATTCCAGTTGGAGGGTCACAAATACATCAGTGACCATCTATGGTATGAATTTCAGGGGCTGGTTCTACTGAGGTTTCATGTTATTACTGAAAACGTATCGCCCATTTTACTGCAGTAAAACTCAGCCTTAGCTGCTGTTATGAAAACAGACTTTTAAAATAGTAAACGACCTCGAAAAATTACGATTCTAGTGCCATTTGCTTCGTTTTTCGAAAATCCATATTTTAGGCTTCAGAAATTATGTTTTTCGACTAATTATGGTCTGTTTACAGCCCCATGAAGTCGGCTGAAAAAGTACATCAGCATGTTATTTTGTGGTTTAAATGTTACTAAATCGTATTAACAAGTGTCCGAACAACGGGTTTTTCAAAAGTTCGATGATCAAACATCATATATGTATTAACCAACCCTAAACCAACAAGTTTTCATCTTCAAGTAAACTTATATATGTAAACTTCATATGAACTTTTATGTTCATCTACTAGTTCTAGTCTCTTTAGTGATTTAAACATACTGCACCCTTTTATCATAAAAAAAAAACGAGATGACACAAGATTAACAAGAGAGTAACAAGGGACTTACTACTAGCTTATAGCTAGGGATGTAATCTAGTGTAAAGATGGTGAGAAAATGTGATGAAAAAGCTAGAACAAAGCCCTTCTTGAAGCTCCACAAGTAGTAACCTTCTTGAATCACCTTCTAAACTTAAATGGAACTTGTAAAATGGAAGAGATGATGGTGGAATGTGAGGGTGATGGTGGTGGTTTGTGGGAACCGAAAGTGAGAGAGAGAGATGAGATGGAGTGTTATCTTGTGAGGAATGATGGATATCTAAGTGCCATGCTCTTTATAATCACACTTCAAATAATATGGAAGATCATGCAAGTAATCTATCTAATTTAATATTCAATAAATCAAAGAGGTATGGTGAAGATCATATGGTGGTCCAACAAGGGACTAAAATCGGACAAGGGGGGGGGGTTAAGGTAAATATTTTTCAACTAGAGTGTAACTAGTAGTTAGGTTGTAAGTATGGACCCTTATGTGTAGTGGATTGAATTTAAATGGGTGTTATGGCAAACGGGACTCATGACTAGCTAAGAATAATAAAACAATGTCATTGACAAAAATTTAGTGTCCCGGGTAATGTCCGGTTATCCGGTTAGGTACTGTCCCGTTAAAGTGTTTAATTAGTCTAAAAAGGGTCCTTTATATATATTTTTGTAACACAAATTATTTCCGGCACTTAGGAAAATATACAGGACCATTCTGCCATGTTTTTGCACTTTACTATCATAATGCCATGCTGAATTTTAATAATGAATGCAGAATTTTGCATTTATAGTGTGTTTTAGGCACTTCCCGGCACTGTAACTATCACCTAGTGACGCGGTTCTACAACCCTCATTTCCCTACACTCTCTACAGGTGTAGTAAACTATCTCTGGCTCATACAGGCCTTAGAGGCAGTGTCTGCCTGATGCTGGCTATATCAGCATGTTTAATGGGCTATCCGTTCATTGTGCTACTGTGCTTTTGTGCATCAAGGTTGTCACTAAAGTTCTGTATGTAAATAGTAGAGTGACAGTTAATAAGGTATGATGCAAGTATGTGTATGTATCAGTATTCAAGTAGCAATTTATCCACAATTGTAAGCATGCACAGTAATTAAACAGTAATTAAATATTAATTAAGTCGTACGGATACCTGATTTGGTGAGGGTTGTCACATTCTCCCCCCGTTAGAAAAATTTCGTCCCGAAATTTTAAGTTCTGCTTCTAGTTGCAGGATTCTTTGGAAATAAGTGGGAGTACTTTTCTTTCATTCGGTCCTCACGCTCCCAGGTGTATTCAGGACCATGTCTTGCGTTCCAACGAACCTTGACGAGTTTGACACTGCTCCGGCGGGTTTTGTTTACCTTCCAATCTGTAACCTCAACGGGTTCTTCAACAAAATGGAGCGTGTCGTCAATATGAATCTCGTCTGCGGGAATAACAATAGTATCTTGCGTTGGACTTTTCATCAGATTTGATACATGAAATGTATCGTGAACGCCATTCAGTTCGGCAGGTAAGTCCAGCTTGTACGCTACTAACCCAATTCTTTTTAGAATCTTGAATGGACCAATATATCGCGGGTTCAACTTTCCACGCTTCCCGAAGCGTGCCACACCCTTCCAGGGTGATACCTTTAACAATACCATATCACCTACCTCGAACTCTAAAGGTTTCCTTCTTCGGTCTGCATAACATTTCTGACGATCGCGAGCCGCCTTGATGCGATCCCGGATCTGTGCAATCTTATCTGTGGTTTCCTGGACCACATCAGGACCAACCAATTGTCTGTCACCGGCATCAGACCAACAAAGCGGTGATCTGCACTTGCGGCCATATAGAGCTTCAAATGGCGCGGCACCAATACTGGTGTGGTAGCTGTTGTTATATGAAAATTCGACCAATGGTAAATGCTTATCCCAGCTACCGCCCAAATCCATAACACATGCTCTCAGCATATCTTCCAAAGTCTGTATCGTCCGTTCGCTTTGACCATCGGTCTGTGGGTGAAACGCAGTGCTCAGGTTCAATTGCGAGCCAAAAGCTTCTTGGAAGGATTGCCAAATCCTTGATACGAACCTTCCGTCTCTATCAGAGATGATCGAGAGAGGCACTCCATGGCGTGTAACAATTTCTCTCATGTAAATTTCAGCCAATTTGCTCGTGTTATCTTTCTCTCTGATAGGTAAGAAGTGTGCTGATTTCGTTAATCGGTCCACTATTACCCAAATAGTGTCATGACCTCTTGGCGTTCTTGGCAACTTCGTTATAAAATCCATGGAAATTTGTTCCCATTTCCATTTGGGAATTTCAGGTTGTTGCAGAAGTCCCGAAGGCTTCTGGTATTCTGCTTTAACTTTGGCACATGTTAAACACTTGCTCACATACACAGCAACGTCGCCTTTCATCCTAGGCCACCAATAGTAATCTTTAAGATCCTGGTACATCTTATCCGCTCCTGGATGGATAGAGTACCGTGATTTGTGTGCCTCATCAAAAATAACTTTCCTCAAACCTCCAAACAGAGGAACCCAAATCCTATTAATAAAACATAACGTTCCTTCCTCGTTTGGCACTAATTGCTTCTCCATCCCACTGAGATATTCTTCTTCAATGTTTCTTTCTTTAAGAGCTTCTTTCTGCGCAGCACGAATGCGCAAGGAAAGATCGGTTTGGATAATCATTTCTAAAGCCCTAACCCTTATGGGCTTGATCCTCTCTTTTCGACTTAGGGCGTCGGCGACCACATTCGCCTTCCCTGGATGATACTTAATCTCGCAGTCGTAATCGTTCAGCAACTCGACCCATCGTCTTTGTCTCATATTCAACTCCTTCTGGTCGAATATGTGTTGTAGGCTCTTATGATCTGTAAAAATTGTACATTTCGTACCATATAGGTAGTGTCTCCAGATCTTTAAAGCAAATACCACTGCGCCAAGTTCCAAATCATGCGTGGTATAGTTCTTTTCATGTACCTTCAATTGGCGTGATGCGTAAGCTATAACTTTCTGGCGTTGCATCAACACGCAACCCAATCCTTGGCGCGAAGCGTCGCAATATACCACAAAATCGTCTGTACCTTCCGGTAGTGCTAAAATTGGCGCATTACAAAGCTTATCTTTCAATAGCTGGAACGCTTCTTCCTGTTTGATTCCCCAATCAAACTTCTTATCTTTTTATGTGAGGAGCGTCAATGGTTGAGCGATCTTCGAAAAATCCTCAATGAACCTTCGATAGTAGCCAGCCAAACCCAAGAATTGTCGAATCTCGGTTGGCGTCTTTGGGGTTTCCCAATTCTTGATTGCTTCGATCTTGGTGGGGTCTACATGAATCCCATCTCCATTTACCACATGTCCAAGGAATTGGACTTCACATAGCCAAAACTCGCACTTAGAGAATTTGGCCTACAATCGTTCCCTTTTCAGTAGTTCCAGAATAGCTCTTAGATGCTGTTCGTGCTCAGCCTTTGTCTTTGAATAAATCAAAATATCATCGATAAACATAATCACGAACTTGTCGAGATACGGCTTGCAAACTCTATTCATCAGGTCCATGAAAACTGCAGGTGCGTTCGTTAACCCAAATGGCGTAACTAGGAACTCGTAGTGTCCATAACGAGTCCTAAAGGCTGTCTTCGGGATACTTTCCTCTTGTATCCTTAGCTGATGGTAACCTGATCGCAAATCGATCTTCGAGTAAAAACTTGAGCCTTGGAGCTGATAGAATAAATCATCGATTTTTGGCAGAGGGTATCTATTCTTGATCGTTAGCTTATTCAACTCCCGGTAGTCAATGCACATACGGAAACTACCGTCTTTCTTCTTGACAAACAGGACCGGAGCTCCCCAAGGTGAGAAGCTTGGTCTGATGAATCCTTTGTCTAACAACTCTTGAAGTTATGTCGACAATTCCTGCATCTCTGACGACGCAAGTCTGTAAGGTGCCCTAGCTACAGGCGCAACGCCTGGAACTAAGTCAATGTGAAATTCCACTTGCTTTTGGGGTGGCAATCCTGGCAAGTCCTCTGGGAAGACTTTCGAATATTCCCTCACGATAGGGATGTCTTCGATTTTCGGCTCAACAACCTTCTTATCCACAATGTGTGACAGGAAGGCAGCACATCCCTTTTGTAAACACTTTCGGGCTTTCAGGCAACTGATGATTCTTAAAGGCGTATCCCGCTTCTCCCCATGAACCACAATTGTTTCTCCATCTTCGGTTGGGATACGAACGACCTTTTTGTGACAAACAATTTCTGCCTTGTTGCTTGATAACCAATCCATTCCTACTACCACGTCGAAACTCCCCAGCTGGACTGGTAGTAGATCCAAAGCAAACTCACGTTCTCCCAACTCGATTGCACAACCCCTGACAACTTCATTAGCTTCTACTAACTTTCCATTAGCCAATTCGATTGAGTAGGGAATATCTAATTTACTAGCGGCTAGACCAAGCATATTCTTAAACTCTAACGATACGAAGCTATAATCGGCACCAGTATCAAATAAAACGGATGCAAAGCGTTGGTTTACAGGGAATGTACCAGTAACAACATTGGGATCCTGGCGCGCTTCCCTTGCTTCGATATTAAACACTCTTCCACGGGCTTGGTTCAATTCTGGGCAGTTCCTCTTATAGTGCCCAATGTCACCACAGTTAAAACAACCTGGTCTTTGCCCGTTTCCACCTCCATTCCCAGCTTGATTGTTGTTCTGATTTCGATTCGCATTACCAGCCTGATTCACATGGTTGCCTCGATTCCCATTTCCTCCATTGTTCCCCTGTGGGCGATTCCCAATACCAACACGATTATTGTTTCTATTCCCAAATCCTCCTTGGCCTCCCCGTCCAACAGTGGCCCAACATGAATCCTTCGAGTGGCCAGCCTTCCCACATGCTTCACATACTTTTGACCCACACCGGCCAGAATGGTGACGTTGGCAGGTGTTGCACTTGGGATGTGTACCCATATATCCCCTTCCTTTCCTTCCACCACCAGATGTAGCTTGAGCCGGCGTGCTTGACTCTCCTTTTCTGCCATCACTGCTTGTGCCTTGTTTGAAATTCGAGAACTTTCGTTTGTTACCCTCAGATGACTCGACGTGAGTCTCCTTCTTCTTTGGCTCATTATCAGAAAACTTGTTTAGGCGGATAGCCTCCTCCGTGAGAGCCACGCTCAGATCAATTGCCTCAGTGATTGTTGCCGGCTTTGAAGAAGTCACCATACTTATGATTTGAGGAGCTAAACCCCAAATGAAGCGCTCGATTCGCTTGAATTCTGGTGTAACCATGTAAGGTACCACATGTGACAGATCGTGAAACCTTTGAACATACTCTGTGATTTTCGGACCTTCCATCTTCAAATGCCAAAGCTTAGTTTCCAACCTTTGAATTTCAGCGCGAGAGCAATAATTTCTACGCATGAGCTCTTTCAGCTCGTTCCATGTCATTGCATAGGCTGCGGCTTCACCGAGGGTTTGAACTTGTAAATTCCACCATGACAGGGCTCCGTCCAAGAATAGCCCCGAAATGTAGGTAACTTGCTGGTCTGGAGCGCACTTGCTCATTCGGAGAACTGATTCTGTGTTCTCGGCCCATCAAACAAAAGCAACAGCACCTCCGGTGCCATCAAAGTTGACAGGCTTGCAGTCTAAGAACTGCTTGTAGGTGCACCCTGCACATACGTTACAATATATGAATGGCATTAGCAAACTTGCTAGAGATATCCAATTGTATCATGGTATGCCTTAATGACTCAGTATTACCATGAGGCGGATTGTTATTGCTGTTGTTGCCAGAATTACTTTCGCTAGTTCCTCCTTGAGAGGCGGCGTATTGCGCGATGGCGGCAGCGATGACCTGCTGAAGTTCTGCCTCGTTGGTAGGCATGCGTGTCTGACGTCTTGGTGGCATCTTCTAAAAGATGTGTTCACGTTGGTCAGGTCATAGTAAAGTGTACGTATATAATGATAGTAGTAATACATAACATCTCATGTTAAAATAAACCAATCACATAACATCCCATGTTATAAATAAATCAATCACATAACATCTCATGTTATAGAACATAAATAATCAATCAAGCATCACATGTGATGAGAATACTGCTATTGCATTGCCATAAATCGAGACCACGAAGTAAAGTTTACAAGTACATAACTGTAACATACAACATCAACGACTAAGGGCTACATCACCCCAGTCCAAAATATCAAACAATGTCAACAATATCCCATATACATAACAACAAAAGTCATAATCAATATGCAGTCTCCAAAAAGCTGTGCAGTCTGTGCAATCGCCGTCTTCTCAACAAAAGTCCACCCGTGTCGTACCAAAATAGCCCTACGCTGATGGCGGTGGAGGAGGGGGAAAATGAGAATAGAACAAACGGCGCATGTGGAGCCAATCCTCCTCCATGGCTCGGTGAGAACGCAACAAGAAAGCTATCTGCTGCTCCTGAGTCCAAAAACGTGCAGCAGAGTCTGGAGATAATGGTCGAGGGGGAAGTGATATAGCAGGGTGAGGAGGGCACTGGCATGGTGGTCGATGAGCTCTCTCAAGCTCCTGCACGTGACGCGTAAGTGCCTCCTGCTGGATCATAAATGACCTGAGAATGTCCTCTATAGAATAACCCATGTGAAAAGGATGATAAGGATCCGATGGTGGCATGATAGGTGGTGATGTCCAAAGAAAAGGCTCACTAGCTAGAGTAAAAGGTGGCACAGTAAACGGTGGAACAGGGGAACAGCAGTATGGTGAGGGATCTGCGGTGCAAACTGATCTCCTCCAGTCAGAAAAGGTGCATGGCCGAAAGGCTAACGAGAAGAGCCCTCTCCAGGACGTGGCGGAGGGATCTCCTGGAGAAATGTGATGGGCAGATCTGTGCGGTGAGCATCAGCAATGTGGGTGGGAAACAAGGGTGCATCAAAAGGAGCTGAAGCAGGTGCTGGAACAGGTGTGACTGGTACCACAAAAGGTGGAAAATCATCATCGTCCTCTATCCACCCATTCCGGGTGTGCGCATACTGAGGGTCGACATGAGTCGCAAAGAGTGCATGGTCGGGCTCTAGAGGCACCAGGTCAGGAAAAGGAACAACAACAACAACAACAGGCTCAGCGGGTATATCAGCAATGTGAGGGGCAACAACCTGAGCATCAACAGCATGCTCATCCTCCAATAGTGGAGCAACAATAGGATGATCATCGATAGGTACATCAGCAATCAAAGGATCAACAATGGGTACATCAGCATGAATAGGGTCATGCTCGAACACGGGGTCTGGAGAAACTACTGGCCCGGGGGCCACAGCAGGCTCCGGGTCGTCAAACTCCATCTTGAAATCTGCGGGGTCAGCAAACGCAGGGTCAACAGGATCAACTGGGTCCTCCATGGGCTGATCTAGGTGTATAAACTCAATGTCCTGGTCTGGATCGAACCCAGGTGGGAAGACAGGGTCGGAATCCTCATCAATGTCATGATCAATAGCAAAACTTGGGGCAGGGGCAGGTGCAGCAGATGACGCCCTATCGGGGTCTGAATCATGCGAATAGTGCTGCGCGCCCTGCGCGTGCGATGGTGCCGATGCCACAGACTCGAAAGAGTCTGGGACAGGTGAGTGAGCAGGTGACTCCTCAGCAGGAGCATCTGCGAGAAGCAAGAGATCGTCGACAGCTATAAGGGCCTCGCCCTCAACGTCATCCTCCAGTGGCTCCTCGTCAAACAAATCGATGTCGTCGTCAGCGACTACGTCTAGAGGCATATCGATAACAGGGTACATGGCAAGGGGTATGGGAGCAGGGATCTCCACAAGCGGCAAATCCCCAGCGATAGGGCCATCAGCGGGCTCAACCACGACATTGGGTAGTGCAAACGGCTGGAAATCGTCATCGTCTGTACTGGTGGTGTCCGAAGTGTACACCTCTCGCTCTGATGACTCCCGGTCGTCTGATACAATGTGTATAGGGTCAGTGGTGTCCGACCCTCCTGTGCCGGATGAATCCATAGTGTCTGTAACACAAACACAAATATGCACAAATAATCAATCATATAGTCAGATAAACACATTAGCCATCAATGAGCAATCAAATAGTTCTCCTAGTCCCACTAGCCTCTCAGCCTCCCAGACTGATCTTCCTAGTCCCACTAGCCTCCCAGCCTCCCAGACTAACTCCCTAGTCCCACTAGATAACTCTCCCAGCCTCCCAGACTGACTCCCTAGTCCCACTAGACAACTACCTTGGCCTCCCAGACCGAGCCTCAGCCTCCCAGACTGAGCCTATAACTAACAAATAAAATGTGCTCAACTTTTGTAAAAATATTTTGGATCTGGACTTAAGTGGTATGCAGTGTAAAAATGTTTTCGTGAGAGCCCTAGTGATCATAGTCTAGACTCGAGTAGGAATCCTAGTTCGCTATGATCAGAGCTCTGATACCAAGCTGTCACACCCTGGCTTTGCGGAAGCGTGGGTTAATTGGTGTGACTTCTTAATACCATAGCTTAATCATAACCAAGCTATATGAATGTAAAAACATGCAGATCATCCATTGATTTAGGTTTTAAAACAAAAGTAACATAACATTGTCTTAAGGCGTTGACACATGCAACGGAAATTACAACCTAACAACATAAAACATTATTTGAAAGACACAACCACAAACTTAAAATAAACGCCGTTTAAGACTTGCGACTCGTCCAGGTAAAAGTCGCAATCCCTAAACGAGGATGATCCTGTGACTCTAACGCAGCGTAGCATACCGTGCCAGAATCCTTAGTTCCCTGAAATACATGTAAGTTGGAAAAATCAACAAAAATGTTGAGCGAGTTCATGTGTAGTGAGTAAGTAAAACCTTTGTATGTAAAAAAAAACCCTGGTATATAGCAAATAAGGAAATAAAGAGATCACCAATGGTTTGCAAGGCCATTGGTATGTGTGATGTGCAGTAGGAAGACTCAAACCTAGCATATTTTGCGTTGGGCACAAAGTCACCCCGAGGTCCGTTCTGCTGGGCCTGGGGCTGGGCTCGCTACACCCAGATAGATCTACCGCTACTGTCCCTCGGTCCTACTCTGAGGATTAATGGCCTTCAGTTCACGCCTACCCACTCACATGATCTAAGTAGTAACCCTCCTTACGCTAATCATACCATGTGTAAAAGTACTCGTAATCATAGTAACATGTATTTCACCTCCGCAGTTTAAAAACTGAAAACAGTTAAGAGAAAAGGGGGACATGAACTCACTGTAGTGCGTCCTCGATAACAGCAACCCAACTTGGTCTGCAACACGACAACCTACATGTACTAATATCTATTAGACGAACGGGCCGTGCCTTAGCTTAGTATTTAGGGTTTTGAGTTACGTTTCTTAATATTATACTTGTCAAAATAATAATAATTATTTTAACTTAAAGGAGAATAGTTAGGTAACTATTCCGTATCCACACTTTTCAAGTATTATGTATTTGGTGATTTAGAGTATTGACAATATATATTTTTAAGTCCCACTGTATATATTTGTCCAAAAATACAAGTAATTGCATAAGCGTGTTAACATGAAATATATATTTAAAATATATATTTTTATTCGCTCTTATTTCCGAAGGCTCACCTCCGATACTTTGGAGTTTTGTAATGAAACTCATGGCGAAGTTTACTTCCGAAAACATAGTTAACATACTTGTTAGAAGAACGATTTTTTTTCTAAGTCTTGGGATTTTTAGAAAAATTCGCCAGAGTTTTCCCTAAAAACGGAGTGTCCGTGCTAATACGCACATCGTTTTCTTTTTGAAATCAAACCATGATCATCAACAATCAACCCTTACATTCTGACATGCAAAAATACTACCTTTGTCGTTTCAGTTTCAATAAATTAAAAATTGGACTGTAAAGTACATCAGCATGTTATTTTGTGGTTTAAATGTTACTAAATCGTATTAACAAGTGTCCGAACAACGGGTTTTTCAAAAGTTCGACGATTAAACATCATATATGTATTAACCAACCCTAAACCAACAAGTTTTCATCTTCATGTAAACATATATATATGTAAACTTCATATGAACTTTTATGTTCATCTACTAGTTCTAGTCTCTTTAGTGATTTAAACATACTACACCCTTTTATCATAAAAAAAAACGAGATGACACAAGATTAACAAGAGAGTAACAAGGGACTTACTACTAGCTTATAGCTAGGGATGTAATCTAGTGTAAAGATGGTGAGAAAATGTGATGAAAAAGCTAGAACAAAGCCCTTCTTGAAGCTCCACAAGTAGTAACCTTCTTGAATCACCTTCTAAACTTAAATGGAACTTGTAAAATGGAAGAGATGATGGTGGAATGTGAGGGTTATGGTGGCGTTTGTGGGAACCGAAAGTGAGAGAGAGAGAGATGAGATGGAGTGTAATCTTGTGAGGAATGATGGATATCTAAGTGTCATGCTCTTTATAATCACACTTCAAATAATATAGAAGATCATGCAAGTAATCTATCTAATTTAATATTCAATAAATCAAAGAGGTATGGTGAAGATCATATGGTGGTCCAACAAGGGACTAAAATCGGACAAGGGGGGGGGTTAAGGTAAATATTTTTCAACTAGAGTGTAACTAGTAGTTAGGTTGTAAGTATGGACCCTTATGTGTAGTGGATTGAATTTAAATGGGTGTAATGGCAAACGGGACTCATGACTAGCTAAGAATAATAAAACAATGTCATTGACAAAAAATTAGTGTCCCGGGTAATGTCCGGTTATCCGGTTAGGTACTGTCTCGTTAAAGTGTTTAATTAGTCTAAAAAGGGTCCTTTATATATATTTTTGTAACACAAATTATTCCCGGCACTTAGGAAAATATACAGGACCATTCTGCCATGTTTTTGCACTTTACTATCATAATGCCATGCTGAATTTTAATAATGAATGCAGAATTTTGCATTTATAGTGTGTTTTAGGCACTTCCCGGCTCTGTAACTATCACCTAGTGATGCGGTTCTACAACCCTCATTTCCCTACACTCTCTACAGGTGTAGTAAACTATCTCTGGCTCATACAGGCCTTAGAGGCAGTGTCTGCCTGATGCTGGCTATATCAGCATGTTTAATGGGCTATCCGTTCATTGTGCTACTGTGCTTTTGTGCATCAAGGTTGTCACTAAAGTTCTGTATGTAAATAGTAGAGTGACAGTTAATAAGGTATGATGCAAGTATGTGTATGTATCAGTATTCAAGTAGCAGTTTATCCACAATTATAAGCAAGCACAGTAATTAAACAGTAACTAAATATTAATTAAGTTGTACGGATACCTGATTTGGTGAGGGTTGTCACAAAACTACCTTATAAACACAATAATCAAATCTAAAAATAACAAATTACCTTATGTAGCAGAAATTCGAAGACTCCTGAGGAAGATGCAAACTCAAAAACCAAGAAGAGTCAAGTATCTACAATTAATGAGATGTACAAGTTAGATATTCATCTCAAAGCCTCAAACGATCAAACTTACAGTCGGGTTTTTACTTTTACTGTGGTCTCAAACCAGCAAATACAATCAATTAGAAGTACAGAACAGTTATAACTTACAAAAGATGGAACAACGTATGCTTTATTGACCGGAAACACTGAGACAGACCGACGAACAGGATATGGTGGTCATGCGACTCAAACCCGCCGACGATTGAAGATGAGAGAGGGACGAGGGAGAGCCGGGATGGACGAGGGAGAGGGCCAGTGGGGGCGATGGCGCTTTGATTGGGAGAAACCCTAGCTTTTCAAAATGTGAATGTTACTGAAGAATGAATGCTAGGTTAAATGGATGTAATATATTAATATATATCTATTTTTTTATTTTATAAGATTTTGGATTCGGATTATCCAATTATCCGAAAATTTTAAGAATTGACATCCGAATCCGAACTTTCGGATTATCCGATTTTCGGATATCCAAAAATTCGGATATCCGAAATTTCGGATACGGGTTTTCGGATAGTTCGGACTCGGTTTCGGATTTGGATTTTTTGAACACCCCTAGTCACATCACAAACAGTGATGTGACAGCTTTAGTGCGACCCTTCGACTTCTCAGCCATCTCTCGATTTCTCGCAATTTTTGTAAGTTTTCAACTCAAATCTTGTACATCTATCATCTACACACACTTCTTCATCATTTTCAAATAAACAACTAAAGCAAATAAACAATAGAATCTGATTACAAGTCAAGAAAGCTAAATCAATAGTTAAGTAAGGAGTGACAGATCGCAATTAGCAATCTTTTCTTCCTTTGACTTTGACTTGTACTTTGACTTTCCAAAACACGGGGTGTTACACTTTTCAACTCAAATCTTGTACATCCATCATCTACACACACTTCTTCATCATTTTCATCTTTGAATCTTCACTTTTCACCATGGAATCGGCTGGTTTGAGGTGTTCTAGGATGATGTCATCATGGGGTTCTTATGAACGTCAGGACTTGGCCTCATTCCATCAAGAACAACTCGGATCTAAGAGATTTCTACATGATTAAACACTGATTTCATCTAGGTCTAAAAATTTTTGAGATTAAAAGAAGTGGAAAATGTTTTCATCACTTTCTTTCAACTCTTTTACACTCATGCCCTCAAATCCGATAGAATCGGAGCACGTTTAGGCCTTCTACTCGTTTCCTAGTGAAGTGTCAGTCTGAGATCTGATTCCTATCAATGAGATAACCGACTTAGCCGGTTGAACATGAAAAACCGTCAAGGACAGTTAACTGGTTAAACGGGGTGATTCCCATCCGATCAGATAACTTGGACTTGGTGGGGTTTCCGTTGTTTAGCACGTGGTCATACCGTCTGTAACATTTGTGCTCGAAATCATTATGAACAGTTCAATTATCAATAAAACAATGTTATTTGATCCCAATGTTTGTTTGGTTGTGTTTTACATTTTTCATCTTTTGACTTTTGTTCAATTTCAAACTCTGCATCGCTTTCTGGAGAATTATACGCAAACTGGTGCATAAACGTACTCAGTTTAATGCGACAAATACTCCGGAACATCAACATATACTCAACATACCTTAAATAACCTTTACATAACTTAGAAATAAGTTTTGAAGGCTTTGGTGTGGCAAAAACAAGTTAATTCGCTTACAGGGACTAAACTTGACAAAATGCGAAAGTATGCCAATTTGAACTGTAACAAACATTCCGGAACATGTCCATAAGTTAAACATACCATAAATATCCTTTACTTAGCTTAGAAATAGGCTTTGAGGGGTTTGGTATGCTAAAACAAACTTTTAGATCATTCAGGGGCTAAAAGTGTCAAAAAGTGCACAAGTTTGCACTTTCGCGCATAACTTACGTTCTGAATACATCCGGACATCCAAAAATTTATGTAAGCATCCTTATGTTATGCCTTGGTGATTGGCATGAGAAAAATCCATTCGTCGCGTCATTTGGATCGTCTTTCGCGCTTATGCGCATTCCGTCGTAATTAACCGAACATCGCGATCGTACGACCAAACGAGCCAACATCCGACATAATTTTGAGCATGTTTCATGTCCTCAATGTTTAGGCATCATTTTAGGGCCTTAAAGTTGGCTTTACGGGCCTTAGAAGTGTCGGAAATGGCTTAAAAATGCAACAGGGACCAAAACTGCCAATTCGGAAAGTTTGTGCAGATCAGACATAGCCAGGCGGCCCGCCTGAGTTTTGTCTGCATCCTAATGCGGGCCGCGTGGCCCTTGCAGATGCAGAAAGTTGTTTTTCTTGCAAAACTTGGCCTTTCAAACACTCCAAAGGGCAATGCCCTTTCACAATCTGTAGAGTTAAGGTCATTTTAAGCCACCACAACATCTTGACAAGTGTACGCATAAGATCGTGGCACGATATTCGAGAAACGATCCTAACAGCTTTGCTTTTCCTATAAATACCCCCCATTTGTGTTAAAACCCACAAAACTGATCAAAGAGCTCTAAGTTGATGCAATTGCTTCATACCTGAGCTCCTGGATCAAGTTTAGCTTTCGGGGACCCTTCGTAAGTGTTCTTTCGTTCTTTTAATCTCTTTCTGGTGCTAAAGTCAAACTTTGTTTGACTTTCTGCGTTGACCAGCCTATGGTCAACACGAAGTTCATTGGAACTTCATAACGTGAGCGTGATCACGATGGTTATAGTCCATAGCGACTATACCTACTGATTACCACGTTATCTAGGCTCAGTGACGAGTCGTAGTTTTGGCCAAAATGCGCATTCTTGCGTATTTTGTAACCAAACTACTCGTGAGCATCAAAGCCGTTTGTTTTGATGCCAAACCTGTTTTCTAAACTTAGTTAAGCATGTTCTAACATGCTTAGCTCGTCACTTTTAGTATATTGCTTATATAGGGTCGTAAGGTAAGCGATCTAAACCATCGCTTATACTTTCGAACCCGACCCATTTGGTCGATCATTAGGATCCGACCAAGCACATTAGGTGACCATAGCTATAACCTTCCGAGGTTATACCTTGTGGTCACGATGTTAGGCGTTCCAAACGCGTTCTACGCGAACGACGCGTTAAGGTAGCATAAGCTACCTAAACGGGTCGTAATGGGCCGTAAGCACTTAGGTTAGGTTTCATTTTAGTATGTAGGCTTTGTTAAACCATATTACACAAGTCTCCATACTCGTTTGGTTTACGAACCCGCATACTATCCGATCCTTCCGATTTAGGTCCGGTATATTAACATAGCTACCTATTAGGTGCCGTTTGATATTCCGTGATCTCTAGCATTGTTTGGTTATTATACAAGAACTTCAAAGCAATCTCAGGTGAGTACATTGAACCCCTCTTTTACTGTTTTCCAAACTGTTTTGGGGTGAAACACATGTGCCTACTTGTTACTTTCATGCTTTCCATGTTTTCACATCATATACCTGCTATGTTCGTTAGTACATTATAGTACATTGTTTTACATTACATTTCTGCTATGTATGTTGACTGAGCATGCTAAAACAATGTACTAAGTACGCACACAATGGGCATACATAGCATAAAAGTCATGTATGTATGCCCATTGTGTGCGTACTTAGTACATTGTTTTACATTACATTTCTGCTATGTATGTTGACTGAGCATGCTAGTACATTGATTTACATGACTTTTATGCTATGTATGCCCATTGTGTGCGTACTTAGTACATCATTTTACACTACATTTTATGCTATGTATGCCCATTGTGTGCGTACTTAGTGCAATTATTCATTACATGCCTACATTTCGGTATGACATTTGGGTTGTTTAACATGGAACAATACATTCATTAACATTAGCTACGCCATTCGTTAGTAGGTAGTGGTACCATAGGAATTGACAACTCCCGTTCCGGACATCCTAGTTTAGTTTGGATGAAAGGAATGTCCGAATTCAATATACATAACTTAGATAAACCTTTAATTTGTTTAAGGGTTTATCGCCACAGTCTCAAGGCTTGGATGTATGCATATTTCACAATACCGCATAAATGTTTGTATCAGTATAGCATGCATTTGTTCCACAAAACATAACTTTGATTTAAACCATGTTTTACTTCAATACCTTGTTTTGTGCATTTTACATATGGTTTAGTTGGTACAATTCACTTACCATACATGATATATTTTGGGCACACATTACATGATCTACATTAAACATAAACGTTTTGACATTGATATACACATTTGGTGGTTTACATTGAACATAGACATTTCAATATGGTTCACACGATAACACTTGACAATTTATACATGAACAATTCACATGGTGGTTGGTTTGGGTAAATGATTTGAGTAACGTGGCGTATGTAATATGATACAAATATGGTGGATACGCCGCTGGTACTTCCTATATATAAATGTTTGTATAATATTACATATCGTAGCGTTATCTAAATCATTTCAGTTTAGACATATTATGTTTTACACAAATAATATATTCTTCACAAGACATTATTTTTACAAACAACTTATCTTATACAAACTCATTTTACTAGGTTATTCATTTAACCTTACACTTCATTTATACATATCATCTGATCTTATCGTTTTTCATACGATTTACAAAACAAAACAAATTACAAGGTTCATGACTGACTGTTATTAAACATTTTCTTTAAACTCAAGTCATGAATCCCATTTTCACAAAACCTATGTATCTCACAGGCATTTTTATGCTGACGTACCTACTTTCACATGTGTTTTCAGGAGCTATCGCTTAGGATGATGATTGTGACACTAGGGCGGACCTGTGCCTTAGAGACATAAAACGAAGATAGACTTAGCTTAATTATGTTGTGAACTCTTTATTTCTTGTTTTGAAACAATGTAACACGCTTGTTTGATAAATAAAATGTAACTTTAATTTCCATGGTTATGAAACAATTAATTCTGTCCCAACACTCCCCGGCGTTTCCGCCGCGGTTGCATGTTATATGTGACAACTGTGATCTGTAATCATCGTATTATGTAAAACAATGTCCGTTATCAATAAAACAATATGCTTTGGTGTTATTATGTGTTTTAGTGTTAATATATGTGTATTGTGTTTGACAATTTTACAATTTGATTCGATTTCGACTTCAAACTTTAAATCACTTTCTGGAAGGTTATACGCAAACTGGTGCTTAAACGCTATCAGTTTAACGCGACCTACATTCCGGAACTGTGACGTAAGCCAAACATACCCTAAATATCCCTTACATTACTTAGAAATAAGTTTCGAAGGATTCGGTATGGCGAAAACATGTTTATTTGAACTAAAGAACTAATTGCGACAAAACTGCGAAACGAACGTTGGTGACCGCCCGGATAATATTTAAATCCCACAAATATTCTGTTATGATGAAAATCTTATTTTAATCAGGTTCGTGTTGAAAAATAAATTAAAACGCTTAAAAACGTTATTTTCCAAGTTTAAGCACGTACCGCGTGTTTCTGCGCGACACAGTGCTTTTACTGCGAAACGCGGACAACGCAGCCAGTCTTGACAACTGAAATTTATTTCAGTAATATTTTGGCAAGATTATTTTTATAGAAAAATAAAAATAATTTAGAACGCCATAAACCGGGATTTAAACGCTAGATAAAATACCCGGTATCCAGTTAAACACCTGTTTTTATCTAATATACCATCAAAGTTGCACTCTAAACCCCTCCCCCATATACATTTACGGTCACATATATATGTGTGGCCCACCATATATTTTCAAGATCTTGCAAAAAATCTTCCATAATCCATTCATATCTTTCTTGGATTTTATTTTGATTTCTTTAGATTTTATAAGATCATGAAAATCTCTATAAATGTCCTACACAATCCTACAAGATCATTACAACACTCAAATCCTTCTCTCTCTCTCTCCCTTGAACCGTTCACACCACCACCTCCCATCTTCATCCTTTCTTCAATCTTGTTCTTCATATTCAAGCTCATTTCTAGCCATCTTCAAGTTAGTATGAAGATCTAAAGGGGTTTCCAAGGTGCATTCAAGTAATTTCAAGCTTCTATCATCAAAATCTCATCCCATAACCTACTTGAATCTTGAAGGTATAACACTAATGTTAAAATCATACTTTAGATTCTTGGTTGTTCTTGATGATTTGAAGTTTCTCTTGAATCTTGGGATTTTCACTAAACTTGAAATCTAAAAGAAATGGTCTTGAAAAAAATAAAAATGGTGGTGATATATATGTATGTATAACCGTACATATATATGTGTGTGTATGAATCTTGATGTTTGATTTCTTGTTAAGTACTTGTTTATGTTGTTGCTTGTTCTTGAATAATAGTAAAATGCAAGTGATTGATGATCTATATATGATATGTTAAGTGATCAAGTATATCAACAAATAAGCATGAATATAGCACATATTTGATGCATCTAAACTCATATAAAATGTTGATATGCTTTAGACACTTGTACATGAGAATACATGTTGATTTAAAGCTCAAGAAGTGATGAAAAGGGGTTGTATGACAAAAATATTTTTGAACAGGTTATAAACACTAAAAATAACATTTTTTGGTGTAATATAATGGCATAAAACTTTGACATAAGTTTGGTAGCATTTCATGTTGTACATATAGCTTAAAAAGTGATAAAATATGTGAAATTTGCATGATTTATATGCTCTATTTAAGACCTGCACTATTGTGAGTATAACCATTATTTTATTCAGCAAATAACATGGGTTGTGTCAAAATTTCAAGTCGTTTCGATTTGGGATGGTTCGGGTAACGTTTGATGCAAAACTATGCGGTAAAACGGTTAAAAATCGCCTCTTCGGAGGATTTTTATTAAACTGTTTTTGATCAGTAACCAAACTGATATTTTTGATATAAAAACAAGTATTTTAACTTATACTAAGTTTACTTGGTGTTCGGTTAGTCATACGTGACTTCCGACGCTCAAAAATGTTACCGAACGCTAAAATAAGTGTTTTTCGACATAACTAGAATGGGTTGTTCATAAGTAAATTTAATGTGTCACAATGTGCTATGTGTTTTACAATATGGGTATGATGATGTGTTAGTGTTGACAAGATTATGCGTATTACGCTTGAGTATATGTATATATACAAATACACTAAAATAATCAAAAATGATAACTTTTCGATAAAACTCAAAGTTATGTGAAAATTCTAAGTATCGGAGAAACTTCGGTATTTATGTGAATTTTGGTTATTAAAAATCATCCTTACTTTATTTAGGACGCATAAACAATTTGAGGGATTGTGTTAACATTTAAAAACGCACCCAAGGTGAGTACATAATCCCCTCTTTTACTGTTTTCAATTGTTTTGGGGTGATTCATATGTACAAAGCGAATTTCAAAGTTTAAACGATGGTTTCAATAACGATTAAGGTGGTTTATACGAGTCTAATAACGATTTCGATAAGGTGTACACGACTTGTTGGTTGTAATTACATAACGAATGACATTCATTAACATTGATCAAGCCGACCAGTATTAGGTTATGGTACCATAGGATCTGACAAATCCCGTTATTGCACTGCACCCATGGTTATGTGTGGGGGTTGTGGGTAACGACTGAATCTGATAATTGTTAACTTACCCTTTGGAGGTTTGTTAATGCGAAAACGAGTTGAACAATAAACGAGTCACACAGGTTTGAATGTTATTAGCAAGACGACCAAAAGTAGTTTCACTATTAAAACGAATACGACTTGGGACGAGTTAAACGATTTGAAACGAGATACACAAGGTGAAACGAGTAAACGATTTGGGAACGACTTAGAAATGATGTTAAACGATTTCGATAAGCGATTGGTTTTTGGTTAAGTGTTTAGATAACGAGACGGGTGTAATGTGGTGAAAACATGGTAGATACGCCGATGGTACTTCTTATATATAAGTGTTTTCATCATATTACATATCGTGGCGTTATTTAGTTCACTTGGGTAAACGATTTTGAAACGATATCACCCAACGATGTTTTTCTAAGAGATATACACTATACGAGTTTTTACAAGATGTTTTACAAGTTGGTGTTCTAAAGCAAAGGTTTTTGGGTTAAGAATCATGGCTACGAGGTTTTATAAACTATAACCCGCTTGATTCGAGTTGGTTAATTAAGTTGCAATATTATACTCTTTTCAAAACAAAGTTTTTAATAAAGTATTGCAACACTTAAACTAGCCATGAATTCGACACTCCTTTAAAACCTATGTACTCGCCAGCATTTCTTTGCTGACTAAGTTTTTACATATGTTTCAGGTGTTGATGCTTGAATGACTGCTAGGATGCATGCGTCACATAGGATCTGGACGAGGCCTTAGTGACATAATAACTATGATAGACAATATAAAAACTTGTTTATTCTATGTTAAGACAATGCAATGCTTAATATTATCAATAAAACGAAACACTTTTTGTATCCATGGTTGTGAAACGATTGCTTCTGTTACAACACTCCCCGATGTTTCCGCCACGGTTTGTTGTCCTACGTGGTCGGGGTGTGACATTATACGCGGCCGGGGTGTGACAGAAGAGTTGGTATCAGAGCCAATGGTTAGAGGGAATTAGGTTATTAGTAATGCTTTGACCTAGACTATAACTTTTAGGACCCTAACACAAGTTATCTTGTGTTTAGATTTTAAAACATGCACTTCACCTATCCTTAGGTGATAACCACAACGGGAATTTCGATTCCGAATCCGCTTTGAAAATTAATCATCTGTTCTAGGATGATTGATTACTAGGTTTTGAACCCTCTGTTATATGGTTTTGAACCCCTTTGCATTTTCAAAAATCTCGTCAAGGTTTTCGGGTTTTAATAGTGTGAACACGTGCGAACTGGAAGAGTGAATGCCTGTACCCTGAGTTTTCTGTCTAAGGCTAGAGTGTTCGTACAAATCCACATAATCGGACCAGTCACTCTTACCTGGGAACTCTTGGGGTGAGTGTTCACTTATAGGCGAACATGTCTTCGCGATACATTATTTTTGAACCGTTTACTTTGATTAAGACATTGTGTGTCGCTTGTTTGCTTAGCGATGCATAACCACCATCTTTGCTTTTGTTGATTTTGTTTCATTTCATCCTCTTCACCCAATCATCTCACTCGTTTCCTTTCATGTTTTTCCTCTTTTAGAATGCCTCCTCGACGCGAAAACCAGATAGCTACTGCCGAGCTGGCAGAAATTATTGCACAGCAAATGGCTGCTCAATTCCCAAATCTCTTTGCTCAATGGAACCAAGCCAACAACAACAAGAATGCTCCATGCAATTTCAAGAATTTTAACTCGGCTAAACCACTCAAGTTTAGTGGTTCTGAGGGAGCCACTGGGCTTCTTCAATGGTTCGAGAGCATTGAGAATACTTTTCGCCACGTTTAGTGTCCGGATAATCGCAAGGTCGAGTTTTCTTCGAGCGTGTTTCAGAAGAGGGCTCTTACATGGTGGAATGGGGTAATGAGAGACCGTGGTGCAGAAGTTGCTCTAGCTCAGACATGGGCTGAACTGAGAGCTCTTATGATGAGGGAGTTTTGTCCTCGTCATGAACAACGAGCGTTGGAGAAGGAGTTTGATGACTTGAAACAAGATAGTGGTGAGCACAGGGCATATACTGATAGGTTTGAGGAGTTGAGTCTGCTTTGCTCGACTATGGTTGCCCCACTCGACAAGGCCATCGAAAGGTACATCGACGGCCTGCCTGACTCAGTACAAGACGTCATTACTGGTAGTAACCCTACCACACTCCGTCAGGCGATTGAGTTATCAGCGACATTGACTGAGTCGCAGATTCGGAAGAATAAATTACACAGGAAGGGTGACAAGGGCAAGAAATAGTCGTCTGACAAGGAAGATAGCAAGAAAGGTCAAAACAAGAATGGAAAGGATTCTGGTTCATCGAAAAGGGCAAAGAAGCGTAAGGCTTCCCAAAACTATGCTATCACTGCCCAAGCTAACCAGGCAGCTCCCAACCAACCCGCACAGCCTCCAGCAAAGAAGCCCTATTCAGGAAGTGCACCTTTGTGCAATCGATGCAACAGTCACCATCAGCCGCAACATCAGTGCCGTTTCTATACTAACTGTGGGAAGTCAGGTCATCTTGCCGATGTTTTCGGTTTGTTCAAAATCGCGCAGTTCAGAACCCGGCTCAACAAGTTGCTCAGCCTCCTGCTCAGCAACAGGGTCAAGCTGCATGACTACAATACCCACCAGGTGCTTGTTATACGCGGCCGGGGTGTGACACCGTCTCGGTCAAACTGCAAACTTTTCAAAACTTAGCAAATTTTCCAAGTTTCAAAACGACCAAGTCACCGAACGGACTGCCGTCCGATCGGATTGCCACCCGATCAGATGACATTTGGTCTTCAACACTTAAGCTTTTACAACATTTTCAATATATAACCAAATCCAGCGAATGGTCATCCGATCGGACGACCATCAGATCGAATGACCAATCCTGCTGTGAACTTGTTCTCTGAGAAATGTCTTGCTGGAACGGATCGCCATCCGAGCGAACGACCATCCGACCGGACGACCGTTCGATCGAACGACCTGAAAGGTAGAGATACTTCTCTGATTTTAAAATGCTACAACGAAAACTTCAAAGCCATCATACTCAAACACATCTATCCCAAAACGAATGTCAATCCGACCGAATGGCCATCCGACCGGATGACCATCCGTCCGGATTGTCATCCGATCGAATGAC
The DNA here is from genome assembly GCF_002127325.2 of Helianthus annuus. Taxonomy (NCBI): domain Eukaryota; kingdom Viridiplantae; phylum Streptophyta; class Magnoliopsida; order Asterales; family Asteraceae; genus Helianthus; species Helianthus annuus. Next base: position 22,277,208 of record NC_035439.2, on the reverse strand, counting down.
CATCCGTTCGGATTGTCATCTGATCGGATGACCATTCATTATTCAGTACACTCGCTCCCGTTTAGTGCACCGTTCATTGCTTATGCTATCGTTCTGTAATCAGGCTAACTTTCCAGCGCTCCCTTCAATCTAATCCAAGGCTGTGTTTATTTATTTAACACAATCTGTGAGTATACTCGAACCCTTTTTGCTTTACGCACTTTTGGGTGTTACATACGTTACTTATTCAAATCACAAACAACACACAACACAACACTTTTATACGCTGACCTTTACTGCATGTTATACGTGTTATTCGATGAATGCTGGTATGTTGTGTTTACACAGTGATTATTGCCTGACACCTTAGCAATGATAGTACTATAGTTTGGACTCAGCACCTGTCGTGGACATGAGTTGTTAAGGGATTTACTTCACGTGTCACAGTGGTGATATGTGTTGCGCATTCTACAACTCGCAGTCACGTCTGTGCATATTTCATTGTCGATAACCTACTAGCTTCACTTTGCTACATGTTACATGCTGGTTATGCGTAAAACGATTTCGCTATCTATTATGCTATTAAACTTGTTTGCTCACCTTTACACCATGTGTATTGACCTCTATTTTAACGTATGTGACAGGTGTTTAGGATGTTTTTCTTGATTAGCAGCTATGGAATCGAGCTAGGAGAGTCTAGAAACAAACTAAATAAAATATGAGTTGTCGGAATGGATATTTTGTCTTTGAGAACTACGTCTGTAATAACTGTTTTATTTTATATGTTTGTGCTATGGGACATGAACCTTTAATATATTATAACTAATAGTTGTTATGGATTCTCCTGGACAATCTGTTTCGCTCAGTGCCGCGCACCATGATTCCGCCATCGGTTGGGGTGTGACAGATTGGAATCAGAGCCATAACTATAAGGAATTAGGCAAGACTCGACCTAGTCCGGGTCAATGTCTAGAAACGACCTAGTCTATAGTCTAAGTGCCAACGGACCGCCTTGTGCGAACCCAGTAGGGGCTCCGCACGAGCCTATTTCTGTTACTCGATCGACTCGCAATCATGCTATACTCCATCACTTAGCATTTCCTAAGGCTAGCACCGCACACTATTTCCAAAAATGAACGAGTGATTAGATCGAGACTAGGTGTGAAAACCACAAACTCCCAATTGGATCGCTTGTTCAATGCGCATTTTTACTATAAACATGAGAAATTGCGTTGAATCAGAAGTGAAATCCGTACTTCGACGCAACTCTCTCTCGCTAGCTCGTGATTCTATCACACAAACAGGAACGTAGTCACTAAGTTAGGGGTGAAACCCGATCCATGATGACTCGTTCCGCCCTCAATTTTGGTTTTACAAAACTCTCACCAAAGGCTTGATGGATTCCAACGACTCGAGTTGCGTAAATAACTGAAAGGATGCGTGCCATTCACCGTAATCCGGTGATAGAGCACAGTCTATTAGGCCAAAACGTGAACTCAAAGTCTTTGAGAATAGTCTAATCACTTTGGGTAGTCAACGTCTATCAGCCGAAGACAACCTATTTTTGATTTCAAGCTCGCAATCACTGATTTTATGTGTTTTGATCCTGAGCCCGCAACCGCTGACTCTGTGATTTATCGCTTTTATGTGGACTTTCTGTGTTTTATATGGTTTTGCATGTTTATGTGTTACGATTTTTGGTGATTTACACGCTTTTTGCTTCTTGCTTCGATCAACACGCACAACTCGCACTGCACATCTATCTCAAAATGTTAACAAATCGCATGCTATGTTATACTACACGCTATGCAACCCCTTGTGTACTCACTAATCGCAATCGCTATTCTCGAACACGCGAACTTCGAATGATAGGTAAATACGTGCAATATATGTAGGTGAATACGTGCAAAATATAGTGGGATTTCTGTGGATTACGTGCTTATGTGCTTATGTGCCTATGAGTTTCTGTGGTTTATGTGCCTACGTGAATATGTGCCTATGTGTTTGGATGTGTTACTGAGCTTTATTTAGTAGTAGGGCGTATGAGGTGAGATTCAATTATATAGTGTTTCAGTCCTATGGCGATGTCTGTTGCAGACAATATCATTATTTGGATCGCATCACTCCCGCCCTGCACGCCGCAATCATGCTGATAAGCGAATCGCTTCCCTTGTCGCTAAGAAGATGGCTAAAGTTATCCCCCAAATCGTCAGTGAGCTTAATGAGAATGCCAGCAAGTCCTCTGAGGAATCAAGGACTGACTCGCCTAAGGGTACTTTCAGCTTTAAGCAGTTTAAGGCCCGTGGCCCAAAAGACTTTACGGGCGAAGACGGACCAACCGTGATGTTTCAATGGTTCGATTCAATCAAAGTCACGCTCCGTCAGAGCGGATGTCCTGAGCACCTACGAACTATCGACGCCACCGGCGTCTTCCAGTCCAGGGCTCTGGAGTGGTGGACAGCCGAAAGGGACAAACGTGGGAATGATGCAGCCTTTGGGCTCACTTGGGATGAGTTGAAAGACCTCATGATGAAGGAATTTTGCCCACCTCACGAGCTCCAGAAGCTAGAGAATGAGTTCTGGCATATCAAGCAAGACGGTGGCGATAACGCCGGTTTAACTGCCCACTTCAAACAGTTCAGTATCATTTGTCCGGGCCAGGTGGCAACACCTGATATGACGATCAAGAAGTATATCCGTGCTTTATCTGATTGTGTTGCTGACTTTGTGCAAGCCGCGAAGACAACAACAATTGAAAAAACCTACCTACTCGCTGCTGAGATAAACGACAAGCGAGTTCTCGCTGGGTACTTCAAGAATACTCTGAAGAGCCTTCATCAGGCGACCGCCGCTCCCATCGCTAAAACCGCCGCACCGCAAGCTTCAAAGTCCTCCCGCCGCAAGAGAAAGAACAACAACAACTGTGACAACCCGAGATTTCAAGGTCTTTCCTCTACGCGTTACTTGTTTCGCAATCCTTTTTTCATAATTCGTTTTGCGTTGTAACTTGTGCATGATTGATGAATAATTGAAGTATTGTTATGTATGGTTGTTCAATGAATAACTTAAGAATTGTTTATGTTTCACAACTTCATAACTAAGGTCCTTCGCCAACCTCACTTCTTGACGAAGATAGTTCTTCGTCGCAAACATTTCATGACGAAGATAGTTCTTCGTCATCAACAGTTCTTGAGAAGATAGTTCTTCATCAATAGTTCTTCGTCACGAACAACACTCAACGAAGTATGGTTCTTCGTCATCAGCAGCTCAACGAAGTATGGTTCTTCGTCGAGAGCATTGTTCGCCGTAAGGGCTTTCGGCCCAAGTAAAGCCCAGTTATGACTCGGCCATATTTACATTGTATTCACACATATCTAGCTCTCCTTCTTTCTCAAACACACCGACGGCAGCCTTGGTTCTTCTCGAAGGATCGTCTTGATTCCTATCTTGTTCTCTCGGTTAGTATGTCTCTATCGTTACTCGATTGTGATTCTCTTGTTGCACAGGGTTGTGTTGTTACATGTTAATGTGTTAGGGTAATAGAATTCTCGTTGAAATTGTGTTCGTAGAATTGAATGGAATGATTGGTCATGTGAATCTTTACGGATAATGAAACTATGTGTCGTGTTCATAGAATCGGTGCAAAAATATGTTGAAACAATCTCAGGATTTAGTTGTGGGTTTTTGATATCATGATAACTTTGATCTAGAGTTGATAAACAAAGTGCCATGGAATCGATTAGAATGTATGCTGGTTGATCGAGTTGGATGATTATGTTTGGACTCATTATTCTGATTTAAGTGCTATATTAGGATTACATGTTGGTAATTATAATAATGTTATTGTGTGATTCAATACTCGTAATTCCAAGGTCAAGGTTGTAGGTGATTAGGGTTTGCAGTAAATCACGACGATCGGTTAAGGAACGACGAAGAAAGATTCCCGATGAAGAACCCAACTCGACGAATACTTGATTCTTCGTCGACTGGCCTTCGACGAATAATTGGGATTCTTCGCCACCATCCCTCCTGACGAAGTATAAATCTTCTTCGAGGGTATCCTTCGCCGAGAAGCATCCCACGAATAGTAGTTTATGACGATGAAGTTAATGAATGTTTGTAATTATAAAGTTGTATAATATTAATGTAGAATGAGAAATCTGATTTGATTCGTGTGAGTGGCAAACTTACCTTTTAAGTGCTGTTATGTGACATACACATGAGGCGTGGACTTGCATGAGATTTGCGTACTTGTTATGTGTCATATGGTGATCTTTGCGGCTAGTGCCATCTGTGAAAATACGTGATTTAGTTGATTACGAAACTGACTTTTGTTAGTAACCACGGTAGAGTTTGGTTGACCAACTTGGAAAGGGTAGCTTAACATACCAAGCAAAACTAAGGTGAGTTCACTTCTCTCAAAACAAGCATGCGTCCGGTGGGGATAATCAAACAGGCAAACAAATAAACGGATTTTCATAAACCCACATCCTTGTAGGGGATGTGAGGTAGTTTTCACAAACCCATATCCTTGCAGGGGATATGAGGCAGTTTTTAGTAAATGTTGATGTTGGATAATACACTCACTTTCTATCACTTAAGTCCCATCATACTTCTGGGTTAGTTGCTTGTAGGGCAACAGGGTTATTAGTTGATAGCGCTATTAGGCTTGGCACCCTCACGAGGTACCTGGATAGGACGGGTATGAACTAATAACTTTAAAATCATGACCAATGTTTGACAGAGCATTGGAGAAGGGCAAAACGGAGCCGTCTGCGGTATCGAGTTATTATCAACATAACATAAGTCAATACTTGGTAACAAACGGTCAAACAAACTGTGAACCCACTGGGACACGTGAAGTAAAGCCCTTAACAACCGTTGTCCACGACAGGTGCTGAGTCCAAACTATAGTACTATCGTTGCTATGGTGTCAGGCAACAATCACTGTGCAAACATAACATACAAGCATTCATCGGATAACACGTAACATGCAATAACGGTCAGCGTATAAATAGTGTTGCATTGTGTGTCGATTGTGATTTAAATAAGTAACGTATGTAACAACCAAAAGTGCGTAAAGCAAAAAGGGTTCGAGTATACTCACAGACTGTGTTTAAGTAAATAAACACTCTCTTGGATTGAAGGGAGCGCTGAGAGATTTTCCTGAACAGAACGATAGCATAAGCGATGAACGGCGCGTTAAACGGTGCGAAGTGAGCAAGTGACGAATGGTAATCTGGTCGGATGGTAATCCGAACGGATGGTCATTCAATCGGATGTCAATCCGTTCGGATGGTCATCCGATCGGATGGCCATTCCGTCAGATTGACATTCATTTGGGATAGATGAGTTTGTGTATGATGGCTTTGAAGTTTTCATTGTAGCATTTAGAAAACAAAGAAGTATCTCTACCCTTCAGGTCGTCGATCGAACGGTCGTTCGATCGGATTGCGATCCGTTTGGCGAGACATTTCAGTTGAGAAAAAGTTCACAGCAGAATGGTCATTCGATCGGATGGTCTTCCGATCGAATGGCAATCCGTTAGAAACTGATGATCTTTGAAAATTAATAAAAGTTAAGTGTTAGAGATCCAAACTGTCACGACCCCCGACCCCATCCTGGACGGAATCGGGAGCCGCGAGCAGACCAGTGGTACCGATGGTTATTTTTGAAAAACATTGCAGCGGAAATTTCATCAGGACTGTGAGTTAGGAAAAATATCAGAGTTTAAAAACACCGGATTTTTATTTATTAAATAGGTAAAATAAATTCATGTTTTACAAAGGTAGCTTTTAATAAGGGATAAACCAAAAAACAATATTTCTTAAGTTGATTTTATTAATATAATAAGCCACTTCTTGAAGTCCTTTAGTGCCGGATCCAATCCTTACTCCAATCTACTGTAATTACCTGAAACACGTTTTAAAAAGGTTTTGTTAGCGGGAAATACTGAGTGAGTTCATTCAGTTTGCACAAAAACATATTTGTTATAATTTACAGTATTAAGAGCGATTACAATGTTTCTGATATCAAACCAACTACCCACAGTATTTGTCACTCGACTACCCATTGGCTATCTCGTTGTCCAAATGGTGTCTGTGACTGTGGTCAGATCACCCCTTGGCTAACACGTTGTCCAATGGTGACGGGAAATAAGTAATGTATACAAAACCCCACATACCGGCTGTAATTTGGTGATTACATAGACTTAATCCCTGTAATTATAACTTTGAAAATAACTTGGAGTTTGTAAAACAGTTGATAAAAAGAGAATGACTCACATTATAAGCGTGCAGATTCATACGGGCAAAGTTTAGTCTACAGATAAGCCTTGATATATTGCAGATTTATACAGGCAGAGCTTAGCCTATTGATTAGCCTTGTAACCTAGTGCACACGAACTAGGTAAGTAACTAATACAGCATTTACGATAACTCACGAGATTAAAACCCTCACAACGAATGACAAAGTGCAATCACTTAAACATCCATCGGATTCACAACGAATGATAAAGTATTTCCCGAGTTCGGGTGGTACTCAAACATCCTGTCGGAATCACGACTAATAACAAAGGATAGCACTTAAACATCCGGTCGGATAGTTTCAATCGATCGGACATTGAATCGTAGCAGCGATCGAGTTAATACCCGGTATCGTAGCAGCGCCTCGCTATTGTGAGTGTATTTTATGAATTAGAGTAGTCTAATTTCGTTTTTTGAGAATTTTGATTGACACCCCTGAACTGCTCGTAACCCCTTCTATTTATAGCTGAAGTTTGACCCCCTCGCGTAACGCGAGGGGTCCCATAGGGGGCGCCGCGTGATGCGACGGGCCACGTTTCATTATAGGCTTGCCACTTGTGTTTGTAGGTTAGCTGAGTCGACGGAAACGATAATTTCAATTTTGACAACAAACTATATGGATAATCGTCGAGTAGGGAATACCCCCCCTGAGTTTTAGGGGCCCTGATCCTGATTCTGATTGTTCTGAAAATTTTAGGAGTTGTGCAGGATTACTTGGGTGTCTCTATTAGGGTTTCCTATTGGATAAATAAAATAATAGATATGACTTTTGATGAGATTTGTTTAAAAAATAGAATAATAAATAATAGTTTTGGGTAAATCACAAAAAGGAAATAAAATGGTGAGAAAAGAGAATGGACTCACTTTGTAACTTTAGGGTTTAACTAGAAAACTTCCTGGTAGAAATTTTGGGTATAATTTCTGAACTATTTAAAAATATATATAATGCACTTGTTTTAAGTATAGTACCCCTCATTCAACCTTGTCCCGATGTCCTGAGACCGAATCCCAACAACTTAGTCGGGCAGAGGCCTGACATATGTTATGAGGCTCAGATCAATCGGAAAGGGTAACGGTGATCGGAAGTAAAACACGTAAAACAGGCATAGCTTTATTGGTATAATACTAAAAGAAAATAGAATTATGAGAGAATGAAATAGAGAGAGAGAGAAGTTTGGACCCAGAAGTAGTGAACTGATGATTTCATATATATACACTCAAGACTTGGAAGCTAAGTTTCATAAATCCCTTGCATGCCATACACGTACATAACCTTCTCATTCTAAAAAATCAATTTGTGTATGACACGTACACCCAACATTCATTTCTTTGAGTTTCATTTATTTTGATATTATTATTATTATTTTTTCTTTTCAATGTACTATGTACATATGTAAGCTTTTCTTTTCTTTTTATTTTATTTTATTATATATATATATTATAATTAATTTAACTGCTTTACTTGTTTGATGCTTATAACTTTTAAAATATGACGCTTTATAAGACAATGAATATGTCATTAGAACGAGAATATTTGTGTCTATATTTTGAACTCATTAAAAACGGAGTAGGTTCAAATATAATGTATTTTTATAATTTAATTATTATACGGTCACTAGTTTCGTCTAGGTACTTCATATTTCTAACAGTCGACTTACCCGTATTATACCTGTCTAATATAAGTTTTTATATACTTTTATTTTTTTATTAGACAGGTCACCCATACATAGGCCAATTAATTGGTATAATATTTCAACCAACTATATAAAATAGTGTTTTAAAACTATTTGGGTTGAATATTTATATTAAAAATAAACTAGTTACTAGTTACTAGTGGTTAGTAAATTTAACCAAACTTATAATTCTTATATAAAAATAGGAATGTTACATCCTCCCCACCTTGTTTTAAATCTCGTCCTCGAGATTTAGGTTACAATATTTCTTTTAGACTTATGTCATATTTTAGTCAATAAAAATAATATTAAGGTAGATGACACAGAATTAAAATATCAAATTTTGTGAATACGAGTTGTACAATAAGTAGGATTCCATGGTTCAAATGAATTCGTTCAAGAAATCGATGACAAACGAATGAGATGAAATGATATGATTTCCAAGGTGACTAGGTTCAAGCCAAAAGATACATGATCAATAGATATTTAAAATGAATGTGAAGGACTTTTAGAATCAATAAAATTCTTTGTCAAAAGAAAGCTTACTTTGATTGGCAACTGAGGAAGATTTAGAATCGACAGGTTCAAATGAAATAAAAGTATGAAAAATGATTTGTCAAATATTGAATTATGATATGAGAAAATCAATGTGTTGAGATGAGTGAATTGCAAAGATACACCAAAAGATAATAGAGTTAGTGTATCATTGTTAGAGTTCCAAGTTGTTTTGGCATGACCAATCATTATAGTATATTTGTAAAGCAAATGTAATACAGATTATTTGTTACGCATTTTTACTATATGTAAATGGTTACCACTTTGAAATAAATATTATTTTAGTATTTTACTATATTATGTAAAATAACTTATATTTACTATGTAATATATATTTCAAAACACCGCAATGAAGTTACAAAATAATTTAGTATTATTATTTTGTAAAATAAATCATTATTATTTATAACGTTAAATGAAAGTTGTAAATAAAAGGGGTAAAAATATTTATTGTATAAAAGTATTTGTAAAATAGTTTGTAAATATATAACACTTAATGGGTCGATTCTATGTGATTACTTATTTTTATTTTGAAACCATACAACGTTGTGAAATATATTTACAAATGTTGTATACGTGAAAACGGAGACTATTCTTTATATATTACAATGTTCTCTTAACCCAACGCAGTTGATGACTACTATATTATGGTTATTTTCTTGCCAGAGTGTTATGGTACATAGTTACTACAAAACATGTGATACACAATTATTTATATAATTTTATTCGTCCCTCTTATTCTTGTATTGTTTTATGAAAATATGTCTTCTCTTTAAAGTATATATATTTATATATAAAAAAATATTTTTACATATAATTAAAATTTACTCAATAAGTATGATGACTTAATTTATATATATTAACTAGTTATTATCATGGTTGGATATTGGTTAGTGCTGCCTTGTTTAAGCATAGGTGATCAGTCCATGCCTAACTAAGGCTAGGCTATTCAATATCTGCCCTTGACAATAACCCTAGTATTTTAAAATAATACTAACACTATCACTATTAATATATTATTACTAATAATAAAACTAATATTAATTACCAATAATAAATAACTAAATATAAACTTGAATGAGAGTATAACTCAAACATAATTTTATACGTAAAAATATAAATTCTTTACCTTAATGTTTTAACAAGAATTTTAAATATAGGAATACTATATTGTAAATAAGGTAATTACTTATGTAAGTTTCCATATAAAATCAATAAAATTTACATTTTAAATTTATATAATGTTTTTCGATCAATGATGATAAAGCAACAAATATTACGAAAGACTCGATTGATGTTGTAAGAACTATTAAGAGATATACTGAAATATGAAATAAATTTGTGTATCATTATCTTAGCACATGATTGTGTTAAGATTGCTTGTATAGAATAAATCAACAAAGCGGATTCGAAATAATTAATTAAATCCGTGATTAGCGCAATCTTTAAATTTGTGAAAACGTCATCACAAGGTGATCGTGATCAAAGAAATAATTCAGTGAAGTCGAAGGCCAAGAAAGCATGTTATAGTTCAAGAGAATCGAAGTGCTTGTTGGGATTATTTTGAATATGATGGCCTAAAAATATCATATGGGACTTTGAATTGAATACGTATTGGGAGCAAGTTAACTTGGTTTGAATAAAACGAGTTTTAATAAGGAAGTTCGGTCATGATCACAACAGAAACCATGTATACCCTTCAAATGAAAATCGAGTTTTTCAAGAAATTTATTGATTCGATATTAAAGAGTCATTGCTTTGTAAAAACGCGGTTTACAATGCAAAGATCAAGTATAGCGAAACGAGATTTGAACTTTTGATAAAACAACAAATTGGAATGATGCCCTCCTAGGGTCTTATAACTCAAATGAACCGCTTGCGCAACAAATAGTGCATGTGTATCGTGTGGATTTACCAAGAAATGAAATGGATCAATATTTGCTACTATGAAAGAAATCCTCATGGTATGATGACCATTAGGGAAAGTAGAAATGCGAAAGTCAACTCTTTATATGCAGAAGTCAGAATTTTAACGAAAGAAATTTAAGAACTTTATCTGGAATTTCATGTGATAACCGTTGTTAAGTGACTTTACCAGGGAATGTCGAACAAAATGAAATAAAATAGGGGATTTGCAAAGTTATATGACTTCTTTTGTAGTGCTAATAAGTACGACTCTGATTAGACTGTGCACCGATGGTTGTGAAATCTTGTTCTGACGTACCTCAGCAAGATTCATGTCGTTTATAGGATCACGTGACAAAGTGCTGCTTTTTGATTAGTAGTTTTTCTACTGACGGAATTAGCATTGGTATCGTCGTGTCCAATTATATTTTCCAAAGGTCTTGCCTGGGGAGTCGTGTGTGACATACTTTAACGTCTGTGGACGTATAATTTAAGTTTCATGTGTTTTCTTGTGCATTTTACTTGCGTTAATGGTTTATGATAATGCTTTGGAAATTCTTTATATTTTTTATGGTGTTTCAACTTAAAGGGTTTCCATTGTTTATTTTGTCATACGAGCTACGAGACAAATGATCAAACAAAATAATGTTTGATATCGGAAAAGAGATTCCTGATAAAGAATCTAGACACATATGCTTGTGTTTTATTCCTAATTGGCTTTTGGAATTCCTTATAGATATACATATCTATATAATCATATATTTCATATGTTGTAATATACATACCCTCTATAAGGTCAATGTATTTAGCAGATTCATATTTCCAAAAACAAGTCAGATATCAGGTCATGATATTATTTAGGGAAATCTGTCACTTGTTTGACATACTATATACCCCGTCTTATCCGGTTCGCGCCGGAGAGGTAATCTCAGTATATTCGGACAAGCTGGAGAGTCTGCTACACCATATCCAGTCTTGCCAGAGAAATTTTTCTATTTCTCATAAATAGTATCTTTTCAAGATTTTAAAAGTGCCTCTTTTATTAGGGTTTTTATCCAGAATCAAGGAAATTTGTATTCCCATAACATATCTTTATTCTAGACCAAGTAATATCAATAAGCAAGAATTAATAGCGATTAAGTGCTATTGCCTGCTAATTGTCATTCTTATGGTATACCAATATTTATCACATTATACTTATATAAGTACTTTATCCTGAAGCTTATATTAAGGCAAAAATTCTTAAGTTCAAGTCTAAATATCATCCTGAGAGCTACCAGATAATATTAAGTTCCTAACTCTCCGTTTAAACTTAGGTATTATTACAACATCTAATTGCTTAAATAAGTGGCTTAGCTTATACTAAGGCATCTTTTCTTATGTTCAAGTCTAAATGCTATCAGATGTGCTACCAGTTAATAGCAATCTCCTAACTCTTTTAATTAAGCTAAAGTATTATAATCACAACACTTATAGGCTTAAAGCAGTGGCTCTGATACCACCTTTACTGTCACGACCCCCGACCCCATCTTGGACGGAATCGGGAGCCGCGAGCAGACCAGTGGTACCGGTGGTTATTTTTGAAAAACATTGCAGCGGAAATTTCATCAGGACCGTGAGTTAGGAAAAATATCAAAGTTTAAAAACACCGGATTTTTATTTATTAAATAGGTAAAATAAATTCATGTTTTACAAAGGTAGCTTTTAATAAGGGATAAACCCAAAAACATATTTCTTAAGTTGATTTAATTAATATAATAAGTCACTTCTTGAAGTCCTTTAGTGCCGGATCCAATCCTTACTCCAATCTACTGTAATTACCTGAAACACGTTTTAAAAAGGTTTTGTCAGCGGGAAATACTGAGTGAGTTCATTCAGTTTGCACAAAAACATATTTGTTATAATTTACAGTATTAAGAGCGATTACAATGTTTCTGATATCAAACCAACTACCCACAGTATTTGTCACTCGACTACCCATTGGCTATCTCGTTGTCCAAATGGTGTCTGTGACTGTGGTCAGATCACCCCTTGGCTAACACGTTGTCCAATGGTGACGGGAAATAAGTAATGTATACAAAACCCCACATACCGGCTGTAATTTGGTGTTTACATAGACTTAATCCCTGTAATTATAACTTTGAAAATAACTTGGAGTTTGTAAAACAGATGATAAAGAATGACTCACATTATAAGCATGCAGATTCATACGGGCAAAGTTTAGTCTACAGATAAGCCTTGATATATTGCAGATTTATACAGGCAGAGCTTAGCCTATTGATTAGCCTTGTAACCTAGTGCACACGAACTAGGTAAGTAACTAATACAACATTTACGATAACTCACGAGATTAAAACCCTCACAACGAATGACAAAGTGCAATCACTTAAACATCCGTCGGATTCACAACGAATGACAGAGTATTTCCCGAGTACGGGTGGTACTCAAACATCCTGTCGGAATCACGACTAATGACAAAGGATAGCACTTAAACATCCGGTCGGATAGTTTCAATCGATCGGACATTGAATCGTAGCAGCGATCGAGTTAATACCCAATATCGTAGCAGCGCCTCGCTATTGTGAGTGTATTTTATGAATTATAGTAGTCTAATTTCGTTTTTTGAGAATTTTGATTGACACCCTTGAACTGCTCGTAACCCCTTCTATTTATAGCTGAAGTTTGACCCCCTCGCGTGACGCGAGGGGTCCCATAGGAGGCGCCGCATGACGCGACGGGCCACGTTTCATTATAGGCTTGCCACGTGTGTTTGTAGGTTAGCTGAGTCGATGGAAACGATAATTTCAATTTTGACAGCAAACTATATGGATAATCGTCGAGTAGGGAATACCCCCCTTGAGTTTTAGGGGCCCTGATCCTGATTCTGTTTGTTCTGAAAATTTTAGGAGTTGTGCAGGATTACTTGGGTGTCTCTATTAGGGTTTCCTATTGGGTAAATAAAATAATAGATATGACTTTTAATGAGATTTGTTTACAAAATAGAATAATAAATAATAGTTTTGGGTAAATCACAAAAAGGAAATAAAATGGTGAGAAAAGAGAACGGACTCACTTTGTAACTTTAGGGTTTAACTAGAAAACTTCCTGGTAGAAATTTGGGTATAATTTCTGAGCTATTTAAAAATATATAATGCACTTGTTTTAAGTATAGTACCCCTCATTCAACCTTGTCCCGATGTCCTGAGACCGAATCCCAACAACTTAGTCGGGCAGAGCCCTGACATATGTTATGAGGCTCAGATCAATCGGAAAGGGTAACGGTAATCGGAAGTAAAAATACTTAAAACAGGCATAGCTTTATTGGTATAATACTAAAAGAAAATAGAATTATGAGAGAATGAAATCGAGAGAGAGAAGTTTGGACCCAGAAGTAGTGAACTGATGATTTCATATATATACACTCAAGACTTGGAAGCTAAGTTTCATAAATCCCTTGCATGCCATACACGTACATAACCTTCTCATTCTAAAAAATCAATTTGTATATGACACGTACACCCAAGATTCATTTCTTTGAATTTCATTTATTTTGATATTTTTATTATTATTTTTTCTTTTCAATGTACTACGTACATATGTAAGCTTTTCTTTTCTTTTTATTTTATTTTATTATATATATATTATAATTAATTTAACTGCTTTACTTGTTTGGTGCTTATAACTTTTAAAATATGACGTTTTATAAGACAATGAATATGTCATTAGAACGAGAATATTTGTGTCTATATTTTGAACTCATTAAAAACGGAGTAGGTTCAAATATAATGTATTTTTATAATTTAATTATTATACGGTCACTAGTTTCGTCTAGGTACTTTATATTTCTAACAGTCGACTTACCCGTAATATACATGTCTAATAATATAAGTGTTTATATACTTTTATTTTTTTATTAGACAGGTCACCCATACATAGGCCAATTAATTGGTATAATATTTCAACCAACTATATAAAATAGTGTTTTAAAACTATTTGGGTTGAATATTTATATTAAAAATAAACTAGTTACTAGTTACTAGTGGTTAATAAATTTAACCAAACTTATAATTCTTTATATAAAAATAGGAATGTTACACAAACGTCAACCGATCGGATTCTTGTTCGATCGGATTGCAATCCGATCGGACGGCAATCCGTTTGATGTTCAGATTGTTTGGAAGTTTGAAATTGTTTAAGCGATGAATCTCAAGTGTAATCCGATCGGATTGTCTTTCGATCGGATGGCAATCCGATCGGACGGCAATTCATCCCAACGATCTGATCGTTTTGAAACTTGAATTTTGTTAAGTTTTGAAGGTTTTGTTGTTTGATCGAAACAGTATGATAACGTGTTAAACGACGGAACCTCGTCAAGTCCAAGTCGTTCGACCGAAGTGGGAATCACCCCAATCTGTCCAGCTGACTGTTTGTGACGGTGGTTCATGTTCAATCCAAAATCGGTTGTCTCTTTGATAGGAATCAGATCTCGGACCGACACTTCACTAGAAACGAGTAGAAGGCCTGAACGAGTCCCGATTCTATCGGTTTTGAGTGCATTGGGTGTAAAAGAGTTGAACGAAAGTTGTGAAACCATCTTTCAATCTTTTTAACCATGGAAGGTTCAGATATAGGTGAAAATAGTGTTTAATCATGTGGAAATCCTTTAAATCTGAGTTGTTCTTGGTGGAATAAAGCCACAACTTGAAGTTCATAAGAACTCCATGATGACATCATCCTTGAACACCTCAAATCCGTTGATTTCACGGTTAAAAGTTAACATTTAAAGGAGAAAAATGATGAAGAAGTGTGTATAGATGATAGATGTACAAGATTTGGGTTGGAAACTTACAAGAATCATGAGAAATCGAGAGAAAAGTGAGCTTGAGCGTGCTGGTCGAACGAGAGACCTGTCAGGGGTATTTATAGGTTTCCAGAAAAGGAAAGTGTGCAAGGGTGTCGGATCGGATGGCACTTCGATCGGATGGCCATCCGATCGGATGGTCATCCGTTCGGATGACCATTCGATCGAGCAGTCCGGCGAGTCGAGTTTCAGCGTTTCGTTTTGCATTTTGAAGCGTTGCGATGCGTTTAGGCGAATGTCGATTAAGCGATGCGATAGGTTAATAATAATCACACACAAATACTATATCTAACATACAATCATCCTAACTAACTTGCGTTTCGCGTTTGCGATTGAATTGTGTTGCGTTACGATAGAGTTGCAATTGCGTTTCGATTAATCACTACCAACATAAAGTAAACATGCACAAACAACACATAAGTAGCACACACACGTAAAATAATATATAGAACCTAAAAATCAAGTTGCGAACGCGATTGCGATGCGATTAGCGATTAAACCTCGATTATTATAGATACTCCACATAATACAACTAAAGCAAATAAACAATCGAATCTGATTACAAGTCAAGAAAGCCAAATCAATAGTTAAGCAAGGAGAGACAGATCACAATTAGAAATCTTTTCTTCCTTTGACTTTGACTTGTACTTTGACTTTTCGAAACACGGGGTGTTACACTTTTCAACTCAAATCTTGTACATCTATCATCTACACACACTTCTTCATCATTTTCATCTTTGAATCTTCACTTTTCACCATGGAATCGGCTGGTTTGAGGTGTTATAGGATGATGTCATCATGGGGTTCTTATGAACGTCAGGATTTGGCCTCATTCCACCAAGAACAACTCGGATCTAAGAGATTTCTACATGATTAAACACTGATTTCATGTGGATCTAAACATTTTCGAGATTAAAAGAAGTGGAAAATGTTTTCATAACTTTCTTTCAACTCTTTTACACTCATGCCCTCAAAACCGATAGAATCGGAGCTCGTTCAGGCCTTCTACTCGTTTCCTAGTGAAGTGTCGGTCTGAGATTTTATTCCTATCAACGAGATAACCGACTTAGCGGGTTGAACATGAAAAATCATCAAGGACAGTTAACTGGTCAAATGGGGTGATTCCCATCCAATCAGATAACTTGGACTTGGTGGGGTTTCCGTTGTTTAGCACGTGGTCATACCGTCTCGGTCAAACTGCAAACTTTTCAAAACTTAGCAAATTTTCCAAGTTTCAAAACGACCAAGTCACCAAACGGACTGCCATCCGATCGAACGACAATCCGATCAGATGACATTTAGTCTTCAACACTTAAACTTTTACAACATTTTCAATACATAACCAAATCCAGCGAATGGACATCCGATCGGACGACCATCCGATCGAATGACCAATCCTGCTGTGAACTTGTTCTCTTAGAAATGTCTCGCTGGAATGGATCGCCATCCGAGTGAACGATCATCTAACCGGACGACCGTTCGATCGAACGACCTGAAAGGTAGAGATACTTCTCTGATTTTAAAATGCTACAACGAAAACTTCAAAGCCATCATACTCAAACACATCCATCCCAAACGAATGTCAATCCGACCGAATGGCCATCCGACCGGATGACCATCTGTCCGGATTGTCATATGATCGAATGACCATTCGTTCGGATTGTCATCCGATTGGATGACCATTCGTTATTCAGTGCACTCGCTCCCATTTAATGCACTGTTCATCGCTTATGTTATCGTTCTGTAATCAGGCTAACTTTCCAGCGCTCCCTTCAATCCAATCCAGGGCTGTGTTTATTTATTTAACACAATCTGTGAGTATACTCGAACCCTTTTTGCTGTATGCACTTTTGGGTGTTACATACGTTACTTATTCAAATCACAAACAACACACAACGCAACACTTTTATACGCTGACCTTTACTGCATGTTATACATGTTATTCGATGAATGCTGGTATGTTGTGTTTACACAGTGATTATTGCCTGACACCTTAGCAACGATAGTACTATAGTTTGGACTTAGCACTTGTCGTGGACAGGGGTTGTTAAGGGATTTACTTCATGTGTCACAGTGGTGATATGTGTTGCGCATTCTTTAACTCGCAGTCACGTCTGCGCATATTTCATTGTCGATAACCTACTTGCTTCACTTTGCTACATGTTACATGCTGGTTATGCGTAAAACGATTTCGCTATCTATTATGCTATTAAACTTGTATGCTTACCTTTACACCATGTGTATTGACCTCTATTTTAACGTATGTGACAGGTGTTTAGGATGCTTTGCTTGATTAGCTGCTATGGAATCGAGCTAGGAGAGTCTAGAAACAAACTAAATAAAATCTAAGTTGTCGGAATGGATATCTTGTCTTTGAGAACTACGTCTGTAATAACTGTTTTATTATATATGTTTGTGGTATGGGACATGAACCTTTAATATATTATAACTAATAGTTGTTATGGATTCTCCTGGACAATCTGTTTCGCTCAGTGCCGCGCCCCGATGATTCCGCCATCGGTTGGGGTGTGACAACTCACGCCTTCGTTTGCCCTGTAGGGTAACCTTGGTGTTCATGTACTATTACCACCATCCTTTTGCTTGCCGGGTAGAATAACCTTGGCGCTCTTGTACTACATCAACCTGCTCTATGCTCGCGGGATTACTAAAGAAGATTTAGCAAAACTGTGAGTATACTCGAACACCCTTTTTCAATTTCACACTTTGGGTGCAATATGTTAACTATTAAACCTACATAGTTACACTTAGACTTTTTTCTACAAAATTGTAGGATCGTGAAACGACCTTAATGAGTCGATCAGAAGAGGTCTCAGACACAATCAGAGGCGGAATTCATTGATTTTGTCTCTGTTTAGCTTGTATTACACTATAATCACTATAAACTGTCTCTTGTATTGATCAGAAAACGTTTACAGACTTGGAGACACTTCGACGGAGCTTCGCCGTCGGAAATAAGAACTATTCTCCTGATATCGCTTGAAATGCCATATATATAGGCTTCCAGACTCCGCTTGAACATAATCATGTTCATTTTAAGCGGAATAACAACCAATAATTCAAGCGAAATCAGAAATTTAATCTCGAGCAGAATTAGAACATATTTGATTTCGCTTGAAAATGACCTAGTGTCATTTCAAGCGGAATCACCTCTAATTTCAACTTTCTCGTTTTACGTGCACTGATCTATCAGTTCTAACCTAAAACTCGAACGAAGATGAAGTCGACAGACAACTGCACCAACAGAGGATCGTGAAACGACCTTAATGAGTCGATCAGAAGAGGTCTCAGACAGAATCAGAGGCGGAATTCATTGATTCTGTCTCTGTTTAGCTTGTATTACACTAGAATCACTATAAACTGTCTCTTGTATTGATCAGAAAACGTTTACAGACTTGGAGACACTTCGACGGAGTTTCGCCGTTGGAAACAAGAACTATTCTCCTGATCTCGCTTGAAATGCCATATATATAGGCTTCCAGATTCCGTTTGAACATAATCATGTTCATTTCAAGCGGAATAACAACCAATAATTCAAGCGAAATCAGACATTTAATCTCGAGCAGAATCAGAACATATTTGATTTCGCTTGAAAATGACCTAGTGTCATTTCAAGCGGAATCACCTCTAATTTCCACTTTCTCGTTTTACGTGCACTGATCTATCAGTTCTAACCTAAAACTCGAACGAAGATGAAGTCGACAGACAACTGCACCAACAGACTCCCCCTTGAATGTTGACGGAATCTTCAGTGGTAGTCTTCAACATGACGACTCTTCAATCTTGATCGGTCTTCTTTCCTTCTTAGTATGTACCAGAATCTTCTCTTTGGCTCTAACCTCGTCAGACTCCCCCTTTCATCATGCTGGGATCGCTGTCTGGAATTAGCTATCACCTTGAGATCAATTCCTGGCTTCTTCTCTGATTAAGCTCTCCACAGGTTCTGAATTGCATCCTGGCTTTCCGTAGCAACACGATCAGAAACCTTTCTTTCACCTACACATATCTCAACCACTCATAAACAAAATTTTCTCATTTAGAATCTTTTCAAAAAATTTGAAACATTCTAAATTCTGATTCAAACTAATGAATCATCTAAACATTTCAAAAATTTTCAACTCAAACACTCTTTTCAAAACCATCAGTTCGTCATGTTTAGCTTTCGAATTTTGAAAATCAGCTCTTCATCATCAGTTGTCGAAAATCTTTTTGGATTTTTCAAAATATGTAAACTAAACAGAAATTTAAATGCAGAAATGAAATATGTACAAACATTATTTTTGTGAGTTTGTGAAAGAGGATCATATCAGCTTTTGAGACAAATCACTAGCACCGTTAAGCTTCTTAAATCATTTTCAGTTCTAAACGATTCACATAGATTGATGATGTTGTTGTCCACTTAAACTCAATCTAAAAACTTTCGCAATGCTTACCGATACGTTAATGTATATTAATTATGCACTAAATTCTTATGGACCCCACGATCTCAGCATATCCCCTCATCATGTAATACACTAACTCAAGTAATGCCTTTAAACTTTGATCATCTGTGATTTGTGCGAAAACAACGCAGAATGTTTAAACATTAACAATCAGGTCAATACTTCCGTATACACAGAGAAAGTCCAATGTTTAAACAAAATAAAGAAACTAAAACAAGTTGAAGTTGTTTAGGCTTTAACCACCAGTTCGATACTCACGTATACGCAGACGTGATCCAAAGCTTAAACGAAACACCAAAGAAAATAACGCAGAACGTTTAAGCAATAACATCCAGGTCGATACTCACGTATACGCAGAGGATGCCCAATGCTTAAACAAAATAAAGAAATAAAACAAGTTTAAGTCTTTGCAAAAGAAATACACAATCACAATGTCATTTTCAGCAAAGTTGTGAAAGCTCACAAACTTAACCAGTTTTTATGCTTTTTGGCATTCAGCGATTACTGAGTAGGCACACAATCAAGAAGGACAAAACTAAGTACTATGCTTTCAATCATGTTTCCCACTAGAACTAGGCATTTTCATTTATGTTTGTATCATTATCGCCAATCTACTAGTCTAGCTGAGCCTATCGTCTCATCTTTTAGTGAGATCGATTATCACATTTGGCATTACATTTCTTTAGCATGCTGTGATAGTCCACTGATTTACGATCATTTCCTCTTGTATCAACAAAACTCATTTTTGAATTTTTCAATGTTTTTGACTTTTTCAAATTTTCTAAATTTTTTTTTTTAAATTTTTACACCCCCTAAAATCAAAATATGTTTCAATTTTGATTTTCTGGGAAAATTTGAAACAACTTGTACAAACTTGACAACTTGATGAGAATCACTTCAATTCTCCATCCACTTGACGTAAACAATCAGAACTCCCCCTCACAACAAACTATTCTCCCATTGTGATTTCAAAACACTTAAGTTTGTTTTAATCAAAAAGGTTTTTCCAGAAAATAAGTTTAGTTGATTTTACCACTTGTAGGGACGGGTTCATCATCTTGTTCAATCAATCACTTGTATGAGGATTACATCAAGTTCAAACTAATGACCTTGACTAATCACTTGTAAACTAATCACCTGAACCATATGTAGGAATAAAACATCTACACAAATTCATTTTACCAATAAAGATGCCGATTCCTGCTTCACACTTACCAACCTGGAAGCTCCGGCAAGTCAGGTTTTTCATTTAAACAGATTCACTCAGGCCTGACGGTCCTTGGGTGCTTTTGAATTCTTGTTCAACAATGGTGGAAAATTTGCATCATCCATTGTTAAACTAGAATTCCCATTTTTTACCTCAACACATGGCTCTTCTGGCTTTACCATACCAGATTCATAGCCTGAACATGGCTCCTTTGACTTTGTTGAGTCAAGATCATTGCCAACAACTGGCTCCTTTGTTTCCGGGGAAACAAATTCATCACCAGGAAGTGAAAACTTCACTTTCTTTGTTTTGTTAATCTTTTGATTAACTACTTTCTCTTTCTTCCCTTTCTCTTCTGTCCTCAGATTTGTATCTGATGAATTCGTTTTGCAAGACTTGTCATTCTTTGGAGAGCAAGACGATTTATCAGAACTTTTATCTGTTTTACCAGTTGTATCCGAGGACAAAATCCTTTCAAGATACTCTCTCGCTTTCTTCCTCTTCTTCCTCAGTCTGTCTTTCTACCCTTGTGAAAGCTTTACTTTCGTTTCTAAAACTTTCTGTTCTTTGGGCTTGACACTGACTGGTTTCTTTGCCATTTTCTGAGATTCAGCCCTCGATCTTTTCTTTGATCTCATTGGGCAGTCTTTGGCAATGTGACCTTTGATATGGCATTCAAAACATCTTCTCGTCTCATAACTCCAATTTTGGCAGTTAACAACAATGTGTCCTTGAACACCACAAGTGTAACACATTCTGTTATCGAACCATTCACCACTTTCATACCAAATACTTAGATCATAGCATTGTTTGGCTCTGTGGTAATCATCACTCCTCCTGAAAACTGGATTTGGCTTTGAAGCACTGTGGTCAAACCTGCACCACTCATTACCAACTATTTTTGAGTTTTCCTTTTTCATTTGTGATTTTTTATTGCGATTGGATTATTGATCTGATGAACTTTTATTTTCTTTTTGAACAATTTTCTCATTTTTAACTTTTTGTTTCTGTTCCGCTTTCTTCTTCAAAGGTTTTTGCTTAGAGCATTCTCCCTTTTCAGTTGATTGCAGATCAGTTTTCTGAAACTTTTCTTTTAATTTCAAAAATAATTTCTTTTTCTCAATTTTTTCATTTTCATCATCAGATTTCTCATCGAAATCTTCAATTTTGACTTTGTCAAAATTTGTGACATTGTCACTTATTGGAACAGAATTGATCGGTTTTGGACAATGATGATTCAAAAGCTCTGATGAAGTCACAAAACCTTTCAATTTCTTTTCAAGCTCATCAATTTTAGTTCTTGAATTCTCAGCTTCATTTTCAAGCTGAGATATTCTTTCAAGATGAGACTTGATTGTTTTTTCATTTTCAATTTTAATGTTTTCAAGAACAGACTTTTCATTTTCCAAAACTTTTATCTGTTCTTGAAATTTTGGTTCATTTGCTTTCAAATTTTTGTTTTCAAGCTTTATCCAGAAATCTTCATTTTCTGAAGATTTCTTTTTGCTTTCAAAATCTTTTTCTTTCTCTTTCAAAACCTTGTTTTCTAATGTCAAACTGTTCAAATCACTTAACAGTTTAACATTTTCAGATTTTAGCTTCTCACAATTTCCTCTCATTTCAAGAATCTGTTTATCATCAGGTCTCTTCTCATCTTTCAAATTTTTGATTTCCAATGCCAAACTTTCCGCATCCTTCAAGAGTTTGGCATTGTCTGATTCAGATTTTTCACAGTTTAAGCACTTCCCAGGAATCTGTTTATCATCAGCTTTCGTCTCAACCTTCAAAGCTGAAATCTTTTCAATCTTTTCCTCTTCCACTTGGACACCTTTATTCTTGCTCCTTTTAAATAATGATTTTCCATCTTGACTTTTCTTTTTCACAATATTCTTCTCCATTTGTTCTTCAAGCTTTTTAATGAATTGACAAATTGCCAATCCATAGTATTCTCCTGATCTTTTTAGACTCAAAAGATATGTGTCCCATTCTTCTTGAGGTAAGGCATTGGCTAATTTCTCAACCCATTCATTTGGGCTTTTGGTTATACCTTTCTTAGAAATTGAACAAACAAGATGGCTATATCTATCAATAAGACTCCTTGTACTTTCACCTGGACAATTTGAAAACGAGTTAAACTCTTTTATTAATAAAAGTGTTTTACTATCCATATTAAAGAAATTTATATCCATAATCTGGAAACACGTTTATCAAGACAGTCCTTTTTCAAGCGGAATATCCTGTTGAAGCGGAATCACCAAAACACAATTTCAAGCGAAATAGCTCCCTGAAGCGAAATCACTGATTTCGCTTGAAAATCTCAAGCGGAATAACGATTTTGAAGCGGAATCAGGAAGTTTCAAGCGGAATCACGTATTTCGCTTGAAATTACTTCAATTTTCAAGCGGAATCAGATCGTTTCAAGCGGAATACCTTATTTCGCTTGAAAATACCACAACTTTTCAAGCGGAATCAAGTATCTCATTCAAGCAGAATCATGTTTTCAGTCCAATTTTAGCAGTTTTAGGTCGAATTTTGATCTGATTCTCTCTAGGGTTTGTTAAAATACTGTTTTACACAATATATCAAAAACTCAGACCATTTTAACCGTGAAAACTTGATTAATTGTGAAAAGAAGGTGTAGAAATCAGAATTTTCCAGCGAAAACGAGCTAAACGATAAGAACTCTTCCTCCTGAGGTCTGATACCACATGTAGGATCGTGAAACGACCTTAATGAGTCGATCAGAAGAGGTCTCAGACAGAATCAGAGGTGGAATTCATTGATTCCCTCTCTGTTTAGCTTGTATTACACTAGAATCACTATAAACTGTCTCTTGTATTGATCAGAAAACGTTTACAGACTTGGAGACACTTCGACGGAGTTTCGCCGTCGGAAACACGAACTATTCTCCTGATCTCGCTTGAAATGCCATATATATAGGCTTCCAGATTCCGATTGAACATAATCATGTTCATTTCAAGCGGAATAACAACCAATAATTCAAGCGAAATCAGACATTTAATCTCGAGCGGAATCAGAACATATTTGATTTCGCTTGAAAATGACCTAGTGTCATTTCAAGCGGAATCACCTCTAATTTCCACTTTCTCGTTTTACGTGCACTGATCTATCAGTTCTAACCTAAAACTCGAACTAAGATGAAGTTGACAGACAACTGCACCAACAAAAATGCACAAACGATCCAATACATGCATGCTAAATTCGTTATACTTGATTCGTTATTCTAGATGATTCTTTTATGATAACTTGTCATTAACTTCGTACAAGCCTCCCGTTAACATGTATAGCGCTATAGGAGTAACGCACCGCCCGTAAACTTGTGGTCATGTTAAATGCTTATTTGCGATAATCAGGGGGTTGACTTGAACATTCACTTGCCAGCTTTAATGATAATCTTGATAACTAGTTTGCCATGTGGATTCGTTAATTGTTATGCTATGCTATGTATTAAACTTGTATACTCGCCAATACATTTGTATTGAACCATGTACTTTTAACATATTGCAGGATGATGATGATATTAAAATGGGCGTAGCGACGATGCTTTAGATACACATATAGAAATATTTAGATTATGGTGTTGTATCAATTTTTGTACTATGTTGTATTTCATTTCGTTGTTGTATTTGAACTCACGTTGTATTTGAATTTCCAAGTATCGTAATGTGACAAGTTGAAATGAAATGAAATCAGTTTACTTAAATTATTGTCGCTTTTAGTGTTATGTTGCAATGAGAAATCTTGTTTTCGTCTCACTCCGATGTTTCCGCCATCGGTTGGGGTCTGACATAAAAAGCAATCCTTAAACCTGGAGGTGAAATCCTCTGTTTATAGCAAAAAAGAGTAACGAAGGAGATGAGATAATGGGTCTTGGGCTTGAAGTCGGCATCAACTAATATCGCATTTGTCCCCTTGGACACAACCGTTAGTGTCTGTAGGCAAATGGGAAGATGGCACATGCTAATTGGATCCACGTGGCCAGGTAGTTATCCTTGTTGTCGGGTATGTCTTCAACGGTTAATGGAGATCATGGAGCAATAGTTAGCGCACGGTGATTGGTGACATGTCAGTATCCTTTTGTACTTCTTGTCTTTTGCCCGATTGTTTATCGTGAGGCTCTATTAGACACAGCCTGGAGTGTGCCTATTGGTTGTATGCTGTGTCACCTGTACTGGTTGTACTATGCCTTACTGGCATGCACAGGCTTGTGATGTAGAAGCTTGCGCGGATGTTCTTGAAGGTGACTAGGTATTAAGTTCAAATATTAAGTTCCAATTGTTTTGGGTATGGCCTTCTGAGCGCGACGCAAACTTGTTGTTGCACATGTCTGCGTAGGATTTGAAACCATACCCTTTCAATTAGTTACTTATATACCATTTATTGTTAAGGAGATATCATTTATACGCCATTTGCAATCCAAGTATTTACAAAGAAGAGTGAAAATAATTCCTAACTTCAAATTTCTTTGATGAACAATAATTATTCATATTTTAATGGTATACTTTCTATTTAGGAAGTAAAGACTTTTTAAAATAGTTATACATGAGATAATTTTGTTCCTAACTAGGTTATGCCCCGCCTGTGTTGCAGGGCGTTAGGCTGAATATTTCTCACTTTCTTAACATATACGTCTGTATTTCGGTTATTTTGTACATGCTACTTATAATATGTTCTCAATAAAAATTATATCGAGTCAACCAATTAAAACAAAACACTTCCATAGTTTTGCAAAAAAAAAAAAAAAAAAAAAAAACGAAAACGATGGCAAAACTGTAATTTTGAACATAGGGTAAAATTGTGTAGGATCGTTCGACTGACCCAAATGAGTCGATTAGAGAGGTTCTGACCTATTTCAGGTGCGGAAAACAAGAAATAGACTTAGTAACAGCTTGATCTTTACTTTAACTACTGTTTGTATTGATTTGAACACGAATACAATCAGTCTTCACACCGGCAACACTTCAGCATGGAATACAAGGGAACGTTACTGATTTTGCTCTAAAGTGCACTTTTATAGTGCTTCTGATTTCGCCCGAACTGACATGAAGTCATTTGGAGCGAAATCTGCTCTTGTGATTTCGGGCAAAATCACATACATATGTATTAGGAGCGAAATCAGCATTTAACACATATACACTTTCCTATTTTCTCGTAAAAACGTGCCCTGATCTATACAATGTAGTCTAAGACTCGATACAAGACGAAGTCGACAGATGTATGCATCAATAGACTCCCCCTCAGATGTTGAAAAGTCTGACTCTGTCGAGTCTTGACAAACTTCAGCCTTGATCAGCCTCTGGGCTTCACTCTCTCTTCTCTTTCACATCTTCTATAGACTCCCCCTTGCAATATGCTGGCATTCCTTTAGTTCTTCAGCATCATCTGCATCAGGATCGATGTCTGGCTTTCACAGGTTCATGATCATTATCCAGGCTCAAGCTTTGACCACCGAATCGAAACCTGGCTCAATCCCTATCCACAGAGTCCTCAGGTGTCGAAACCTAGCTCTTATAAGCTTCTCAGAATCGAATGACCTGGCTCTTCAGAAGATTGTTCCAAGATCGAAACTTGGCTCTAGTTCTGCTCAGGATCAATAACCCAGCTCATATTAACCTGCATAAACTCTACCTCAAAGTAACAATCACAATTTTCAGAAATAGAGACTTTCACCAACACTGACTCTCCCTCAGATCAAACAAAGATTTTTGATGAACCATTTGAAAGAGTAGATTTTGAAAAACATTTAATTTCAAAGTACACACTCCCCCTCAAATTCTGCTCATCATGTTTAGCACTCGGAATTTTGAAAATCAGCTTTCCAATATCAGTTGTCGAAAATCTTTTTGAATTTTCAAAATTTTATGCTAAACCACACCGAAAATCTTTTTGGATTTTGAAAAGTAAAGAAAATAAAGATATGCAGTAACGAAATATTTACAGACAATCTTTTGCGAGTTTGTGTAAGAGGATCATATCAGTTTATGAGATGAGTCACTAACACCATTAAGCTTAATTACATTTTAAGTTCTAAACAACTCACCTAGATTGTCAGTATATTTGTTCACTTAAATTTTCACACAAAGTTTAATTGATCCGTGATACGATGTTAACGTTTTAATGATATAAACTTATTTGTGTGTCCCACTACTTGAATATATTCCTGTATCCAGATCCCAATATTCAGTCTTATAGGTGAGTATACCACAGATGATATCTGTACACGGGATAGGTGCGAGGGCCGTGAGAGCTCAGGTCGATACTTCCGTATACGCAAAGAGATGACGGCTTCGACTTTTGGTGTGTCCCCTTTAGAGGATCTTTTGTTACAACAACAATGACTATCAATTTTATTGTTTCATCAATTTGCTGAAGGCGAGCTTATATTTCAAAGCATTTGCGGAAAGTATTATCCAGGGACTAGGTCAGTATTTCCATATAGCAGAAGTCCCGGGATAATACCCCAGATATCACTGAGCATAAAGACCTAGTATCTCAGAATAAGGGACCTTTCAAACAAGATTTCAGGGGTTACCTATATATCCAAGAAGTTGTTACCCACAAAATACGCAAGTTTGAATTTTTTAAGTTTATATCTCGTCACACTCTACTAAATGTGTAAAAAACCTACTGACACATCCGCAGTAAGATTGTTTATCACATTTTAACTTTCCATTTCTTTAGCATGTTGTGACAACCTACTGATGTACTATCATTTCATCTTTTACACAACAAACTCATTTTTTATTTTTATCATATTTTTGTATTTTTTAAATTTTCTAATATTTTTGGATTTTCTGAAATTACTCCCCCTAAAATGCAAACACATTGAAGAAGAATTGAAAACACGACTCTTGACCCAATTGTAAAATAACACTATACAGTAAGTTGACAACCGATATCGAATCACATCAATTCGCCATCCACTTAGGCACAAACAATCAGAACTCCCCCTTTCAACAAACTATTTTCTCATTTAGATTTCAAAACACTTAAGTTTGTTTTAATCAAAATGATTTTTCCGGAAAATAAGTTTGTTTTTACCAATTATAGGATCACTTGAAAATTAGGGGTATGGTTCATCATAATGTTCACCAAACACTTGTAGTAAATCAAGTACAAATTAATGTCCCTGATATACTGTATGAAAAAAATGCACCCTTTGTACCAATTGTAAAAACCATCACCATTGTCCAGTGTAGGAATAGAACATCTACACTAGATCATTTACCAACTATAAGAACAAGATGCCGATTCCTGCTTCACACTTACCAACCTGGAAGCTCCGACGTAGTCCTTGAATATGTAAAATTTCAACAATTTGTCAAACTAGGTTAAAGGACTATTTTACAAGAATGATGTTGATTCCTGATCCACGATTACAAACTTGGGATCTCCGGCAGAGTCCTAAGACTTCAAGGGAAAAGAATTTCCACCCAAGTCTTTTCAGACTTGAGGGTTTTCAATTCTTGCTCAGTAGGGTTGTAAGTTGCCTTTTTAGTTGCGTAAAAATCTTTAACCCCTTTAGCTTTCCCATTAAGCATTTTCCCAAAAATTTTCTTAACATTCCCATTGAATGTTTTCTCGACATCAAACT
Organism: Helianthus annuus; assembly: GCF_002127325.2. Classification (NCBI taxonomy): domain Eukaryota; kingdom Viridiplantae; phylum Streptophyta; class Magnoliopsida; order Asterales; family Asteraceae; genus Helianthus; species Helianthus annuus. The sequence goes on along the minus strand of NC_035439.2, from coordinate 22,248,648 downwards.
CATTCTTCTCGGAGTAAAACTGACCCGAGATCTCAACCTTACCAACTTTTTGTTTAATTTTTTCAAACTCCAGTGATGGAAATTCATCATCACTTACTGTATCTTTTACCTCAACCTGTGGCTCATCTGGCTTTGTGGAACCAGATTCATCGCCGACTTTCTCATCAACCTTTTTAACAACCCACACTTGGTTGTCTTTGGCTTTCTTTTTGTAAACATTTTTCTTTGAACACTCCAACCTCATAAGTTGAGTTTTCAAAAATTTCAAAGTTTTTGGTTGGTGGTTCAACATCAACAACTTTTTCTTTCAATTTCTCAGAAACTCCCTGTTTTGTCTTGACATTTTTCGGGCAGTTCCATGCAATGTGACCAGCTTTATTGCATTTGAAACAGGTGCGAGTCTCTCTTGGATGAAACACTCCAGTTCCATTCCTTTTCTTCTCAGCAAGAAATTCCTAGTTAGATTGTTTCCAGAACGGTTTCTTCTGTTCATCTTCTGAACTACCACCTGAAACAAATTCTGTTTTTGTTTTAGAATTTTTGTCATTTTTAGAATTTTCTGGTGGAATAAAACCTAAACCTTTCTTTTTGTAACTACGATTATGGTTTGGTTTCTTTTGAAAACCAGCACCAGAATTGTAACCCTTTTTCTTGTTTAAACGTTGTTGAACTCTTGAAGTGTATTTTTTAGGTTTTTCAAGATTTTTCAAAACTTCCAATTCTGGAATATTAATTTCTATTAGTTTGAAAGTCTTGTTAATCAATTCCGTTTTAACACTTATAATAGGAAACTCTTTGTTATATATAATTTGTCAAAATCATTCAAAGTATAAACTACTTCGAATGTTTCATCATTCAAATTCGATTTGGATAGCCAAAACTCTTTACTATACGCCTTTTTGACTGGCGACTTTGGACCATTGACTGACGAACTTGACCCTCCAGATTCTTACTTTGACTCAGACTCCTCATCAGTATCTACCACCTGATCGACCACCTTTTTGATTAACTCAGACTCATGATCAGTGTCAGACGAGGTGAACGTGACATTAATGTTTTCTGGTAATTCATCAGTTGTGTCGGTTTTTAGCTTTATATTGACTGCTTTTTCAAGTTGCTCCTCGTTTGGTTTTCTAGGAGAATACCCTTCCCAGATCGGAGGCGAACACTTGTTATAGCTAACAGTCGGTTTCTTACCACTATCTTTCTTCTTTGGCTTTTGCTCTTGAAAAACTTCGAAACCTGCAACAGTTGGATAAATTCGATCAATGAGATAATCAGAACTAGAATAACTTTGTAATAAACGTCTAATTCTCTCATTCTCAATCTTCTCCGTCTCCAACTCTTGCTTCCACTTAGCACTTTCTTTGATGTAGAAGTTGATAGCTTTCTGCTTCGACATCATCACAGCATTCATCATCGTCAAAGCATCCTTTCTCTCTGAGTTTGTCTTTTGAAGACCAGTTACTGTTCGGTTCAAAACATCATAAGATTCTTTCACATAATTGAGATTGAACAGCAACTGCTCCTTCTTTTTTTCATATTCAGCTATCATCTTATCTTTAACTGCACATTCCTTGCAAGATTCCAAACACTTTGTGCAAGGCTTGATGACTTCAACAATCTTTTCAACTTCGATTGTTTTCACTACTTCAATCACTTTCTCAACTTCAGTCACCTTTTCTGCTTCATTAACCTGTTCAGTCTCTTCAATTTCCTCAGCAACACTTTCAACTTTCTCATTTAGAACAAAACTATCAGTCTTCATTTCTTGTTGCTCTTTTGCAGCTCGTTTCTCCTTCAGTTTCTCCAATCAATCTGCAAAATAGAAATGAAAACTTTCAGGAGAAAGATGAGATTTTGCAATGTTAATGTGTTTTTCTTCCTCATCATCACTGCTGTCATCTGGAGGTGACTGATCAAACTCTACAGATTTTTCAGAATTATCATCTGATGAACCAGTATCAGATGGAGTTTTATCAAAAACAATTTCTTTTTCAGAACTGTCATCACTTTGTACACTCTCATCTAAACTCTGTGAGTTTTCATCAGCACTTTCTAAGCTTTCATCAGATGCAACAGACTCTTTCTCCACATTCTTCACAGTCTCACCAATAGACTTCATCCATGTGACAAACATATCTGGTTCTCTAACGATTTTAGCAATGAATGCTTTAAACTCTCCTTTTTCGTCTACAAACATATCCCAGCTGAAGCCTTCAGGTAATCTTTCATTATCCTGATTGACTAAACAGACTTTGCTTTCTGGTGATATGTAATTGTTCCAGTTAAAATCCACCAAACACGCTCTCTTAGAATCCTCGATTTTTCTACCATGAGCCACCTGTGGTTCTAGTTGTTGTTGCTGACCCACTTGCTGATAAATGGCTTTCCGGTAGTAATCGTCTTTTCTGAACGGATTCTGAGCTCCACTAGCTTCCCTATTCTTGCACTCTCGCTTGAAATGCCTTTCTCTCTACAACGAAAACAAGTAACTTTAGATTTATTAAAACCTAAAGTAGAAACATGTGCATCAAGAAAGTCATTTCTTCCAGTAATCAGGTTGAACTTTTCAGCACGTCTAAGAACACTGGCTAGACACCATTTGATATCATCAGTTCCATCTCTTCGGCATCTATCTGATCGTAATCCTCCTTTGTGAGCATAGGATTTCTGATCCGACCTGCAACTAGACCTTCATAAGAGAGTAACACAGAACCAAGTAAAGCCATGTGATCTTTAGCAGTTTCTTCAGAAAAACTTTAACCCTCTGGAAGATTCAAAGCGATGTTGCACTGGATCACATAACCATTTCCTGCCTTTGTGCTTTGAGAATGGAAACTTATAGTTGACTCCTTTGGATTAATACTTGGAAATGAAGAGAAACCACTGCTGCTTTTATTTGAACTCTGATCAACACTAAAAGCAGTTTGTATTTTAGGGCTTCTCTCAGCTTCTGGAACCGGAACACTACCTTTGTAATATATTTTTACATCCTGTTGACCACTTGAACTGTTCATCCTCGCGATCTTCTACGGTTCCAAATCCTGACTTTCAATCTTTTCAATAAACTGAGAAATCGTTAACCCATCATAAACCCCGGTATTTTTCAGAATCATCAAGTAGGTTCCCCACTCTTTCTGTGGTAACGCATCAGCTAGCTTGTGTACCCACTCTTCACGATCTTTTGTAATACTCAGCATTGACATGGATCGTACTAAATGGCAGTATCGCTCAATCAGCTTCTTCGTATCTTCTCCCGGTAAACTACTAAACAGATCAAACTCTTTCTTGAGCAACGCCTTCTTGCTTTTAATCATGTTCTCACTACCCTCAAACTTGACTTTGAGTGCATCCCAAATTGATTTTGATGTTTTGTCATGCTGAAGCAGTATGAAGATGTCTTCTTTGATGGCTTGTTGAAGCAGACTGATCATCATCTTCTTGGCTTTGTACATATTTCGTTCTTGATCGGTAAACTCTGATATCTCTTTAATAACCTGCAAATCTTTACGTGCTAACACATATTTCTTCAGAATACACTCCCATGATCTAAGATGGTTTGCCTGAACCCAGTTTTCGAATTTGTCTTTCCACCCGTAGTATTCTTCGATACTCATCAGTTTCGGGGGCTTTTGTAACGTTCCAGTTTCGTTTTCCAAGTTCATGTTCTGAGCAATGGAAGCCGGAGTAGTCGGAGATGAAGCGAACGCGTTGTAGAACTCTTCACTCATGATTACGTATCACGCTTTTCAAAACAATAGCTTTCGAGCGGAATTAACAAATAACAGCTTCGAACGAAATCCCAAATTGCAGTCTCGAGCGAAATCAAATGATTGCACAGGAGCGAAATCAGAACTTGATTGATTGGAGCGAAATCAAGACAAACTTTGGAGCGAAATCTCAAACTTTGTATCACAGGAGCGAAATCACCACTATGCTTTGGAGCGAAAATAGATTTTAGCTGGCCTTGGAGCAAAATCAGGAGATAATTTGGAGCGAAATCAGACAGGTATCTGGAGCGAAATCAGATTTCTGAGCGAAATCACAAAGGTCCAGTTCGAGCGAAATCAGCTCGGAGTCCATTATGGTCCATTTTTAGTCTGATTTTAGCTGTGAAACTTTCAAGGGTTTGTCTATGTCCAATTTTTAAACAATCTATGAAATTTTGGACTGGTTTTGACCGTTAAATCTTCCTGAAATGATGATGGAAGGTGTAGAAGCTGAGAAATTTCAATGAAATTCGGCTGTAAACTGCAGAACTCCTCCAACTGGCTTTGATACCAATTGTAGGATCGTTCAACTGACCCAAATGAGTCGATTAGAGTGGTTCTGATCTATTTTAGGTGCGGAAAACAAGAAATAGACTTAGTAACAGCTTGATCTTTACTTTAACTACTGTTTGTATTGATTTGAACACGAATACAATCAGTCTTCACACCGGCAGCACTTCGGCATGGAATACAAGGGAACGTTGCTGATTTCGCTCTAAAGTGCACTATTTATAGTGCTTCTGATTTCGCCCGAACTGACATGAAGTCATTTGGAGCGAAATCTGCTCTTGTGATTTCGGGCGAAATCACATACATATGTATTAGGAGCGAACTCAGCATTTAACACATATACACTTTCCTATTTTCTCGTTAAAACGTGCCCTGATCTATACAATGTAGTCTAAGACTCGATACAAGATGAAGTCGACTGATGTATGCACCAACAAATTGTAATTTGTCGGGACCAACGAGCGAGTGTCAGACAGCTGCCTAACATGAATGCATATTATATCGAGTAAAACTGTTAAAACAAAATACTACCATAGTTTTGCCAAAAAAAATCAAATGATGCAAGACTGTAATTTTAAACTGGAGGCACAATGAAAATTTATCAAGGCCAATGAACAAGTGACAGGTGATCGGAGTGTCGCGCTCCGGTCAAAGATAATATTTATAACCCCAAATTACCCTTAACAATGTGTTAGTGGCAGTGAGGGGTCGATACACGAAGAGTTTGTGGTTTACGTATGGATTAGCTCGATTATGAAGTTGTCACGTTCTTATGAACCTTGCTATGTTGAATTTGTTTGTTTGTTTGAAAGAAATATTGGATTAACCAACAATGGTGGTAAAAATTATTAACTAAAAAGACTCGATTGATTATGATTAACGAAAGCACAATTTAGGATTTAAACAATAATTTAGAAAAAAAGGGATTCACACCCGGTTTCCGTAATTGCACACCTAGGGTTTCTACAAGTTTTAAACTCAACTCAATTGCATAACAATTAACAGATTTAGTATACCGTGACTTAGGTGCCGATAACTATCAACGTTCTGAAGAACGGACAAGAATGCACTTTGCAATCATAACAAGTAAATCCTAACCACGACAACGCATAATTACACATAACCATTTCGCAAAGTCATAACTTTATAATCGTTCGACAGTTTACGAATACGGGATAAATGCAAACAGTTATCTATGGTTTACAAAATCAACACAATTTGTCATAAAGTCGAATCAAATAACAATTCAATCGAATCGATGGATTGGTGGATGGAATGGAAGATTAAAGATGAATTGGTTGAAGGTTTTAGGCTCCAAGGTGATTTAAACTTCAAAAGAAAGGTGTAACTCCCGTTTTGATGGTCAAAATTGTGTTTAAACTCGTTCCAACTCGTTAAACCACAAAATTCGCGAAGGCAGAATCGAGAGGGCGTCGCCCACGGCTAATTCCAGCGTTGGTGACGGTATGTGGTTTTCTAAAATCCGTTCGATGGCCAATTCCAGTGGATACGACGAAGTTTGGGCGACGGTGCACACCTGATGGCGTCGCCGACGGCCCAGGAGGGCGTCGGCGACGGCGCCTGTTTTGCTTGATCTTCGTTTTTCGCGTCTTGTGGTCCCGGTTGACCCGTTTCGCGTCCCGGTGGTCTGTTTTTCATCCCGGTGGTCCGTAAAGCCCCCAAATAGCTCCTTAAACTTCATTAAATCTGCAAAACACAATTTTAATAAAAATTAGGCAATTCGAAATTAAAAACCATGTAAAAACATCAATTTCAACCAATACGAACACCGGTTTTCAACCACGTATCAGCAGGCAGCTGCCTAAAACTATTCCCGCTCATCACTTTTGTATAATGATACGTTGTTGAAAACCGGTGTTCGTAATTGTGTAACTTAATGTTTTTACATGAGTTTTAATTCCGAATAGCCTACTCTTAATTAAAAATGTGTTTTGAAGGTTTGATGGAGTTTAAGGAGCTTTTTGGGAGCTTTACGGGTCACCGGGACGAAAACCGAACAACCGTGACATCAAACGGGTCAACCGGGAGTGCAAAGTGAAAAAATTAGAGAATTCGAGCTGGAGAGGCCGTCGCCGACAGGCTCTGAGCCGTCGGCGACGCGGTCTGGATAACCCCGTCAGCCACCTTTGCCCATAGCCAGTCAATTAGGCCGTCAGAGGGGTTTTAGTAAAGGAGAAGCTGTCGGCGACGGGCCCCATGGCGTCGGCGACGGGCTTTGTTTTTGTTAAACGCGATTTTCGCTTTGTTTGGTAAAAAGGACGAATTCTATTGGCTCTAAGGCCATTGAATACGAGAGTTACACTTGAGTTTGAGTTTGAATCTCATCTTTGGAGCCTAATTCATCACTCTCATCACTTCCAATCCACCTCTAACACCTTGGATCATCCGAATCAACCGAATAACCACTCAATTCACCTTCATCACCATCCACAAACCCTAGTTCTCATCATTCATTATTCCTTTCACCATCATCATCCACCAAAACCCTAATCCTCACCATTCAACCATTTTACAAGATTCAAGTTGATTCAATTCACGTTCCAAGCATCCGGTGATCAAGTTCCTTCATCCATGAGCGGCTAATCACCTTGGTTTCAACCCGGTGTAGGTAGTTGTATTACTTAGTTTTTCGAATTGTGTTTAGTTTTGACTTGTGTGACAAATTGTGTTTTGATTTTGAACACCTTTGATAATTGCCGTGTATTTGAATTGAATTTACAAATTGTCGAACGATGATAAAGTTATGACTTTGTGAAATGAGGTTGTGCACTTATGCATTATCTTGGTTAGGATTTACTTGTGTTGATTACGAAGTGCATTCTTGTCCATTCTTAGGAATGTTGATAGTTATTGGCACCTAAGTCACGGTACACTAAATCCGTTAATCACTTATCCAATTAGGTCAATTCTAAAACTTGTAGGAACCTAGGTTTGCAATTACCGAAACCAGGTGTGAACCCTTTTTCTCATTATTGTTTAAACAATCAAGTATCTTTCTTGCATTTTGTTAGTCATTAGTAATTTAATCAATTCCATTAGTTTAATTCATGTCTTTCAACCAAACAAAAATATTCTAGCAAGCTTCTTAAATTGTGACATTCATTTTAATTCAATCGAATCCATTCGCAAACCACACACTCTTCGTGGTTCGACCCCTTGCTACCACTAACTATTTGTTAAGGGTAATTAGGGCTTATAAATATTATCTTTGACCAGAGCGCGACACTCCGATCAAATTTTGGCGCCGTTGCCGGGGAGTGCGTGCGCTTTGTGTTTGGTTCTTGTTTGAATTTGCATGATTAACTGTTTAAATTGCATAGTTTCTTTTCTTGTACTTTGTCTTTATCCTTGTTACGCGGGGTGTGTTACTTGTGCAGGTTACAGGTAGTGCATGCATATGCGGAACTCCGGGAGGACTTCACCGTTAGTTTACGATCCGGAAATCGAAAGAGTTGCAAGAACGAATTTAGTAAGCCGGTTGGAAGCAACACTTGTTTCTAACCAAGTCACCCAAACACCACAATTTACACCATCCATTGAAACCGATTCAATGGCAAACCAAAACTTCAATTACCCGAACCTCAATCAAAACCAATTCCAAACTCGAGGAAACTTCAATTCCGCCCAAAATGTCCAACCTATACCTCAAGAGCAACCGGGTGGTAATAACAACTGTAGACCACCCACACCACCTTTCCGAAACCAAAACACCAACAATACCCAAAGAACACCCCAACAACAAAACCTTCACCGACATAACTCTTTACCCAACAACCTTGATGACCGGAATGTTAATTCCGATTGTAGAGCAATCGAGATCGTGGCAATCCCGCGAACGAAGACCCGTTCTTTAATATTGAGGACTTTAGAAATGTTATCCCCAATGATGAGCCGTTTAGTGTTCCCGGATACCAATCACCGGAGCATGTGAGTATTCACTCAGAATACTCGGATGACGGGGGTAATTACAATGAACGGGTAGACGATGACGAATGGGGTTATGTGAATCGGGACAACATCTACAATGATAGAGGTTTTGAAGATGATGAGTTTGGCTACCAAAATGCCAATTTTGTGGGGAACGATAACTACGGGTACGGGAATGTGAGAAATGATGGTTACGAAAACAACCATCAACCACGAAACAATAATCAAAGGAACCGGAATGATGGGTTCTACAACAACAATAACAACAACAATGTTAACCCTGACCGGATTCCTCGTTTTGTGGGAGGAGGTAATCAAAGAGGTAATCAAGGTGGAAACCGAGGAGGTAATAGAGGAGGTGATCGAAGGGATAATCGAAGACCGGTTGATCAAGAAGTCAACGGTCCACCTCGTCGTCAACAACCTCCATGGGGTGTAAATGACCGTTTTAGGCCGGTGGTCACCGACAATGACTCTCTGATAGTTTGTGAAAGAAGGATGTTCGATTGCAAGCCCCACTACCTCAATATACTTCCCCACTTTAATGGGAGGTCTAATGATGAACCATACACTCATTTGGCAGAGTATTCGGCCATATGTAGCACTATTGGGGGGCATGATTTTGCATTGGAAGAGGTCAAGCTTCGGTTATTTCAGTTTTCTCTAAAAGATAAGGCGAAGCAATGGTTTCTTACACTTCCGGCAAATAGGATTCGGACATGGGGCGAGATGCAACAAGTCTTCCTTGATGAGTATTACTCGATGGCAAAGACCGATGATGCTAGAGATGAAATTAGGTCTTTCCGCCAACTCTCAAGTGAACCATTGCATGAAGCTTTCACAAGGTACAAGGAATTGATTCGAAAGTGCCCACATCATCAAATTGAAAAGTGGGAGTTGGTTAAATGCTTTGTGAGAGGATTGGATGACGAGACATGGAATCACCTTGAGTCAACAAGCAATGGATCTTTATTAAGTAACCATGAAGATGATGATTGGGAATTTCTCGAGAGGATGAGCAAGCGGTCAAAGCCAAAAGAGTCGGCCGATAGAGCTAAAAAACATCCCGTATCCCGTTCACTTCCCGATCTTGACTCTAAGGATCGGATTTCTACTTTAGAAAGGGGGATAGCTCACATAAAGAAGAAAGAGGTAAATGCGGTACAGTTTACGGTGTGTGAAGATTGTGGGGAGATTGGTCATCGGACCGATCAATGTCAAACGGGACCGGGTGACTACACCGAAGAGGTAAATCAAGTGTTCGGTGATAGAAAGAACAATGATATGAATTCGAACACTTATCATCCCGGATTGAGAAACCATCCCAACTTCCGATATGGGAATGCCGCGAATCAAATGAACACGAATTTTCAACCGGGTAACCAAAGCGGGTCATCGTGTCAAAATCGTCAAGGTGGTAATCAAGGGGGTTACCAACGTAATTACAACCAAGGGTACCAAGGTCGAGATAATAATTATCAAGGTGGGTATCAAAGGAATTACAACAACCAAGGCGGTAATGGAAGTGGGTCAAACAACCAAGGGGGTGGTAATGATTTGAATGCAAAGATGGATGTGATGCTTTCAATGATGCAGGAGTCCAAGAAAGAGAATGAAATTCGGGACAAAGCACATGAGGCATTGGCAAAGCAAGTAGGCCAACTCGCGGAGGAAATGGCTCAAATGAGGGGAAGCATGGGAAAGCTTCCAAGTGACACCACGGTGAACCCTAAGCATCAAGGGTCAGGCTCAAAGAACACACGTGAGGTACCAATTAATCAAATAACTTTACGTAGTGGTCGAATTGTGGATAATGGTGTTAAAACACCACCACCCCAGTTTGTTGAAGGGATGGTGGAGGATGCTAGTGATGAAGATTGTAAGGATGGTCAAACGGGTCAAAACAAAAATAAATTAAAAATAAAAAATGACACCCCGTTGTGACTATCCCCGTCCCTAAGGCTAAGGAAATGGGTGAGGAGGTTAATACCGCCCCGTATCCTGAAACATTGAAGGGACCCGTGAAGAAGGTTGTAAACAGAAGAGGTCCATAACAAGAAGAGTTGTTGGAAATTTTCAAACAAGTAAAAATTAATTTACCTCTTTTGGATGCAATCAAGCAAGTACCGTCGTATGCTAATTACTTGAAAGAATTGTGTACCCAGAAACGAACTCATAAATTTCCTAAAAAGTTAGATTTAACCGAAAATGTGAGTTCGATTCTTTCGGGTGCACTTCCACCTAAGCTCCAAGATCCGGGTGCGCCTATCATTTCAATTCAAGTAGGCGATTTTAAAATCAACCGGGCACTTCTAGATCTTGGTGCTAGTGTGAGCATTCTACCGGGTAGTTTATATGACCAATACGAGTTTGGTCCACTTCAATCGTCAAACACCACCGTGGTGTTAGCCGATTTGACACCCAAACTACCCCGTGGAATTGTCTCGGATGTGATAGTAAAAATCGAGTATTTTTACTATCCGGTGGACTTTTTAGTACTTGATTATGTGGCCAAGGACCCAACCAAGCAACCTACGGTGATTTTGGGTCGACCGTTCTTAGCAACCGCGAATTCTCAAATTGATTGCAAAACGGGAACGGCTGACATGACATCTGGAAACCGAAGGTTGAGGTTGCATGTTTTTTCGGGATTGACGACTCCTTCAGTCGACGATGAATGCTATATGGCAGACATTGTCGACAGGTGTATACCTCTCTGCGACACGGTTGTAGATGAGGAAAACACAATGGAAGATAGCTTTATGTTTGACAGGTCACAGGTAGAGATGAATAAGAGCATAGACGAGGCGGTGAAGAATTTGGAGGTGCTTGCGGTTAAGGAGGGAAAACCGATATGGACGCACCAGGTGGAGAGTTTACTGGAGAGCATTGACACCAAAATGAAGCCGTCATTGGTAGAGCCTCCGGAGGTCGAATTGAAGGCGTTGCCGAAGCATCTTAAGTATGCTTACGTTGGTGAAGGCAACACACTCCCGGTTATCATTGTATCAAACTTAACCGAGGAGCAAGAAGAGAAGTTGATGGGTGTTTTGGTCACCAATCGGGTGGCGATTGGATGGACCATTGCGGATTTGAAGGGAATTAGTCCCTCAGTGGTGATGCACAAAATCATCTTGGAAGAAGGTGCGACTCCCATTCGAGATGCACAACGGAGATTGAATCCGAATATGCGGGAGGTGGTGAAGAAAGAAGTGTTGAAATGGCTTGATGCGGGTATTATTTATCCGATCTTGGATGGCCAATGGGTGAGCCCAACACAGACGGTTCCGAAGAAAGCGGGTATACAAGTCGTAAAAAATGACGCAGGTGAAGAGGTAGCCACTCGACCGGTAACCGAGTGGGGAATTTGTATTGATTATAGGAAGTTGAATACCGCAACTTCCAAAGATCATTTCCCTTTACCGTTTATCGATCAAATTGTTGAGAAATTATCCGGGCAACAATTTTATTACTTTTTAGATGGCTATTATGGTTATAATCAAATCGCCATTCATCCGGAAGATCAAGCAAAGACAACGTTTACTTGTCCCTACGGCACATTCGCATTTAGGCGAATGCCATTTGGACTATGTAACGCCCCCGCCACCTTCCAAAGGTGCATGATGAGTATCTTCTCAGATATGGTGGGGAAGTCTTTGGAAATCTTCATGGATGATTTCTCAATTTTCGGGTCGTCGTTTGAGACTTGTTTGGACCAATTAGAAAAAGTACTAAAAAGATGTGTAGAAACTAGTTTGGTCTTAAGCTGGGAAAAGAGCCATTTTATGGTTCAAGAGGGAATCGTGTTGGGACATATGGAGTCGAGTCGTGGGATATAGGTCGATCGTGCAAAGGTACAAGTTATATCCACTTTGCCGTATCCCACAAGTGTTAAAGGTGTTAGGTCACGCGGGTTTCTATCGACGGTTTATTAAGGGTTTTAGTGACATAACCAATCCTTTATGTAACTTGTTGTTAAAAGATCAACCGTTTGGTTTTAGTGAAAATTGTCAAAACGCGTTTAACAATTTAAAGGAAAAATTAGTTGAGGCCCCAATCTTGCAATCACCAAATTGGTCTCTACCATTTGAAATTATGTGCGATGCAAGTGATTATGCGGTGGGGTCCGTGATAGGACAATGGGTTGACAAGAAACCCGTTGCCATATACTACGCGAGTAAGACTCTTTCGGATGCAAAATTGAATTACACCACCACCGAAAAAGAGCTACTCGCGGTGCTATATGCATTGGATAAATTTCGGTCATATATATGGGGTGGTAAAGTGATTATTTATTCTGATCACACTGCTGTTAGGTACCTCACGGAGAAAAAGGATGCCAAACTGAGATTGATCCGATGGGTGTTATTGCTCCAAGAGTTTGATTTGGAGATCCGGGACAAAAAGGGTACCGAGAATGTGGTAGCAGACCATTTGTCCCGGTTGATAGTTGAGGAGGATCCTAAATCTGTAGAGATCAATGAGTCGTTTCCTGATGAGCACATTATGAAATTAGATAAGTTACCGTGGTATGCTAACATTCTGAATTATCTTGTTGCAGGTGACTTACCGCCACATTGGGATAGACGGATGAGACAACACTTTATGTCTCAGATCAAGTATTACCGGTTGGAGGAACCGCATTTGTGGAAAGAGTGTGCGGACCAACTGATTCGAAGATGCATTGACGATGAGGAGATTCCAAGCGTGCTGAAGCACCTACATTCGTTTGCATGTGGTGGCCATTTAGTGGTCACAAAACGGGTCACAAAGTGTTGAACAGTGGTCTTTATTGGCCAACTATTTTTAAAGACGCATTTGAGTTTTCTAAGAATTATGTAGAGTGCCAGAAGTTAGGGGGTATTTCAAAAAGGGATGAGATGCCCATGCAACCAATCCTCGTAGTTGACATTTTCGATGTGTGGGGTATTGATTTCATGGGCCCATTCCCCAATTCTTATGCTAATTTGTATATCTTGGTGGCCGTTGATTATGTATCAAAGTGGGTCGAAGCAATAGACACCAAGACAAACGATCATTCCGTAGTTTGTAATTTTTTTCAAACCAATATCTTTTCAAGGTTTGGGATTCCTCGTGTCATCATAAGTGACGGAGGATCTCATTTTAAAAATTTTCGGTTTGGAAAACTCTTAAAACGGTATGGTGTTGACCATAGAATTGCTACCCCCTATCACCCGCAAACAAGCGGGCAAGTAGAGGTGTCAAACTGGAAAATCAAAGAGATTTTGCAAAAGATCCTACGGGCGGACCGTAAGGATTGGTCAATCAAGTTGAACGATGCTTTATGGGCCTACCGTACGACACATAAGACACCCATTGGCACTACACCTGACCGGTTGGTTTACGGTAAAAATTATCATTTACCGGTTGAACTTGTGCATAAATCATTATGGGCTATTAAAGAGGTCACTGCTAAATATGATGATGCAGGTAAGGAAAGGAAGCTTAATCTATGCGAGTTGGAGGAGCTAAGGGAAATGGCATATGAATGTGCGTCCAAGTACAAGGATCGGATGAAGAGAGCGCATGATGCCAAATTGAGGAAGAAAGAGTTCGAGATTGGGCAAATGGTATGGCTCTACAACTCGAAGCTCAATTTTTTCCCCGGGAAGCTCCGAAGTAAATGGATGGGACCCTATGTGATCACCCGGGTCGGACAATTGGTGATGTTACCATCGAGGACCCGAAGGATGGGTCATGTCAAACGGTCAATGGCCATCGGCTAAAACCGTTTCTCGATGGTAACGAAGAGTGGATGAAAACAAGGAATCGGTGAGCTTTGTGGTAAGCATCCCGGTTTATGAGGTCGACTAAAAAGGACCGGTAACACTTTGTGTAGAGTTATGTATAATTTATTTAATTGTTTGAGTAATTTGGGTATAATCGTTTTCGTCTCATACTAACCCTTTTGATTGTGTGAAGTCCGGATATTCCGAACGAGTCATGAAGATGCAAGCTATGTTTTTAGACTTTGTTAGGTGCATTGAGGACAATACACGACTTTTCGGGGGGGTGGTAGGACCGTTAAACGGTTTAGTGTTTCTAATATTTAGCTTATAAAAATTACAAAAGCATTTTTAATAATTTTTAGGAATTTTAAATGTATATAGTCCTTTTATAAAACCTTCATAATTTTCCTCATATTATAAAAAAAAATTAAAAAGTTGAAAAAGGGTAACCCGTCGGCGACAGGGGTGTGTGCGTCGGAGACGGGGTCTCAAAACACCCCGTCGGGTGGAAAAGCGCGTATACAGCAATCTAGGGCGTCGCCCAAACTCACGAAATCCAAAGGGCGTCGGCGACGGGGTCCTAGGCCGTCGCCGACGGGCTCTTGTTTTGTCGCCGACGTTGATTCAAGCTCCATGTCTGACTCGAATTAAAAGCAATTGATACCCATTTAAACTTCATAAAAAACAAGTCTACAACCCCTTAGAGCCACATATTCACTTCTAAACTTGTCATAACGTTAAAAGCCACTGCCATCTCTCTCTATTCACTTCATCTTCTTCATCTTCTCCCTCAAGAACCCTAATTCTTCAAGCTTTCATAACTTCTTCAAATCTTAACCAAATCACCTGATTCTTGAGTCCATTTTGTGTAATTTTTCAAGAGGAACAAAACCCCTATCACGGTTTTCATCAATACTTGCCTGTTGCAAGATTTCTGGGCGTGAAATTTTGGGTTTTTAAAGGGTGTTCATCAAGCTTCTTGCTTTACATCTTTTCTTAGTTTTTCTTGTTCATAAACATCAAAGGTATGGATTTCCTCAAATTTACGCATGATTATCATAAGTTTAGTTGTTTTTCTTCTGAAATTTTAAACTTTTTTAGTTTAAGAATAGGTTGTTTAAACAATGTATGTTGTTCTAGCATGAGTTTAAGTATGATTGGTTGTTTTGGATAGAATTTGAACATGTGATAACCATAGTGAAGTGATTACACTCATTATTTACATGATTGAGCATGAATATGATGTTGAAACCTTGTTGAAATCATAAGAAATTGTGAATAAACAAGTTAAAGTGATATGTAGATGACAAAATAGGCGACTTTGGAAGTTTAAAAAGGCGATTTTGCATCTATTTGTTAATTAAAATTTCAACATCACACATTATGTTCAAAGTTTGAGAGTTTATTGAAGATTGGGTTTATATTGATGATTTGTTTGTTTTGTGATTGTAGTTATGGCCGGAGGTAGGAAAAAGGCGAAAACTACGGGGCAAGGCTCATCATCTGAAGTGGGATCTTCTTCCGGATTGATACCAAAGAAGTGGGAGCAATTAAGCTCGATAGAAGAGGGTGATGCAAGGCTATACAGGCAGGATTGGGCATGGACGAAATACAAAGATAGTCGAAGCGCTAGGGTCTGGGATGAAGACAAAAATAAAGCTCTTTCGGCATTTCAAGATAAGAAGTTGGAAGCTAAACTGTGGAAGTGGAAGATGGTCAATAATGTGACCACTGCAGTGCCGAATAGGGTAGTGTGTGAAAGGGTGGTCAATGTTGAGGAGTTTAGGAAAATCGGGATCGTTCAAATGTTTGAGCGTCAAGGCTGGGAAAAAGTTCTTTATTGGTGCGAGGACAACACTTCCTGGGTTTATTTTGAGGAGGTGTGTGAATGGTTGGCATCGTTGAGGTTTAGAAACATGAATGTAGTACGGATCAATGGAAGTTGATTGGTACTACGAGCCGAGGGGAGATGACAATGTCATTTGAAACAATCAACTGCATTGCACGATTTGATTCATTGGGAGGGTAAGCGTATGATTATCCGACCATTGAACATTTCTTGGATAATCATGCAAACAGCCTTGATCCGGATAAAATGATCGAGGCTATCTTACCATATAACGACGGGGGAGCGGCCGCAAGGAACCAAATGACAGTTGAGGGGAGGATTCTTCAAGGAATTTCCCTAGAAAATGTTATGGTGAGATTTGGTGATAGGGGAGGAGTGAGTGCTAGTGATTGTAGAGTTATTCATTCCTTGTTGTATGGGACACCTACTTTGTCATGGAGGCACATTATCATGATGAACTCATGGTTCACCCGGGAGTCATTTCACAGGCGTATGATTCCATATGTGTGCCTCATTAGTGCCATGATCCTCCAGCAAAATTGTCTTCCCCCAGAATCCCTTTAGGTATCTAAGCCTTTGGAAGAATTCAGTTTAGCAACGATAAAGAAAAATTGGAAGATACATGTGAGACTTTCGGGAAGCAAGTATGTGGTGATTGACGCATTGGGTCATAAGTATCAGTTTGTTGACCCAGATGCACAACAAGGGGATGAGGAAGATGTGGAAATGGTTGATGAAGAAGACGAAACTGAGCCTACTGGTCCACGGGGACCAAAGCAGAGGTATATGCGGCCACATCGGGAGTTGAATGCAGAGGTGGCGAGTTTTGTGAACTTCAGGCGGGTGCCCTCGTACAAGGATTTCAACCGGGGCCAACAGGAGGTGTTTGATAACGTCTCTGCGGGAATAGGAGAGGGTCAAGAGTATGATAGGAGGAGGCAGAACTGGGAGGAAACACATGGATCCTAGATGCAAAAACAGTGGGCCCTCCAAGCGGCCTACAGTGAGAGGATGGAAAAACACATGGAAGAGCAGCAAATGCAACAAGCGCTCCAAAGATCCCAAATGGAGCGTTTGATACAATTGCAGGAGGAAGAGACGGCCCGAAGACGGGCATGGGAGGCAAATGAGGAGAGGCATCAAAACGAGCAAAATGAATTGGAACAACGTCGATGGAATTCTTTATATGTCTCTAATGAAATGGCTATTAACAACGCCAAGGTCCTTTATGATCAGGAGCGCCACCAAAGGGATTATGAAGTAGGCCTTCCTTATGTAGAACACGTGGGGTGGACCGACTACTCCAACCTTCGTGTTCCATGAGGCCCATCTGATCCATCCCCTCATTGGCCCGAGACAGTTGGATCCAGTTTCATCCCGATACCATACCAGCCGCCACCCTAAGGAGAGCCGGGTCCCCTCAATAACTACAGGGAGATATTTGAGGCCCTCACTGGTTACCCATACCAGCCAAATCCGCCAGTTAACCCGAAGCGGTAAGGACGAGGTATGTTTTTTGTTGTTGTTGTTGTTGTTGTTGTATATTTTGGTTTTCTTTATTTTTATGTCGTTAGTTTTTATTTTGCCTAGATAAATGAATGTTGTGGGTGTGTTCCCTATATAACCCTCACGAGACCTACTCGTCCTCCCAAGCTATTGGGGGGTTTAAAAGGGCTTGTTGCATAAGCTAAATGCAATCGTGATTCCTACGAAAGTGAGTTAGGACTGTTATTGTTGTAAATTAATTTTTCCACATAAATCAAGGTAAATTAACGCATGACTTGGTAACACTTTCATAAAAATGGTAGAACTAAGTAGCTAACAAATTTCAATGGTTGTGAGAGGCATGCTTCTACACAAGGGTTAAGATTTGTAGGTACATCATGTTCGAGGGATGACCATTTTTGCGAAGAGAAGAAGAAGATATGGGCATATAGCGAGAAAAATTAGGTGCATGCATTTGCTTTTTACCTTGATTCTTAGATTAGTAATAAGTGGATTGTAATTGTATGTTATTTTCCGGGGTGGAATTTTTGGGAAGTTGGCCGTGTCACATCCCTTGTGCGTTTTAAAACTCTAGTTCTTACACATTGAGGACAATGTTTACCTCAAGTATGGGGATGAGTGTAACACCGAAAAAATGGGTTTGGTAAATTAGAACCCGGTTAATATAAAGAAGTGAGTTTTACTCTCTTATATAATTAAAATGAAACTTGAGGGACCAAAACCGTTAAGTGGGAAACATGATTTTTATAAAATAAACTTAAAACACCACACACACACATAGTGTGTGTGTGTGTGTGTGTGTGTTTGTGTGTGTATCGACATCCAGGAAGAAGAAACAAGGTTCAAACCCTAGTTTCACTAAAATCCTCAAATTGGAAGGCTTAATGAAGCTTAAATTCATAACCTAGCATGGATTAGTGATCACCTTCTCATGGGGATCATAAGGTATGTCTTAAAGATTAGATTTGGTGATCTTTCACGAAGTGGGTTATGGTGTAAGTTGCGAATTTGTATGAAATTGAGTATGAGGATATGTTAGAATCATTATATAGAACATGGGTTATGCATGATTTGGGCTAATTTGATGTTTAGAGATGAAACCCGTTAATTATGGTGATAATGACAACTTGAATGATCACCCATGTCTAATTCTTGCTTAATATTGATGTTTCTTTTGATTTGTATGATGGATTCTTGTTAGAGGAATTGAAAGAAATGTGATACTAGTATGTTTGATGTTTATGCATGAATGATTCATGTTGGTTAGAAGGAGGAATTTGATGAATTATGTATGAGATTAGAAGGATATGCATGAACTAGTTGTACACTATGCTTAGGAGGTAGTACACACATCATAAGTATGATGAAATTATGAAGAACATAGGATTAGATCACTTGTAAGTGATTAACAAAGTAGCTATGAAGTGGGTTTTTGATGATATGATGGAAGTAATGATATGCTTATGTTAACAATGTTGAAAATCATATATGTGTAAGTACGTTTAAAGAAATTGGATAAGAAATGATGGATTATTGTGTTTTAAGGTCAAATGATAAACTTAATATAAGATCCGTGTGATGAAAAAGGTTGTGATGAATGATGAATAAGCTAACTATCTTGAGAATGATATATGATAGTTGATGCTTGATGAGCAACATGGAAGCTTGGGATAGGAGCGGGTTAAACGGGACTAATGCGCACGGGAGGCATATTCGGACGCTAGGTAAGTAAAGCTTACACCCCCTTTTTTGTAGAATATCTATTCAATGTATAGATTACGAACATGGTAACTAAATATGTGAATTATGATGTTCCGACAAGTTTTGGTATGGATCAGAACATATGATTATGTTAAGAAACTAAGTTTGATGGTCAAAAAGGGTAAAAAGGGTATTATGGTAATTTTGATTATGAGATAACGAAGGAATAAGTTACAAGGATGGGATAATGAATAACAAAAATCCCATATGGATAAAATGGACATCTAGACTTAACAGGTCAAATAGTGAAGACATTACCATTTGGCGATATTGACTAATTAATTGTTTTGTTAAGTATTATGCATTCACAGAATTAATAGCAAAAGGAATTATGTGGCTATTACTTAGCCATTTAGCGCATGAAGTATTAAAACGGGTCATAGCTTGGATCCGAGCCAGGTATGTGCGATTAGAGTTATAGTTAAGTCGTGGGGTTAGTCAAATGTTTAAGGAAGTCCTTTGTAGTAAAGGATGGAACAAAGTTGACAAAAATGCCCTTGATGGGTAAATCGGGCGAACGGTCTTAAAAGTTGATTAGAAACAAGCTATTTGATTAAGTGAATGTTTTGGAATAGTAGGAAAGCGAGAAGTATGATTTTCGTAAGCCAATAACCTTAAAATGCGCAAATACCTTTAACGGGTCAAAGTAAGCTTTTGAGTGAAAATGGGTTAAGAGGATGCCAGACATCCGAGAATTTAATCTTTTATGATAGACGTCATTGATATTATTAGGTTCATAAGAAGTTATGGTCAAACAAACAAGTTATGTTGATACATGCATGAACGGGTCAAAATTTGGTAAAAGGGTAATAAGCCAAAGGCTTAAAAGTCATAAATTTCGGTAGTCCAAATATTGGATTTTCACTCCATGTGCTGGAGAATTAAATTACGGTCGCGTTGGAAAAAGAATCGGGTAAAACGGATCAAAAACGAGAAAGTTATGCTCGTTTCCGTAAAACTGAGTTATGCTGGGAATATGCAGCAATAGCTGCGAACATTCTGATCATATTGGGTGGTGGCGCTACGCGACGGCGAAGGCTGTGGGCCGTCGCGCGACGCCACGGGCTCATAAATCTTGAAAAATCATA
Organism: Helianthus annuus; assembly: GCF_002127325.2. Taxonomy (NCBI): domain Eukaryota; kingdom Viridiplantae; phylum Streptophyta; class Magnoliopsida; order Asterales; family Asteraceae; genus Helianthus; species Helianthus annuus. Next base: position 22,228,463 of record NC_035439.2, on the reverse strand, counting down.
TTTTATTAATATATGCAATGTGAACCCGTCTGGAACGTTTTTAAACGCGTATAAGCTAAGAATGACTAATTTATTCCTTGTTTTAGGAAGTGTAGATACGTATGGAGGTATGTATGTATGTATGAATATAAGTTGTATGTATGAATGAATGTATGTTTGGATGTATGCAAGTAGGTATATATATGAGTGTATGCACGTATGTAGGCATACGTGAAGATATGAATGTATGTTTGAATGTATATATGTAGGTGTGTATGTAGGTAGTATGTATATGTACGCAAGTGAGTATGTACGAATGTATGCATGTATGTAGGTCTGTGTGAAGGCATGTAATAGTTATGTATGTATGTAGGCATGTATGTACGTATGTAGGTATGCACGTATTTAGGCACGTACATATATATGTAGGTACGTATGTATGTAAGTAGTTATGTGTGAACGTATGCATACATATAAGTATGTATGAAAATATGCATGCATGTAATCATTGAAATTGAGTATTGACAATATTAATAGCGTGCCTTGAGAACGACGTGTAACGCAGGTACAATAAGGAAGTCTCACCACAGATTGTATAATCAGATGGAAAACTTGAATGTAAACAGATAACGAAATGAAAAGTCAACAAGGAGAAATTTTATTTTTGTTTATAATGTGTGCTAACGTTATGAATGTATGTGGTGAGTGCAGGTTGATCGGGTCACGGAGAATCATCAGGGGATAGAGATCGAGAACCGAGTCACAAGATAGATTGTACGGGAACGTTGGTATATGTAATATAGTAAACATAAGTTATGTTTTATTTAGTAAATGAGCTGATTGATGAATTTATGTAAAAGAGTTATTTTTCGAAAATGAATTTTCTAGTAAGTCAAAACGTTTATAACGAAAGAAATTTTATAGTACGAATTTCCGCTGCGACTTTTGGTTAAATACGAATAGGGTCTTACAAGTTGGTATCAGAACCCTGGTTTGAGTGAATCAAGTACGAGAAGATAAATGCTTGAACTCAAACCTGTGTGCTCTTGTGATAAGGAACCCGTACAATCCATGACTCGATCAAGATCTAAAAGTAGAAATGGAATGAAAACGTGTATGTATGCATTCATATGAAGAAACTAACGGTTATATTATGTGTGTTGGTGCATTCATCTGTCGTCTTCGTCTTATATCGAGTCTCGGTTTACTACACTTGAAGCTGAAAGTTTGAAGCTGAAAGTTTGAAGCTGCTGAAAGTTTGAAGCAGCTGAAAGTTTGAAACAGCTGAAAGTTTGAAAAGGGTTCCGTTTGAAAAGGGCATGTCACTTTCAAAAGGAAGGGTCTTGTAGTATAAATAGGTTTCAAACTTTCACCATTTGTAACTTTCTGGTTTGTGCAACGAAGTGCTGCCGAAGTGTTGTCAGGTTGTAAATTGTCATAATATCAATCATACAACAGTTTATAGTGTATTTCTAGCTGAATTGACCTCTACACGTCTGTTTTCGCCGTTCGTTTAGAGATAAACTCTTCTGATCGACTCGTTCGGGTCTGAAATCGATCCTTCAAGTGGTATCAGAGCTCAGGAAGAAGAGTTCTATACAATTCAGCTGCAATTTCTATTTCTACACCTTTCTTTTTTAAAAATCACAAGTTTTCACGGTTAAAATCGGCTGAAACTTTCACAATGTGTGCGTAATGATGTTTTAACAAACCCTTGAAAGTTTCAGCTTAAAACTCGAAGTATAACTGGTAAAAATGGACTGAAATATGGGTTCCGTTTGAACGAATCTTGGACTTTCCGTTTGAAATCTGCTTCCTATCGTTTGAAAATGTCTATTCAGTTTGAAACCATCGTTTGAAGGAACTTTCTGTTTGAACTATCGTTTGAAAGGGTCCATTCCGTTTGAAAAACCGTTTGAAAACTTCTTGACCGTTTGAAATAAGATTTTGTCGTTTGAATTTGGTCTGACCGTTTGAAGTAAGATCCTGTCATTTGAATTTTATCTGACCGTTTGAAGTTGTGTCCGTTTGAGAAAACATTCCGTTTGAGGATTACATCGAATTGTGTGTTTCTTTAAACAAGGGTGTCAGTAAATTGGGAAAAGAAATTATGTGAATTAAATCAGGTAGCATGTGTTGTTGACAGCTTTAGTGTGTCAGTTTGTCACGTGGTTGTTTTCATTCAAGAAGTGGCATGTGATTGTTGTCGGTTATTGGTGTAAAAGGTTCAATTTATGTGATTAACAAAAGGTCCTATCAGAATTCATTGAATACAACCACTTGTTGGATTAGTGAATTAAAGTTGCGGCCCAATAGTTATTCAACAACAATTGATATATGTCGGTCAGTAATTTGATTTGATATATTCCATGTGATATAACTTGTCAGCCCAAGTCATCTGGAAACATACACCGGCCCAATCAAAGAGACATATAAAAAGTCGGCCCAATCAGTTGCTTATGGATATCAAATTGTCGGCTACTGTGATTATATAGGTCCAATCAATGTGAAGTTGTGGTCCAATCTTTCCAATAGTCAGATTCACTATAGAAAACGGTCCAATCATCATTTTACGGTTTAGTAGAGTTGGAGAATTAAATTGTCAACCCACTATATATCGGCCATTAATGTTGCATGTGATTTGAGATTAGTCTCAAATCATTTGAACATCACCGACCCATTTTGTGCATGTGATTCATCATTTGTCAGCCAATCACAGTCAAGTGTCATCAATTCGCTTGAAAGTTGGTTCCAATTCGTATGGTTTGGAGTTCAAAGGTTTCAAAAAGTCTGGTTGTTTGAAATTGATCCGAGTCATATCAGTTCGCACAGTGTGTCAAACTTCAAACCGCATAGAATATTCATCAGTTCGAGTGATTCAGTTCGCACGGAGTATCAGTTTGATTTTGTTGCTTTAAAAAGTATTTTTTTAAAACTGATTGTATTTTGTTTTGTTTGTTGTCAGGTATTCTTACAAGGTGATACAGCTCATTTAAAAATCCGGAAAAATGGACGAGGAATTCTACAACGCATTCGCTACTCCAGTTACACCGATGAGTATTGCACAGAACACGATGTTGGAAAACGAAACAGGGACGATGCAAAAGCCTCCCAAACTAATGAACATCGAAGAATTTAAAGGTTGGGAAGGTCGTTTTGAGAATTGGGTTCAAGCTAATTACCTAGATGCTTGGGAATGTGTCGAGACAAAATATGTTCGACCGATGAATGATGATGAAGAGCCTGTTCCGATAAAAGATTTAAGTGCTGATGCTAGAAAGAAGTACAAAGATGAGAAAATGATGTTAAGTCTTCTTCAACAAGCAGTGAAAGAGGATATTATGGTGCTTTTGCAACACAATGGAACTTCATATTCGATTTGGAAAGCTTTAAGGTCAAAGTTTCGTGGTAGTGAAGAAATGGTCAAAAGCAAGAAATCGCTTCTAAAGAAAGAATTTGATCTATTTCGCGGGTTAAAGAATGAAAGTACAAGAGAGATTATCGAAAGATACTGCAATTTGCTTGCTAACATGAAGAGATTGAGTATTGAAAAAACAAATGAAGAGTTGATTGAAAAACTTGCTGATGCTTTGCCATATGAAACTTGGGGCACATATCTTATGATGTTAAGAAACAAGAAGGGTTTTAGCAATTTGACACTCAGCAAGTTCATTGAAAAGATAGAAGCTCAAGAAATGGAACAACGAAAAGTTATTCGAATGAAAGATTTTGATGGTGAACAGGATATCGGATTATACTATAAAGCAGGGGTGAATGAAAAATCATCAAATCTATCTCCTAAAGTTGAAACTGCCTACAGTGTAAAAAATTCATCTGAAAGCTCATCTAAAGGATCAAGCAGCAAAACAAGTTTTACATCATTTCCATCTTTTGATCCAAACATTTCAGCAACGAAAAATGGGAAGAAACTTCAGTGCAATATTGTATTAAATCTTGAACATGATCAAGATTATTCTGAGGAAATTGCTAAAAACCAAATGTCTTTATTAGGAATGGTTTTGGAATCTTATAGTTGTTTTGTTGCAGGTCGTATCGGGAATCCAATGCTAACAAAGGAAGACTACGACCAGATAGATGCTGAAGAGATGGAGCTAATGGACATAAAGTGGTGTTTGGCTAGCGTGTTACGGAGAGCTGAGAAATTTAAGCAGATCACGGGGAGAGATGATCTTCGTGAGGCTAATGTTTCTACTTTAGGTTTCGACAAATCTAAAGTCACTTGTTTTCGGTGCAGGGAAAAAGGACACTTCAAGAGGGAGTGCACTAATCGCCAAGCAAGTGGAGCTCAGAATCCTTTCAATAACAACAATGATTACTACAGAAAAGCCATCTACCATCAGGTTGCTCAATCACCATCACAGCAAAATCAACATCAAGCACAAACTGCACATGGAAGACCAATAATTGAAGATTCTGGAAAGAAAGCATGTGTGGTTAACCCAGATGAAAAGAAGTCATTCAGTTGGGATAATTATATTCCAGAAAATGCAAAAGCTTGTTTAATTGATCAAGAAGATGAAAAGTTACCAGAGGGTTTCAGCTGGGAAAATTTTACTTGGGATGATTTTATTCCTGATCAAACTAGAGCTTACACTACTTTCACGGCAAAGATTGAAGATGATAGTGATGATAATACTGAGTATTGGGCAAGAAAATTCAAAGCTGATATGAAGTTGCTTGCTGAAAGTGATAGTGAAGACGAAAAGGCCAAGAAGAAAAAGAAAGAGATCAAGACACTAGTGAGCAGTGATGATGAAGATGTCCCAGTGATAAGAAGACAAAGGGTGAAAGAAGTTCCTAAATTCAAGGTTGAGGAAGAAGTTGATGCGAAAAAGATTCCAGTGAAGTGTGAAAACTGTGAAGCTATAAAGAAGCAGAACAGCACACTGATTTACAACTTGAACAGTTTGAAGGAATCTTACGATGTGCTGAACAAAGCAATGAACCAATACAACCAAACAAGTGAAGAACACTTCAGGGAGCATTCATGATCAAACAGAAAGTTGTGAATAATTACATCGAGAAGTGTGCTGCTTTGAAACAAAAGCTTGAGTTGCAAAGAATTGAAACTGAAAGAGTTAATCGTTTTCTAAAAAGTTACTCATGTACTTCTTATGTCATTGACAGGATTTATCCGACGGTTGAAAGTATGAATGCATGGGAAGATGATGAGGTAACTGAAGAAAAGGAAGCTGGAAAAATTGCTGATGAAAAGACTTTGGAAAAGAAGAAGAATGACACGAAGAAAACAACTGAGAAGAAAGATTCTGGTAAGAAACAAGGTGTCAGTTATAACAAGTGTCCACCTTCGCTGGAAAATGGATATTTGCCAAGATACCCAAACGATGAAAGAGTCAAAAAGGCAACAAATTTACAGTGGGAGTCGGAGTCGTCAGTCAATCTACCAGATAGTATTGATGTTGTGTTTACATCGTCTGACACTGATCAACAGTCTCAATTGATGAAGAAAGTCGTGGATCATGTGTTAGAAAACGATGAGATAGAGGAGTCAAAGTCGGAGTCCGTGTCAGAGTCAAAGTCTGAGTCAAGCACTCCGGGTCAAACAGAAAAACAGGGAAAAATAGTCTATGACAAAGAATTCCTGTTATCAAAATCTAATTTGGATGATGGGTTGCTCAAAGTTGCATACACTTTGAATGATTCTGACAAATTATATTCTGATGAGGAATTTCCAATAAGAGGTGTCAAAACTGAATTGATAAACAAGGTTTTCAAACTCACAGAAATCAATATTTCTGAAATAAAAGACTTATGTCTTAATGAAAAACCTAAAAAATACACCTCAAGAGTACAACAAAAATTAAACAAGAAAAAGGGTTACGGTTCTGGTTCTGGTTTCCAAAAGAAATCAAACCATAACGGTAATTTCAAAAAGAAAGGTCTTGGTTTTTACTCCTACAGAAAAACAGAAAAATGAAAAATATGTTCGTGATTTTAAATCCAAAATGACATTTGTTTCAGGAACATCATCTGAGGAAGAAGAAAAGAAAGCATTCTGGAGACAGTCAAACAATGAATTCCTTGCAAAGAAGCAAGATGAATTGAAGAAAATGGCTGAGCAGAAGAAAGATATGAAAACCTGTTTCCGATGCAACACTGTTGGACATATTGCCCGAGATTGTTCTAAGGCAATAGAATCAAAACAGGGAGTATCTCGTAAATTCAAAGAAAGAGTAGTTGAATTCGAACCACCAATTGATAGAACAAAATTGTTTAAAGATTCTACATTTGAAATTGGTGAGAGTTCGAACAAGTTTTACAAGAAGAGAGCCAAATCTGACAACCAGAAATGGGTTGTTAAGAAAGCTGGTGAAAGCTCTAGCGATGATTCTGATGGGTCAAAATCAGAGGAGCTATTTTTGTTGGTGCAGTTATCTGTCGTCTTCGTCTTATGTCGAGTCTCGGGTTTGTTGCGGATCTGATCAGGAATGACATCAGGAAACAAGGAAATAGATGCTGACCGTTTGAAGGATAGCTGGCCGTTTGAGATGATGTTGTCCGTTTGAAATGATGTCATCGTTTGAATGTAACAATTTGTAATAGCTTCCGTTTGAATTGTAACCGTTTGAAACTAGTGTCCGTTTGAAGCATGTTTCAAACGGAAGGGGCTGATAGTATAAATAGGTGTCAAACGGATACAATTATAATTTTTTGTTTTCCGACGGCGAAGCTCCGTCGAGGTGTCTCCGTGACTGTATTTGCTTTATAATCAATACAAGAGACAATTAAAAGTGAATCCAAGCTAAACGAAGACCTAATCAATGAATTCCGCCTCTGATTCGGTCTGAGCGCTCTTCTGATCGACTCATCAGGTCGTTTCACGATCCTACAATTGGTATCAGAGCTCAGGAGGAAGAGTTCTTATCGTTTAGCTCGTTTTTCACTCAAATTTCTGATTTCTACACTTTCTTTCATCAGTTCAGGGTGTTTTTACCGGACAAAATTGGATCAAAATCTCATAGATTGTGTGTTACTGGACATAGACAAAGCCTTGAAAGTTTCAGATTAAAACTAGAAGTAAAAATGGTGAGAATTACTTGAAAACTGATGACCGTTTGAACGAGTACAGAACCTTTCCGTTTGAAAAAGACTCTATCGTTTGAAATTCATCAATCGTTTGAAGCATCGTTTGAAATCAGGCTCATACCGTTTGAAATGAACATGACCATTTGAACGATCATTTTAACACTTCTTGTCCGTTTGAATATCGTTTGAACTTGGCTTCAGACCGTTTGAAAAGAGATCCGATCGTTTGAAAGCAATCACTTCCGTTTGAAACTGTTCCTACCGTTTGAACAATACCATCCCGTTTGAAAGTTCACCGTTTGAACCAATTTTCATTTGAAAAAGGGATTTAGGTTGAACTTGGATATATTTGAACAATGACGATGGTATTTGATGAACAGGAAAACAATAAGCTTGAAGATTTTAATAATTGGTATATGAGAAATATGGATACCGATTATGGAAATGTGAGTTCGGATATTTGGACTAAAAGTTTTGAACTATTCATATGTCAAAAGGATGAAACGTTGAAGGAGATGGAAACACGGTTTAAAATTTTAATGGACAATTTGTGGAGAACGGGTATTAGAATGACAAATGATGAACATATATCGAAATTGACAACTGCATTGCCTACTAAATGGGATGAGTTCATGGTTGAGCTAAAACAGAAAGATTTTTTTCCAGAGCTTTTTCCACATCAGTTCTTTAATGAGGTTAATGCAGAGTATTATAAGGAAGAAAAGAAAAGGATGGATTTTTTGTCCGAGATGGAAAAGAATTTAAATAAATTGGAGTTGGATGTACTTATTGAAGTTGATAAAAGAATTTGCGGATTTCTTGCAACAAAGAGTACTCTGAAATATGATATCAAAAGGAAATGTTATATTGATGATAGTATGAATCCTTTTGATTTTGTTAAACTCTTTCGTGCAGGAACATACAAGATGGAAACAAAGGATACTCCAAAGGATGAGGAATCTGTAGAGTCTGAATCTTCAAGTTCTGCATCAGTGTGCTCAAAATGTGAGAGCTTCAAGACTGAAAATGACAAACTCTTGAGGGATGCGGAAAGTTTGACATCGGAAGTCAAGAAGTTAGAAGATGTGAAGCAGACTGATGATAAGCAGATTCTTATGTTGCAAGAAAATTGTGAGAAACTAAAAGCTGAAAATGACAAACTGTTGGATGGTTTGAACAGTTTGAAATTTGAAAACAAGTTTTTGAAAGAAAAAGAAAAGGACTTTGAAAGTAAAAAGAAATCTTCAGAAGATGAGGATTTCTGGATTAAACTGGAAAACAAGAATATGAAAGCAAATGAATCAAAATTCCAAGAACAGATAAAAGTTTTGGAAAATGAAAAATCTGTTCTTGAAAATTTGAAGAATGAGAATGAAGAAACAATCAAGGCTCATTTTGGGAGAATATCTCGGCTTGAAAGTGAAGCTGAGAATTCAAGGAACAAAATTGAGGAACTTGAAAAGAAATTGAAAGGTTTTGTGACATCATCCGAGTTTTTGAATATCCCCTGTCCAAAACCGATCAATTCTGTTCCAATAAGTGACGATGTCACAAACTTTGACAATGTCAAAGTTGAAGATTGTGATGATAAATCTGATGATGTAAATGAAGAATTAAAAAAACAAAAATTGTTTTTAAATTTTGAAAAAAAGTTTCAGAAAACTGTTCTGCAATCAACTGAAAAAGGTGAATGTTCTAAACAAAGACCTTTGAAGAAGAAAGTGGAACAGAAACAAAAAGATAATAAAAGTTCACCAGATCGTTCATCCAATCGCAATGAAAAATTACAAAAAGTAAAAAATGAAAATTCAAAAAATGTTGATAATAAGTGGTGCAGGTCGGACCACAGTGCTCGAAAGACAAATCCAGCAAATTTGAGGAAAGAATATCACCAAGCCAGACAATGCTATGATCTGAGCGTTTGGTGTGAAGGTGGTATACGGTATGATAACAGAGTATGTTACCGATGTGGTTATCAAGGACATATTGCTGTTAACTGCCGGAATTGGAGTTATGAGACCAGAAGATGCTACAATTGCCAAATCAAAGGTCACATTGCCAGAGAATGCCCAAGGAAATCGAATGACAGATTGAGGGTTAATTCTCAGAGAGTGGCAAAAATTCCAGTCAAAGTCAAGCCCCATGAACAGAAGGTTCTTAAACCTAAAGTTCAAGAACAGACAATTCAAGAAAAGAAAGTGAAACTTTCACAGGGGCAGAAAGACAGACTGAGGAAAAAGAGGAAGAAGCGAGAGAGTATTTGGAGAAGATTTTGTCCTCGGGTTCACCGAACAGATTGAATAAGAGTTCTGATGAATTAACTTCCGTAAATGCAAAGTCAAACAAGACGAATTCATCAGATACAAATCTGAGGACGAAAGAAGAAAAGAAGAAGAAGAAAATGTGACGTGTCGAAGTCAGACAAGCCACCTTCAGGCGATGAATCTGACAGATCAAAGTCAGACAAGCCATGTGCAGGCAATGATTCTGGTTCGTTAAAGCCAGAAGAGCCTGGTGTTGAGGTAAAAAAGGAGAATTCGGGTTTAACAATGGAAGATGCAAATTTTCCACCATTGTTGAACAAGAATTCGAAATCACCCAAGGATCGTCAGGCTTGGGTGAATCTGTTTAATAAAAAAACCTGACTTGCTGGAGATCCCAAGTTGGTAATCGTGGATCATGAATCGGCATCCTTCTAAATCTGTGTTGGAGAAATTGCAGGACTTGCCGGAACTCCCAGGTTTGTAAGCGTGGAGTAGGAATCGGCACCTTGAGAATTCAACCAACAGATGGTAATTGGTTGAAAAACAGGTTTGAGTTGTATGATTGTGATTATTGTAAATGGTTCAGAATGAGAACTAGTTGATCTTACAAGTGGTTAAATCAAGGTCATTAAATTAAACTTGAGTTAACTATTATTCATAACTTTGGTGAAACAATGTGATGATTTTACCCCAATTTTTACAAAAGGTAAAAACAACTAAACTTATTTTTCTGGAAAAACCATTTTGATTAAAACAAACTTAAGTGTTTTGAAATCATAATGGGAAAATAGTTTGTTGTAAGGGGGAGTTCTGATTGTTTATGCCAGGTGGATGGAGAATTGATGCGATTCTCATCAAGTTGTCAAGTTTGTACAGTTTGTTTCAAATTTTCCCAGAAAATCAAAATTGAAACATATTTTGATTTTAGGGGGAGTAAAATTTTAAAAAAATTAGAAAATTTGAAAATGTCAAAAACATTGAAAAATTCAAAATGAGTTTTGCTGAAACAAGAGGAAATGATAGAAAATCAGTGGACTATCACAGCATGCTAAAGATATGAAATGTCAAATGTGATAAACGATCTCACTAAAGATGTGACGATAGGCTCAGCTAGACTAGTAGATTTGCGATAACGATACAAACTTAAATGACAAAGCCTAGTTCTAGTGGGAAACATGATTGAAAGCATAGTACTTAGTTTTGTCCTTCTTGATTGTGTGCCTACTCAGTAATCGCTGATTGTCAAAAGACATAAAACTAGTTAAGTTTGTGAACTTTCACAACTTTGCTAAAATTCGCTGTGATTGTGCATTTCATTTTGCAAAGATTTAAACTTGTCTTATTTCTTTATTTTGTTTAAGCATCGGACATCCTCTGCGTATACGTGAGTATCGACCTGGATGTTGTTGCCTAAACGTTCTGCTTTAGTTTCTTTGGTGTTTCGTTTAAGCTTTGGATCACCTCTGCGTATACGGGAGTATCGACCTGGTGGTTAAAGCCTAAACAACTTCAACTTGTTTTTATTTTCTTATTTTGTTTAAACATTGGACTTTCTTTGCGTATACGGAAGTATCGGCCTGATTGTTAATGTTTAAACATTCTGCTTTGTTTTCGCACAATTCACAGTTGATAAAAGTTTAAAGGCATTACTTGAGTTAGTGTATTACATGATGAGGGGATATGCTGAGATCGTGGGGTCCATAAGAATTTAGTGCAAAATTAATATACCTTAAAGTATCGCCAATCTACGTGAATCGTTTAGAGCTTAAAACGATTAAAAGCTTAACGGTGCATGTGATGTGTCTAAAAATTGGTATGATCCTCTTTCGCAAACTCACAAAAATATGTTTGTAAATATTTCTTTGTATGCATTTCATTTCTTTACATTGAAAAATCCAAAAAGATTTTCGACAACTGATGTTGGAAAGCTGATATTCAAAATTTCAAGTGCTGAACATGATGAACAGGTTTGGGAGTGTGAGATTAACAGAAGAAATTTGTTTTGAGAAAGAAAAATTTGATTAGTTAATCAGGGACATTAGTTTAAACTTGATGTAACTATTTCTAGTAAGTTTTTCTTATTGATTTAAGTAAAAACTTATGTTTCGGTGAGTAGTGTGCAGGAAATGAGCTTAACAAAGACAAAGCTAGGATTTGATCTCAAGGTGATAGCAAATTCCAGATAGCGATCCCATCATGAGGAAAGGGGGAGTCTGACGAGGCTAGAGCCAAAGAGAAGAAGATCCTGGATAATATGAAAAGCTGTGAAATGGAAAAGACAGACAACGATGCTAAAGCTGATGATGCTGATGATCTGAAGAAATGCCAGCATATCGCAAAGGGGAGTCTGAAGGCCTGTAAGAAAAGACTGAGAGTGAAGCCCAGAGACAGATCAAGACTGAAGATTGTGAAGACTCGACACTTAAGACTCGTCAACATCTGAGGGGGAGTCTGTGGGTGCAGTCATCTGTCGTCTTCGTCTTATGTCGAGTCTCGGGTTTGTTGCGGATCTGATCAGGAATGACATCAGGAAACAAGGAAATAGATGCAGGCCGTTTGAAGGATAGCTGGCCGTTTGAGATGATGCTGTCCGTTTGAAATGATGTCATCGTTTGAATGTAACAATTTGTAATAGCTTCCGTTTGAATTGTAACCGTTTGAAACTAGTGTCCGTTTGAAGCATGTTTCAAACGGAAGGGGCTGATAGTATAAATAGGTGTCAAACGGATACAGTTGTAATTTTTTGTTGTCCAACGGCGAAGCTCCGTCGAGGTGTCTCCGTGACTGTATTTGCTTTATAATCAATACAAGAGACAATTAAAAGTGAAGCCAAGCTAAACGAAGACCTAATCAATGAATTCCGCCTTTGATTCGGTCTGAGCGCTCTTCTGATCGACTCATCAGGTCGTTTCACGATCCTACAATTTTCGGGCGATGAAACTGATTCCACAAAGTCAGTTGAGCCACAAGTTGTTTCAAAATGTGAAGCTGATGCAAAAGATGAAAAATCAGTTCCGACTGTGAATGATGAGGAGTTTCCATCACTTCGGGCTGAGAATTATAAAAAGAAAATTGGTAAAATTGAAATTTCTAACCAATTTTATAATGATAAACAGGAATTTGATGCTGAGAAGGTCTTTAACCCTAAGGTAAAACATATCTTTGGCAAGATGATTGATCGAAAAGTCAAAGGGGTTAAAGAATTTTATGAGAAGAAAACAAAGAAAGAAAAGGTTGAACCATCCCTGGTTTGTGACTGGGATGGTACATATTATGAACAGTAAGTCTCAGGACTTGCCGGAGCTCCCAGGTTGGTAAGCATGGAGCATGAATCGGCATCTTTCTTGAGTTATATTCGGTAACGTCAATCATTTAAACGGTAAAAGGTTTGTTTGTGTTTGCTTGCTAGTGGTATTTTGTTAGTTATAATTACAAGTGGTTAGACGATTTGATTGCATATGGTAAATCAAGGACATTAATTTGTACTTGTATTTTCCTACAACTGGTTGGAAGACAATATGATGAACCACAACCCCGAACTTGTTATTGATAAATCTACAAGTGATAAAATCAATCAAACTTATTTTCCGGAAAAACCATTTTGATTAAAACAAACTTAAGTGTTTTGAAATCTAAATGGGAAAATAGTTTCTTGATAGGGGAGTTCTGATTGTTTATGCCAAGCGAATGGCGAATTGATGCGATTTGATATCGGTTGTCATGTTTCTGTACAGTTTGTTTTCAATTTTCGTTAATGTGTTTGCATTTTAGGGGGAGTAGAAAATTTCAGAAAATCCAAAAACATTAGAAAATTTGAAAAAGCCAAAAACATGATAAAATCAAAAATGAGTTTTGTTGTGAAAAAGAGGAAATGATAGTACATCAGTGGACTATCACAACATGCTAAAGAATTGGAAAGTTTAAAAGTGATAAACAATCTTATTGCGGATGTGTCAGTAAGGTTTTTGCACATTTAGTAAATTGAAACGAGATATAAACCTAATTCAAACTTGCTTGATTTGTTGGTAACTATTCTTGAATATATGGGTAACCCCCGAAATCTTGTTTGAAAGGTCACGTATTCTGAGATTCTAGGTCTTTATACTCAGTGATATCTGGGGTATTATCCCGAGACTTCTGCTGTATGGAAGTACTGACCTAGTCCCCGGATAATACTTTTCGCAAAATGCTTGAAACATAGCATCGCCCTCAGCAAGCTGATGAAACAATAAAATTGATAGTCGCTGCTGTTGTAATCAAAAGATCCTCTAAAGGGGACCCACCAAAAGTCGAAGCCGTCATCTCTCTGCGTATACAGAAGTATCGACCTGAGCTCTCACGGCCCTCGCACATAACCCCTTTACAAATATCATCTGTGGTATACTCACCTGTAAGACTGAATATTGGGATCTGGATACAGGAGTATATTCAAGTGGAGTGATACACAATTAAGTTTAAGTTTCTAAAACATTAATATCGTATCTCGAATCGATTGAAATTTGTGTGAAAATTTAAAGTGGACCAATATACTGTCAATCTAGGTAAATTGTTTAGAACTGAGTATGTTTAAAGCTTAACGGTGTTAGTGATTTGTCACAAAACTGATATGATCCTCTTACACGAACTCACAAAAATATTGTTTGTAAATTTTTTTTATTTCATTTCTTTACATTCAGAAATTCAAGAAGATTTTCGACAACTGGTGTAGGAGAGTTAATTTTCAAAATTCCGAGTGCTAGACATGATGAACAAATGGTTTGGGGAGAGTATGTTGTTTTGAAAAATTAAAATATATCTTCAAGTGGTTTATCAAAGATTTACATTGTAAAATCATTCTTTGATTGTATTATTCCTGCAAGTGGTTCATTAGCTGGTGAGATTGTTTTTTACAAGTTATCTTCAGAAAAATTATTTTTAGGTAGAGAATGTGCAGGTTATCTGAAGATAGAGTGCCAGGTTCTGATACCTGAAGACTGTGTGATTTCAACAAGCCAGGCTGCGATCCCAGCATATCGAAAGGGGGAGTTTGAAGACATCCGAGCAGAGATTGTTCGTGGAGAGTTTGTTGATGATGACGAAAAGAGAAGAGAAAGATTTGAGGATTCTTACAATGTCAAATGCTTCAAAGAGTTCGAGAGGACTGATAAAGATTGAAGATGTGAAGACTCGACACTGAAGACTCCGTCAACATCTGAGGGGGAGTTTGTTGGTGCATTCATTTGTCGTCTTCGTCTTATATCGAGTCTCGGTTTACTACACTTGAAGCTGAAAGTTTGAAGCTGAAAGTTTGAAGCAGCTGAAAGTTTGAAGCAGCTAAAAGTTTGAAACAGCTGAAAGTTTGAAAAGGGTTCCGTTTGAAAAGGGCATGTCACTTTCAAACGGAAGGGTCTTGTAGTATAAATAGGTTTCAAACTTTCACCATTTGTAACTTTCCGGTTTGTGCAACGAAGTGCTGACGAAGTGTTGTCAGGTTGTAAATTGTCATAATATCAATCATACAACAGTTTATAGTGTATTTCTAGCTGAATTGACCTCTACACGTCTGTTTCCGCAGTTCGTTTAGAGATAAACTCTTCTGATCGACTCGTTCGGGTCTGAAATCGATCCTACAATGTGTAAGGTAAGCATAACCAACTGAAAAGGATGATTCGTGAATGTGGTCAAGAACCGGCATCAAGGCAAGTGATAAGACAATGGACCCCAGGTACGTAAATTTAACGTGTGGGCGTATGAAGTGGTATAATTAAGTGAGTGAAAGAAAATTTTAAATGAAATATAATAGTGATATGGCAATGAAGTTTTGAAAATAATACGCGAGCTGAAACTTGATTCTTCGGACATAAGTTGGAGATTACACGAAGACACGAAACTAGTATGTGGATTGTGTACCTGGCCAGTACACAAGAAACATATGACGTTCGTGAGACCGTGATAATTGTTACAGGTATGTCCGTTGGAATTAGGTAGTAGGTGGACATGAGGGTAAAGAGAAACGTAAGACTTTCAGGAATGAAAGTATGAACGATATAATAGAATCCGTGAGACGGATTCGAAGCATGAAAGTAATGAAGTATGGATGACTTGTTTGAATCCGCGAGACGGATTCAAGGAAAGAAAGGCATGAATGGAATGTTTGAATTCGTAAAACGGATTCAAGGAAATGAAATGTAGAAATGATATGTCTGGATCCGCGAAACGGATTCAACACATGTAAGGAATGAAATATGTGAATGATATGATTGAAATCCGTTAGATGGATTCAAATCATAGAAGGAAGAAAAGGTATGAATGGTATGTTTGGAACCGCTAGACGGATTCGAAACATAGAAGTAATGAAAGGTATGGATGTTAAGTTTGAATCCGCTGGACGGATTTAAAATATAAAAAGGATGGAATTAGTCCACATCAGAATGTGTCGATAGTTTGACTGTGGTTGTGTCAAACGAGTCATATGGGTAAATGTAAAGTAAATAAACAAAAGAATGATCGTAATAGGCATGCAAACCTAAGTTGTGAAACGAAAGAAAGAAGTTTTGAAACAGTTATGTGTTAAATGTTTTAGTAATAGACTCTTAGGAGTCATAATGAAGGACGGGCTACGACCCGGACAATGGTTTAAGTATGAACGAGAGGGGTAAGTTTTAACGAAAATGCTGAAATGACGTAATGAATGTCTTTGCAAGTAAGCATGAATGGAAGGAAGTACGAATGTGTACCTCAATGCATCTGCGATAAATAAGAGGAATGAAATGTGTGACACGTTATAGCGCATACGTAAGAAATTGTAGGAGAATTATAAGTGAGTAAACACCTAGTAGGATGAATGTTTGAATGAAGTGTGTTAACCGCTAAATTGTTGATGATAATGTTTGAACTCTTGACGTAATGAAACCAATTGAATTGGTGGAAGGATGTGTACAAGTGGGGACACCATATGTGGATAAATGAAATCTAGCCTGGTACGGCTAGTGTTCGGGAAGAATGCGGATCGATCTGGACCACGGATCGTGGATTGATGATATGAGATGAGGTTAGTAAAAGTTTAACTTATGTCGGATAGTATGAATTAGTAAATTGAAAACGCCCTACAAATTGAATGGTGGAAGGAGTATGGTATAGTATGGAATGTTTTATTCCTAATAGTTGACATAAGAAGAGAACTATGTCAGTAAGAACTAGATTTTAAAAGTTTTGAGCGAAAATTTCGGGTATTGGTTAAACTCTCGTATGAAGAACCTGCGTGATACACTTGCTCAGGCAACTTAAGTAATGCATGAATTGAGAAGAATAGTAATGTAGAATAAATGAGGTGAGTTGAAGTTAACGTAAGGGTATGTATAATACAAATAACTATAGGAAACATAAAATGACGTTAACTTTGGAGTTAAGCGTGTATATGTGACTATGAAATAGTAGTTTTGTTGCGATAACAAAACAATAACTAAATATTAAATGATATATGTATAAAATATAGTCTAAGAGATGGGATGAAGAAACTAGATCTGTTATAACGGATCATACGAATGTAAGTACGATAATAAGCGTGAAGAGGTATGTATATTGACCCACTACAAACGGGCCAAGGAAATGAGATTGTGTGTAAAGGTAAAGTATGAAAAGTATGGACTTGTTAGAAAGAAGTCAATTATATGAATGGTTAGGAATCGAGAATGGATAGTTACTTAGCATTACGACGTACCTATCGAAATTAAACATAGATGTGTATGTATAAATTACGAATTTAGATCGTATAGTCGTCGAAGATGATATGGAATTTGAAATAAACAAAAAGGAATGTTATTAATAGGATGTCGGATTTGTTTCAAGTAAACAAAATGGTATCTTGCATAGGATATACAAGTATTAGAATGATGAATGAACCATTAGCTATGAAAGGCGTAAGAAGCTAACGCTATTAGTGAAAGCGACACTAATAAGAACTCCGGGACGGGTTCTTGAAAATAGAAGATTGTCACTGAGATGGGCTAGTGGTCGTGTTGATGGGGCAAAGGGAAAGGATAATTAGTGTTTAATGGAAATGAGAAAGGTTTCAGGGACGAAACCTAATTTAAGGGGGGTAGACTTGTAACACCCCAAAAACGAGTTTGGGAAATTAGAACCCGGTTAATATAAAGAAGTGAGTTTTAGTCTCTTATATAATTAAAATGAAACTTGAGGGACCAAAACCGTTAATTGGGAAACATGATTTTTATAAAATAAACTTAAAACACCACACACACACATAGTGTGTGTGTGTGTGTGTGTGTGTGTGTGTATCGACATCCAGGAAGAAGAAATAAGGTTCAAACCCTAGTTTCACTAAAATCCTCAAATTGGAAGGCTTAATGAAGCTTAAATTCATAACCGAGCATGGATTAGTGATCACCTTCTCATGGGGATCATAAGGTATGTCTTAAAGATTAGATTTGGTGATCTTTCACGAAGTGGGTTATGGTGTAAGTTGCGAATTTGTACTAAATTGAGTATGAGGATATGTTAGAATCATCATATAGAACATGGGTTATGCATGATTTGGGCTAATTTGATGTTTAGAGATGAAACCCGTTAATTATGGTGATAATGACAACTTGAATGATCACCCATGTCTAATTCTTGCTTAATATTGATGTTTTCTTTTAATTTGTATGATGGATTCTTGTTAGAGGAATTGAAAGAAATGTGATACTAGTATGTTTGATGTTTATGCATGAATGATTCATGTTGGTTAGAAGGAGGAATTTGATGAATTATGTATGAGATTAGAAGGATATGCATGAACTAGTTGTACACTATGCTTAGGAGGTAGTACACACATCATAAGTATGATGAAATTATGAAGAACATAGGATTAGATCACTTGTAAGTGATTAACAAAGTAGCTATGAAGTGGGGTTTTGATGATATGATGGAAGTAATGATATGCTTATGTTAACAATGTTGAAAATCATATATGTGTAAGTACGTTTAAAGAAATTGGATAAGAAATGATGGATTATTGTGTTTTAAGGTCAAATGATAAACTTAATATAAGATCCGTGTGATGAAAAAGGTTGTGATGAATAAGCTAACTATCTTGAGAATGATATATGATAGTTGATGCTTGATAAGCAACATGGAAGCTTGGGATAGGAGCGGGTCAAACGGGACTAATGTGCACGGGAAGCATATTCGGACGCTAGGTAAGTAAAGCTTACACCCCTTTTTTTGTAGAATATCTATTCAATGTATAGATTACGAACATGGTAACTAAATATGTGAATTATGATGTTCTGACAAGTTTTGGTATGGATCGGAACATGTGATTATGTTAAGAAACTAAGTTTGATGGTCAAAAAGGGTAAAAAGGGTATTATGGTAATTTTGATTATGAGATAACGAAGGAATAAGTTACAAGGATGGGATAATGAATAACGAAAATCCCATAAGGATAAAATGGACATCTAGACTTAACGGGTCAAATAGTGAAGACATTACCATTTGGCGATATTGACTAATGAATTGTTTTGTTAAGTATTATGCATTCACAGGATGAATAGCGAAAGGAATTATGTTGCTATTACTTAGCCATTTAGCGCATGAAGTATTAAAACGGGTCATAGCTTTGATCCGAGCCAGGTATGTGCGATTAGAGTTGTAGTTAAATCATGGGGTTAGTCAAATGTTTAAGGAAGTCCGTTGTAGTAAAGGATGGAACAAAGTTGACAAAAACGCCCTTGATGGGTAAATCGGGCGCACGGTCTTAAAAGTTGATTAGAAACAAGCTATTTGATTAAGTGAATGTTTTGGAAAAGTAGGAAAGTGAGAAGTATGATTTTCGTAATCCAAGGACCTTAAAATGCGCAAATACCTTTAACGGGTCAAAGTAAGCTTTTGAGTGAAAATGGGTTAAGAGGATGCCAGACATCCGAGAATTTAATCTTTTATGATAGACGTCATTGATATTATTAGGTTCATAAGAAGTTATGGTCAAACAAACAAGTTATATTGATACATGCATGAACGGGTCAAAATTTGGTAAAAGGGTAATAAGCCAAAGGCTTAAAAGTCATAAATTTCGGTAGTCCAAATATTGGATTTTCACTCCATGTGATGGAGAATTAAATTACGGTCGCGTAGGAAAAAGAATCGGGTAAAACGGATCAAAAACGAGAAAGTTATGCTCGTTTCCGTAAAACTGAGTTATGCTGGGAATATGCAGCAACAGCTGCGAACATTCTGATCATATTGGGTGGTGGTGCTACGTGACGGCGAAGGCTATGGGCCGTCGCGCGACGCATCGGGCTCATGAATCTTGAAAAATTCATATTTTATTAACATATGCAATGTGAACCCGTCTGGAACGTTTTTAAACGTGTATAAGCTAAGAATGACTAATTTATTCCTTGTTTTAGGAAGTGTAGATACGTATGGAGGTATGTATGTATGTATGTATGAATATAAGTTGTATGTATGAATGAATGTATGTTTGGATGTATGCAAGTAGGTATATATATGAGCGTATGCACGTATGTAGGCATACGTGAAGATATGAATGTATGTTTGAATGTATGTATGTAGGTGTGTTTGTAGGTAGTATGTATATGTACGCAAGTGAGTATGTACGAATGTATGCATGTATGTAGATTTGTGTGAAGGCATGTAACAGGTATGTATGTATGTAGGCATGTATGTACGTATATAGGTATGCACGTATTTAGGCACGTACGTATATATGTAGGTACGTATGTATGTAAGTAGTTATGTGTGAACGTATGCATATATATAAGTATGTATGAAAATATGCACGCATGTAATCATTGAAATTGAGTATTGACAATATTAATAGCGTGCCTTGAGAACGAAGTGTAACGCAGGTACAATAAGGAAGTCTCACGACGGATTGTATAATCAGATGGAAAGCTTGAATGTAAAGAGATAATGAAATGAAAAGTCAACAAGGAGAAATTTTATTTATGTTTATAATGTGTGCTAACATTATGAATGTATGTGGTGAGTGCAGGTTGATCGGGTCACGGAGAATCATCAGGGGATAGAGATCGAGAACCGAGTCACAAGATAGATTGTACGGGAACGTTGGTATATGTAATATAGTAAACATAAGTTATGTTTTACTTAGTAAATGAGCCGATTGATGAACTTATGTAAAAGAGTTATTTTTCGAAAATGAATTTTCTAGTAAGTCAAAACGTTTATAAAGAAAGAAATTTTATAGTACGAATTTCCGCTGCGACTTTTGGTCAAATACGAATTAGGTTCTTACAATGGGGGAGTAGTAAAAGTTTTCAATTTTGACCCGTTCATTTAAACATTACACATTGAGGACAATGTTTACCTCAAGTGTGGGGATGGGGGGAAATTTCAAAAAATTTTCAAAAATGTCTTGTTTTAAAAGCGATCTTAAAGCACAAGTAACTAAGTCAACGAGGGATGGCACAACCCATTTGGTCTTTTGTCATGGTCAAGTTCAAATTAATAGCATGACGAGTATTTAGCGGGTGGTTATTTGGGATTAATCCGCCTAAGAAACTAGCATTTTATGCATGTCACATACCATACCTTAGATATGTGAGGTTTTGAGGCACTTTTACATCATAGAATTACATACTTATGTTTCTTTGTTTGAGTGGACCATTAGTCATGTATTGTAGAACTTGCAACTTTTGATACGTTTGAGACCATAGACCGAATACAAGCACGAGAATGATTAAGGCATTAGGTAAACCTTTTCTGTTTTACACCATTTATATATCCTTACCCAAAAATTTATCCCTTAGTCGCCAACTTTAAGCCTAATCCTTTTGTTTGACCACCCTATAGCCCTAACCTTAAACCTTTTTCTTTTAAACCCGTGTGATGGAAATTCGATTATAGGAGTCAAGTTTGTATAGTTGTGAATTTTTTGTTTGCATAAAAAAAAGAAAAAAGAGAAAAATCAGAAAATGTTACGAAAAAGAATAGAAATTGTTGAGAAAAGAACAAAAATATATGTTCTTAGTTTGAGAAATTAAAGGCAAACATCATTGCCTCGAAGTTGAAGTATAGTTTAGTTTTGTTTAGAATAGTTGTTTTGTAATAAAATCGAATTTTCATCACCTTAGCCACTTTAAAATATCCTATTTCCTACCCTTAGCCTAGCCCCGTTACAACCATTACAAGACCTTATGACTTGTGCTTAGTATTCGTGATCGGTGGTTGAGAATGATTGAGTTGCAAGCCTATGCGGGTGCATGTTCTAATTGGTTTGAGTGATTAGTTCAAAAGTGCTAATGCATCAACTATTAGCCAATTTTAAACCGAGTGCAGAGAACATTGTGAGGGATATGCATGATTTGTTGGTTTCAAGGGCGGGTTAGTCTTGGATAACCATTGTTATATGTGATTATTCACTTGACCGTTAAATGTGTTGAAGATTGTAAAGAGTTTGAACTTTTATATGACAATAGACCTTAATCTTCGTCTCAGGAATGGGGAGTGTATTTCTTGTTCGACCCACGTGAAAGACAGATTTGCTTGAGGGCAAGTAAAAGACAAGTGTGCGGATGTGATATGTGGTTGAAAACCGGTGTTCGTAATCATGTAAATTGATGTTTTTACATGAGTTTTAATTCCGAATAGCCTACTCTTAATTAAAAATGTGTTTTGCAGGTTCGATGGAGTTTAAGGAGCTTTTTGGGAGCTTTACGAATCACCAGGACGAAAACCGGACAACCGGGACATCAAACGGGTCAATCGGGAGTGCAAAGTGAAAAAATTAGAGAATTGGAGCTGGAGAGGCCGTCGCCGACGGGCTCCAAGCCGTCGGCGACGCGGTCTGGATAACCCCGTCAGCCGCCTTTGCCCGTAGCCAGTCAATTAGGCCGTCGGAGGGGTTTTAGTAAAGGAGAAGCCGTCGCCGACGGGCCCCATGGCGTCGGCAACGGGCTTTATTTTTGTTAAACGCGATTTTGGCTTTGTTTGGTAAAAAAGGACGAATTCTATTGGCTCTAAGGCCATTGAATACGGGAGTTACACTTGAGTTTGAGTTTGAATCTCATCTTTGGAGCCTAATTCATCACTCTCATCACTTCCAATCCACCTTAACACCTTGGATCATCCGAATCAACCGAATAACAACTCAATTCACCTTCATCACCA
This sequence comes from Helianthus annuus, assembly GCF_002127325.2. Lineage (NCBI taxonomy): Eukaryota > Viridiplantae > Streptophyta > Magnoliopsida > Asterales > Asteraceae > Helianthus > Helianthus annuus. Next base: position 22,206,018 of record NC_035439.2, on the reverse strand, counting down.
TCCACAAACCCTAGTTCTCATCATTCATTATTCCTTTCACCATCATCATCCACCAAAACCCTAATCCTCACCATTCAACCATTTTACAAGATTCAAGATGATTCAATTCACGTTCCAAGCATCCGGTGATCAAGTTCCTTCAACCATGAGCGGCTAATCACCTTGGTTTCACCCGGTGTAGGTAGTTGTATTACTTAGTGTTTCGAATGTATTACTTAGTGTTTCGAATTGTGTTTAGTTTTGACTTGTGTGACAAATTGTGTTTTGATTTTGAACACCTTTGATAATTGCCGTGTATTTGAATTGAATTTACAAATTGTCGAACGATAATAAAGTTATGACTTTGTGAAATGAGTTTGTGCAGTTATGCATTATCTTCGTTAGGATTTACTTATGTTGATTACGAAGTGCATTCTTGTCCATTCTTAGGAATGTTGATAGTTATTGGCACCTAAGACACAGTACACTAAATCCGTTAATCACTTATCCAATTAGGTCAATTCTAAAACTTGTAGGAACCAAGGTTTGTAATTACCGAAACCGGGTGTGAACCCTTTTTCTCATTATTGTTTAAACAATCAAGTATCTTTCTTGCAATTTGTTAGTCATTAGTAATTTAATCAATTCCATTATTTTAATCCACGTCTTTCAACCAAACAAAAATACAAAGATATTCTAGCAAGCTTCATAAATTGTGACATTCATTTTAATTCAATCGAATCCATTCCCAAACCACATACTCTTCGTGGTTCGACCCCTTGCTACCACTAACTATTTGTTAAGGGTAATTAGGGCTTATAAATATTATCTTTGACTGGAGCGCGACACTCCGATCATATATATGGTTTAATATGACTTTTCAAATGGTATTTCCAACACACTTTGGACTTTTACAACGGTACCACCACCATCCGTTCAATTCTTCTCCACTCTCTCTCCAAAAGTTGTTACTTTAGCATGATTGTACCACCTCCGCCGCTATCTTTTCTCATCACCTCTCTTGTCCTTTGTTCACACTTAGGCCAGCCTCTCGCCGTCATTAGCCGACCTACACAACGTCTTAAGATTTTCATCTTAACCAACCGTTTACATTAAAATGAACTGGCATGTGTCACACCCCCAAAATCCACATGCGGAGTATCACCGCATGGAGGCGTGACATGACCAGGATCAAGCCACCAATCATATTGAACAATGTAAATAGTAAATGTAATTCAACCAAACCAATATGAAAGGTGTTCAAAACATAAGTATTTTCAATGTTTAGCGGAAGCATAAATGTAAACCCAACATAAGTATAAAGTTTGAAATGTCATAAATGTTTAACAACACATCCATGATCCATGTCCACAACGACCGCGCCTCCCTATGCAAGCTCCATGTGTACCTAACGACCTGCAAGGCATGTAACAGAGAGTCAACAACTAGTTGAGCGAGTTCACAGTAGGTTGTTTAGTTATAGTGTTCGTTTCGTAAATCGTATGTTTGTTTAGTAAACCATGTATCGTATATACTTGTATCGCGGCCCTCCAGGCATGTTTGCGAAGATTAGTGGGAGTTTCCCATGTATTGTAGACTAGTTATATTTGTATCGCGGCCCTCCAGGCATGTGTGCGAAGTTTAGTATTAGTATCGCGGCCATTCCAGGCATGTGTGCGAAGATTCGTATTCGTATCGCGGCCATTCCAGGCATGTGTGCGAAGATTCGTATTCGTATCGCTAGTCTAGCAGTATCTATAAGTGACCTTCCCCTAACGAGGTCAGTGATCCGTAATTCCCCATAACAATGTAAGTGCAAGTAATCATTCAATCCCATTCCCTACCCCGGGAATCCCATGCCTTGGCAAGAGTGTGAACTCACCTTGGTTTGCTCGGTATGCTAAAGTATGTGCTCAAGTTAATCAATCAAGTCCTAAAGTACGCACGTGTACAGAATCAGTTTATATTCATGAAGTTCACGTATATGCATAATCATAGTGGATATTGAAGCAGTAATCACCAAGTAGCACTTAAACACGTATTCAAACTCATACAAGTCATGCTTCACACTTAACGACAGTTAATCAATCCAGTTAACACTTAACAGAGTTAAATTAAGTTACTGTGCAGATTACCCGTTCGGCGAAACACCCTTGTTTCGCCTTGAATCCCCTTCGACGAAACACCCTGGGTTTCGTCGTGATGTCCTCGGCGAAACACACTTGATTCGTCAAGTTTGTTTCGTTGTAATTGGTCTCGACGAAACACATTTTGTTTCGTCATGTTTGTTTCGTAGCTAAGTGTTTCGTCCGAATGTCAGTTACGTCGACTAAGCAGTAAATCACAGAAACCCTAATCACTAGTTCAGCTGTTTTACACTAATCTCAAACAACCAGTTATCAAACACGGTGGAAATCGTTGATCAGCACAGATATAACATGTATTCTTTGCATAACAGTTACTAAACAGACATGTAATCCACAAAATCATTATGTATCTATACGATTAATTTAGTTTAGATCTGTTGGTTCAAAGAACAATCATATGGTTACGTTCTACACGGTTTAAATCAGATGTGCGACGGATTATAATATGTAAGACTCATAGAACCTTAATCAACATCATGTTTCACATAAATCTATGTAACCGATCATTCAGGCATAACGAAATCAGATCACCATACTCAAATAATCACATCTATTCCAGAAATCAGGCAAGCATATACACAAACATACATCGAGTAATCAAAATATCAAGAAACTGATTTAACGAACACGCACTAACCGAGATAGATGGAACGATGGGTTGATCGCTAAAGGGGCTTGGGAAACACACACAGCTGCCGTCACACTTGGGAGAGAGTTCTAGGGTTTCAGATTGTCAAAGGTATGAAACTAAACCCGTTTCACGTAGATATACACGAAACAGCGTAATGGGCCGTTAATGGGCTTCGACGAATCGTGGGCCGGCGAAACAGCTTGTTTCGTCGAGATGTGTGTGACGAAACACACACCTGTTTCGTCGTGTGGGTTATGGCGAAACACACTTGTGTTTCGCCGGGTTGTTCAAGTCTAATAGTTTAAGTTTTTCAACAGTATACATGATAAACACTTTGATCACATTGCATGGATAACACATCAAATCAACATCTCAGCATATAGTTTATATACAATTACAAAGCAATAAGTCGTGTAAGTAAACAATTAAATAGTTAACGTGCAATAAATGCGAATAAAGAATCTTGGAAACTCGAGTTGTCACATTATCCCCAACTTGAAAGAAATTTCGTCCCGAAATTTAGCATGCGATTACTGAGGAAGCTAGTTAAGTTGTATCGTTTACTGGTTTTCCTGGGGTGTCACATCATCCCCCCGGTTATTTGGAATTTCGTCCTGAAATTCTGTAGTAGCTTCAGCCTCAGTAGTAGTTGCATTGTTCTGGAATAACTGGGGATATTTGAGTTCCTTCTGGTCTTCTCGTTCCCAGGTAAACTCTGGGCCACGACGGGAGTTCCAACGAACTCGAACAAGAGGTATTCTGGTGTTCTTGAGGACCTTAACATCCCGGTCCGTGATTTCAACAGGTTCCTCGACGAAATGTAACTGTTCGTCGATAGTGAGCTCCTTCAAAGGAACTATGAGGGTCTCATCTGACAGACACTTCTTCAGATTCGACACGTGGAAAACGTTGTGAACTGCACCGAGTTCTGCTGGTAGGTTCAGTCTGTAGGCCACTTTGCCTATTCTTTCTGTGATTTCGAACGGTCCGACATACCGCGGATTGAGTTTACCTCGTTTACCAAAACGAACTACACCTTTCCAAGGTGAGACTTTGAGTAGCACTCGATCCCCAACCTGGAACTCGAGCGGTTTCCTGCGCTTATCAGCGTAGCTTTTCTGACGGTCACGAGCTGCCGCCATGCGTTGTCGTATCTGTGCAATCCGTTCAGTAGCATCAACTACAAGTTCTGGACCTGTGATCTGACTATCGCCCACCTCTGCCCAACAGAGAGGTGATTGACATTTACGTCCGTACAATGCCTCGAATGGAGCAGCTTGAATGCTGGTGTGGTAACTGTTATTGTACGAAAACTCCACTAACGGTAGATGTTTTTCCCAGCTGTTGCCGAAATCGATAACACATGCCCGAAGCATGTCTTCTAGAGTCTGGATAGTGCGCTCAGACTGCCCATTCGTCTGAGGGTGATAAGCTGTGCTCATGTCTAATCGTGAGCCAAAAGCTTTGTGCATTGCTTGCCACAGTTCTGAAGTGAATCGTGCATCACGATCTGAGATAATAGAGGTTGGCACTCCGTGCCTAGAAACCACTTCTTTCAAGTAGATGTCTGCTAAAGTAGAGAACTTATCTGTTTCCTTGATAGCCAAGAAGTGTGCACACTTAGTGAGTCGATCCACAATCACCCAAATAGTATCGTTACCACGCTGAGATCTAGGCAGGCCAGTAACAAAATCCATGGAAATTTCCTCCTATTTCCATTGTGGTATCTTTGGTTGCTGAAGTAGGCCTGATGGTTTCTGATATTCCGTCTTGACTCTCGCACAAGTCAAACACTTGCCGACGTAAGTTGCTATGTGGGCTTTCATGCTAGGCCACCAATACGTAGTTCTAAGATCGTGGTACATTTTATCCCAACCTGGATGTACCGAGTAGCGAGACTTATGTGCTTCGTCCATTACAAGCTCGCGTAAGTTGCCATAAAGTGGGACCCAGATACGCCTCGTTACATAATAGGCGCCGTCTTCCTTTTGTTCTAATCATTGTCTTGAGCCGCGTAGGGCTTCAGCCCTGACGTTTTCTATTTTCAATGCTTCTACCTGAGCATCTCGTATCTGTGCAGGAAGACTAGACTGAATAGTAAGTTGTAGTGCTCGTACGCGTCTAGGTGTCGTATCCTTTTGACTGAGAGCGTCTGCCACAACATTGGCTTTGCCTGGATGGTACTTGATGGCGGATTCGTAATCATTCAGTAGTTCGACCCATCGACGTTGACCATGTTCAATTCCTTCTGCTTGAAGATATGCTCGAGACTCCTGTGATCGGTGTAGATAGTGCACTTGGTACCGTACAGGTAATGTCGCCATATCTTAAGCGCAAAAACGACAGCTCCCAGCTCTAAATCATGTGTAGTGTAATTTCGTTCGTGGATCTTAAGTTGGCGCGAAGCGTAAGCAATGACTTTATCCCGTTGCATCAATACACAACCAAGACCCTGAATCGATGCGTCGCAGTAGACCACAAAATCGCCTGTGCCCTCTGGCAATGAGAGAATGGGTGCGTTGCATAGTCTATCCTTTAAGTGTTGAAAAGCTGTTTCCTGTGTATTACCCCAACGATAAGTAACACCTTTCTATGTCAGTACTGTAAGTGGCTGTGCAATCTTTGAGAAGTCTTTGATGAACCATCTATAATAACCCGCCAAACCCAAGAATTAGCGTATTTCCGTTGGTGTACGCGGTGCAGGCCAGTTCCTAATCGAGTCTACCTTGGATGGATCCACATGAATCCCGTCCTTGTTTACCACGTGGCCTGGAAAGTGGACTTCACGAAGCCAGAATTCGCATTTCGAAAACTTGGCGTATAATTGTTCTGTTCGAAGGAGCTTCAAAATAAGTCGCAAATGCTGCTCGTGTTCCTCCTGACTCTTAGAGTAGATTAGGATGTCGTCGATAAAGACTATGACAAACTTGTCTAGGTAGGGTTTACACACTCTGTTCATAAGATCCATAAAGACTGCAGGTGCGTTCGTTAATCCGAATGGCATGACAAGAAACTCGTAGTGGCTGTAGCGAGTTCTGAATGCTGTTTTGGAGACGTCCTCATCCCGGACTCTCAGTTGATGGTAACCCGACCTCAGATCAATCTTTGAGTAGTAGCTCGACCCTTGCAGCTGGTCGAACAAATCATCAATACGTGGAAGAGGATAGCGGTTCTTCACTGTCACCTTGTTGAGTTCACGATAATCTATGCACATCCTGAAGGTACCATCTTTCTTTTTCACAAATAATACTGGAGCTCCCCAAGGCGAAGAGCTAGGACGAATAAAGCCCTTATCCAAGAGCTCTTATAGTTGTTTGGATAGTTCTTCCAGTTCAGTTGGAGCTAATCGATACGGTGCGAGAGCTATTGGTGCTGCCCCTGGAGCTAGTTCGATTTGAAATTCAACCTGGCGGTGAGGCGGTAGACCAGGTAAATCTTCAGGAAACACTTGAGGAAAGTCGCGTACTACTGGAATATCCTCTAAACTCTTCTCTTTCGTTGATGCGTCAGTAACAAATGCCAAAATGGCAGTGTGACCCTTTCGCAAACATTTCTGAGCCTTCAGAAAGGAGATGATACCAACCACGGCACCACTCTGGTCGCCTTGAACTTCAAGAGTTTCTTTACCAGAACGGGGTATACGAACAATCTTCTCCTTGCACAGGATCTCTGCTTGATGTTGGGATAACCAATCCATACCAATGACGATGTCGAAACTACCCAGAACTATAGGAATGAGATCGATGGAGAAAGTCTGACCGGCTAAAACGATGTTACAACCTTTGACTACGTGTGTGGCCTCTAAACTTTTACCATTGGCTAACTCTACGACATGTTTGGTGTTTAAGGGCGTTGGTGTACGTTTTAACATTTGACTAACTTTTAGAGATACGTAACTGGTATCCGCACCGGAATCAAATAAAACAGTAACATAAAAGTCGTCGAGAAGAAACTTACCCATAACCACGTTAGGATCATTCCTTGCATCACCCTGCCCCAGCACGAACACACGACCCCTAGCGTCATTGCCATTATTGTTTCCCCCGTTTGTAAGACCCAGTTTATAATACTAGATTTAATAACATAGGACCTTGCATTTCGTGCCAAAAATCTAGAGTTTACAAAAAAACTTTCAAGAATTGAAAACCATAACTAGTCACAACATTCACGTATTAATCCTACTAAACAGTAATCAAGACAAAAACTATAAGTGTTTACATAGTCCTAAAACAAAAGGATCGAGTGCGGAAGCGTTGAATTGTGTGTTCGGTTCGACTTGATTGCTTGATCATCATCCTACTACTTGATATACCTGGAAACTGAAAGTTTTAGACAACCATTAGTAATATGATCCTTGAATTTTAACATGATCGTAACTAGGTTCGAATTCATGTTCGAGAAATCAAAATTCAAAAGAAAAATTAACATTTAAAACTGGGCTCTACCGTAACTTACGGTAGCACCGTAAGTTACGGTGGCCGCTGGAAAGTTATGGTCTGCCGTAAAACAGTAGAAATGCACCGTAACAATTTACTGGTTACCGTAAATTACGGTAAGCCACCGTAATTTACGGTAGCTGTTGTACATGCTTTCTTGTTTTTGCAGTTCTGCCGATTCATTTCCTGCATCAATGTATTTTACTTTCGATCGAGATTATTAATTGACTAAGCTAATTACCCATACCCGGACTTTACCAATGATAACGCTTGACTACCCTCACGAGGGATTGCCTACGGAATAGTCTACAAGCTTGTTTCCAAGGCTTCGAGTTTGCCCTTTTTATGCTACTTGTCATGCTTAAAATTTCTGAACCTTAACTCCCATATTAGGAGTTAAGTTTCTCAACTAGCTTAGCGTGTCCGGTATACAGCTTACGCTTGGTTTATAACCATTCATCATGTTTACTCTTAAACTTGTTTTGACCCGTTTGGATGCCGGAATTTAGGCACCAAATCAAGGTATTTCAAGAATCCATTTTCTATCACTTGTTTTGACCCATTTTTACTTGTTTAAGAGGCAAAGTCACTTTCGTGACGTATTGGTCTATTTTGTTTACCATGTTTCAAAACTACTACTTAAAACTAATAAATAATCTTAATGTAACGAAACGGTAATTTCGTACCTTTAGAGCACTCCTTTCCCACGTGTATTCCCTTCGGCTTGTCCGCTTGACGATCCGGACTCTTTGCCTAGAAAATCCAATTTACAACTTGTTTAGATCTCTTTTCATGACAATTAACGCATTATTATGAACCATGATCAAATCTGCGTTTTCGTCTTCTTTAACATTTAAATTCTCACTTAGGCATTTCAACAAACACCTAGCGGGTTAGACTTTTCTATAAACCAAACCAAGTTCATAACTTCAATTTAGCACCTAATTTAGCTTCAATAAGACAATTCTACATATGTCTTTAACATCAATATTCCTGAAATTACTTCCCAATTTCGGATTGTGCTAGGGCAAGGATCATAATCCTAGTATTTATCAAGCTTCTTCAAGCTCATGAATCCTTATTATGTAAATCACAATCCCTACAAATAGGATGCAAGGTTTTCACAAGAAAATTTTACATACCTTATGATCCTTTCAACAAGGTGATCACTAATTTATGTTCGAGACTTGATTTAGGACAGATTTGAGGCTTCAATTTTGTGAATTTTGCGTGAAGCTAGGGCTTGGAGAAAATCCTAGGTCGCCCCCTTCCTTCTTGATCGACCAGACACACTAAATGGTGTGTTTGGTATGTTTTGTTACTATTTTAGCATTTAACTTTCAATTTTTGACTAGTTTAGTCCCTCTACTTATCATCTAGCATTAAGTTTTAGTGTTTTAACCTTAGTGTAAGTTATCTCAAGACTTGTAATTAACTAGGTTAAAATTCCTAGTTGGTTAATTCTTGTTTATTTATACTTTAAAATTTTAATATAAAGGTTTATATTTCCGGGGTGTTACAAGTCCACCCCCCTTAAAAAGGGTTTCGTCCCCGAAACCGAATTACGCACCAAATAAAGTAGGGTAAAGCCGTTGCATCTCCTCTTCGGATTCCCATGTGGTATCCGCACCCTTCTTGTGTTCCCATTTGACCTTTACTTGATTGACTTCTTTATTCCTTAAAGTTTTTACCTTACGATCCAAAATCGCAATGGGCCTTACCACATAGTTTAATCTGTCATCCACCTCGATATCATCGTAGTGGATATAAGTTGTCTCATCCGCTAGACATTTTCGAAGGTGTGACACATGAAATGTGCTATGAATTCCGCTTAGTTCCTCCGGTAGTTCAAGGCGGTAAGCTCCCTTTCCTACCCGTTCAAGAAAGGCTGGCAATTTAGGTAGTCAATTCAATGTCGGCTTCTCCAAAACCCTTTTAATAATCGTAAACAGTCCGATAAATCTTGGGCTCAATTTCCCTTTCTTTCTAAACCGGATAACTCCTTTCCATGGGGACACTTTGAGCATGACTTTGTCACCGACTTGAAATTCAATTGGCCTTCTCCGTTTATCCGCGTACGACTTTTGTCGATCTTGGGCTGTTTTTAAGTGAGTTCGGACCATGTCGATTTTCTCATTCGTAGTTCGGATCATATCCGTAGGTGCCAGTCCACGTGGACCCACTTCTCCCCAACATACCGGGGTTCAACACTTTCTTCCATATAACAATTCATACGGGGCCATTCTAATGCTCGCGTGGTAGCTATTGTTATATGAAAATTCGACTAAGGGTAGATGAACATCCCAGCTGCCTCCAAAGTCGATTATACATGCTCGTAGCATATCTTCCAACGTTTGTATTGTTCTTTCACTCTACCCATCCGTCTGGGGATGGTACGCAGTGCTGATGAACAATTTGGTCCCCATTTGTTCTTGGAAATCTCTCCAGAAATTTGAAGTGAATCGAGTATCCCTAGCAGACACGATGGATACCGGTACCCCATGGCATGCTATTATCTCATTAGTGTAAACTTCTGACATCTTTTCTGATGTATAAGTCTCACGAATTGGAATAAAATGAGCACTCTTGGTTAGTCTGTCAACAACTACCCATATAGCATCAAAACCGCGGTTCGTCCTTGGTAGTTTGGTTAATAGGTCCATCGTAACATGTTCCCATTTCCAAACCGGGATTTCTAACGGTTGGAGTTTACCGTATGGCTTTTGGTGCTCCGCCTTGACTTGTAGACACGTCAAACACTTTTCCATGTATTTCACGGCGTCTCTTTTCATTCCAGGCCACCAGTAGTTTTGTTTTAAGTCGTAATACATCTTGGTTGCTCCCGGATGAATGGAATAACGGGACTTGTGAGCTTCATCAAGTAGGAGCTTTTTAACTCCACATGAGTTAGGGACCCAAATTCTATTGAAACGTGTCTTCAAGCCGTGACTGCCTACCTCGAGATCTTTAACTTGGCCAATAATCCTTTCCTTTCTCCAGTTTTCCGTCTTTACTGCTTCATCTTGTGCTTCTCGGATTCGTTCTAGTAAGCCCGAGGTCACAATGAGCTGCAATGATCGTACCCGTATCGGGGTATAATCTGCTTTTCGGCTCAACGCATCAGCCACTACATTGGCCTTCCCGGGGTGGTAATGTATTTCACAGTCGAAATCCTTGACCGTTTCCAGCCACCGCCTTTGTCTCATGTTTAATTCCTTCTGATCGAAGAAATACTTTAAACTTTTATGGTCGGTAAAGATCGTAAATTTTACCCCATACAAGTAATGCCTCCATATCTTTAAGGCAAACACCACCGCCGCCAATTCCAAGTCGTGAACCGGGTATTTCTTTTCATGGATCTTCAATTGCCTCAAGGCGTAGGCGATGACCTTGCCTCATTGCATTAAAACACACCCGAGTCCCGAATGCGACGCATCTGTGTAAACTACCATGTCGTCGACTCCTTCCAGTATTGTTAACACCGGAGCGTGAGTTAACTTTTCCTTGAGCGTTTGGAAGGCTTCGTCCTGTTCGATGCCCCACACGAACTTTTACTGCTTGCGAGTTAATTTGGTCAATGGCAAGGCAATTTTGGAGAAATCCTGTATAAATCTCCGATAATATCCCGCAAGCCCTAAAAAGCTTCGGATTTCTGAGGGATTTCTTGGAGGGTTCCATTTTGACACAGCTTCTACCTTTGACGGATCCACTAGTACTCCATCAGCACTAATGATGTGCCCAAGAAACTGCACCTCTCGTAGCCAGAAGGCGCACTTTGAGAATTTTGCATACAACTTTTCTCGTCTGAGTGTCTCTAATACTTCTCGCAAATGACACACGTGCTCAGCTTCATTCTTCGAGTATACTAAAATGTCATCGATAAATACAATTACCGACTTATCTAGCATAGGTTTGCAAACCCGGTTCATGAGGTCCATGAAAGTCGCGGGTGCATTGGTCAACCCAAAGGGCATTACAAGGAACTCATAATGCCCGTACCATGTACGAAAGGCCGTCTTCGGTACGTCTTCCTCCTTGACTTTCAATTGGTGATAACCCGATCTAAGATCTATCTTGGAGAACCAACTTACTCCTTGTAGCTGGTCAAATAAATCATCGATTCTTGGGAGTGGGTATCGATTCTTCACCGTGAGTTTGTTTAAGTCTCGGTAATCGATACACATGCGCATATTGCCGTCCTTCTTTTTCACGAATAGAACTGGTGCGCCCCACGGGGACACACTCGGTCGGATAAACCCCTTGTCGAGCAATTCCTGGATTTGAGACATCAATTCTTGTAATTCTGACGGCGCAAGTCGATACGGCGCCCTGGCCACGGGTTTTGCGCCTGGAATTAATTCGATTCCGAACTCTACCTCCCGTTCTGGTGGTATCCCCGGTAACTCTTCCGGAAACACATCTTCATAGTCACGTACCACCGGCACATCTCCAATTTTGAGAGGTTCTTTTTCCGATTCGCTTGCGTATACCATATAAGCCTTGCATCCATGTTTTATAAGTTTATGGGCTTCTAGCATTGAGCATAGCACCGGGTTACCTCCTTTTTCATCGTATATCGTAACTTGCTTTCCGCTAGGAGACGTCAGTTTTATTTCCTTTCGGAAACAAACCACCTTCGCGTGGTATCGGGATAACCAATCCATCCCCACGATCACTTGGAATTCTCCCATCGACATCGGAATCAAGTCTATCGTGTATTCTTCGTCATCAATGCTCATTTTACAGTTTTCACATACATCACAAACAATAAAGCTCTTGTTATTACCTATGTCTACTTCTAAAGGCATAGGTAATTTTGTTAGAACAAATGAAGGATGCCGAATAAATCCATATGAAATAAAAGATTTATTCGCACCCGTATCAAATAACACACGTGCGGGAATCGAGTTTATAGTAAATATACCTGAGACCACGTCAGGTTCGACTTTTGCTTCTGCAGCGGTCAATTGGAAAGATCTTGCTTTTGCTTTCGGGGCTTCACTTTTCGAATCTTGCCCATCTTTCTTTCCAACCAGTTCTGGGCATTCCGATCTTTTCTGCCCGGTCGGTAACAATTGTAACAAACAGTCACCTTCTCTGGACATGATATAGCCACATGTCCCGTTTTTCGGCATATGGGACAAGGCTTATCCTTGAAACGGCATTCACCTTTATGACCCTTCCCGCAAATTTTACAACTTGGCGACCCACCTTTTGCATCCGATTTCTTCGCTGTTTCATTTATTCGTGCTTTCTTGTTAGGGCTTGGATTTACATCTTGTGCCCTCCGTTCACCCCGTTCAATGCTCTTTTTCAGTTCGATCTCCCTTTCCCGAGCAGCATTTATGATCTCGGTAAGGGTCTCATATTTTTAAGGGATGATAAACTCCCTATACTCAGCACTCAACATGTTATGGTAGTAGTATATCTTTTGTTCTTCGTTTTTCACCAAGTCGTTGGAAAATTTCATCTTATCCATAATGTTGCCGTGATCTTGTCTATGCTCTCACCCTTATGAGTGAGTTGCATGAACTCTTCTTTGATTCGATTAACGACCGCCTTAGGGCTGTGGTGTTTAAGGAATGGCGTCTTGAACTCTTCCCATGTCATGACCTTAGCAGCTTCACTACCAATCTCTCTCTTTTTGTTATCCCACCAATCTTTCGCTTGACTCCTTAGTTGACCCGTACCAAAGGCTACGTAGTCATCTTTGTCACAATGGGTCCTCTCGAATACCCCTTCGATATCACTTAGCCATCGTTGGCACACTATTGGATCAACTTCCCCATTATATATTGGTGGTTTACATGCCATGAATTACTTGTATGAACAAGGCTTTCGTCCTCCTGGCTTTTCCTTTACTAAATTCGAATCATCTTCCAATTTCTTGATTCTCTCGTCTACTATTGATAAAACTGTGTTTTGAATTTTATCAATAAAGCCCGACAAACTGTTTTCAATTGCCTTTCCAACCTCTTCGGCAATCACTTCCCTCATTTGTTCGGTGACTCTTGGCACCGCATCATCCTTACCTCCATCCGCCATCTTTATTACTGAAATGTTTACATATATTGTTAAACATTCCATTTATAACACATGCTTTACTTGTTTTGATTCAATCAAGTTCACAACTTGATTCAATCGTTCTTGTTTCATGCATTTCTTGTGTTTGAGTGAGCTTACACACTCTTCTTCATGCATATTTGTTCATGGTTTATTTCTATATTCTCTAAATTTACTTAAACGATTAACTCTTACCGGATGCTTGATCAAGCTTGAACCGAACACTTATTGACAACCTTGAGCTCTGATTACCAACTTGTAAGACCCAGTTTATAATACTAGATTTAATAACATAGGACCTTGCATTTCGTGCCAAAAATCTAGAGTTTACAAAAAAACTTTCAAGATTTGAAAACTATAACTAGTCACAACATTCATGTATTAATCCTACTAAACAGTATTCAAGACAAAAACTATAAGTGTTTACATAGTCTTAAAACAAAAAGATCAAGTGCGGAAGCGTTGAATTGTGTGTTCGGTTCGACTTGATTGCTTGATCATCATCCTACTACTTGATATACCTGGAAACTGAAAGTTTTAGACAACCATTAGTAATATGATCCTTGAATTTTAATATGATCATAACTAGGTTCGAATTCATGTTCGAGAAATCAAAATTCAAAAGAAAAATTAACATTTAAAACTGGGCTCTACCGTAACTTACGGTAACACCGTAAGTTACGGTGGCCGCTGGAAAGTTATGGTCTGCCGTAAAACAATAGATATGCACCGTAACAATTTACTGGCTACCGTAAATTACGGTAGCCACCGTAATTTACGGTAGCTGTTGTACATGCTTTCTTGTTTTTGCAGTTCTGCCGATTCATTTCCTGCATCAATGTATTTTACTTTCGATCGAGATTATTAATTGACTAAGCTAATTACCCATACCCAGACTTTACCAATGATAACGCTTGACTACCCTCATGAGGGATTGCCTACGGAATAGTCTACAAGCATGTTTCCAAGGCTTTGAGTTTGCCCTTTTTATGCTACTTGTCATGCTTAAAATTTCTGAACCTTAACTCCCATATTAGGAGTTAAGTTTCTCAACTAGCTTAGCATGTCCGCTACACGGCTTACGCTTGGTTTAAACCATTCATCATGTTTACTCTTAAACTTGTTTTGACCCGTTTGGATGCCGGAATTTAGGCACCAAATCAAGGTATTTCAAGAATCCATTGTCTATCACTTGTTTTGACCCGTTTTTACTTGTTTAAGACGCAAAGTCACTTTCGTGACGTATTGGTCTATCTTGTTTACCATGTTTCAAAACTACTACTTAAAACTAATAAATAATCTTAATGTAACGAAACGGTAATTTCGTACCTTTAGAGCACTCCTTTCCCACGTGTATTCCCATCGGCTTGTCCACTTGACGATCCGGACTCTTTGCCTAGAAAATCCAATTTACAACTTGTTTAGATCTCTTTTCATGACAATTAACGCATTATTATGAACCATGATCAAATCTGCGTTTTCATCTTCTTTTAACATTTAAATTCTCACTTAGGCATTTCAACAAACACCTAGCGGGTTAGACTTTTCTATAAACCAAACCAAGTTCATAACTTCAATTTAGCACCTAATTTAGCTTCAATAAGACAATTCTACATATGTCTTTAAAATCAATATTCCTGAAATTACTTCCCAATTTCAGATTGTGCTATGGCAAGGATCATAATCCTAGTATTTATCAAGCTTCTTCAAGCTCATGAATCCTTACTATGTAAATCACAATCCCTACAAATAGGATGCAAGGTTTTCACAAGAAATCACCTAGGGTTTAACTCTAGACATCATATTACTTCAGTATTCATTCATGCATAACATATTTAGGTTCAATTTCTGTTTTTCACCATTAACCTAGGATTCATGGTGAATCAAAACTTCAAAATTTTACATACCTTATGATCCTTTCAACAAGGTGATCACTAATTTATGTTCGAGACTTGATTTAGGACAGATTTGAGGCTTCAATTTTGTGAATTTTGTGTGAAGCTAGGGCTTGGAGAAAATCCCTGGTCGCCCCCTTCCTTCTTGATCGACCAGACACACCAAATGGTGTGTTTGGTATCTTTTGTTACTATTTCAGCATTTAACTTTCAATTTTTGACTAGTTTAGTCCCTCTACTTATCATCTAGCATTAAGTTTTAGTGTTTTAACCTTAGTGTAGGTTATCTCAAGACTTGTAATTAACTAGGTTAAAATTCCTAGTTGGTTAATTCTTGTTTATTTATACTTTAAAATTTTAATATAAAGGTTTATATTTTCGGGGTGTTACACCGTTGTTGTTCCCATTGCCCGGATTATTGTTGTTGTTGTTCTGGTTCTGGTTTAACTGGGGGCAGTCACGTTTGAAGTGGCCTTCAGCGCCACATTGATAGCATCCCCTGTTGCCTCGCTGCTGTTGCTGCTGCTGGTTTCGTGGAGCAGGTGGTTGTTGTTGCTGATTCTGATTCGCAGGTCGTGAGCTCCTGCAATCTTTAGCACCATGACCCATCTTGAGGCACCGCTGACAACGACCCTTGTTGCACTGGCCGTTGTGGTGCTTGTTGCAAGTCTTGCACTTTGGGAGGTTTCCTCGATATCCACACTGTCTTTGATTACCCGAAGATTGCTGACCAGGGCTCTGATAGTTATCAGTCTTTCGCTGCTGAACCTGAGACTGAGCTGTAGCTGAACCCTTGCTGGAATCCCCATCCCATTTCCGCTTGTTATCACTGGGAGTAGCGGAAGTAGTAGCATCGGTAGCACTGATACGTTTAGGCAACCTATTATGTTCCACTGTCTGATCTGTGAGGCGATGAGCAAGACGTTGAATATCCTGGATATTATCAAGGTTGGCTGATGTCACATGGCTTTGAATTTCTGGTGCCAGCCCTTTGAGATACAACTCAATACGCTTGATAGGAGGATCCACCATAGTTGGACACAGAACAGCCAGCTCGTTTGACCGTTTAGTATATGCCTCAATTTCCGACCCCGTCATTTTCAAATGAAAGAACTCCACTTCTAGCTTGTGGATGTCATCACGTGTGCAGTATTCCCTCTTGATTAGTTCCTTGAAATCATTCCAAGGGGTGGCGTTAGCAGCTGCCAACCCTAAAATCTGAACTTGCACATTCCACCAAGTCAGCGCAATGCCTTCTAGAGTACCAGTGGCATACTTCACCCTGCGAGCCTCAGGGCATTCACACATCTCAAATACGGACTCGAGCTTTTCAAACTAATGGAGGAGTCCAACTGCTCCTTCAGTGCCACTGAACGTACTTGGACGACAGTCCATGAAATTCTTGAAAGTGCAAACAGGTGGCTGAGCTTGTTGACCTGTTGTGTATCAGAACAGGACAAGGTTAAACACAAGAGTTGGTTTAGGAGTGTAGGATCTAGAGATCCTAGTGTGAGTTACGACTGCAGGGTATACCTCCTGCTTGTGCGGCTGCAAGTGCCGCAGCAACTTGTTCGTTAATGAGAGCCGTCAACTGGGCTTGAGTCATGTTAATGCGTCCAGCCATGATCTTGATAGCAAAAGTAACATAAGTGAGAGAGGTTCGCGAAAAGTGCGATGACAGAAGAGAGTGAGCACACAAGTGTTCTCAAGCAATAAGTGTTACGTTTATCTAAGCATATCATGAGCAAAGTTCTATGTAATCTAGCAAGTAGGCAATGTAAACCTGAATAGTAGTACCTAGTGTGTTGAGTCTTGCACGTGGAGCGAAGCGTTGTTGTGGATCGTTGAGCACTGTACAGGTTATAGTCTGGTTTTAATAAAAACGTTTTCCCCCTTATTAAAACCAAGTTCTCTATAACCAATGGCTCTGATACCAATCTGTCACACCCCCAAAATCCACATGCGGAGTATCACCGCATGGAGGCGTGACATGACCAGGATCAAGCCACCAATCATATTGAACAATGTAAATAGTAAATGTAATTCAACCAAACCAATATGAAAGGTGTTCAAAACATAAGTATTTTCAATGTTTAGCGGACGCATAAATGTAAACCCAACATAAGTATAAAGTTTGAAATGTCATAAATGTTTAACAACGCATCCATGATCCATGTCCACAACGACTGCGCCTCCCTGTGCAAGCTCCATGTGTACCTAACGACCTGCAAGGCATGTAACAGAGAGTCAACAACTAGTTGAGCGAGTTCACAGTTGGTTGTTTAGTTATAGTGTTTGTTTCGTAAATCGTATGTTTGTTTAGTAAACCATGTATCGTATATACTTGTATCGCGGCCCTCCAGGCATGTTTGCGAAGATTAGTGGGAGTTTCCCATGTATTGTAGACTGGTTATATATGTATCGCGGCCCTCCAGGCATGTGTGCGAAGTTTAGTATTAGTATCGCGGCCATTCCAGACATGTGTGCGAAGATTCGTATTCGTATCGCGGCCATTCCAGGCATGTGTGCGAAGATTCGTATTCGTATCGCTAGTCTAGCAGTATCTATAAGTGACCTTCCCCTAACGAGGTCAGTGATCCGTAATTCCCCATAACAATGTAAGTGCAAGTAATTATTCAATCCCATTCCCTACCCCGGGAATCCCATGCCTTGGTAAGAGTGTGAACTCACCTTGGTTTGCTCGGTATGCTAAAGTATGTGCTCAAGTTAATCAATCAAGTCCTAAAGTACGCACGTGTACAGAATCAGTTTATATTCACGAAGTTCACGTATATGCAAAATCATAGTGGATAATGAAGCAGTAATCACCAAGTAGCAATTAAACACGTATTCAAACTCATACAAGTCATGCTTCACACTTAACGACAGTTAATCAATCCAGTTAACACTTAACAGAGTTAAATTAAGTTACTGTGCAGATTACCCGTTCGGCGAAACACCCGTGTTTCGCCGTGAATCCCCTTCGACGAAACACCCTGGGTTTCGTCGTGATGTCCTCGGCGAAACACACTTGATTCGTCAAGTTTGTTTCGTTGTAATTGGTCTCGGCGAAACACATTTTGTTTCGTCATGTTTGTTTCGTCGCTAAGTGTTTCGTCCGAATGTCAGTTACGTCGACTAAGCAGTAAATCACAGAAACCCTAATCACCAGTTCAGCCGTTTTACACTAATCTCAAACAACCAGTTATCACACACGGTGGAAATCGTTGATCAGCACAGATATAACATGTATTCTTTGCATAACAGTTACTAAACAGACATGTAATCCACAAAATCATTATGTATCTATACGATTAATTTAGTTTAGATCTGTTGGTTCAAAGAACAATCATATGGTTACGTTCTACACGGTTTAAATCAGATGTGCGACGGATTATAATACGTAAGACTCATAGAACCTTAATCAACATCATGTTTCACATAAATCTATGTAACCGATCATTCAGGCATAACGAAATCAGATCACCATACTCAAATAATCACATCTATTCCAGAAATCAGGCAAGCATATACACAAACATACATCGAGTAATCAAAATATCAAGAAACCGATTTAACGAACACGCACTAACCGAGATAGATGGAACGATGGGTTGATCGCTAAAGGGGCTTGGGGAAACACACACAACTGCCGTCACACTTGGGAGAGAGTTCTAGGGTTTCAGATTGTCAAAGGTGTGAAACTGAACCCGTTTCACGTAGATATACACGAAACAGCGTAATGGGCCCTTAATGGGCTTCGGCGAATCGTGGGCTGACGAAGCAGCTTGTTTCGTCGAGATGTGTGTGACGAAACACACAACTGTTTCGTCGTGTGGGTTATGGTGAAACACACTTGTGTTTCGTCGGGTTGTTCAAGTCTAATAGTTTAAGTTTTTCAACAGTATACATGATAAACACTTTGATCACATTGCATGGATAACACATCAAATCAACATCTCAACATATAGTTCATATAATCCAACGTATACAATTACAAAGCAATAAGTCGTGTAAGTAAACAATTCAATAGTTAACGTGCAATAAATGCGAATAAGGAATCTTGGAAACTCGAGTTGTCACAACATGATTTCTCAAAAACACAAAATATAAAATTAAACGAAAAATGTCTGGACAGTCCCTGTGGTTTGCCCATTTTTCACCTTTAGTCCCTAACTTTCTAAAATTACAGTTATAGTCCCTGACTTTTTCAATTTCGTTCCCGGATAGTCCCTAGCGCGGATGGAGGTTAGTTTTTGGTGCTAAGTGAATGTGAAATTACTAAAATGCCCTTGTTATTAAAAAAACAAAAAGTGATGGGCCCACCCTTCATCTCCTTCTCCCCCGTCTCTCTCTCTAACCCACCAATACTCACAGCTTTCATCCTTACTTTAACATCATGCGGCCATGAATTCACACAAATTATCATTAATCATGTTCAAAAACAATCTTAATTAATATTTAATTACTAAAAATATGATACCAAGAGGGGGGGGGGGGAGATTGAAGGGCTGGATCTTGAGGGTGTTGATAGCAACAAGCCAAGCAGCCATGTTTTATTCTTCTCCATTTGAACCACCCTCACTGTTTCCACCTTTACCCATCTCTGTTTACGGATTAACTCACTCACCAGGATGATTGATTTGCTGTTTGTGTGGTAAGGGAACCGGTCAAGCCGGCGATAGAAATGGGTGAAGGGGTGAGTTAACTAGGTCTAGGGTTTTTAGAGAGAATAGAGAAAGTGTGGAAATAAGAGATGCTCGGAAAACACAGATGTCGCCAGAACACTTTTGGTTGCAACAGTGCCAGTGGCTAGAAAAGACATAATCGTGGTGGGTTGCGGATAAGGTTGATAGAGTAAGTAAGGGAGGGGGAGAGACTCTAATTCAAACTTGGAAGTGGGTTTGGGTGTAGGTGGTGGGTTAGAGAGAGAGATGGGGAAGAAGAAGATGAGGGGTGGGCCATCTCTTTTTTATTTATTTTTAATAACAAGGGCATTTTAGTATTTCACATCCACTTAACAACAAAAACTAACCCTCATCCGCGCCAGGGACTATCCGGGAACGAAATTGCAAAGTTGGGGACTATAGCTGTAATTCTACAAAGTTAGAGACTAAAGGTGAAACAATATGCAAACCACAGGGACTATCCAGCCATTTTTCTCTAAAATTAATTAAACAAATTGTATCATACATTTTTAAATGAAACAACTAAAAGCTTACCTTTACTTGCTTTCATGAATCTCAGGCTACACGGTATGGGGGCCGGCCTGGACCGGCGCCACCCCCACACCGTTTCCCCCCCTGGGTTGTTGTCCTCTCTGTCTCCATTGAGACGTTTGAGCCGGGCCACAAAAAGACGAAAAAATCCCTCCTTTCAAGCATGTGACCGTTGCAAAAAAAATAATAGTAATTCAAATGCCTAAATTAAAAACAAATGGCTATAATTCAAAAAAACTCCAAAATCCATAAACTTTTTATATAAATACAACCTTTTTACCCCATTTTTTACCCACTTCAAGCCCATCTCTCTCTCTCTCAACTTTTTATAAAATCTTATACTTTTTTATAAAACATTCTTCTACTCTTTACAATTGATCCATACAACCCGAACAAACCCCAACAACCCAAATCCAAACCCGAACGTTTTTTCGGTGCCCGGGTACTATCCTACAATGGAACGAACTCTTTCTCGCAATTTTCCGTCAACGCTTTTGCGGGTTTCCAACAATCTACAGACGTTTTTTCGAGTACGCAACAAACTCAAGCGTTACAAAACTTGTTGATGCGAAACTCGTTCAACATGCAACCCGTTCAAGCTTCTCAACCACCATAACCAGTTCAAACTTCTCAACCACTAGAACCTGATGAAGACGACATTGAAGTAGTTCCAGAGACGCAACCGCAATATTCTAAACGTAAAAAAGGAATGCAAGTTGCGGTTGACCAAAATCAACCTTAGAAACCGAAGCCAAAACCGTGGACGCAGCTCGAGGAAGAGGCCTTAGCGAAGGCGTATATTAGCACATCCACACACCCCGTTAAAGGTATGTAAAGTTAAATTTTATTTTTTTAGTATATACTTTTTAATAATAAATTTAATCTTTTTTAATATATACTTTTGTTAAATATAGGTAACAACCAAACCGGCGAGGGGTTTTGGAAAGCGGTATCATCAAAGTTCCTTGGGATAATGGAACAAGGACAATATCGATATCTCGACTCGATATCTTCGAAGTGGCGAAAGATGAATCAGGTCGTGAACCAGTTTTCAGGGGTATATAATAATTTATATACAAGTGGGCGACGTAGTGGTATGAGCGAGTAGGATGTTTTCAACACGGCAATGGATGAATACAAGTCGAACCATAGAACCGCTTTCCCACACATTCGGGCTTGGGAAGTTTTACGAATGTCCAACAAGTGGACGCCGGTTCCAAATGAGTTTAAGATGGTAAACGACAAAAAACCTCGGAGATCGGTAGTTTTAGTGTCGGCGGCTCGGACGCAAGATGTCAAATTAATTTAAACGACGACGCCAAATTTGACGAAGAAGTGTACGTCGTACGAGAGGAGGAACGTCCCCGGTCCAGGACAAATCAAAAAAGGAGGCGGCTACAAAGAAAAAAACGAAAAGGGGGGCAATGCGGAGATAGAGGCGTTTATGGCCCAATTCAAAGCTTACACGGAGGTCACGGCCCAAAAGGCAAAGGTGAAGGAACGCGTGACGAAAGAAAAGGTACGTGTGGCGGGAGAAAAGATACACGTGGTGGAAGAAAAGGTTCGGGTGGACAAAGAAAAAAACGAACTAAAAGAATGGGACGTAATGACGACCGATGTTGAAAGTTACTCCGAACAAAAACGAGCTACTTTAAAAAAATGCCAGAGAAAATCATGAAAAAGTATGAAAGTTCTTAGAAATTTTTTTTTTATGTTTATGTTTTTTTTAACTTATTTAATGTTTTGTTTTTTAATATTAATGAATTTATTTTTCTATCTTATTTAATGAATGTTAAAAAAAGTAGATGAATTAAAAAAATAAATAACAATAAACTTTGTGGGGTAGGATCATCCTCTATTTCCAGTGTTTCTACCGTGGCGGATCATCCTCCAAGGGACTATGACGTGGCGCCTACGTGTCGGATCATCCTCCAAGGGAGGACCATCACCATACCGCATAGCCTCATATTCCATTTTTAATTTGTAACTTGTACTTCTGCGATGGGAGCAGAAATACATAAATTGCTTTCATGACTTTCCAAATTTCCTTTTGAGAAAAATACCCCGATAGTCCTTGTGGTTTGCTCATTTTTCACCTTTAGTCCCTAACTTTCTAAAATTACAGCTATAGTCCCCAACTTTTGCAATTTCGTTCCCGAATAGTCTCTGGCGCGGATAATGGTTAGTTTTTTCAGTTAAGTTGGTGTGAAATGACTATAATGCCCTTGCTATTAATAAATTAACAAAAAAAACATTAAAAGATTAAAAATACATGTGGGCCCCACCTACCCACCCCAACCCCACCCCACCTTTTCTCCCATTTTCGTCTCCTGCAACTCATCACCGCCGCCACCATCAACCACCCATCCCTAACGAGGGAACTACTGAAAACGACTTCATAATGATCAACATCGCCAGAGCGCCCAAAATCCCGACCATTCAAGATCTCCGGACCCAAATTACAATCAGGTCAACCCCCAGTCACCAAAAGGTAAACACACCCTCATTAGAACTAAATAGATCTTTAGACAATACTAGAATCGGGGTTTCAACAGAAGAATTTTTTGTTACATACATTATCCAAACACGCTTAGATTTTGTATTAAAAGAAAGTTATAATCATATGTTACCAATAAAAAACATTAGAAAAATATTAAAATGGTAGATAGGGCCTATAATCAAACAAACAAGTGGAACAAAAACAAAAGAGTGAAAAAAAGAAACGTTTTGACAGCAACAATGGCGGGAGGTATTTATAGTATTGACTCAGTGACTAAGTGGCTCCGGTCGGTGTATCCACTTTTAACGAATTCCCTTTCTCTCGTCAATCTTTTCACACGGTGTTACGGTGGTGGCAGCGGGGCGGAGGTGTTACGGTGGTGGGTTTTCAGACGATTTCGGGGTGAGGTTGTGGCGACGTGGTGGAGATGTTATGATGGGGCGTTTTCAGGCGATGATGGGGTGGATCTATTGCGGTGATGGAAGGTGATTGTTATTACCGAAGGTTTCTGATGTATTTTTGAAAAACGGGGAAAAAGACGAGTTTCCGGGAGTGTATATCACTCGAGCGATCGGAAAAGAAGGGTTCGACCAGTAGTTTAGACATTGAATGAATCGATCTGTGTTGGAACCAAAAGTTGCAGAATATTGGGCAAGGAGGAAGACAAGTAGAGTTAAAATGGTAATTTGGTTTTAACTGTTATATTTTAAGATGAAGGGCATTTAGGTAATTTCATACTCACTTAACTAAGAAAACTAACCTCCATCCACACCAGGGACTATCCGAGAACGAATTTGCCAAAGTTGAGAACTATAGCTGTAATTTTGAAAATGTAGGGACTAAAGGTGAAATCGGAGCAAACCACAGGGACTATCCGGGCACTTTTCTCTTTCCTTTTTGACTATTTGTTCGGACTTGAATGAAGGCTTCAAATTAACTTTATCTTTTACTTCTCTTTTTTATCCATCTCCCACAAACCCTTTGGCTCCTCTCTTTCTCTCTCTACTTTCGTTTCTCTTCTCCTCCACAACGTGGCCAATGACACCGCCACCACAAAACAACAACATGCATCAATTGATCTACCTTGAGAACACACAAACATGGCCAACATCCACCTCCACCACTGGTTTGGAAAAATGTGTGACGTTGGTAGTCACCGGAGAGGGGTGATGGTTAACAAACCTTTGTTTTGGCCCACTCTGGGCCTCTGGCATCCATCGATTCTAAAAAGAAAAAACTTAAATGACCTATGAGAGGCTGGCACGTGGACCAAAGGCCAGCCGCCACGCAGGTGGCACTATTCCCGGCCATGGTGTTTGTAGATATAAAGATGTTCATACCGAATGTAGAATATCATTAGTCCATCTGTTTAGAAATTATTTAAGAAAATGTAAGATGATGTGGTAATTTTTTAACTTAACATCATTTAGACGCGTAATTGTTTTCTTTTATCACATTATATCCGTTTCCAACTCCAAATAGCTTCTTACATACTTCATTATATTTTAAATACTATAATGACCTTTTTAATAGTGTTCTCACGTGCGAGATGCAGTGTGTCTAACACACATATCCACCTAGTACATGATGTGTCTAACCCATACAATAGTGAATGCAACATATGCCCATTGTTGCTTGAATGTTGTGTTCTTAAACCTTAGTCGGACATATTTGCCCCTCGTCACTGGCAGAGCTTCTTTGGGGCCGGAGGTTCCCGACCTCAACTGGTTTTCCGCTCGTAGTGTTAAATTCTACCAAAAATTTCTAAAAAAAAAATATTTTTATCTATAATACTATAAAAAGGAGAAGTGATGTACATAAACGTAATTTTACATGACGTAGAAACTTTACAACAATACGTACAAGAAAATAAAGCCTTTTAAAAGGGGTTGAATATATATTTTGAAGACACTATAGGGTTAATGTAGGGATTTCACCCTTCCTATTGAATGCATCGGCTAATCCATTCAGTTCCTTCCTTCAATTATGTTTCAATTCATGACAGAGAGAATAAATCTCCATCGGGGGAGAGGGTCCTGGAGAAAGAGTGTACAGTCGCCGGCAACATTATCCGGTGACCCTCTGTTACTCAGGACACGACGACGAGACTAGGGTTACGAAGTACGACCAGGGTGATGTGAGTGAAGTGACATCCGCATTTTCCGCCTGCTCTCCTCCTCTACTTCTCCGGCAAGGGACTCCTTATCACTTTTCGAGGTGAGGTTGCTTTGTTCCCTGCTATTTCTCTCAACTGGCATGTTTTTTTTCTTTTGTCTTTATCTGATTTTGGGCTTCATACGTTTATCCAGAATCCTTTGGTTCTATTGTTAATCAGCGATTGAACTTCTGGTATGGCCAATGGATGTGGTGATGGAGATTTTTTAGATCAAATCTTGACTAAACCCTTGAATATCTTAAAAAAAGGGTGACATATATGTATATATATATATATATCATGTATGTATATAAGATCAAATTAATGTATAGCTGTAAAGTTTTATATTAACTGGAGCGATTGAACTTCTGGTATGGCCATCTGAAACAGAGAAAAAGGATTCCGATCAAGATTCTGACCGGATGTCGCTTATATGGAGATAGCCGTGCACGATTAGTCGGTTTGTTGTTTAAATACTCATATACATCTTGCCTCTGATTGGGTTCGGATTTTTTTTTTCATGTCACAGGTCTGGTTGCAAGGGGTTTTTCTTTTTGCATTCTGATTTCATTCAGGTACGTTTTTATTTCCAGTTTGTTTAGTCGCATTATTTTGAGTTTTGATGTAGAAAGAGTTTGTGGAAATAATAACATGTTCGGTGGTGTTACAAATGCATATTTTGCTTTCACTGAAGTCACCGTGTGGATATGAGTGCATTGCCTCAGTTTCAGCTATTTGAGAAATGTGAGTTTCATACTTTCATTGGATTTTGATTAGTATTTTGATGTTTTGTGGACAAATTAATGAATTATACATGGTTGTATTATATTTTTATGATAAAAAGGTTGAGAAAAATTGAATCTTGGATTAAAATTTAGAATTGGTGGTGTAGGTATGCATATAAAAAGAATGAATCTTGATTGTTTTTTTAATCTTGTATCAAAGAACTATGCATACCCATATCACTACTTCAACTTCCTTATTATTTTCATTTTTACCATTGTTTTCTTTCTTGAAAGAATGAAAAACGAAAGTACAAAGGCCACACTAATGCTTGTCGATAAGGAATACCCTGGTCTGGTTCTCAGATATGTGATTTGTGCTTTATTGGTATCCGTCTTACATTGAAACGGGCCATTTTTGTATCACTCGAAATGGGCCAGTCCGCATCGGGTTAGGTTGTGCGGACCGAACATCATTTTATTTTATCAACCCGTTAAACTGAAACAAAAAATTACAAAAAGAAGTTTTAGCATGACCCGTTTGAGATAAACACACAATCCATTTTTTTTAAGTTCTTCAATTATTGGTTTTGGAAAAGAAGTTAACTTTTTAAGATTTTAGGTTGATATCATCTTAAAGGAGCTGGTTCGGAAAGCCATGAACGAGACAATGGTGCGTTTTTTGTAGAATTTTCTTGATTTTTCTACGAAAAAAAAATTGTCTTTTTTTTATTTAACATGATTGTTTGGTAAAAACGGAACTGTTTTAATGGCGACAATACTTGTGTCATGTGCGGAGATGGTAACGAGACTGCAGAACATCTGTTCTGTTCTTGTGCGGTAGCTTCGGAGGTTTGGTTTCTTATAAGTCGTTGGCTCAAGATTAGTCCGATCTTTGCCTTTTCTCTTACCGAGATGCTTGATATTCATGAATTTTCTGGCTTGGGATCTAAGGCGAAGGACATTTTTAAAGGTATTATCATGGTTGGTTGGTGGTGTATTTGGAGAGCGAGGAACGAAACTAGATTTTCCAATAGGCATTTTTCGGCCATAAGCATTGCTGAAGATATTAAGTCCCTAGGTTTCTTATGGTATAGTAACAGATCTAAAAGTAAAGATGTATCTTGGGCGAATTGGGTTTCTTTCTCTCTGATGTAATTGGGTGTTGTTGTTGTTGTTTGGCGGCCCTTGCTTTCGAGGGTTGGCCGTTGTGAATAAATGTTAATTTTCAAAAAAAAAATGATTGTTTGGTAAGGACCTGAAACAGTTCCCGAGTTTAAAAAAAGAAGTGGAACGGGCTGCAAATTAGTCGCTTGAAAGAATGAAAAACG
The DNA here is from genome assembly GCF_002127325.2 of Helianthus annuus. Lineage (NCBI taxonomy): Eukaryota > Viridiplantae > Streptophyta > Magnoliopsida > Asterales > Asteraceae > Helianthus > Helianthus annuus. The sequence continues at coordinate 22,178,940 of NC_035439.2, read as the reverse complement.
AAAGTAGAAAGGCCATACTAATGCCATGGTCAGGTTCTCAGATATGTGATTTGTGCTTTATTGGTATCCTTCTTACATTGAAACGGGTCATTTTTGTATCACTCGAAATGGGCCAGTCCGCATCTACTACTTTTATGGGTCTGTTTGATCATCGCAAACAAACCATAAAATGAAATAAAAAAAAAGAATTTCATGAATTATATGTAGAGAAAAACTTAAATAACAACGATGAAATAAACCCTCTTGGGGAGCTGTGAGTTTGCTAGATTGGTGAAGAACATATTATTATAGTAGAGATTTTTATGTTATGTAAATTTGACCTTCATTGATATTTTGTTGACTTGATTATTGTAAGATAATGAAGACTTAGTGAGCTTGTTTGGATCTTGGAATGAAAATTTACATCTGTGGGTGGTGTTCAGTGTTCATATCATGTTTGAATGAGTTTTATGAAAATTTGGCTTCATTTTTGAAAAATGGTTAACACATTTTGATTCTAGGTGTTATACCCATTTTTTCTTTTCAATTCAAATTCATGAATTTGTCTTATAATTTTTAAAGTGATAAAAGCTGGTTCGTAAAATAACACACATACATAAATACATATGAAGTTTTCTTTAATAATAATAATATAATAATAAAAAATGAAGGTTGTATGGTTGATCTGATTTATATAGTTATTTATGTAACTTCTTAACTTGTGTTAGGCTGTCGGGAGTGAAAGGGACGGCAAGGGAGAACGGGCGAGGTGGCTGTTAATATATTAGTCGTATTAGCAAATTGATATTAAAAATAAATTACATGAAACCCGTCACGCAATGTGCGTCAAAAAAAACATAAGTCTCCGCGGCAACGCGCAGGCATTCCCACTAGTGGTGTAAAATATTGGATTTTTAAGAGCCTGATCCCCACAGAGTATATTTTAAAAGTGCGGCCCTGTCGAATTTTCGTTCAAACTCCGCCACTACAAGCGTCCTATTTTTATGGCTTTCTTTAATATTTTGCAACTCTTATCCTTTTTAGAATACTAATCCCCCCCCTCTTCTTTCTCTCCCTCACACACACATATATAATCTATAATAAAATAAGTCTATAGGGGCACACGATATTCATTGGAAGAGCTATTTATTTTTTTGTTTTCCTGTACTTTCTCCCTAACTTAATTATCTTCTGCTTAGTTATATATACTTAATTTTTATAATTAAAAATATTTTATTATATATATATATATATATATATATATATATCAATAAATAATAAGACTAAAACAAGCAACAAAGCTATTATTCCTATAAATTTTCAAAGATATATAAAAATAATCCATTAACTTCACATTAAATTATCTTCAAATCATATAAATAAAATATTAATACATTCGATTTTTTATTATTTTCCACTAGCTTTTATTTCCCCTCATCTTCACTTATCTATATAACATATATTATTCATGTATATTTTTGTGTGGTTTTTTTGGCAAAGAAACATTTATCATGCATCTATCCATTTATGTGTATTAAAGGGCTGTTTGACAACTTCTAAATGGTTAAGTGTTAAACCAGTAAGAGGTTTGAACTATTAAAAGTCAATACAATGCTTAACCATTCAGAGGCAAATGTCTGACCAATTCAACTTAAAGGTCTTAACAAATTTAGACTTAGTATAATGTTTAATCATTCAGAGACAGATGTCTAAACCATTCAGACATCTGCTCACGAAACAAATAGTCTGAACCATTAAGTGCTAAACCAACCATTAAAAGCCTCATTAAGAGCTAAACAAACATCCCTTAGTTAGATTGGATATTAGTTGATATAGTATATCCATATAATTAATACAAATGGACCGTTTTGTCATATAAAAGAATTAATATTTATTGTTTAGTATAACGGATTATTTAATAATATTAATTTTAATGATTATTGATTATTGATATATAATTATTTTCTTTTCTTTTTCGCTTATCTCTTATTTAATGTATATTTTTTTAATTAATTATTTCTTTTGCTTTCTACTTATTAATAACTATTTAATGTTTTATTGATTTAACCACGTGTAACAAACAAGTTTCTAGCATATTAATAATTAAAAAAAACAAAGTAAAATGGTACAACTTATGTAATACACAAGTTTCCAACCTAATAATAAATAAAAAACAAAGTAAATGTTATAAAAAGTATATAGTACATCAAAGTTCATTTTTTCAAAAACATATATTGACGACTGTGTGTGTTAATTGATTATATTATAGGTATCCAAGCCATGTAATACACGTGTTTATTCAATCCTAAGATGTAACTTGTTTATTAATTAGTATATAAAATTATATTTATTCAGACTATATAATACACAGAGTTCTGACCTAGTACATATATTAAATGTGTGATGATGTCACAATATTATCATGGAAAAACATGATGTTGTAACTATGTTGGATTTTTAAGGTGTAATGCTACTTCATCTAAACTATTTAATCATTTAAAAATTTGTGGTCCACCAACATAGGGAAATTATGGATATAACTACAGATCTATGGAAATATATAATAAAATGTTGCCATCATCTATCGACAAATGTCGACATGCATTTGAATATAATCTATCGTGGACTTCGACATAATGAAATCACATTTAAATAATAAAGATTACATTTACATCATTATCAAGCTAGTGACACTTGCACCTTCATACCTTGAACAAGCTTCATTGGTCTTTTGCTTATCATATACATTTCAATATAACATTTATTATCATATACATAACAATATAACATTTATAAGGACGGACGCCTAGACACCGCTTCAATTTTCATTTCGGTGCCAAAGAAGTTTATGACGTGTGTGGTGGCTCTGTACGCAATAAACACCATCCTAGGTGTTGTGGTACGATAACAATTGGGTAGGAGGGGTTGGTTTCACTGATTATTCCATAAGAAATCCATACACGGTAGGGAGGGGTTGGTTTCACTGATTATCCCATAAGAAATCCATACACCACTTTTTCGCATAGCTAATTCATGGTATACGTTTCTTTTTCTTTTAATAAAGAAATTGGTTATGTTTCTTTTTCTTTTAATAAAAAATGGTTATGGGATGGATGTGATAAAAATATGGATACCCTATTTTGGGAAGGAAAAAAAGAAATTGGAATATGATGATATTGTCTGTTGAGGAGAGAGAGAAAGTTTGTGGGATGGATGAGAAGAAAAGTATGGATACTTATGGCCTAACTCGTGTTTGGTCTAGATTTTATCTTTTTAACATCTTTCACCCTTAATCAAATATCAAATTGCTACAAAAACTATACCCTTAATCAATGACAGTCTAAAAATATTAAAAAATGAAAAAAAAATAAATACTCATGCATAATACTTTAATAATCATTGATTGATCAAGATGACTACCCTAATCCATGCATTTGAGATTATCACCGACATATCATCAACGAACACCGATGCTGGTAAACTCAAACATTGGTCGTCGAATGTTAGGACTACTTGGCGACATATTACTCATGGATTATCCGCTGATGATTCTTGGTCTGAAATTTCAGATAGGAATTAGGATTCATGCCAAGACTTTTCAAGTGTTTGTCAGTAAGATTAGTTTGTGACGAACATGTTTGTCGGTGATTCTTAGGATAAGATTTCATATAAGATTACCGTCATGGATTTTTTAGCCGGTCGATAAGAATAGCCTTGCATTTTGATTGGTAATATGCCATTGTATACGAAGATGAAATCTTACCATGTTTATGGCCTTGTAATGTGTTAGTCACTCTTATTTCTGTACACATAGCTATATTAGTCTATTCAAGTTATTTTTGTGTTAAGATACTCGTGTGATAAAATACATTCGTTTCCATATGATACAAATGAATACAAATATGATTTTACAATGTAAGTTCAACCTAAGGGACATACTTGAACTAACTTTGTGAGTGTTAATGTAAATGTTTCAAGTTCAGTTCGTTTTCGGTTATATCGGTTAACCAAACCTTCATAACCGTAACCGATTGGTTTATTAACCAAAGCTTTATAACCATAACCATCAATTGTGTCATTTATCACATTTATCGCATGATCACTCATTGCATTGGTTGTATTTAATTATTGGTTGTGGTTGTTTATTTATTTTGATCACCTTATTACACTTGAATTGCATGTTAAACATTTTAAAATAATTCAACTAATAAATTATTTTAATTAAATCTAATTTACTCACCAACTTATGTTGACTCAAACTACTTTTACTCATAATACAGGTGATCAAGTTTAATGTGACGAGGATGAAGACATATAGGGACATGCCTTGGCTAATAAATCGGATTTCATTTCTGTGTTTTATGTTTTGGTTTTTGTTTGGTTCATTTGGATAATTATTTGCTTATGTGACATTGTTTAAATTTGACTTGAATAATACTTAAACTTTTAATAGTTTTCATGAGCTATGAGCAATCATCGTGCCCCGATTATCCGTTACAGGTTGGGGTTGGGGTCTGACATATATTCTAAAAGACTCTTCAGGTTTTCAAAATACATAGAGGAAATTAAATTAAAAACATAATTAAATAACATAAATCTCAAAACATGTGTATCATTGTTTGGTTTTAAGACTTAATAAACACGAATGAATGCCCACGCTCACTAATCACGAGTGACACTATTCGTAAACCAAGAGCTTCAACTCTCTAATCATCTACCTACAATTAGCCTAATATGCATGCAAAAATCAGCTACGTTTAGTGGGTTATAACAATTAAATTTAACGTAATTAGACTAGTACCAAATCACTTTATTTGATAACAAGTGATCTCAATTTTATAAAATCCAATCTTCTTAACCCATTGCAACCCAACCGGCAACCGCCCATACAATAGAGTCCACCCAAATTGATCCATTACCCTAGCCACTATCAACTAAGCCACGACCCACAAATTGCCCCATAACAAACATCTTGTAAGCGCAGACCACTGCATGGCTGAGACCAACACTGCATTACGTATTTCATCTAAACATCATCACTTACCCCTATTTTCTCTCTAAGTACATTGGTAGTTGTACACACACATCACCATTAAAAATTCTCCCAACTACTGAATATGTATTAATTTAATTACTCTACAACACGGACCCGATACATTTATGCTTCCACCATTCATCGTCTATAGGCACGATACACTTACTAAACTATTCCAAATCTAAAACACACGGACTCGTTTGGAACCCAAACACCCATTCCAGATCCCCATGCATGCACGTACACCACCCCAGTGGCGGACCCAGAAATTATTTGCTGGGGGTGCGGATGAGGTGTTCAACCATATTTTCAAGGGGTACGGTCGGGTAGAATGGACCCTTTTTAACCCCTAACTGGTTTTTCCCACCCGTTTGACAAAACCCAAACTGGGCCCAGAAACCGACTTTATTTAATATTAATTTTCTTTTATTATGTTTATCTTTTCCTTTTTAACATAGCGTAGTCTTGAACTTAAATGGTAATATTGAATTTTAAATAAGACTATAAAAGTAATGGTAACAACTTAAATACAACATTTTTTTCTTTTTTCAGGAATTAAGGTAACAAATTGAATCAAAATGAATTTCAACGATGGTAATGGTAATGGTAATGGTAATAGTAATAGTAATAATGATAATAATAACAACAATAATTATATATATTTCTTAAAATTGATGGTCGGTGGTTGTAACATCACAACCATCACCATCTTCTATATATATATATATATATATATATATATATATATATATATATATATATATATATATATATATATATAGGATAAAGATCAGTTAGGAACCACCCTTTATTGCGAGAACCAATGTGAACACATGGCAAAATTGTAATTAAGTGGCATCTAATAAAAAACACCCGCTGGTGTTCTGTATTTCCAGCCCCTGTTCAAGATCGTCTCTTACAATCTAGGGTTTCATTCGAGAGATTGTATACATTGACGACGGCGATCTACGACGGCGCTTATCTCTCCAGTTTCACGAAGGAGATTGTATACATTGACGATCGTCTCTTACAATCTAGGGTTTCATTCGAGAGATCGTCTCTTACACGCGATCCTGTTCTGTATTTCCAGCCACTGTTCACGTTCATACTGCAATAATATCGATTACAATACAAATTTTGGAGCAAAAATTTCAATTATACGACAGATTTTGGAATATCAGATGGTGAAATCGATATGACGAACGGTTTATGGTGTGTTGCTATCGATATGACGAAGACGAACTACAGATGTAATCGGGACGAAGACGAACTACTGAGAACTGTTGATGCCTGTGAACTGAGAATTGTTGATGCAATTCGAGTGTCAGACATGATTTTTGTATAAATACACCATCCTGCACATGTGCAACGGAAGACGAATATGTGAATGTTATACAAAAAGGTTAGAAGCTATTAATTATTTAGTATTATTTTTATTATTTTTTTAGTAATTAAATCTGAGTTTATGCACAAATGAATCATTGTATTAATTTTTTTTGTTAATAATGTAATTGGGATGAAGACGAACTACTGAGAACTGGTGATGCCTGAGAATTGAGAATTGTTGATGCAATTCGAGTGTCGGACGTGATTTTTTTGTATAAATACACCATCTTGCAAATGTGCAGCACTTTACCATTACCCTATACTTATACGAAGTGTTGTGTACTGAATATTCATACGGATCTATTCAGGTTCATTCGTATTTACAATCTGATTGGTTATATACGAATATGCAAGTTACATATTCACACGAATCCAGGTTTTGATTCACATATCTACATTTTGTTTGTTGCATTGAATCAGTTTGTAACAGATCTACATCGGTTCGCAAGTGATTGTGTTACTGTGTTATTTGTTTGCACAATCACTGACCAAGATCAAGTACATTGTTACATAAGCACGAACCCAAATCTGTTAGAATAAGTTCATTTGCATTTTAGTTCATTCGCAGAAACAAAACTGTCATCTGCTGGAATCAATTCAGTCCATTCAATGGAATCAGTTTATTCGTAGAAATTGGTTTATTCACCGTTCAAGTACATCCGCCGCATAGATTACACCATCCGCAGTATATCTGTCCAATCGCTGAACCTTACATCTGCAGAAGTTAAATCAATCTGCAGATTTTAACTATATCTGCAGAATTAACGGATCGAATTTAACGGGTCTGGATTAAATTGTTTATTCGTTGCATTAACGTTCATTCACAGTATTGCTCGTCTGCTTATTAGGAATAAGTACATCCGTAGATTAGACTTCATTGGCTCATATTTAAGTTCATTCGCTCAAAGTTAGGATTTTGTTTAAGCTGGTTCATTCACTGAAAAACAAGTATATTCGCTGCTGATTCATTCACTGAAAATAGGTCCATTCACAAAACTGTCCATTTGCTCAAACCTGATGTCCATCCGCTGAAATATTATGCATCCGCTGAAAATTTGCTCATGCACATGTGCACATGTGCAGCACTTTACCATTACCCTATAACTACACCATATTGCACATGTGCATCACTTTACCATTACCCTACAAATACACCATCCTGCACATGTGCAACACTTTACCATTACCATATAGCCATCACCAATAATCTACAAATTGCACATGTCAACACGTTACCATTACCCTATCATCATCAACAATAATTTGTTCACAGTATCAGTACATAATCATGCACATGTGCATCATGTCACCATTACCCTATAATCATCACCAATAATATGTTTATCATTTATACAACATTCTTACACATAACATTTACCTTATTAAATATCACTTTTTTACCATTTCATTATTCACTTTTTGACGTTCTTTTTATATTCAGGAACATTCATACACAATGAAGCTATGAAGCTGCTACCATTGCTACTAGAATTCCGGACATATGAAACAGATTCTTGTTCCGATGATGCTAATGATATTGATGAAGATGATGATGATAATGATACTGATGAAGATACTTAAGATGACTATGAAGACCCTACATACATAAATGTACATGAACAACCCCTTATACGTTCATCCAGACGTCATAATGCAACCAACCATTCTAAATTTGATTAAGTTCGTCGTCAAATATCGATCATTTTGTTTTTATTGTTTGTTTTACATTTAGTCTGAATTGTTTACATTCAAGTTGAAACACTCGTCTACGTTGAACTTGTTTACATTTAATTTGAAACGACTGCGTTCAATTTGATTATGTTGAATTATTGTTTACATTTAATTTAACCTGTTTACATTCAATTTGACCTACATGTTTACGTTGAACTACTCGATTAAACATCATTTAAACTATGTATTCTGATATTATGATTACAAATTTCTGATGTTTATGATTGAATGGATGATGCTGTTTTATCACTCAATTATTAAACAAAATCGTATGTACTTTAATTCCTGAACACCTAACATGTATTATTATTCTAAATAATGCAATTGTGCATATGACATACCACTTTAACATAACCTATACCAGTTCATTTCCATATACATTACCATATGTGGATATATTACTAACATGCATACCAATTTCAAATTATGCACATGTGCATACAAAAACCTCTCTAACATACCAAATGTATAAACATATTACACATATGTATACATTTTCAAATTATGCACATGTGCATTCAACAACCTTCATAAAATACCAAACAACCTATTACATCATCATCTACATTACCATCCATGGATATACTACCAACGTGTATACCAATTTCAAATTATGCACATGTGCATCCAAAAACCTTCATACCATACAAAACACGTAAATAAATTACCAATATGTATACATTTTCAAATTATGCACATGTGCATTCAATAACCCTCATACGATACCAAACAACATAGTACATCATCAACTGACCAATATAACTAAACCATCAACCACCATCTAAAATTAACCAAAACTATGCATATGTGCATACATCATCTTTCAAAACACAAACTTGTTTGTATCACAATACCACTCAATATCACCGTCAATGCCAACAAAACAAAAACAAGAAATATTGTTTCCACCAACCACCTACCTACAACACTCCTAGTGATTACTCAAATACTCCTTTTTTATCTTCTTCCCATTTGTTCAACCTCCTCCAATACTCCTCCTGCTTTGTTGATTCTTCCTCTAACCTTTTTCCTAGATTCTTCATCCGTCAGCCCGTGTATGGTATCCTTTGCCAAATTTATAACACGTGTCAACAAAAAAAAACGGAAACACACGTTATATAATTTTCATACATAATTTTGCACATGTGCAGATTCAACTTTATATTAACACAACTTTACAACACATACCATCAACGTTGCTGTCCACCATATCGTCATTATTCTCATGTCTCCTCTTTAATGTTGATTTTTCAACCTTCTTTTTCTTGACCACATACATTTCACTATCATCTTTGCCCAATGTTTCATTATTCTTCCGCTTACTTGTCCTCTTTTGTATATAATTCCTGTATCTACATCTGTATATTTACTTGCCTTCCTTGTATGTCTTTTCCTATATCTACATCTGCATATGGTATAAAATATTTGTTTAAATGAACGGCAACATCATTTAACATAAAAACTAAAAAATAATGAACATGTGCATCTCTACCCAATCGCATCAAATACACATGTGCATAATCTATACATCACACCAAAATACAACTAAATACCTTATTAAATGTCACCTTTATCAACATTAACTACATTATTCACATGTTATTGCACACTATGCATATGTGCATATTGATTTATTATTACAATCAACGTTCATCGTTTACACTTTTGTCACCAAAAACACATAACAACATAGTTCGAATCACAAACATACTCTGAACCAGGAACAGGTTCATAAGTTAGCATGTCAACTTCAAGAACCACGTGACCCTCTGGATTGTTCTGCAACCACTCACCTTCATATCTGCAACCATCCCATAACATGCACATACACATCAACCTCAAGGATCAGTCAATCAAACACTCAAACACTGTTGGGATCTGAGGCTGTCATGATTCGTGTTTGTTTGCATAAAACTAATAAGTGCAGCGGAAATGAGTTGCAAACAAAGTAAACACAAACAAAGGAAAGTATAGATTGATAAACAATTGCTTTTCATTGAGTCAAATGATTGAAATACAAAGCAAATGATTACAGTAAAAGCTTACAATCTAAACTCCCCCTCAGCCTGATACACCAGAGTTGGTTGCACAAGATGAAAGGATGAATTGAGGAGAAGAACTCACTCAAAACGATCAAGTGTAACAGTACAGAGTACTGTCATACTTATAGGCAAACCAAACTACTGATATACTTCAGCTGACGTCACCATGATAGTGACATCTAATGACCTAACAAACTACAAATACTGTCCTATACAAACTACTGTTATGTAACATCTGATATTCACTAACATGCAAAACATAAGGAAAACTACTGCTTCACGTTCCACTGTTGTAGCCTTAGCACAGATGTTGAGTCTTCAGTGCTTTCTTCAAAGGTGATCAGTCTTTGAGAGGGCAGTGCTTGAATCTTCAGCAGCACTTACGAAACAGCAGTAGATAGAGCAACAGAGTTTGTCTTGAGCAGTTGTTAGGTAATCATCAGAGTTTGGTTTATCAGTTGCTGTAGTTGAGCAGCACTTTAGATTATCAGCTGTTAGATAACCACTGTCAAGGGGAGAGATTAGAGTAAACTGCTGCTTATTAAGTGTCCACTGATGGGATCCGGTTTTGGCTTTACATTATCTGTTCCTCTGTTAGGGTTCAATCCCAACAATCTCCCCCTGGAACAGATAATGCCAAAACCCTTCCTTATTCAGGACCTTTATTTTTCATCAGAAGTTCCATTGCTTTTCTTTTAAATTCTTTCTCAAAATCCTTGGAACTTGTATCATCCTCATCCCTGCACAGTTTAAGCTCAAGGAGATCCTGTAGATCTTCAGCACTTAGGCCTAGTGCCTGATTCCTTGATATATGCTTCACTTCACCATTGAATCTGAGCAAAGTCAATACGTGGGTCTTTTGATCAGACATCCACTTTAGTATTTTTGAACTCAATGGGTTTCTTGGGAGAGATTTATTATCTGATGAACTTGAAGTGATTGGCCTGAAGAAGTGAAGAGCAGCATCATGAGCTTCAGACACTTGTATGAATGCTTGTTCAATGATCTTGTTGGCTTCAGCTATATCTGCTTCAACTTCTTTGTCAATCAGCTCACTGTTTGTGATGCCTGCTGATGACTTTTGGCTTACTACTTTAACCTTTTTGGCAAGGACTTGTAGTTTAGCCAATCTTTCTTTATCTGAAGCTATTTTCTTCATAGCTTCTTCAATCTGTTCAGCTTCTTTGTTCTTATCTACTCCAGCAGATAGCATTTCCTTCTTTTCTTTACTCAGCTTTGTGACAAAATCTTCTGCTGTGCTGATCTGTGTTTCGAAAAGTTTGACTTGCTCTTGAAGCTTTTTGTAGTCAGACCTTTTAGGAGAGTTAGAGGCTTTCATCCTCTGCTTCTCAAGTCTTTCATAAGCTTCATCAGTTTGTTGCCTAGACCATTTTGATATGGCTTCAGCAGTGCCTATCTTAGCATCCACCAACTCCCTTTTCTTTCTTTTATACTCAGCAGTGAGATCAGCAATGAGTCTTTTGTACTTACTCCAGTTTGGAGCAGTTTTCTTCTTTGAGGGATCATTTTTGATTCTTTGGATCCTTTCAGCCTCATGCTTCAAAGCTACTAAAGGCCATTCTTTAAACTGGGATTCTTCAGCAGAATAGAACTTTTCTTTCATGATGAAGGCTAGAAGTTGTTCTCTCAATCTCTTCTTTTGATCAGCCTTTTCTTTGTCTAGCTCTTGTGCATATTCCTCCATCTGCTTAACCTTTGCAAGGTAGAACTCCAGTCTATTCGCAATGCCTTCTTCGCTTAGCCTTTCTTTCTCACTGTCAACCTTGGCTTTAACTTTAGCTTGCCTTGCCTTTATCTTGAGATAATCATTGATATCTTCTGGAGCTATATAGCCTATGAGTGAGGAGAATTTTCTTTTTGAGGGATCTGTTTCTGTGTAAAACTGCCTCATCTCATCTTTGATGGCTTCTAGTTCCAGTGGATACTTTGCAGCATTTGGATCATGACTACCTTCATCAGCAGTGATTGGCTTTCTTTTTCTTTTTAGGAGCTGTGGTTGTGATATAGGAAGAGATATAGGAAGAATTAGGGCAGTTGTGGATGTCTGACTAACAGTGGTTGAAACAACTGGTGTCTCAACTGCTGTTGTCATTACAATTACTGATGTATCAGTAGTTGTCTTCTGCTTTTGAGCAGGGGATGAAGAATGGGAAATGATATTTGAAGGTGGTGATGGTGGTGGTGAGTTATCATCAGGAATGTAGACCCTTCTCCTTTTAGAAGAAGAGGCTGATGATGTTTTGGATGGATCAGTGGTTTGAGATTGGATGGCAGTGGATTGTGATTGACTAACAGTGGTTGCAACAACTGGTGCTTCAATCACTGTTGTCACTACAGCAGATGTTGTAACATCTGCTGTCTTCTGCTTTATGGCAGGAGGCAGTGGTGGTGTGGCTTTGGATGATGGTGGTTTGGTGGTTTTTGGTTTTGATGAGGATTTTTGTGTTGTAGACACAGGTGGTGGTGGAACAGTAGTTGTGATGGTGTGTGATGAGGTGGTGTGTGTTGATGAGATGGCAGCTGTTTGGCTACTTGCAGCAGTTTTTGTAACTGCTGATGTATCAGCTGTTTTGGGTTTTTCTGGTTCAACATACAACCCATCTTCTATGCCTTTCTTTTTCAACCTGTTTTTCTCCCCCTTTTTGGCATTATCTGCCAGAGGTGTATCCATGAAGAAAATGGCAGATGGAGCTTTCTCACTTTGAGCATTCTGTTGAATGCTGGCCTTTATAGCCTTGATATCAGCTTGAGTATCTTTGAACCGAGATTCAACCATGTTGGTCAGCATTTGCATTTGAAGATCATGCTTTTTAGCAGCCATTTGTTGCTGTTGTTCTAACATGGGTTGAAAAATATTCCAAAGCTCATTTGCAGCAAATGCTTGTGGAGCAAATGCTTGAGCAGGAGGAGCAGTAGTTTGTGCTTTCTGAGCTTTCAACATCTCTTGCACTATTTCTTTGATTTCAGCAACTGAACTTTCAATTTTTTCAACTCTATCCGTCAATTCCTAATATCTTGAATCATCACCTACATGAGTAGGATCATCTGAATCCCCACCAGCGGTGGTTGTATCAATGTTTGACTTAGGAAGTGAATCCCAAAATTCATCCATTGATGCCCCTTGTTCTTGGTACTGGGGACTTCTTTCTTCAACACTTGTTAGCCTTTGGAGAGTACCAGTAGGTAAAACATACTCACTGGTGGCTTTCATTGGTGCTATGGAAGAAATTGCCTTCAAGGGAGTCTTACTAATGAAACAACTGTCCAACTGAAGATCTGTTGATCCATCAGTTGTAGTTGCTGCTCCACTTGAACTACCACCAAGAGTTACTTGGAACTCAAGGGGTGTAACCTCCTCAACTGTTGCTGGGATAGCAGAGGTATGCACATCAGACCCAGTCACTTGTGGAGGTATACTCTCAGTAATAGGTGATCGAGAGGAACTGGTTTGTGTATGTGCCATATCAACTGCATGCAACAGGGGCATTATTGATTGTGGTAATATTATTGGTGAGGGTGTGGGGGTAGAAAGAGACATGTCCTTGGGATCAGGACTGTGGAAGATGGATCCGAGTGGATACAGAGCTTCATAATGTGGTGTCCCTGTGCTTACAACCTGACCCTTTTGTGAGGATGCAGGAGGAGTTTTAGGCTGGGGATGAGATCTTTCTTCCAACTGCTGTGAGGAAGTAGCAGCAGTGGTTTCTTGTGACTTTTGTGTTGTCACTGGCATTAACTCTGGGATCTCATCTTCCAGAGTTGCCTTTGGTGTGGGTTTGGTGGGTTTTCTGGATGGTTTTCTTTTGGTCTTTTTGGTGGCAGGTGTTGGTTTCAAAGCAGTGGGTGTGCTACTTTGATCACCTGGAGCAGTGGGCTCAGCAGTGGTTGCTACAGGGTCAGTGGCAGTTTCTAAAACCTGCTCTGCCTCTTTTGTTTTTAATTTTATTGGTGCCATCATTCTTGAAAAAGTTTCTTTTGTTAAAAAGTTTATTTTGAATGAGACACCTTGTTTGGGCAGTTCTGCATCTTTCTCTACAAATGTTTGTTCAAAATAATAGCTTAGAAATCTCAGAAAGAGCAGAAAAGCCTTATTATCAACGTTCTTTACCAAATCATCAAATATTACCTGGGAGTAGTTAAAGTTTTTATTGTTAAAAATTGCATACCCTAGGCATTGAATTTTTGTTGGTATCTCATTGAAGGACGTTGTTTTATTTGAAACACGCATGAGTAGTGTGTGAAATAAAAATCTGGGTGCAGAAGGGAAGTAACCCTTTTGAAGAGTATCTACCTTTAGTTGTTCTGCATAACCCCTGTTCATGAAATCCTTTACCAACTCGTCTTTTGTAAAAGAGGTTTTTCCATTTAAATCATCGAGTTTAAAGGTTTCAGAGATGGATTTCGGAGAAATTTTTACCTTCTTACCCTGTATCGAGGAGTTGATGGCGGCGGTGATATCTCCTTGTTTTTCAAGGGTGGCATTTTTTCAGAACTCTCTCTGGGTATCAAGGTAAATAGGAGCGTCTGCTGTTATCAAAGTTTTGTACTTTGATGCAGAGAGAATGTCAAGGATGGAGTCGAATGTGTGGTTATCGGTGGGTTTTGTGAGTATACCCACATAATTGTGTGGAGCTTTGTAGCGTATCTCCATGGTTTCAGCGGCCATTTCAGTGGCTTCTGCTGTTTTGGAGGAAGATGATGAAGGTTTTGTTTTTGATTTCGATTTTGGCTTCGTCATTTTTGATGATGAATATCGAAGAAGATTTTTGGAGTTATGAGAGGGAAACTGTTTTGTGAAGAGAATGTTTGGAATTCAATTCGACAGTGTAATCCTCTGTTTGGATTTAATCAGGGTTTTATTTAGGGAAAAAGTGATTGCTGATGTGGCAGCGGTTATTTTGATCTGAAGGCTAAAAACGGACCACGTGTCAAACATCTGATGGAATGGTAAATGATGGAAGACAGTTGTTTTAATAACTACTGATGGATCAAGCATCAGTAGTTACAACGGTAATAAAATGAAGCAGTGGATGTATCAGTGGTTGAAACAATGATTTTAACATCAGTGTTTTTGAAGAACAGAGGTTGACACTTTAGCAGTGGACAGACTTTAGAAAGCAGATGTTAAGGCACAGCAGCATTTTAGATACAGCAGTGGATAAAAATGAAGATCATATGTTTAACAACTGTTTGTGCAGCAGTGTTTTGACTTTTGACAAATAATTTTAGCATCTGTTGGTTTAGATGTAGATATTGATTTTTGTCTTTGTGGAAACACAATATCTTATCTATCATCTGTTGAGCACCAAAAATGCTATTCTTAACAAAATACATTTTAGATGTATTATATCAAGATTAAGTTGTCAGCAGTCATTTTCAGAAATTTTGTTCAAGGTTTTGCCATCTGTCTATTATTTCAGACAGTGGTTTAGCATCCCAGATGATGAAGTCTTGCTCTACTTAGAACAACTCATTTTATGTCTAATTACTAGAACATGAGTGTCTTAGTAGTTCAAAAATGAATTTACAATCAATTTCTGATCTGTGACAAACTAAACTTGAACTCAACATGACCTTGATGTGTGAGTCATTTCCTTTTGACCAGTTTTAAGGATAGTAATTTCACACAAAAAAAGGATATTACATCCTGACCAGAGATGAACTTTCACTATTAAAAATGAGTAAAAGTTCAAAATACATTTTATAGAAATTAAAATGCATCTGGTTTTATTAAAAGGAAAACACCTTTTTTTAAAAAAATAAAAGATGTTTTGGATATAATCAAAAGGATCTGACAGTTTTTTTTTTCAAGTAAATGATCAAATTATTCTCAAGTTATTCTGACCATTATTTGGGTCATTTTCTTGTCAATTGATTGTAAATTTCTTTTGAGCACAATCACTGGATATGCCATTGTTACCAGAACAATTTCTGTATTGATGAATGCACACAGTTGCATGATGACCACTGAAGATCTAATTTTAACCTCAAAAGTGTTTTCTGCTTATGCTCTTTTCTTTTGATTTCAAAAGTTTTGAGATAGCTACACTTGGAGATTTGTTCACTTTCCCTTTTTACCCTGTTTATTTACATGTTCAGAAATACTCACTAGGAGATTATATTTTGAACATGCTTTGTCCATAATCACTTTGA
This sequence comes from Helianthus annuus, assembly GCF_002127325.2. Lineage (NCBI taxonomy): Eukaryota > Viridiplantae > Streptophyta > Magnoliopsida > Asterales > Asteraceae > Helianthus > Helianthus annuus. The sequence continues at coordinate 22,162,593 of NC_035439.2, read as the reverse complement.
AGCAATGTTTTGTGAGATCTGACCATATTTGATCATGTTTCATTACAGATCTCACATTACCTATGATTAGGACTGTTTTGACACCTTATTTTCTCAATGTGTTTAGACAAAGTCGATTTGGTCCTTTTGAAGTTACTCAACTTGCCTTTGAGCACATGAGAGATTTTGACCAAAGTTTTATTCCCTCTTTTCCTTTTCAGCAGTATTCTAGTGTTTTAGATGAACACAAGTTTTGCTGAACTGAGGTACATACTTTAGTTGTTTATTGAAAACATCACAAATATCAAAACAACAATTGAAATCAATTTTGAAAGCATCGAACGATCCCATAATTTATCAGATATTTTACAGATCTGAAAACTATGAGTGACATATGCATGAAAACACTTGTTGTGTGAGATTTGTGTGTCATATGACATCTTGGTTGATTTACAGAGTTTTTGAATAACCATTTTGACCATGATTCACTCGTTACTCTGTTTTTCAACCGGATACAACCAACCCTTTAGTATCAATAACTTTTGAGCTGAACTGTTATGTCAAATTGATTGTAAGATCGAATTTGACTGTCCAGGCTCTGATACCAATTGTTGGGATCTGAGGCTGTCATGATTCGTGTTTGTTTGCATAAAACTAATAAGTGCAGCGGAAATGAGTTGCAAACAAAGTAAACACAAACAAAGGAAAGTATAGATTGATAAACAATTGCTTTTCATTGAGTCAAATGATTGAAATACAAAGCAAATGATTACAGTAAAAGCTTACAATCTAAACTCCCCCTCAGCCTGATACACCAGAGTTGGTTGCACAAGATGAAAGGATGAATTGAGGAGAAGAACTCACTCAAAACGATCAAGTGTAACAGTACAGAGTACTGTCATACTTATAGGCAAACCAAACTACTGATATACTTCAGCTGACGTCACCATGATAGTGACATCTAACGACCTAACAAACTACAAATACTGTCCTATACAAACTACTGTTATGTAACATCTGATATTCACTAACATACAAAACATAAGGAAAACTACTGCTTCACGTTCCACTGTTGTAGCCTTAGCACAGATGTTGAGTCTTTAGTGCTTTCTTCAAAGGTGATCAGTCTTTGAGAGGGCAGTGCTTGAATCTTCAGTAGCACTTAGGAAACAGCATTAGATAGAGCAACAGAGTTTGTCTTCAGCAGTTGTTAGGTAATCATCAGAGTTTGGTTTATTAGTTGTTGTAGTTGAGCAGCACTTTAGATTATCAGCTGTTAGATAACCACTGTCAAGGGGAGAGATTAGAGTAAACTGCTGCTTATTAAGTGTCCACTGATGGGATCCGGTTTTGGCTTTACATTATCTATTCCTCTGTTAGGGTTCAATCCCAACAAACACATTGTATTAACATAACTTCCAATAAGACAATAAAACACACAACGTAACCGAACCAAACACTCAAACACATTCTATTAACATAACTTCTAATAAGACAATAAAGCACACAACGTAACCGAACCTGACCAGCCATTGCTCAGCTTCAAACACACCTTTCCTATGAGCCAAATCATCCCAACTTGTACCTTCATACCTAATAACAATAACACAAATAAAACTCCTAAACTTAACCTCCACAAATGAATAACTTTCAACTTAGGCGGTGTTCATTCTCACGCAATTGAGTGTATTCTGAACGGAATGTTGAAATGGATTCTGAACGGAATGTTGGAATAAACTCCCAACTGCATCATCGAATATTAATCAACATTTTTTACCACTTTGTTTAACCGTTGCATAATCATCTTCCATTGCATCCGACCTTTTTTTGACCCTTCATCCCTTGATTTCAAAACGTAAGTTACTTTCTTTGAATTTTTTCCGTTATCGATCTACGATAATAAACAAAACAAAAAAAACATACGATTAACAAACATACAATCTCAGTGAATATGTGCATTAACATTAACTTTATCATTACTATATACACTATGCACATGTGCATCAACATAAATTACATTGTTAACATATTCTGGCAAGCTATGCACATGTGCATAACTATGCACATGTACAACAACATGAATGACCTTATTAACATATTCTAGCAAATTATGCACATGTGCCTAACTGCACGTTTGTATCCATATGACTGACCTAATTGAAATAATCTGGCAAAATATGCATTTGTGTATAACTATGCACATGTGCATTAACATGATTGAGCTTATCAACAGGTTTGCTTCTATAAAAAATAATATACAAAACAAAAGTTCTTTTTTCGATTTTTTACCTCTTTGTTTAACTGTCGCGTGATCATCTTCCATTGCATGTCACATAAGCATCTTCCATTGCATCCGACATTTTTTTGACCCTTCATCTATTGACTTCAAAACAAAAGTTATTTTCTTCGATTTTTTCCTATTGTTGATATACAATAATATACAAAAAAACAATAAAATAATAAAAAATAAGATCAATAAACATAAATTATCAATAAATATGTACATTAACGTTAACTTTATCATCACCATATACACTATGCACATGTGCATAAACATAAACAACCTTGTTAACAACATATGCATCAACTTTATCATCACTACATTAACTATGCACATGTGCATCAACATAAACGACCTTGTTAACAATCTATGCATCAGCTTTATCATCACCATATTAATTATGCACATGTGCATAACTATGTGCACATGTGCATTAACATGATTGACAGTATCAACAGGTAATGTTTGATTCAATAGAATAACCTAACTATTATCAACTCAAATTCTGTATTACCACCAAATATAATTAAAATTATTCAGTAACAAAACCTACATACAAAAAAAAAACACACATACCTACCACATTACAAGTCGGTGTATCACAACAATTACCCCAAATCCCTAAAACATCATATACAACAAACCATTTTCGCTAATGCAGGTATGACACTATGATTTAATCGTCATATTAACATATAAAGGATCTGAATCAATAATTAATCATCATGTTAACATATGAAAGTGCAAAAACAAATTGTATAAACTTACAAATTCACAGAACTGTGTAGCATCATGTTACGATGAATCCATTTGATGTTTGTTCTTCAGCTTCTCCTTATTTGTGACGAAATCTTCAACGATTCTGTTATTATTGCCCTAATTTCGGATATATGATGAATATATGATGGATGATTCTTTTCTTATAGCCCTAATTTGAATATACGATGGAGACATGATGAATTATACGATCGATACGACGAATTTTGGGGGATTTGGAGTGTGGATTATAAGATTGATATGACGAATTTTGGGCGATTTGGAGTGTGACGTGAATTTAGATGATGAATTGTGTAGAAACTGATGGATCTGGACATGAAGTGAATAAAAAAGAGGATTTAATTGTTGTTTGAAGTCCATAAAAAGGAGGAGTGGTAGTTGTTTTGAATTTTATTATGTATTTACAAAATTGCCCCCTGTTCACATTGGTTCTCGCGGTTCTCGCAATAAGGGTGGTTCTCGCATTCTATATATATATATATATATATATATATATATATATATATATATAGGTTAGGTGTAGAATACAAATCCCCTAATCCTACATTACATACGCGACAGTAGTGGCCGTACACGTGTCCTGATTCGTTTTTTTATAAGGTTAAATCAGATAATGAATTCAATCATCTGAGGGCAAATTCGTCTCTTCATTCAATCAGCGAGAAGTTCGTTACACTAATATCCCGGTAATAATCATTTGAATCAGTTTCAAATTTTTTCATAATTCTCAATTGCAGTTTTCGTTCTTCTGCGTTAGGGTTTCATTCAATTATTTTTTTCGATGGATCCACAGAGCAGCACTGGACGAACAGATGTTGATTTTGAAGAAACTCGACCGATCGGTAATCATGCTCAATTATCTGCATATCAGAGAGTTTCGATTGAGGATGTTTTAAATCCGCAACCTGCAATTCCAAATCCAAATCCAAATGCAAGTACAAGTGCTGTAAACGAAGAGACGAATGGTAATTATGTTAATGCTGATCTTTAAATTGTTCGTATACTTGTTTCTGTTTAATCGTAGCAATGATTTTGCATTGTTGTAGCTGTTTTTGAAGTTTGATTGTTGAGTATATTTTGATTTGAAAGCAAGATGTATAAGTTCGCATGTTATGAGTTTTTCAATTCGCATGTGATGTTTATTCTGTTACGGATTTTCGCATGTTTTGATATAATAAATCGCATGTGTAAAACATATTCATCTGAATCATCATTTCACATGTTATGGCTCATACAATTCGCACGTGTTGTTTGTCGTACGATGAAATTATGCATTTATTAATATATCGCATGTAAGGAGTATGATAATTCGCATGTGTTTTTTATTTGATTTATGTAGATGAAAGGATTTACACTCCGGAGGTTGAAGCATCAGCTACACCAGTGGTTGGAATGCAATTTACCTCTATTGAACAAGCATATGCGTTTTACAAATCATATGCTAAGTTAGGTGGTTTTTCTACTCGGAAGGGTGGTGAAGTACACAGTGGTGGTATAACCAAAACTAAGTATTTTGTTTGTTCTAAAGAGGGTCATAAGGCAGTGTGTATTGAAGATCGTTATTCGAAGTCAAAAAAGCCATACAAATCAAGGAACATGGGGACCATTAGAACTGGATGCAAAGCTCATATTATGATTTGCATGGTGGATGGTAGATTATATACAGTAAAGAGATTTGTTGATGGCCATAATCATAAGTTTGTATGTCCACATGATATTCATATGCTGCCAGCTTACAGACAATTGTCAGATGTCCAGGAGGAGATGGTATGGGAACTAGGCACTTTAAACCTTGGTCCTGTCAAAGCTTTCCATATAATGAGGAAACGTTATGGTGGTTTCGAGAACGTTGGTGCCACGGTTGATGATTGCAAAAATTTTAGGAATCGAATTAACAGCTATATAGGAGAATATGACGCTGACATGGTGATTAATAGGATGACCGATAAAAAACACTATTTAGTTGATTATTCGTTTGAATATTCTGTTGATGATGAGAAATGGTTAACTGGTTTGTTTTGGGCTGACGGGTTATGCAAGCTGAACTTTATGGAGTTTGGGGATGTGATATCGTTCGATGCAACTTTAAAGACAAACAGGTAAGTGTTTCAAGACAAACATGTTTTTTTATTTATTTTCGCATGTTATATGATTTCCTGAACTTGCAATATCGCATGTGTAGACATTGTAGAGTTGGTGTTGAATATATTGCATGTTATACTGTATATTTTCGCATGTGACATCTATCCATTTCGCATGTTTTAATGTGTATTTCGCATGTGTTTGTTCAGGTACAAGATGGTGTTTGTTCCGTTCACTGGCATTGACAACCACTGTTGAAATGTAACCCTTGGAGCTGGGTTGTTGGGTTGTTATCATCGGAGAGCATTGAATCCTATAAATGGCTTCTGAATTCATTCGTAAAGTCATTTGGTCGGCAGCCAAAGGTTGTAGTGACGGACCAAGACCCTGCTATGAAACAGGCTATTGAGGAGGTTTTTTCTACCAGCAGACACCAATTGTGCATGTGGCACATAGTGAAAAAAGTGGCAGATAAGGTATAGCATGCTATATTGTATTTTGTTAGCGTTTTTTTTGTAATATAGATTTTGTTATAGGCTGACATAAAAATGTAACAACCGTTTAATTTCCAATTTTATATAATAAAATATACTTAATTATATATATAAAGTACCTTAGTTTAACATAAGTACAAAATTAAAGTTTTAAAGTAACACCTACTAGTCAACTACTGACTAGTTTAAACATTCGTAACATGATTAGCAAATCATTTACATCAAAAACATTGTCTAGACAAAGTTAAGTTGACGCGGAAGCTTCAAAAATTTGTGTTCGATTCTTGATAACTTGCTTGATCACCATCCGGAAAGACCCCATCTTTACCTAGAGTCAAAACCACTTAGAAAGTTAGTCTTGATATAAATATAATGCATATAAACAAGTTCTAGTATCGAATCGTCAAAAATAAAATAAAATTCCAATATGGACCTGCATTTTTCCCAGCTCCGGAAATTCACTAAGTCCAACTTTAGATCCTCATAACTTTTTACTCGGTTATCCGTTTTAAGTGATTCTTTTTCCTACGAGTCTGTAATAAAATTACAGAGCCAACCATGTAAATGTCATATTATAAAAACCGAATTACGAATAACGGTTACAAAATCCTTGTTTCAATTATTCGACCCATTAGCCATATGTGCCTATTACCAATTTCTCATTCTAAAACCTTTTAGATGTAATTACCCAATTCCCCGGGCTTAAAAATCTTGGCGTATTTACGCCATTCCATGGCTTTATGCTCCCATTAGGATATCATGCTTGTTTCTCTAAATTCAAGCAAACTGCTTCAAGCGATAATTACAATTGACTTCTATCGCCTGATCCGATATCTCGGATTCGTAAACCTTAAACAACATAACCAACTCATTGACGTATTATTATCCAATGCTAACGCAATATGAGACTCTCAAGTCTCTTTACACTTGATTATTTCAAGGTATAGTTTTGACTCGTTTGGTTGTCAAGTGATATCCACCACTTTAGTGACAAGCCAAACTATTACTAACCATTATATTGACCCTTTTGATTGTCGAGTGAGCTTCGCCACTTCAATGACATGTCAAACACGTATGTTACACTACAACACTAACAAAATATGAGACTCTCAAGTCTCTTTACACTAGATTATTTCAAAAACATAGTTTTGACCCGTTTGGTTGTCAAGTGATATCCACCACTTTGTTGACAAACCAAACTATTGCTAACCATTATATTGACCCGTTTGATTGTCAAGTGAGCTTCGCCACTTCCATGACATATCAAACGCGTATATTACACTATAACACCATTTGTAGCCTATTTACCAAACATGTATGCGTAATGTGACGGAACTAAAGTCACGTACCTTTAGAGCACACCCTTCAAACGCGTATCTCCTCCGGCGTGTCCGCTTGACGGTCCGGATTCTTTGCCTAAAGAGTTCAATTCACAATAAGTTTAGAACCCTTTCATAAGCTTTAACGCATAATTCTCTATAATAGTCAAATCTGCGTTTTTACCCAACTTTTAACATTTTAATCCTCACTTAGGCGTTTCATCAAACGCCTAGCGGGTCAGATTTTTATATCATCAAAACCAAGTTCATGACTTGTAAATTATCATCCAAATTAACTTCAATTAGACAATTCTACACATGTCTTAACATCAATATTTCTGAAATTACTCTTAAATTCAGATTATGCTAGAACAAGATCATAATTCTAGGGTTTATCAAGTTTTCTTCAAGCTCATTAATAACCTACAATGGTGGTTATGAACTCTATAATTATCATGCAATCTTTTAACAATCAAGCTCAATTTCGATTTTTCATAATTAACCTAGAACTTGAGATGAATCAAAATACTAGAATTTCGCATACCTTGTGATCCTTTCAGCGAGGTGATCACTAATTCGTGCTTGAAACTTGATTTTAGACTGATTAAGGGCTTCAATTTGATGGAAATTGATTGGATTACGGTTGTGGGGGAAACCCTTATGTCGCCTGATGTGCACAAAATGCAATATATAAATTACATCAATTGTGGCACAAAACTAACCCTTTTTAGTACTAATGTTGGAAAAAGTGTGCTTTTGTCTTCCTTTTGTATTTTCGGGATTAAATGAGCTCAAAATAACAAAAGAAGCAAAAAGATAGCTAAATCTAACATAAATACAAGAAAAGGAGCAAAAGTGGCATGCCCGACCTCCCGACAACATCTTCCCAAGCAAAACAAAGAAGACAGAAGACTGAACACGCCCCATGCTCAGCGGACACGGGGCCGTGCCCAAGTGCCAGCAGAAAAGACAAACTTATAGAAGCTTCTGTTGCCCACCACGGGGCCGTGCCCAGCGGACACAGGGGCGTGGTCAACTTCCTGCAGGCGCATTTATTGTAATTGCGAATTACAATTAATGAAGAGAAAGAGTCAGATGGACACGGGGCCGTGCCCGAGCTTCTGTTCAGCCTATAAATAGGAGTGTTTGGAGCTCTTGCAACTCATCCCTTGGCACACCACCTCTCTCACACTTCACCCACCACCCACCACCATCACAACACCATCATCCACCACCATCATCCATTGTCCATCATAGAGTGTGTGAGTCGTCTCGGGATCCAAGATTGATCGTAAGAGTTCTTGACAATCAAAGGCCATGTTTGCCTAAGTCTCTTACATCACTTGGTGAAGACAAGTGTTTAGTGTAATACTTTTTATTTTTAATCTTTTGCACTTTTTAATTGGTTTTGTATTAATGACTTTAATTACTAGTTTCTTATGTTGAAGGTGATTCTTCCTTATCGTTTGTCCGTGGTGTCTTGGCATTATTTTACTGTCTATATAAAATAAAAGATTTTCACCATTCATATCTCCACGGTCTATATGGAGGTATGTTGGCTACCTGGTCGGGGGTTAAGGGAACGGTTTGGTAAGAGTCTTGCCATTGTTCAGTGTATAGATCCTGCAAAGGACCTGGGTCAAATTTAGTAGGACCTCCTTCAATACCCAAAGGTATTGGATGGCGGGGGTTCAAACTCTTTGATCCCCTCATAAGTTAAACTACTATTAAAACTTTAACCCAGCTACTTAGGACTGTATCCCTGCTGACTCAGACTACTTAGCTGAGGGTAACGTTGCCTTCAAAAGAGGGGCCTACCACATTATGCATTAATAACTTAATTCATTATCTTTCAATAATCCGACCCTTTAGGATTGTATCCTTGCTGACTCAAACTACTGGGTTAAGGGTAACATCGCCTTCAAAAGAGGGGCCTACTACAATAACTAAGATAATCTCTTAAACAAGTGCAAAAGTGCGAAAATAATCAAAGGTTACACTACACACGAGTCGGATCCAAGTGATTCATCTTGTCTATCTGTTTTTATTTTTATTTATTTTTCAGCATTTTAGTTAGTTTTATTTTCTTAGTTTAAAACCTTTTTCTAACATTTTGATTTAATTAGACGTTGAGGATAAACCGGTACTAAAAGTTCTTGTGTCCTTGGACGACCTCGGTATCTTACCAACACTATACTACGTCCACGATGGGTGCACTTGCCCATATGTGTGTTTAGTGTTAGTAAATATCGTGTTTTATAAATTTAAAACTTGGCTAAAAAGTGTAAAAAGGGCTTAAAATATATACCTAAATTATATTACACCTAACGCACATCAAGTTTTTGGCGCCGCTGCCGGGGACACAAGGATTTTAAGAAAGCTTAAAATCGACGGCCTAATCTGTTTTTCAAAACTTTTTCAAAACGCGCGCACATTTTTCTGCATTTTAGTTTAGTTTGCATTTACAGTAGCCTGAACACGGGGCCGTGCTGCATATTTTTTCATTAAACACCCAGATACATAGTCTGAACACGGAGTCGTGCTCACTGAACACGCCCCCGTGCTCAAAAAGACCAGTAACCTTTAATAAAACGCCCAGATACAGACCCTGAACATGAGGCCGTGTTCCCCAAACACGGGGCCGTGTCCAGCCTCTGTTTCCGTCTTTATTCTTGTTTTCTGGTCCCGAGACTCAGTTGTGGTCTGTTGAGTGATTCTTATGGATCAATACTCAGGAGGCTACAACTACACCTATGAGGAGGATGATTATAGGGGAGACTATTGCACTAATTATGGAAACCCGCACCCAGTACAATATTGTAACTTATTTCAACCATCCACTTCATACAACTATTATGAGGAGCCCAGGTACGAGCCATCGACTTCATACACATCTTATGAAGACCAAAGGTATGAACCTTCCTCCTCATACTCATATTTTGATGAACCAAGGTATGAACCTTCATACTCATACTTTGAGGAGTCAAGATATGAACCACCACCTTCATACACTTATTATGAGGAACCATGGTGTGAACAACCCACCTTATATGAGCACTATGAAGAACAAAATTACGACCCTTATCCATCATATACTTACAATGAAGAACAATGGTATGAACCATCTACTTCATATGAATACTATGAGGAACCAAGGATCGAACAACCGGATTCAAGCTTTGAGGATCCCGATCCTTTCTCTATCACCGAAGTGACCGATAGGATATTAGAACACATTAAAACTATCGAACGTTGCATAAAAGAATCTCGCGCAAGGGAAGAGGAGTCCCGCGCAAGAGAAGAATTAAATAAAGAAAAGATAGTTGAAGAGGTAAAAGTGGAAGAACAAATAAGTGAAGAACTTACACATGAGTTAAACAACGAAAAGGGTGAGTCCGAAAACGTTAAAATTCAAGAAGAGTCTAATTTTGAAGAAATTAATCTCTTGTCACCTTCTTTCGAAAATCATTGTTTAGTACCCACTCATGCTAAGTTTTTAAAAGAGTTAAACACTAACACTAAAATTGACGAAATGATAAGGGTTAAGTTAACTAATGATCAAACTTCGCTAATAAAAGAAGACCCATTTGAAATTAACATTACATCGGTTCCATGTTACTTTCAAAATTCATTTATTAGTAACGTCACAATTGATAAAGATCTTTGTGTTAACATAATGCCAAACTACATTTTCGAAAAATTAAGTATTAGTGATTTTTCTCCACTTCAAATACCCATTTTTCTATCTAATCGGAAAATAATAAAATCAATCGGTGTAGTTGAGGATGTCTTGGTCCAAACAAATCAAATGGTAATCCCAACCGACTTTGTCATCCTCGATGACGCTCCTCTAGTGTTGGGACGACCCTTTGTAAAAATCCACAAAGCTTTGAAAAACCGTAAGCACGACAATCTATCTATTCAATTAGGGGCCTGCAAAAGATGTGTCGATCTTGAACGATCGATGAAATATCCAATCGGCAATGACGACCCCCTAATTGAAGATGAGCCAGAACCACCCGATAAGGTGGGTCTAGCCAAGGACCCTTATAAACGTGGCGCACCACAGAGGCATTCCGTGGAACTATCCGTAGTTTAGTTTAGATTAACCTTTATGTTTTCTAGTTTAGTTTTTAATTTTCAAGAATAAAACACACTCGAAATGGTGGAGGTTACTAAGGGAAGCTTGAACCCACACCCCATGCACAAAAACAGAGCCTCCCGACAATTTTTCTTCATTACAGCAAGTTCAGCACGGGGTCGTGCTCACCCAACACGCCCCGTGCCCAAGGTTCTACAGAAAATGCACAGTTCAGGTAACTGGACACGGGGCCATGCTCACTGAACACGCTCCCGTGCCCAGCCTTCTGTTTACTTTTGGTACAGAAAATGCACAGTTCAGGTAACTGAACACGGGGCCGTGCTCATTGAACACACTCCCGTGCCCAGCCTTCTGTTTAGTTTTGGTACTGGCAGTCTGGACATGGGGTCGTGCTCAGCCAACACCACCCCGTGTTCAGCTACCCAGTAACATAAAATCTTGTTTTTAACCCACTTTTACACATTTTAATCAACCGAAAAACTTACTTTTGGGACACATTGAGGACAATGTGTAATTTAAGTGTGGGGGGGGGATGCTAAAACCTTGAATTTTGCAAGTCCTAATTACAAGTCTTACACAAAACTCTATTGGAACCGCTAATCACCCCAATTTTTTTTCAAAAATTTTCATTTTTTTTACTTGTCTAAGTTTAAGTTGGGAATTTCAAAATTTTAAAAAGGTTATATTTTTACAAATTTACAACTGATAGCGTCGTGATAAAAAGAACCAACATAAGAAAATTATGAAACGGCATGACAAACTTAGTTAAAATTCGATTATATATACTTGATCACATAAAAACCCATTCCCACAAAAGTGAGTTTTGAGCCTTTATTGAGCATACAAATACATATATTTACACTAAATGCTCATTTTTCGTTTCTTGTGTGAATAGCCGCTTGGTTCGTACGACTCTAGAACTTGCCACAACAATACATTCCCGGTCCTTACCAACTTAAACCCGAGTAAGTAAATGATGGAGGCATTAGGACTAACCCTTTTTTCTTTCTACACCATTATTTTTCATTTCTTTTACCACCTACCCAAAATCCCCCTAGTTAACCCCTTTGAGCCTAAACCTTTTCATTTCTTAACGCAAAACAATCACCCTTTTTACCCACCTAAACCTTTTTATTTTTAACCCTTTCTTTTAGTAACAACGTTCGGTTTTTTAATGACTCTTCCTTAAATATATATATATATATACACATTTTGATGAAACCAAACAAACAAACAAGTTCATCAAAAATAACTTTGTTTAAAACAATTGGTTCATCAAAATAAAATAAAATAAAAATATGAAAAATAAAAAGTCTTTCAAAAACCGACGTTTGTTACGCTTTTCACCCTTTTACTAACCACTAACCCAACCACCCACCTTTAGCCCAAGCCTAACCCTTCACCCAAAAAGTCCTCTTGATATTTACAAAGGTATATAGTTAAAAAGGAGGAGGATTGATTGCTTGGCAAGCTTATGGTAGGAATAAGTTCCATGCCGCTCTCGAGTGATTCACTAAAAATACACCTTCGGCCGAGTGTTGAGTGATTCCCCGTGAGGTATGTGAACTTGTATATAAATAGAATTTTAAAAGAGGTATGTTATGCCCTAATAAGTAATTTATCTTAAGAAACATTTTTAATAAATCATGACGAATAGGATTGTAAATAAATAAAAATAAAACCTAAAATAATCTTGGAAATCCCGACACTCTATGACAAGCCCAAAAACCTTCTCTTCTACCCATTCCATTTGGGAGTGAATAAAGACACATTATAAAGAGTTTTGCTTGAGGACAAGCAAAGATTCAAGTGTGGGGGTATTTGATGTGCACAAAATGCAAAATATAGATTACATCAATTGTGGCACAAAACTAACCCTTTTAGTACTAATGTTGGAAAAAGTGTGCTTTTGTCTTCCTTTTGTATTTTCAGGATTAAATGAGCTCAAAATAACAAAAGAAGCAAAAAGACAGCTAAATCTAACATAAATACAAGAAAAGGAACAAAAGTGGCATGCCCGACCTCCCAACAGCATCTTCCCAAGTGATGTGTGCGAGGTGTTATATATTTTTAATGTATATTTAAGCCCTTTTTACACCTTTAGCCAAGTTTTAAATTTATAAAACACGATATTTACTAACACTAAACACACATATGGGCAAGTGCACCCATCGTGGACGTAGTATAGTGTTGGTAAGATACCGAGGTCGTCCAAGGACACAAGAGCTTTTAGTACCGGTTTATCCTCAACGTCTAATCAAATCAAAAAGTTAGAAAAGATTTTTAAACTAAGAAAATAAAAACTAGCTAAGTGCTGAAAAATAAAAATAAAATAAAAACAGATAGACAAGATGAATCACTTGGATTCGACTCGTGTATTTGTATAACCTTTGATTATTTTCACGCTTTTGCACGTGTTTAAGAGATTATCTTAATTATTGTAGTAGGCCCCTCTTTTGAAGGCGACGTTACCCTCAACCCAGTAGTTTGAGTCAGCAAGGATACAATCCTAAAGGGTTGGATTATTGGAAGATAATGAATTAAGTTATTAATGCAAATTGTGGTAGGCCCCGCTTTTGGCGGTGACGTTACCCTCGGCTAAGTAGTCCGAGTCAGCAAGGATACAGTCCTAAATAGCCGGGTTATAGTATTAATAGTAGTTAACTTATGAGGGGATCAAAGAGTTTGGACCCCCGCCATCCAATACCTATGGGTATTGAAGGAGATCCTACTAAATTTGACCCAGGTCCCTTGCAGGACCTTTAAACGCTGAACAAGGGCAAGACCCTTACCAAACCGTTCCCTTAACCCCCGACCAGGTAGCCAACATACCTCCATATATACCGTGGAGATATGAATGGTGAAAATCTTTTATTTTATATAGACAGTAAAATAATGCCAAGACACCACGGACAAACGATAAGGAAAGATCACCTTCAACATAAGCAACTAATTATTAAAGTCATTAATACAAAACCAAATAAAAAGTGCAAAAGATTAAAAATAAAAAGTATTATACTAAACACTTGTCTTCACCAAGTGATGTAAGAGACTTAGGCAAACATGGCCTTTGATTGTCAAGAACTCTTACGATCAATCTTGGATCCCGAGACGACTCACACACTCTATGATGGACAATGGATGATGGTGGTGGATGATGGTGTTATGGTGGTGGTGGGTGGTGGATGAAGTGTGAGAGAGGTGGTGTGCCAAGGAATGGGTTGAAATGAAACCAAGCACTCCTATTTATAGGCTGAACAGAAGGCTGGGCACGGCCCCGTGTCTACTGGATACGCCCCCGTGCCCGTCTGACACTCTCTCTCTTCATTAATTGTAATTCGCAATTACAATTAATGCGCCTGCTGTAGTTTCGCCACGCCCCCGTGCTCACTGGACACGGCCCCGAGGTGGGCAATAGAAGCTTCTATAGGTTTGTCTTTTCTGCTGCTTCTTTGGCACGGCCCCGTGCTGGCTGAGCACGGGGCGTGTTCAGTCTTCTGTTTTCTCTTCTTTGCTTGGAAGGATGCCGTTGAGGGTTCAGGCAATCCACTTTTGTCCCTTTTCTTGTATTTATGTTAGAATTAGCTGTCTTTTTGCTTCTTTTGTGAATTTGAGCTCATTTCATCCTGAAAATACAAAAGGAAGACAAAAACACTCTTTTTCCAACATTAGTACTAAAAAAGGGTTAGTTTTATGCCTTATTTGATGTAATTTATATGTTGCATTTTACACACATCAAATACCCCCACACTTGAACTTTTGCTTGTCCTCAAGCAAAACTCTTTAAATATGAGGCTTACACTCCCAAATGGAATGGGTAGAAGAGAAGGTTTTTGGCTTGTCATAGAGTGTCGGGAATCCAAGATCTTTTTGGGTTTTATTTTTATTTATTTACAATCCTATTCGTTATGATTTATTTAGAACGTTTCATAAGAGAAATTACTTATTAGGCTTAGCATGCCTTTTTAAAATTTCATTTATATACAAGTTCACATACCTCACGGGAGAAATCACTCAACACTCGGCCGAAGGTGTATTTTTTTTAGTGAATCACTCGAGAGCGACATGGAACTTATTCCTACCATAAGCTTGCCAAGCAATCAATCCTCCTCCTTTTTAACTATATACCTTTGTAAATATCAAGAGGACTTTTTGGGTGAAGGGTTAGGCTTGGGCTAAAGGTGGGTGGTTGGGTTAGTGGTTAGTAAAAGGGCGAAAAGCGTAAAAAGCGTCGGTTTTCGTAAAACACTTTGTTTTTAGTGACTTTTTATTTTGAAGTATTTCTCCAAACAAGCTTTTGTTTTCATAGCTTTGTTTGTTTTTAACTTCATCATTCTTTTTTTTTTTTTTGATAGCACAAAAAAAAACCGAGCTTACGAAAAACCGAGCTTGTTACTAAAATAAAGGGTGAAAAAAAATAAAAAGGGTTTTTCGTGGGTAAAAAGGGTTTTAGGGTAAAGAAATGAAAGGTTTAGGCTCAAAGGGGTTAACTAGGGGGATTTTGGGTAGGTGGTAAAAAAAAATGAAAAATAATGGTGTAGAAAGAAAAAAAGTTAGTCCTAATGCCTCCATCATTTACTTACTTGGGTTTAAGTTGGTAAGGACCGGGAATGAATCGTCGTGGCAAGTTCTAGAGTTGTAAGAACCAAGCGGCTATTTCACACAAGAAATGAAAAATGAGCATTTAGTCTAAAGATGTGAATTTGTATGCTCAATAAAGGCTCAAAACTCACTTTTGTGGGAATGGATTTTTATGTGATCGAGCATATATAATCAAATTTTAACTAAGCTTGTTATGCCGTTTCATAATTTTCTTATGTTGGTTCTTGTTATCACGACGCTCTCGGTTGTAAAATTGTAAAAATATAACCTTATTAATCTTAGGATTCCTAACTTAAACTTTAGACAAGTAAAAAAAATGAAAATTTTTGAAAAAATTTGGGGTGTTTAGCGGTTCCAATAGAGTTTTGTGTAAGGCTTGTTGTTAGGACTTGCAAAATTTCAAGGTGTTAGCTTCCCCCCCCCCCCCACACTTAAATTACACATTGTCCTCAATGTGTCCCAAAAATAAATTTTTAGGTTGATTGGATGTGTAATGTGGTGTTAAAAAGCAAAGATTTATGTTACTGGCAGTCTGGACACGGCCCCGTGGGGACCGGACACGGCCCCGTGTTCAGGTGCCAGTAACAAAAATTAAAGAAATGAGACAGAAGCCTGGACACGAGGGCGTGTCTGGTGAACACGGCCCGTGTCCAGTTACCTGAACTGGGTATTTTTCTGCAGGGGGTTCAGCACGGGGCCGTGTTGGTTGGGCACGGCCCCTGTTGAGCCTTCTGTAATGGAGAATTTTGTGTCGGGTTGCCTTGTTCTTGTGCATGGGGCCATTTTTCTCGTTCCCTTTGTCATCCTTTACCACCATGAGTGTGTTTTATTCATGCAAATTAAAACTAAAAGATTAAACTAAACTAAGGATAGTTCCGCGGAATGCCTCCGTGGTGCGCCATGTTTATAAGGGTCCTTGGCTAGACCCAATGTGAGGTTATATATTTTCTGAGTGGGATGCTTGGCGTCCCATGTTACACCGTCGGAGAGCAGCATCCAAACTCGAATCAATAACCTTCATGTAGTTGACCGGGTCGTCGTCTTCTATTCTCTTCCCAACTCCGAATTTTACTTCATTATCCCCGTGCCTCAAGGTGAGTGTTCCGTCATTCATATCTACCACTACTTGTGCGGTGGCAAGAAATGGTCTCCCTAGTATGAGGGGGACCTCGGTGTCTTCCTCCATATCGAGTATGACAAAGTCGGCTGGATAGACGAATTTGCTTACCTTTACCAAGACATTTTTGATGACACCTTGCGGGAATTTGACGGATCGATCAGCAAGCTGTATGCTCATTTTTGTAGGACTCGTTGTTCCTAGGCCGAGTCTTTTAAACATTGATGAGGGCATGAGGTTAATGCTAGCCCCAAGGTCGGCTAGTGCATTATGAACGGGGGACTCCCCGATGGAGCAGGGAATTGTGAAGCTTCCGGGATCGATTTTCTTTTGGGGAAGTTTATTGAGTACGAGGGCAGAGCACTCTTCGCCTAAGTTAACTAATTGCAAAGTTTCAATTTTCTTTTTATGAGTGAGGAAGTCCCTCATGAATTTAGAGTATTTGGGCATTTGGGTTAGGACATCAATAAAAGGAATATTGACATGCAATTGTTTTAATAGACTTTTGAACTTTGCGAATTGCTCATTGGTCTTTTGACGAACTAACCTACCGGGGTACGGGACTCGAGGAGCCTTGGTAGGCTCTGGTGACGGAGGGGAGTTCTTCTCCTGCAGAGGCGGGGGTACCGTTTCTTCTGTCGGCGGTGGTGCTTCTGCAGGCCCCACGGTGCGGTTTCGTAGCGTGATGAGATGAACTTGCGCTTTTGGGTTTGTTTCGGTATTGCTGGGTAATGCACCTTGTGGTCTCTCGGCAAAATTTTGAGCTATTTGATTTAATTGTTTTTCTATGTTTTGAATACTAGCTTGTTGATTTCTAAAATTTGATTCTAATTGTAGAAATCTTTCTAAGTTTTTCTTTTCAGTGTCGGAGATGAGGCGAGATACAGTATCTTCAAGCCTTTCTCGTCCACTTTGTTGTTGAGTGAAATTTTGTGACTCATTCCTTGGTTGTTGAAAGTTTGTTCGTTGGGTTTGTTGGTTACTACTATTGCTGGGTTCTCTCCAACCAAGGTTTGGGTGGTTTCGCCATCCTTGGTTGTAAGTGCCCGTTGGAGGACCCGACGGCCTAGGTCTATTATCAATGTAGCTTACCGATTCTTGCTGATCCTCTGTTTCTTTCATACAACTCCAATTTTCATGTGGCCCACCACACCCTTCACAAGCCATAACCGAGACTGTTTTTGTCATTTCTAATTTTTTTATTTTTGAAGAAAGGGCCTTGATTTGGGCTTGTAAAGAAGTGCTTTCATCAACCTTATGGGCGCCCGGGGCAATAGATTTATTGCCTTGGGGAGTGTGCCATTGAAAATTGGTTTGAGCAATTTCCTCAATTTGGTTATATATTTCATGTGGGCGGCGATTACCTAAAAGTCCCCCGGAGCTAGAATCAGGTGTCTGCCTTGTGTGGGGCAACAGTCCATTATAGAAAGTGGATACTTGTTGCCATATCGCAAGGCCATGATGTGGACACTTGCGTAATAGCTCCTTGAACCTTTCCCAAGTTTCATATAAGGATTCCCCGTCCTCTTGTGAATATGTATTAATTTCAGTCATTAATTTAGCCGTTTTTGCGGGAGGGAAATACTTATATAGAAATTTTTGGGCTAGTTCATCCCAGGTGTTTACCGATCCAGCTGGGAGGGCGTTGAGCCAAGCTTTTGCTCGGTCTTTTAGTGAAAAAGGAAACATTCGGAGGCGGATGGCGTTATTTGATGCTCCATTGATCCGAAAGATATCACATATTTCTAAGAAATTAGTAATATGTAGATGGGGATCCTCGTCTGCAAGCCTATGGAAGGTTGCGGAGTTTTGGAGCATTTGTATCAAATGCGGCCGAAGTTCGAAGTTATTAGCTTCAACGTTCGGTGCATTGATAGCGGCGCCTAGGTTACCTACGGTGGGTCGTAGATAATCCATGAGGGTACGTTGGTCCGCCATTGGAGGTGGATCACCCGAAACTTTCTCTTGGTTTTTAGCTTTTAATCGTTTTCTGAGAAAGCGTTCGGGTTCTTCTAGAGGTTCTTTTATGTCCTTATTAGAACTGGAGCTCATACACTATGTAGGATTGGCGTCTGGTTCCAAGTCCTGTAATAAAAACAGAAAAGAATGCTGGTCAGAAGGTTCACCACGGCCCCGTGCTCAGCGAGCACGGCCCATGGTCGGAGTTACAATAATTGTTTTCCAGATCCCAGTTACTGGAAAGTTGGACACGACCCCGTGTTGCACCGACACGGCCCCGTGTTCAGCCTTCTGTAACTTGAAAAACTAAAAACTGCCAGTAACGATGCTGGGCACGGCCCGTGTCCGACCAGGCACGGCCCGTGCTGAGCTCTGCAGAAGCTGAAAAACTAAGAAAATTCTAAAAATTAAAAAGAAAAATAAAAATATGATTAGGCCGTTGATTCCTAACTTTCTTAAAATCCTTGTGTCCCCGGCAACGGCGCCAAAAACTTGATGTGTGCGAGGTGTTATATATTTTTAATGTATATTTAAGCCCTTTATACACCTTTAGCCAAGTTTTAAATTTATAAAACACGATATTTACTAAAACTAAACACACATATGGGCAAGTGCACCCATCGTGGACGTAGTGTAGTGTTGGTAAGATACCGAGGTCGTCCAAGGACACAAGAGCTTTTAGTACCGGTTTATCCTCAACGTCTAATCAAATCAAAAAGTTAGAAAAGATTTTTAAACTAAGAAAATAAAAACTAACTAAGTGCTGAAAAATAAAAATAAAATAAAAACAGATAGACAAGATGAATCACTTGGATCCGACTCGTGTATTGGTATAACCTTTGATTATTTTCGCACTTTTGCACTTGTTTAAGAGATTATCTTAATTATTGTAGTAGGCCCCTCTTTTGAAGGCGACGTTACCCTCAACCCAGTAGTTTGAGTCAGCAAGGATACAATCCTAAAGGGTTGGATTATTGGAAGATAATGAATTAAGTTATTAATGCAAATTGTGGTAGGCCCCGCTTTTGGCGGTGACGTTACCCTCCGCTGGACACGCCCCCGTGCCCGTCTGACACTCTCTCTCTTCATTAATTGTAATTCGCAATTACAATTAATGCGCCTGCTGTACTTTCGCCACGCCCCCGTGCTCACTGGACACGGCCCCGTGGTGGGCAATAGAAGCTTCTATAGGTTTGTCTTTTCTGCTGCTTCTCGGGCACGGCCCCGTGCTGGCTGAGCACAGGGCGTGTTCAGTCTTCTGTTTTCTCTTCTCTGCTTGAAAGGATGCCGTTGAGGGTTCGGGCAATCCACTTTTGTCCCTTTTCTTGTATTTATGTTAGAATTAGCTGTCTTTTTGCTTCTTTTGTGAATTTGAGCTCATTTCATCCTGAAAATACAAAAGGAAGACAAAAACACTCTTTTTCCAACATTAGTACTCAAAAAGGGTTAGTTTTATGCCTTATTTGATGTAATTTATATGTTGCATTTTACACACATCACCAAGCAAAACAAAGAAGACAGAAGACTGAACACGCCCCGTGCTCAGCGGACACGGGGCCGTGCCCAAGTGCCAGCAGAAAAGAAAAACTCATAGAAGCTTATGTTGCCCACCACGGGGTCGTGCCCAGCGGACACGGGGGCATGGTCAACTTCCTGCAGGCGCATTTATTGTAATTGCGAATTACAATTAATGAAGAGAAAGAGTCAGATGGACACGCGGCCGTGCCCAGCGGACACGGGGCCGTGCCCGAGCTTCTGTTCAGCCTATAAATAGGAGTGTTTGGAGCTCTTGCAACTCATCCCTTGGCACACCACCTCTCTCACACTTCACCCACCACCCACCACCATCACAACACCATCAACCACCACCATCATCCATTGTCCATCATAGAGTGTGTGAGTCGTCTCGGGATCCAAGATTGGTCGTAAGAGTTCTTGACAATCAAAGGCCATGTTTGCCTAAGTCTCTTACATCACTTGGTGAAGACAAGTGTTTAGTGTAATACTTTTTATTTTTAATCTTTTGCACTTTTTAATTGGTTTTGTATTAATGACTTTAATTACTAGTTTCTTATGTTGAAGGTGATTCTTCCTTATCGTTTGTCCGTGGTGTCTTAGCATTATTTTACTGTATATATAAAATAAAAGATTTTCACCATTCATATCTCCACGGTCTATATGGAGGTATGTTGGCTACCTAGTCGGGGGTTAAGGGAACGGTTTGGTAACAGTCTTGCCATTGTTCAGTGTATAGATCCTGCAAAGGACCTGGGTCAAATTTAGTAGGACCTCCTTCAGTACCCAAAGGTATTGGATAGCGGGGTCCAAACTCTTTGATCCCCTCATAAGTTAAACTACTTTTAAAACTTTAACCCAGCTACTTAGGACTGTATCCCTGCTGACTCAGACTACTTAGTTGAGGGTAACGTCGCCTTCAAAAGAGGGGCCTACCACATTATGCATTAATAACTTAATTCATTATCTTTCAATAATCCGACCCTTTAGGATTGTATCCTTGCTGACTCAAACTACTGGGTTGAGGGTAACGTCGCCTTCAAAAGAGGGGCCTACTACAATAACTAAGATAATCTCTTAAACAAGTGCAAAAGTGCGAAAATAATCAAAGGTTACACTACACACGAGTCGGATCCAAGTGATTCATCTTGTCTATCTGTTTTTATTTTTATTTTATTTTTCAGCACTTTAGTTAGTTTTATTTTCTTAGTTTAAAACCTTTTTCTAACATTTTGATTTGATTAGACGTTGAGGATAAACCGGTACTAAAAGCTCTTGTGTCCTTGGACGACCTCGGTATCTTACCAACACTATACTACGTCCACGATGGGTGCACTTGCCCATATGTGTGTTTAGTGTTAGTAAATATCGTGTTTTATAAATTTAAAACTTGGCTAAAAAGTGTAAAAAGGGCTTAAAATATATACCTAAATTATATTACACCTAACACACATCATCGCCCCTGTGTAGAGATCGACCAGACACACACTTTTGTGTATGTTTGGTGTAATTTCTTTTGTTTTAACATCCCAAGTTTCAAGTTTAACCGTTTTAGTCCCTCAATCATTGTTTTCTTTATGATTAAGAGTTTTCCATCCATTTATTTGATATCACAAGACTCGTATCTAACTGGGTTATCTATTCCTATTTAGTTTGTTCTTGTTTATTCAACGTTTTTTAATTATATTATAAAGTTTAATATTTTCAGGATGTTACAAGTCCACCCCCCTAAAAAGGGGTTTCGTCCTCGAAACCAGAATACGTACCAAAAAGAGTAGGATAGAGGCGTCTCATCTCTTCCTCGGACTCCCATGTGGTATCCGAGCCTTTCCTATGCTCCCATTTGACTTTTACTTGGTCGATCTTTTTGTTTCTCAAACTCTTCACTTTACGATCTAAAATCGCAATTGGCTTTACTGCATAGTTGAGACTGTTATCCACCTCGATGTCATCGTAGTGGATATGAGCAGTTTCTTCGGCTAGACATTTTCGGAGATGTGACACGTGGAATGTGCTATGTATCCCACTCAACTACTCGGGCAGTTCGAGACGGTATGCTACCTTACCAACCCGTTTGATGATTCTGAATGGCCCAATAAATCTTGGGCTCAACTTTCCTCTTTTTCTAAACCAAATTATTCCTTTCAATGGTGATACTTTCAACATCACCTTATCGCCCACTTGAAATTCAATCGGCCTCCGTCATTTATCCGCATACGACTTTTGTCGATCCTGAGCTGCTTTTAAGTGAGTTCGGACCAAGTCGATTTTCTCATTAGTAGTTCGGATTATATCAGTATGTGCTAGTTCAAGTGGACCCACTTCTCCCCAACACATCGAGGTTCGGCACTTTCTACCATATAGCATCTCATACGGGGCCATTCCTATGCTCGCGTTATAACTATTGTTATATGAAAATTCGACCAAGGGTAGATAGACATCCCAGCTACCTCCGAAGTCGATAATGCAACCCCGCAACATATCCTCCAATGTTTGAATTGTTCTTTCACTTTGCCCATCCGTTTGTGGATGGTAAGCAGTGCTAATGAACAGTTTAGTTCCCATTTGTTCTTGGAATTCACGCCAAAAGTTTGAAGTAAACCGAGTATCTTTATCAGACATAATGGATATCGGTACTCCATGACGTGCCACGATTTCATTGGTGTATACCTCTGACATCTTCTTGGATGTATAAGTCTCACGAATCGGAATGAAGTGAGCACTTTTCGTTAATCTATCCACGACTACCCATATAGCATCAAACCCACGGTTGGTTTTGGGCAGTTTGGTCAGCAAATCCATTGTAATTTGTTCCCATTTCCAAACTGGGATGTCCAATGGTTGCAATTTGCCGTATGGCTTCTGGTGCTCTGCTTTGACTTGCAAACAAGTCAAACACTTCTCCACATATTTCACAACATCTCTTTTCATTCCAGGCCACCAATAGTTTTGTTTTAAATCATTATACATCTTGGTTGCCCCCGGATGGATCGAATAACGAGATTTATGGGCCTCGTCAAGTAGGAGCGCCTTGGCTCCACATGAATTTGGAACCCAAATCCTCCCAAATCGAGTTTTCAATCCTTGGTTACCATCCGCCAAGTCATTTAACTGGCCAACTATTCTTTCCTTTTTCACATTTTCTTCCTTCATTGCTTCAGTTTGAGATTTCCGGATTTGCTCTAGCAAACCCGATGTCATAATTAGTTGCATCGATCGCACTCGAATAGGCGTATAATCTGTCTTTCGGCTCAACGCATCAGCCACCACGTTAGCCTTTCCCGGGTGGTAATGTATATCACAATCAAAATCCTTGACAGTTTCTAACCACCGCCTCTGTCTCATGTTTAATTCCTTTTGATCGAAGAAATATTTCAAGCTTTTATGGTCGGCAAAGATAGTGCATTTTACCTCATACAAATAATGCCTCCATATCTTTAAGGCAAACACTACAGCTGCCAACTCGAGGTCGTGTGTAGGATATTTCTTTTCATGAGTCTTTAGCTGCCTCGAGGCATAGGCTATAACCTTGCCTCGTTGCATCAAAACGCAGCCAAGCCCCGAATGCGATGCATCCGAGTAAACTACCATATCATCAATCGTTTTTCCTTAAGCGTTTGGAACGCCTTTTCTTGATCCTCGCCCCAAATAAACTTTTCGTCCTTACGGGTTAGTTTGGTTAACGGCATAACAATTTTGGAGAAATCCTGTATGAATCTCCGATAATAACCCGCAATCCCCAGGAAGCTTCTGATCTCCGAAGGGTTCTTTGGGGGATTCCATCTTGCCACTGCTTCTATTTTTTACGGATCTACTAACACCCCATTTGCACTAATGACGTGCCCCAGGAACTGCACCTCTCGTAACCAGAAGGCACATTTTGAAAACTTTGCATACAATTTCTCTTTTCTGAGCGTCTCCAATACTTCACTTAAATGACCGGTGTGTTCTGCCTCATCCTTTGAATATACCAAAATGTCATCAATGAATACTATTACCGACTTATCCAGCATCGTCTTGTAAACCCGGTTCATGAGATCCATGAAAGCCACGGGCGCATTTGTTAATCCGAAGGACATTACGAGAAACTCGTAATGCCTGTACCGTGTACGGAATGCCATTTTTGGTATATCCTCCTCATTGACTTTCAATTGATGATACCCCGATCTAAGGTCAATCTTGGAGAACCAACTTGCGCCTTGCAATTGGTCAAATAGGTCGTCAATTCTTGTAAGCGGATACCGATTTTTCACCGTGAGTTTGTTCAACTCCCGGTAATCGATACACATGCGCATGCTCCCATCCTTCTTTTTCACGAACAGCACCGGTGCACCCCATGGAGACACACTTGGCCTAATAAACCCCTTGTCAAGCATGTCTTGAATTTGGGTCATCAACTCTTGCAATTCTGATGGTGCGAGCCGATACGGCGCCATGGCCACAGGTTTCGCGCCCGGAATCAATTCAATTCTGAACTCTACCTCCCGTTCCGGCGGTAGTCCCGGTAAATCTTCCGAAAATACATCGGTGTAATCACGTACGACCGGTACATCTTCAATCTTTGGCGTTTCTTTATCCGGTTTGTTTGCATATATCATGAATGCTCTAAACCCACGCCTCATGAGTTTGTGAGCCATTAGTATTGTGCACATAACAGGATTACCCCCTTTTTCGCCATAAATGGTAACGTGTTTTCCACTTGGAGATGTCAATTTTATCTCCTTGCGGAAACACACCACTTTCGCGTGATGTCGGGATAACCAATCCATCCCGACAACCACTTGAAATTCTCCCACCGACATCGGGATCAAATCTATTGAATATTCTTCACCACCAATATCTATCTTACAATCTTGGCATACATCACACACAATGAAACTTTTGTTGTCACCTATTTCTACCTCTAATGGCATAGGTAATTTTGTTAGTACAAAGGGAGGATGTCGAATAAATCCATGCGAAATAAAGGATTTATTCGCACCCATATCAAATAACACATGTGCGGGAATTGAGTTTATAGCAAATATACCTGAAACCACATCAGGTTCCCTTTTCGCCTCTGTTGCTGTTAATTGGAAAGATCTAGCTTTTGCTTTTGGTGTCTCAGTATGTGTATCCTTGCCTTCTTTCTTTCCAATCAACTCCGGGCACTCAGACTTCTTGTGACCCGGCTGGTAACATTTATAACATACCGACACTTTCCCCGGGCACAACGCAGCCGTGTGCCCTGTTTTCCCACAGATAGGACACGGTTTGTCCTTAAACCGGCACTCACCCTTGTGCCCTTTCCCGCATACCCTGCAGTTTGGTGACCCGCTTTTTCCCTCTTGTTTCTTCGATGATTCGGTCGTGTGCGCCTTTTTCGTCGGGCTTGGATTAACTACCTGCGCCCTTCTTTCACCTCTTTCAATCTGTTTCTTCAACTCTATCTCCCGTTCCCGAGCAACGTTTATAATCTCGGTGAGGGTCTCATACTTTGAAGGAGTCATAAACTCCCTATACTCGGAGCTCAACATATTATAGTAATAATATATTTTCTGCTCTTCGTTTGTTATCAGTTCATCACAAAACTTCATTTCATCCATGAATATTCCCGTGATTTTATCGATAGATTCACCCTTGTGTCGAAGCTGCATGAATTCTTCCTTGATTTTGTTAATGACTGCCTTGGGACTATGATGTTTAAGAAACGGTGTCTTAAACTCATCCCATGTCATAGCCTTAGCCGCTTCACTTCCAGTTTCCTTCTTCTTGTTATCCACCAGTCTTTCGCCTGACCCCTTAACTGACCCGTGCCATAGGCTACGTAGTCATCTGCGTCACAATGGGTCCTTTCAAACACTCCATCCATATCGCTTAGCCACCGTTGGCATACTATCGGGTCAACCTCCCCATTGTAAATTGGCGGTTTGCACGCCATAAATTCTTTATATGAACAAGGCTTTCGTCCTCCCGACTTTTCCTTTGCTAAATTGGTATTATCCTCCAATTTCTTGATTCTCTCATCCACCACTAATAATACCGTGTTTTGGATTTTATCGATGAAACCCGACAAATTGTTTTCGATTGCCTTTCCTACCTCCTCAACAATCGCTTCTCTCATTTGCTCGGTGTCCCTTGGCACCGCATCATCTTTATCTCTATCCGTCATCTTTAAACTGAAATGTTTACATCGATCGTTAAACATTTCATCCATAGCATATGGTTTATTTACTTCGGTTTATTCAAGTTCATAAATTGTTTTCACCGCTCTTATTTAATGCACTTTCCGGGTTTGAGTGTGTTAACACGCTCCTCCCATGCATGCCTATTCATCTTTCCCTTTTTATACTTAATAACTCTACTTAGAACAATTAACTCTTACCGGATGCTTGAACCGAACACACTTTGTTAACAACCTTGAGCTCTGATTACCAACTTGTAACAACCGTTTAATTACCAATTTTATATAATAAAATATACTTAATTATATATATAAAGTACCTTAGTTTAACATAGTACAAAATCAAAGTTTTAAAGTAACACCTACTAGTCAACTACCGACTAGTTTAAACATTCGTAACATGATTAGCAAATCATTTACATCAAAAACATTGTCTAGACAAAGTTAAGTTGACGTGGAAGCTTCAAAAATTCGTGTTCGGTTCTTGATAACTTGCTTGATCACCATCCAGAAAGACCCCATCTTTACCTAGAGTCAAAACCACTTAGAAAGTTAGTCTTGACATAAATATAATGCATATAAACAAGTTCTGGTATCGAATCGTCAAAAATAAAATAAAATTCCAATTTTCGTCCTGTCGCGTGTCACGAAGGACCTTCACATGGCGCGGGTGGCCCCGCATGTCGCGCCAGTGCCTTATGCTCCCCTCGCGTGGCGCGGGGGAGTGCGTTTTCCAGCAGGTCCAGTTTCTGGACCTGCATTTTTCCCAGCTCTGGAAATTCACTAAGTCCAACTTTAAATCCTCATAACTTTTTACTCGGTTATCCATTTTAAGTGATTCTTTTTCCTATGAGTCTGTAATAAAATTACGGAACCAACCATGTAAATTTCATATTATAAAAACCGAATTACGAACAACGGTTACAAAATCCTTGTTTCAATTATTCGACCCATTAGCTATATGTGCCTATTACCAATTTCTCATTCTAAAACCTTTTAGATGTAATTACCCAATTCCCCGGGCTTATAAATCTTGGCGTATTTACGCCATTCCATGGATTTACGCTCCCATTAGGATATCATGCTTGTTTCTCTAAATTCAAGCAAACCGCTTCAAGCGATAATTACAATTGACTTCTATCGCCTGATCCGATATCTCGGATTCGTAAACCTTAAACAACATAACCAACTCATTGACGTATTATTATCCAATGCTAACGCAATATGAGACTCTCAAGTCTCTTTACACTTGATTATTTCAAGGTATAGTTTTGACTCGTTTGGTTGTCAAGTGATATCCACCACTTTAGTGACAAGCCAAACTATTACTAACCATTATATTGACCCGTTTGATTGTCGAGTGAGATTCGCCACTTCAATGACATGTCAAACATGTATGTTACACTACAACACTAACAAAATATGAGACTCTCAAGTCTCTTTACACTAGATTATTTCAAAAACATAGTTTTGACCCGTTTGGTTGTCAAGTGATATCCACCACTTTGTTGACAAGCCAAACTATTGCTAACCATTATATTGACTCGTTTGATTGTCGAGTGGGCTTCGCCACTTCCATGACATATCAAATGCGTATATTACACTATAACACCATTTGTAGCCTATTTACAAAACATGTATACGTAATGTGACGGAACTAAAGTCACGTACCTTTAGAGCACACCCTTCAAATGCGTATCTCCTCCGGCGTGTCCGCTTGACGGTCCGGTTTCTTTGCCTAAAGAGTTCAATTCACAATAAGTTTAGAACCCTTTCATAAGCTTTAACGCATAATTCTCTATAATAGTCAAATCTGCGTTTTTACCCAACTTTTAACATTTTAATCCTCACTTAGGCGTTTCATCAAACGCCTAGCGGCTTCGATTTTTATATCATCAAAACCAAGTTCATGACTTGTAATTATCATCCAAATTAATTTAATTAGACAATTCTACACATGTCTTAACATCAATATTTCTGAAATTACTCTTAAATTCAGATTATGCTAGAACAAGATCATAATTCTAGGGTTTATCAAGTTTTCTTCAAGCTCATTAATCACCTACAATGGTGGTTATGAATTCTATAATTATCATGCAATCTTTTAACAAGATTTCACCTAGGGTTTATCCCTAGACACCATATCTCTTCTAATTACATTCATGCAAGACACAATCAAGCACAATTTCGATTTTTCATAATTAACCTAGAACTTGAGATGAATCAAAATACTAGAATTTCGCATACCTTGTGATCCTTTCAGCGAGGTGATCACTAATTCGTGCTTGAAACTTGATTTTAGACTGATTAGGGGCTTCAATTTGATGGAAATTGATTGGATTAGGGTTGTGGGGCAAACCCTTATGTCGCCCCTGTGTAGAGATCGACCAGACACAGACTTTTGTGTGTGTTTGGTGTAATTTCTTTTGTTTTAACATCCCAAGTTTCAAGTTTAACCATTTTAGTCCCTCAATCATTGTTTTCTTTATGTTAGGAGTTTTCCATCCATTTATTTGATATCACAAGACTCGTATCTAACTGGGTTATCTATTCCTAGTTATTTTGTTCTTGTTTATTCAACGTTTTATAATTATATTATAAAGTTTTATATTTTTAGGATGTTACAAAAAAGCATTTATCGGTATAGATTGGACACGAGTTGTGCAATAACGATGAGTTTAAAAGGAGGATGTGCGACATTGTATCGACTGATTCCATTGAGAATGGAGAGTTCGAGAGACAGTGGAAGTTGGTGATGATTGAGTTTGGTCTCACTGAAAACAAATGGATTGTTGATATGTTTTCGATGAGAAACATGTGGATTCCGGCTTTTACCGGCATGAGCCCATGTCTGGTCTCATGAGAACAACTTCGAAATCAGAGAGCGAGAATCATTTTTTTTGCTAGGTGTCAAATTCACAACTCACTCTTGTAGAGTTTATGAATCATTTTGACGGTGCAATGGATATCCAAAGGTTCAATCATAGAAAGAATAATCATATTTCAAGATATATTGAGCCTGTTGATTGGAGCGAAACTACTTTGGAAAAAGATGCTGCTAACATATACACCAGGTCTATATTCTTTGATCAGCAAATAGAGATTCATGGAACAATTTCCGAATGTCTGCCGATGGACACCAAAATCGAGGGTCCACAGATCAGGATATTGTTGAAAGACTTTAAAGCCCATGGAGATGGTTTATTAGAGGTATTATATATAGTTCAAAGATGCGATTTTGAAAACCTATATGTGAATTTAAATTTCAGAACATGATTTTGCAATATGTGATTTTGATGTACGTATGCGATTTTAAATTTATACAATTAAATGATTTTTAGACATGCGAAATTGTTAATTTACACATGCGATTTTAGTTTTTAATATATATTTTTCCTTTTGGTTTTCTTAGGTGTGGTTCAAGAATCTTGAAAATGATGTAACAAGTGTAGTTGTTTGCATTTTGAGCAGTATGGGCTGCTATGTAAACACATCTATTTTCTTTTCAAGATGTTTGGTGTTAAAGAAATACCAAACAAATATGTTATGAAGAGATGGACAAAGGATATGGTGCCAAATGAATTAAATGTGAAGTACAATTTAAGGGTGGATGACAAGGATGTGCAACACAAGGCTAAACGGATTGCTCGTGAAATCATCCACACAGGGGAGTATTTGGTTAGCAATTTGATTTCCGACCTTGATTAACTTATTTTAGTGAGGGATCAAATGATGCAGCTTAAAGAGAGAGTTGATCAGAGTCGTATAACCAAGCAACTTGATCCAAAATTTGACCGATTTTCCAAGTTGATTGGTTATCAACAACCAGTAACTAATGCTCCTCCTACTGTCCGTGTGTCGGCTGTTATAAGAAACAAAGGTCGTGGCTGGCATAAAAGGATTAAATCCAAGAAGGAACTAATGATCAGCCGCAAAGGAAAAAGGTCAAGGGCATGTAGTGTATGCAATGAAAAAGGTCATGATATTCGGACTTGTGAGATACTGAAAGGCAAACAACAAGGCAAACAGCAAAAGAAGAAGATGAAGCGCGTCCAGATTGAAAAAGATCCCAGAGACAAAGACAACGAGGTCGAAGACGATGAAGAGAAAGATGAGTTTGAAGATTACAGTAGTGATGATGGAACTGAAGAAGAAGATTAGTGGGAGGAGGTTTCTGAAGATGATGAGGAAGATTAATTTTTTTTTAAATGTAAATGCGATTTTATACGAAACACATGCGCTTTTATATTCATCTGTTTATATCGTTTTTTCATGCGATTTTAGTATATAAACATGCAATTTTATATGCATCAGTTTATAATTAGTTTTACATGCAATTTCACTTTTAGTACATGCGATTTTGAGTTATCTTGTTTTTTTTTTTTTTTGTGACAAAGATGTCTAAATCATTCATGCGATTTTATATTATAATCAAGCATAAGATGTGTTCAAAACATGTACCCAAAATATAAAATAGTTGTTATTGTCTAACACAGCTACAACCATAAAACGATTAAACAGAAATTTAGTTACTTGAAGCAAAGATTTTGTCACGTTCAGCAGAGCTGAACTCCATCTTCTCCTTCACAGTGTTTAGAGCATCTTTCAGGAAAGAGAAGGCTAAGTCATCAGCTCGAGATTGCTCCTTTATGTGATTCAAAGCTGCGTCTCTGAAGTTTGATGGTGGTTCTTCAAGTAGTCTCTCCCACATCTCTTGATTTTTCTTGATTTCTTCAAGAATTTTCCCCTGCACATCAAGAATCAAATAAGAAGAGGTGACATCGGTGCTTATTTCTGTCAACGTGCGAGTTGACAATAGCTCTTTTATTGCAATGTTTTTTATTTTTTCTGAATCTTCAGATGCCATTTTTGTGGGTGTGTTGTGTGTGTTTTTGTATTCTATGTCTTAATATGGAAGGTAGTTACTTGGGTATTTTATATTAAAATAGTAAATTTATTATGTAGGTAGGGTGGTAAGTTCAGTGGTATTTATTGTAAAATTCATCATTACATGTCAAATTACTGTCACATTGGTAATAAATTAAGTTTTTTTTATATAAAATAGTTAATTTTTATTTATTTTAGTTATTAATTCGTGTTTTTTTTTTGCATTTTTTAGGACAAAGTAATTTGAAAGTATTAGCAGCATTTTATTCAAATTCGCGTTTGATTCGAAAACGAATTCGCAAACTTTAAGAAATCTCAAAGATAATTAACTTTTTTTGAAATCACATGTGTAAAAGCATGAATTCGCAAACTATAAGAAATTTCAAAGATTATTAACTTTTTATGAAATCGCATGTGTAAAATCATGAATTCGCACATCATAAAACATCTTAAACATATTACCTTTTTTTTGTAATCACATGTAATGTTATATGATTTTGCATGTCACACCCCAACCGATGGCAGAATCATCGGGGCGCGGCACTGAGCGAAACAGATTGTTCAGAAGTTTCCATAACAACTATAATTACCAATTATTTAAAGCAACACGTCCCATACCATGTCATAAAAGATAACATAATTATTACAGACAAAATCTAGTCAAATTGTTCTGTTCTGACAACTCAGATTTCGTAATACAGACAATTGTTTATTTGTTTCTAGACCTTTCCTAGCCTCGATTTCACAGCAAGCAAAGTATATAAGCATCCTAAGCACCTGTCACATACGTTAAAGTAAAAGTTAATACACATAGTGTAAAGGTGAGCATACAAGTTTAATAGATATAATTGTAACACCCCGTGTTTTCGAATGTCAAAGTCAAAGTCCAAGTCAACTCTGGCTTCTTTGACTGTAATTAGTCATTTTTATGTTTTAATTGTATTATGTGGAGTAAGTGTTGTAATCAAGGAAGAATCGAAGTAATCGAATGTTTTAACACGAACCGATTTACGACTGTGAATAGTAGGAAGTAACAATGCGATAAAGTTAACTAATCAGTAATCAAACCGATCTAACCATCATCGAACTCGAATCTCGAATTACACGAACTTTGGTTGTTGTTTACGTGTGTGTGTGCCTTATGTGTTACCTGCGCGTGTTTACTTTATGTTTTGTGTGGTGACCAATCGAAACTCGAATCGAAACTCGAATGCAATCGAAATCAAATTACGACGAATGGTAACGTAAGGATAGGGTGAAATATAGGTGATTGTATGTTAGATATAGTAGTTGGGACTGAAAGTAATTTGGATAGGAAACTCTACCGTACTCGTATCGTCTTCAATCGAAACCGAAATATCAAAAATCGTCGCACCGAACACTCGAACCACGTTGTGCATCGATCAGGCTGTCAGCCGATCGAACAGCCCAGCCGATCGGACGGACTGTCCGATCGAGCAGGCTGTCCGATCGGGATGCCTGGCCGATCGGCCAGCCCTTTCCTCTTTTGGAGCCTATAAATAGGGCTGTCATTGTCATTCTTTACCACTTTTGGAAAGCTCTGACCGACCAGCTCGTGCTCCCCTTCTTTTCTCAGATTTCTTCCGATTCTGGTAAGTTTTCATCCTAAATCTTGTACTTTCTTGATCAAAACATGCTCCTACACCTTTCTATCTTTCAATTTTTGATTTCTAACCGTGAAATCACCAAGATCTAGGCATTCTTGGGTGATGTCATCATGGTGTTCTTCAAGAACACCATGTTTTGACTTCAATCCACCATGAATAGCTTGGATCTAACCGATTTCCACATAAACAAGCTAAGATCTACCAAAGATCTAAACATTTACATGTTGTGAAGGATTGAAAGAAGGAATTCCAACTTTCTTTCAACTCTTTTACACTCAATGCCTTCAAACTGGTAAAAACGGAGCTTGAGCCAACTCACTAAACACTCTAATGGTTGTGCGGTTCAAGATTCGGATTCTATCCACGAGGTTCACCGACTTCGGGTTAAACGTCAAACCGCCATTCCGAACCGTTCACTGACCGGATTTGGGTGATTCCTGTCCGAGCAGGAGAAACAAGTAAGAACGAAGGTTCCCTGGTTAAGCTCATTGTCAAACTACCTCAATATCACGTCAAATAATCAGAACAGTCAAATGTTAGACGGACAGGCCGACCAGGTCAGGATGCTGGCCGAACGGTTAGGCTGTTCGAACGAACAGCCCAACCGATCGGACATGCCAGCCGATCGATCGGGCCAGCCGACCGACTAGCATATGGCCCTACAACTTTGACAATTTCATGAAGTGTAGTATTGAACGAAAATGATGTTCGATCGAACAGCCGTTTGTCAACATTACTCCTCGGATCATGAGATACTATGCTTCAGCACTTAGTCGATTTTTCAAATTTGTTGGACGTATAGGAATGCCACACGATCGAGCATGATGTTCGATCGAGTATGTTGTTCGATTAAGTGACATCCTGCTGAGGACTACTACTGAAGCTCCTAACCGATCGGTTAAGCCGGTCGATCGAACAGACCGTTCGATCGATCGACCTGAAAGGTAAGAATGCTTCAATGTTCTCAAATACTACAACGAAAACTTCAAAAGTTCAAACCATCATACACAAACACATCCTACTCAAAGGAAGAAACAATCCACTCGAACAGTCCAGCCGATCGAACAGACTGTCCGAACGGATTGTCTAACCGTACGAACATCCCATCCGATCGAACCTGCTGATCAATCGACCAGACTGTTCGACCCACTTACACTTGTTTTCCATTCTACGTGTTATTCATCGTTATGCTATCGAACTGTTCTGGCTAACCCTACTCTCAAGTGCTCCCTTCAATCCATCAATCAATCGCTGTGAGTATACTCGATCCCTTTTTGCTTTTAGCACTTTCGGGTGTTACATACGTTACTTATCAAAATCACTATCGAACACACTACTCAATTATTTGAACGCTAACCGATTCGCATGTATTACGTGACTAAATGAATGCTTGTTGATTGTGTTTACACGTGGAATGCTGTCTACCTGCCTTAACGATGTAGTACTATAGTTTGGACTCAGCACCCGGTTGTTAAGGACAATTACTTGCCTGGATTACGGTGGTAATCATGTATTGCGAACCGTCTCGGATGGTCAACCCGCAGTCATTGGTATCGATAGGTCCATGTCGATAATTAACATGCTTCGTTTTCCTATGTGTACGTGCTGGTTACGCGTAAACTATTCGAACTCTATATGCTATTATCAAACTTGTATGCTCACCTTTACATTATATGTATTGACTTTATTTTAATGTATGTGACAGGTGTTTAAGATGTTTGCTTTCTAGGAAAGCGAGGCTAGAATAAAGCTCTAGAGGCCCCCAACAAATAGTTGTCTGTCAGAAAGAGCAACTAGAGCATAGTTGTCTGTAGATCTTGTCAGACTGGGTCTTTAGGAGCATTTGAACAATATTTATTTGTCTTATTTAAATCTGAGTTGTCAGAGCAGAATATTTGACTAGTTGTTATCTGTAATAATTTGTTTGTTATTTGGGACACGGTATGGGACGTGTTATTTTAAACTGAATAGTGATGATAATTGTTATGGAAACTTCTGGACAATCTGTTTCGCTCAGTGCCATGCCCCGATGATTCCGCCATCGGTTGGGGTGTGACAATAATAGAGTTCGAAATCGTTACGCATAACCAGCACGTACACATTGTAAAATGAGGCATGTTAGTTATCGACATGAAACTATCGATACCAATGACTGCGGGTTGACTGCCCAAGGCAGTTCGTAATGCATGATCACCACTGTGACCCATGTATTTAATTGTCCTTAACAACCCCTGAGTGAACAGGTGTTAAAGTCCAAACTAATAGTACTATCGTTTCTAAGGCAGGTAGACAGCATTCCATGTGTAAACATAACAAACAAGCATTCATTAAGTCACGTATAACATGCGGTAAAAGTTAGCGTTTAAAGTATTGCGTAGTGTGTTTGATGAGATTTAGAATAAGTAACGTATGTAACACCCAAAAGTGCGTAAAGCAAAAAGGGATCGAGTATACTCACAGCGATGATGGATTGAAGGGAGCGCTTAGAGTGAGATTAGCCTGATCAGAACGATAGCATAACGATAAGCGATTCGTAAATGAAAAGAGGTGTCAAGGATCAGACGGTACTCCTGCCACACCCCAACCGATGGCGTAATCATCGGGGCGCGGCACTGAGCGAAACAGATTGTCCAGAAGTTTCCACAACAACTATTATTACAAATTCAGTTAAATGATACGTCCCATACTGTATCCCAAATAAATAAACAAGTTATCATAGAAAGCAACTAGGCAAATAAATTCCGTTCCGACAACTCAGATTCAAATAGTATTACAGCAATTGTTTATCTGCTTCTATACCCCTATTCTGTTGACTTTCTGGCTGTAGTGCCAGAGGACAAGATCTACAGACAACTATGCCTTAGACGCTTGTTCTTGGCAGACAACTATTTGTTGGGGGCTTCTAGAAACTTATTCAAGCCTCGCTTTCCTAGCAAATAAGCATCCTAATTACCTGTCACATACGTTAAAATAAAGTCAATACATAAAATGTAAAGGTGAGCACACAAGTTTAATAATAGCATATAGAGTTCGAATAGTTTGCGCATAACCAGGCACGTACACAGAGGAAAACGATGCATGTTAATTATCGACATGGGACCATCGATACCAACGATTGCGGGTTGACCGTCCGAGACGGTTCGCAATACATGATTACCACCGTAATCCATGCAAGTAATTGTCCTTAACAACCCCCGTGTGAACGGGTGCTGAGTCCAAACTATAGTACTATGTTGCTAAGGCAGGTAGATAGCATTCCACGTGTAAACATAATAAACAGCATTCATTTCGTCAAGTAGCACATGCAATTTGGTTAGCGTTCAAATAGTTTGTGTTTGATTGTGATTTGATAGGTAACGTATGTAACACCCAAAAGTGCTAAAAGCAAAAAGGGATCGAGTATACTCACAGTGATTGATTGTGGATTGAAGGGAGCGCTGAGAGTAAGATTAGCCTGAATAGTTCGATAGCACAACAATAAGTAAAGCGGAAAGGTAAACAAGTGTAAATGGATCGAATGGGCAGGTCGATCGAACGGCAGGTTCGATCGAACGGGCTGTTCGGTCGGCTGGTATGTCTGGTTGGACAGTCCTGTTCGATCGGCCGGTAGGCTCGATCGGCTGGGCCATTCGAGTGGATTGTTTCTTCCTCTGGTGTGTTTGTGTTTGGGGATTTGAACTTTTGAAGTTTTCGTTGTAGTATATGAGAACACTGAAGTGTTCTTACCTTTCAAGTCGATCGATCGAACGGTTCGTTCGATCGGCTAGCTCACTCGATCGGCTAGAAACTTCAGAATCGGTCCTCAACTGAATGTCACTCGATCAAACAGTCTGTTCGATCGGCTGGCATTCCCTACTACGAACGAGTTGTGAAAACGATTAAGTGTTGAAGCATAGTATCTCATGATCCGAACAGTAATGTTCACCCATCGAGTGACATATTCGATCGAACACTACTTCGTCAATACTATACTTCAAAAGTTTGGAAAGGTGAGACGCCATGTGCTAGCCGATCGGCTGGCCCGGTCGATCGGCTGGTGTGTCCGATCGGCTGGGCTATTCGATCAGCCTAGCCGTTCGGCCAGCAGTCTGACCCGGTCGGCCTTTCGTCTAACACTTGGTTGGCTGGTTACTTGTTATTATATCGAGGTAGTTTGATAATGAGTTGAACTATGACACCTTCGTCCTTACTTGTCTCTTCGGCTCGGACAGGAATCACCCAAATCCGTCCGTTGAGCAGTTCGGAACGTCGGCTTAGAGTTTAACCCAAAATCGGTGAACCTTTTATATAGAATCCGAATCTTGAACCTTTTAATTTGTTAGAATGATTAGTTAGCCGGTTCAACCTCTGTTTCTATCGGTTTGAAGGCATTGAGTGTAAAAGAGTTGAAAGAAAGTTGGGATTCCTTCTTTCCATCCTTCACAACTTGTGGATGTTTAGATCTTTGATAGATCTTAACTTGTTTATGTGGAAATCGGTTAGATCTAAGCTAATCATAGTCGAATGAGGCCAAAACATGATGTTCTTCAAGAACACCATGATGACATCACCCAAGAACACTTAGATCTTGGTGATTTCACGGTTAGAATCCAAGTTTTGAAAGATAGAAAGGTGTAGAATCAAGTAATGATAAAAAACGTACAAGAATTAGAGTGAAAACTTACCGGGATTGAGAGAAATCTGAGAAAAGGTGAAGAAGATAGCTGGTTCGGTCAGAGCTTTCCAAAAATGGAAAGTATGACAATGACAGCCCTATTTATAGGCTTCAAAAGAGGAAAGTGGCAACCGATCAGCCAGGAGCTCCGATCGAGTGGGCTGCTCGATCGGCTGGCAAGATCCTAGCCGATCGGCTGGCCTGTTCAGTCCGGATGCTTCCTGTTCGATCCGCGACCCACTTCGAGTATTTTGCGACGATTTTCGACGTTTCGATTTCGATGGACGCTGATACAAATACGATTGGGTTCCTAGTCAAATTACTTTTAATCCCAACCACTATATCTATATACAAGCATCTACTTTTGGCGTTTCGATGTCGGTTTCGATTGAGTTCGATTGCCTTTCGAGTTTCGATTCGATTTTCGATTGATTTGCTTGAATACCATACCCAACATAAAGTAAACACGCACAAGTAACACATAAGGCACACACACACGTTTAACAATACCAAAATTCGCATAATTCGAGTCTCGAGTTCGATGATTGTTAGATCGGTTTGATTACTGATTAGTTAACTTTATCGCATTGTTACTTCCTACTATTCACAGTCGTAGATCGGTTCGCTTTAAAACACATTCGATTACTTCGATTCTTGCTGATTACAACACTTACTTCACATAATACAACTAAAACATAAAATCGACTATCTATAGTCAAAGAAAGTCAAAGTTGACTTGGACTTTGACTTTGACTTTGACATTCGAAAACACGGGGTGTTACAGCCTCCCCTTGTTTAGGGAATTTCGTCCCGAAATTAGGCTCGAAGGCTACACAACGTCGTGATTTACCAATTTGATGCTTTAGATCTATTTATTTAAACAGCTGCGGGTACTTGGCCTTCATGTCGCTTTCGAGTTCCCAAGTGAACTCCGCGCCTCGTTTGCCTTCCCATCGGACCTTCACGATCGGGATGCGAGAGCGCCTGAGCTGCTTGGTTTGGCGATCCATGATTTCGACAGGCTTTTCCACAAAGTGTAACGTTTCGTTGACCTGAAGATCGTCGAGCGGTACGATTAGATCATGATCAGCAAGGCATTTTCAGAGGTTAGAGACGTGGAAAGTCGGGTGGACGTTACTAAGTTCCTCCGGTAGTTTGAGTCTGTAGGCGACTTTTCCGATTCTTTCCAGAATCCTAAAAGGTCCAACATATCGAGGCGCTAGTTTCCCTTTCTTGCCGAATCGAACTACACCCTTCCAAGGTGATACCTTTAGGAGTACGTAGTCACCAACGGCGAATTCCAGGGGCTTGCGTCTTTTATCGGCGTAACTTTTCTATCTGTTCCGAGCTTTTACCAAGTTGTCTCTTATCTGGTGGATTTTGTCAGTTGTTTATTGTAGAATCTCGGGACCGGTTAGTTGCGAGTGACCGATCTCGTGCCACACAATAGGCGATCGACATCTTCTACCATACAAAGCCTCGAAGGGTGCCATTTGGATGCTGGCATGATAGCTGTTATTGTACGAGAATTCCACCAATGGCAGGTGTGTGTTCCAACTACCACCAAAATCTATAACATACGCTCGGAGCATGTCTTCAAGAGTACG
This sequence comes from Helianthus annuus, assembly GCF_002127325.2. Taxonomy (NCBI): domain Eukaryota; kingdom Viridiplantae; phylum Streptophyta; class Magnoliopsida; order Asterales; family Asteraceae; genus Helianthus; species Helianthus annuus. The sequence continues at coordinate 22,123,427 of NC_035439.2, read as the reverse complement.
GATCGTTCTTTCAGTTTGTCCGTCGGTCTGAGGATGGAATGCAGTACTCAGATTAAGCGACGTACCAAGGGCCGCCTGAAACGTTTCCCACAATCGCGAAGTGAACCGAGCGTCACGATCTGAAATGATATCACGAGGCGTACCATGATTACAAATGATCTCGTCGGTGTAGATTTGGGCTAGTCGTTCCACCTTGTAGTCTTCTCGTATCGGAAAAAAGTGGGCTGACTTCGTGAGACGATCAACTATGACCCAAATACTGTCGTGACCTGATGGCGTGGGCGGGAGTTTCGTTATGAAATCCATAGCTATACTCTCCCATTTCCATATAAGTATCGGCGGTTGTTCGAGTAAGCCAGAAGGTCTTTGATGTTCAGCCTTGACTCTTGCGCAAGTTAAACAGCTTCCAACGTAAAGAGCGATATCCCTTTTCATACCCGGCCACCAGTACTTATAACGAAGATCCTGGTACATCTTGTCTGCACCGGGATGAATAGAATATCGGGACTTGTGGGCTTCGTTCATGATAATCTTTCGCAAATCGGTCCCCCTAGGGATCCAAATTCGGTCCAGATAATAGAATATCCCATCCGATTTGCTTACTAACTGAGCTCCGTCGTGATAGATTCTTTCTCTCTTCAATGTACGCTCGTTAAAGCAAGCATGTTGGGCTTCGCGGATAAGGGTTTCGAGGTTATGCTGGGCTTGGATGTTTCGGGTACTGAGCACGTAACTCTTTCTGCTAAGCGCGTCAGCAACCACATTCGCCTTGCCTGGGTGATAACGAATCTCACAGTCGTAATCGTTGAGAAGTTCTACCCATCGGCGTTAACGCATATTAAGCTCTCTCTGATTAAAGATGTGTTGTAAACTCCTGTGATCAGTGTAGATCGTACACTTAGTGCCATACAGGTAGTGTCGCCAGATCTTCAATGCAAAGACAACCGCGCCTAGCTCGAGGTCGTGGGTTGTATAGTTCTTCTCGTGGATCTTGAGCTGACGAGATGCGTAGGCTATAACCTTGTCTCGCTGCATAAGAACACAGCCGAGACCAAGGTTAGAAGCATCACAGTAGACAATGAAGTTGTCGCTTCCGTCGGGCAGCGTAAGAATCGGTGCATTGCACAGCATATGCTTAAGGGTTTGAAAGGCAGTCTCTTGTGCGTTTCCCCACACAAAAGGCTTGTCCTTATGAGTAAGAGCAGTAAGTGGCACAGCGATCTTGGAGAATCCTTCAATGAATCGTCGATAATAGCCCGCTAGTCCGAGAAAAGAACGAACTTCAGACGGGTTCTTAGGCGTAATCCAGTTTTTGACAGCTTCAATCTTCGCAGGATCGACATGGATACCCCGACTATTCACTATGTGACCCAGAAATTGAACCTCCTCCAACCAGAATTCGCACTTGGAGAACTTGGCGTAGAGTTGGTTCCCCTGGAGTAACTCGAGAACCAAACGTAGATGTTGCGCATGTTCGGCTTTCAATTTGGAATAAATCAAGACATCGTCAATGAACACGATGACGAAACGGTCAAGATAAGGCTTACACACACGATTCATTAGATCCATAAAAACTGCGGGTGCGTTGGTTAGACCAAAGGGCATAACTACAAATTCGTAATGGCCATAACGGGTTCGAAAAGCAGTTTTAGGTATGTCTTCCTCTTGAATCCGTAGCTGATGATATCCTGAACGTAGATCGATCTTAGAGAAGCATGCTGCACCTTGTAGCTGATTAAACAAATCGTCAATTCGGGGTAAGGGGTATCGGTTCTTGATGGTTAGCTTATTCAATTCCCGATAGTCGATGCACATCCGGAACGATCCGTCCTTCTTTTTAACGAAAAGGACTGGCGCGCCCCAAAGAGAGGTGCTTGGGCGAATAAAGCCTTTTCGAGTAATTCCTGGAGTTGGTTCGAGAGTTCCCTCATTTCGGATGGAGCGAGTCGATAAGGGGCTTTGGAGACGGGGTTAGCTCCACGAATGAGGTCGATACGGAAGTCGATATCATGACTTGGTGGTAGTCCGGGAAGATCGTCAGGGAACACCTGAGGAAATTCACGAACCACTGGAACGTCTGCGACTTCAGCTTTCTTTTTCTTTCCCTTCTCCGCTACTACAATGTTGGCCAAGAAAGCTTGGTATTCCTTGCGGAGATACTTGCTGGCTTGAATACACGACATAAGCTTGAGACCTTTCGACGCTGTTTCACCGTACACACATAGAAGATCACCATTCGCGAGTGAGAATCAAATCATCTTTTCGAAGCACACAACTTCAGCATGGTTTTCACGAAGAAAGTCCATGCCTATAATGACATCAAAGCTTCCGAGTTGCATCGGAATAAGGTCGATTGGGAAGATGTGATTGTTGAGTTCGAGAGTACAATCACGGAGTACTGAATTAACGGCAATAGTTCTTCCTGTAGCAACTTCGACTTCGAATGACGAGGATAGATAAGAGCGCTTACGACTAAGTAGCTTCTCGAATTCAAATGACACAAAGCAGTTATCGGCTCCAGTATCAAACAAACATGATGCATAAATACCATTCACAAGGAACGTACCATTAACCACGTTGTTATCCGCCTGAGCCTGACGGGCGTTGATGTTGAAGGTTCGGGCATGGGCTGCTTGCTGCTGTTGCTGAGGCTGCTGTTGTTGCTGCTGGGGCTCTTGCTTAACCACCCTGTTCAGGCACCTGTTTGCAAAGTGGTTAGGGTCACCACATGCAAAGCAGACTCGAGCATTGACTGCTGGTGCTTGAGCTGCTTGTTGGCCTTGAGGGGCAGGGAGTAGAGCTTGGTTGGCAATAGCTTGAACTGGGGCTTGACGAGGACCATAGCGACAGTTCGCAGTGAAATGACCGTAGAGGTTGCAGTGAGCACAAAAACGACAAGCTAGACCCACTGGATGATGATACGAACATGTCGGGCAGAGTGGGTGAGGGCCTGTGTATGCACGCTTTGCTGGCGGTGCATTGATCACTGGAGCTGAGCGCTGGTGCTGCTGCTGTTGAGCTGGTACGGCTTGTAGAGGAGTAGCAGTGGTTGCGGCAGCACAGCTCTTGTTGCTGGAGCTGTTATTGTTGTTCTTCTTCTTCCTTCTTGAAGACTTGGAGGTTTGAGCAGACGAGTCGGTGGGTGTTGCAGTGGCTTGATGCAGAGACTTGGTTGGCTTATCCCAGAAACCAGCCTTTACTCGCTTATCATTGATCTCAGCGGCGAGTAGGTAGGTTTCTTCGATCGTTGCTGGCTTGGCGGCGTGAACAAAGTCGGCTACACAGTCGGGCAGGGCTCGAATGTACTTCTTGATGGCTTGATCTGAGGTCTTGACTTGATCAGGACAGATGATGCTGAGCTGCTTGAAGCGAGCAGTGAGAGCAGCGTTGTCTCCATCCTTCTGCTTGATTCCCCAGAACTCGTCCTCTAGCTTTTGGCGTTCATGAGGAGGGCAGAATTCTTCGATCATAATCGCCTTCAACTCCTTCCATGATAGCCCGTAAGCTGCATCATTTCCGCGCTTGTTTCGTTCGGCCGTCCACCAGTCTAGAGCACGGGACTGGAAGACGCCTGTAGCATTGAGGGTGCGGAGGTGTTTAGGACATCCGCTCTGGCGTAGAGTGACTTCGACTGAGTCGAACCAGTGAAACATGGCTGTTGGACCATCTTCGCCAGTGAACTCTTTTGGTCCGCATGCTTTGAACTGCTTGAAGCTGAAAGCAGCCCTGCTTGAATCCTTAGGGAATTCAGCTCGAGATTCTTCTGACGACTTACTAGCGTTTTCATACACCTCACTCACAGCTTTCGCCACGGTTTTGGAGATGATCGCAGCGAGGCGTCGGTCTCTCTTCTAGAAACTTATTCAAGCCTCGCTTTCCTAGCAAATAAACATCCTAATTACCTGTCACATACGTTAAAATAAAGTCAATACATAAAATGTAAAGGTGAGCACACAAGTTTAATAATAGCATATAGAGTTCGAATAGTTTACGCATAACCAGGCACGTACACAGAGGAAAACGATGCATGTTAATTATCGACATGGGACCATTGATACCAACGACTGCGAGTTGACCGTCCGAGACGGTTCGCAATACATGATAACCACCGTAATCCATGCAAGTAATTGTCCTTAACAACCCCCGTGTGAACGGGTGCTGAGTCTAAACTATAGTACTATGTTGCTAAGGCAGGTAGATAGCACTCCACGTGTAAACATAATAAACAGCATTCATTTAGTCAAGTAGCACATGCAATTTGGTTAGCGTTCAAATAGTTTGTGTTTGATTGTGATTTGATAGGTAACGTATGTAACACCCAAAAGTGCTAAAAGCAAAAAGGGATCGAGTATACTCACAGTGATTGATTGTGGATTGAAGGGAGCGCTGAGAGTAAGATTAGTCTGAATAGTTCGATAGCACAACAATAAGTAATGCGGAAAGGTAAACAAGTGTAAATGGATCGAATGGGCTGGTCGATCGAATGGCAGGTTCGATCGAACGGGCTGTTCGGTCGGCTGGTATGTCTGGTTGGACAGTCCTGTTCGATCGGCCGGTAGGCTCGATCGGCTGGGCCATTCGAGTGGATTGTTTCTTCCTCTGGTGTGTTTGTGTTTGGGGATTTGAAATTTTGAAGTTTTCGTTGTAGTATATGAGAACAGTGAAGTGTTCTTACCTTTCAAGTCGATCGATCGAACGGTTCGTTCGATCGGCTAGCTCACTCGATCGGCTAGAAACTTCAGAATTGGTCCTCAACTGAATGTCTTCGATCGGCTGGCATTCCCTACTACGAACGAGTTGTGAAAACGATTAAGTGTTGAAGCATAGTATCTCATGATCCGAACAGTAATGTTCACCCATCGAGTGACATATTCGATCGAACACTACTTCGTTAATACTATACTTCAAAAGTTTGGAAAGGTGAGACGCCATGTGCTAGCCGATCGGCTGGCCCGGTCGATCGGCTGGTGTGTCTGATCGGCTGGGCTGTTCGATCAGCCTAGCTGTTCGGCCAGCAGTCTGACCTGGTCGGCCTTTCGTCTAACACTTGGTTGTCTGGTTACTTGTTGTTATATCGAGGTAGTTTGATAATGAGTTGAACTATGACACCTTCGTCCTTACTTGTCTCTCCGGCTCGGACAGGAATCACCCAAATCCGTCCGTTGAGCGGTTCGGAACGTCGGCTTAGAGTTTAACCCAAAATCGGTGAACCTTGTATATAGAATCCGAATCTTGAACCTTTTAACTTGTTAGAATGATTAGTTAGCCGGTTCAAGCTTCGTTTCTATCGGTTTGAAGGCATTGAGTGTAAAAGAGTTGAAAGAAAGTTGGGATTCCTTCTTTCAATCCTTCACAACTTGTGGATGTTTAGATCTTTGATAGATCTTAACTTGTTTATGTGGAAATCGGTTAGATCTAAGCTAATCATAGTCGAATGAGGCCAAAACATGATGTTCTTCAAGAACACCATGATGACATCACCCAAGAACACTTAGATCTTGGTGATTTCACGGTTAGAATCCATGTTTTGAAAGATAGAAAGGTGTAGAATCAAGTAATGATCAAAAACGTACAAGAATTAGAGTGAAATCTTACCGGGATTGAGAGAAATCTGAGAAAAGGTGAAGAAGATAGCTGGTTCGGTCAGAGCTTTCCAAAAATGGAAAGTATGACAATGACAGCCCTATTTATAGGCTTCAAAAGAGGAAAGTGGCAACCGATCAGCCAGGAGCTCCGATCGAGTGGGCTGCTCGATCGGCTGGCAAGATCCTAGCCGATCGGCTGGCCTGTTCGATCCAGATGCTTCCTGTTCGATCCGCGACCCACTTCGAGTATTTTGCGACGATTTTCGACGTTTCGATTTCGATGGACGCTGATACGAATACGATAGGGTTCCTAGTCAAATTACTTTTAATCCCAACCACTATATCTACATACAAGCATCTACTTTTTGCGTTTCGATGTCGGTTTCGATTGAGTTTGATTGCCTTTCGAGTTTCGATTCGATTTTCGATTGATTTGCTTGAATACTATACCCAACATAAAGTAAACACGCACAAGTAACACATAAGGCACACACACACGTTTAACAATACCAAAATTCGCATAATTCGAGTCTCGAGTTCGATGATTGTTAGATCGGTTTGATTACTGATTAGTTAACTTTATCGCATTGTTACTAAATACTATTCACAGTCGTAGATCGGTTCACTTTAAAACACATTTGATTACTTCGATTCTTGCTGATTACAACACTTACTCCACATAATACAACTAAAACATAAAATCGACTATCTACAGTCAAAGAAAGTCAAAGTTGACTTGGACTTTGACTTTGACTTTGACATTCGAAAACACGGGGTGTTACAACTCTGATCGGACGACACTCCGATCGGGTGGCCGGTCGATCGGGTGACAATCCGCTCGGACAATCATCCGATCGAGTGACCTTTCGAGTGGATTGTTTCCTCCTTTGGGAAGGATGGGTTTGTGTATGATGGCTTGACTTTTGAAGTTTTTGTTGTAGCATTTTGAAAACATAGAAGTATCTCTACCTTTCATGTCGATCGATCGAACGACCGTTCGATCTGGCGACAATCCGGTAGGTTGGACACTTAGTGAGAACAAGTTCACAGCAGTTTGGCACTCGATCAGATTGTAGTTCGATCGGGTGGCAGTCCGCTTGTATTGAACATGTTTGAAAATTGTTTAAGTGTTGAGGTCTAAACATCACATAGTCGAGTGGCAATCCGATCGGGTGACAATCCGATCGGACAGCAATTCGTTCAATGTTCAAACCTTAAATGTTGGAAATGAAAGTTAAGTGTGGGACCCAAGGTGCAAGCCGATCGGGTGGCAACCCGATCGGGTGACAATCCGATCGGATAGCAGCCCGATCGGGCGACACTCCGTCCTGGTCGGCCTGATCGTCTTCTTCCTTGGTTGTTTTGATAGTTTTGAAATTTTATCGAGATGATTTGATAACGTGCTGAACAACAGAAACCTCGTCCACACTTGGTAATCTGATCGGACAGGAACTACCCAAATCCGACCAGTTAACTGTTCGAGACGGTGTTTCATGTTTAACCCGAAATCGGTAATCTCATGGATAGAATCCAAATCTTGAACCAACACTTCGACAAGAGAGAGTAGAAGATCAGAACGAGCTCCGATTCTATCAATTTTGAGTGCATTGAGTGTAAAAGAGTTGAAAGAAGGCTGGAAAACCATCTTTCAATCACTTTCACCTTGAATATGTTCAGATTTATGAAAGATCTTTGTTTATTTGTGTGGAAATTGTTCAGATCTAAGTTGTTCTTGGTGGATTGAAGTCAAAACATGAAGTTCATAAGAACACCATGATGACATCATCCTAGAACACCTCAAATCTAGTGATTTCTCGGTTAAAAGTTAAGATTCAAAAGATAGAAAGGTGTAGGAGTGCATGTAGATTACGAAAATACAAGATTTAGATGGAAAACTTACAAGAATCGCGAGAGATCTGAAGAAAAGCGAGCTGGAACGAGTGAGAGGGAGAGAGTGCTGTCAACATCAAATGATGTTGACATGAGTGGTATTTATAGGCTTTCCATAAAAGGAAAGGGGGAAAAAGGCTGGTCGATCGGGTGGTAACCCGATCGGGTGGCTGCTCGATCGAGTAGCACCTCGATCGGGTGGCAGCCCGATCGGGTGACAGCTCGATCGGCTGGCCACTCGATTGGAGGGCACGACGCGATGAGTTTTGCGATTTCGATTCGCGTGTTGAGCGTTGCGATGCGATAGAGTTTCCTATTCAAATTACTTTTAATCTCAACTACTATATCTAACATACAATCATTCTAAATAACTTGCGTTTAGTGTTTGCGATTTGATTGCGGTTGCGTTTCGATTAATCACCACACATAAACATAAGTAAACATGCACAAGTAACACATAATAGACACACACACGTAAAACAATATCCAGAACACATAATTCGAGTTGCGAGCGCGATTGCGATAAGCGATAAAGCGATAAACAGCGATGAATATCGATAAATAGCGAATAAACCTCGATCCTTAATAAATACTTCACATAATACAACTAACATAAACAATTAACTAGGTTAACTACAAGTCAAAGAAGTCAAAACAGGAATTGAGCAAGGAGTGACAGATCGCAATTAGCAATCTTTTCTTCCTTTGACTTCAATCTTGACTTTGGCTTTGACTTTCGAAACACGGGGTGTTACATCGCAAACTTTACAAAAAACACAACCTTTCTTTTTGTCTGAAATGTTTTTCGCACGTTTAATATGTATTTCGCATTTTTTATTAGATTTTCATCCTGCATCATCTTCTTCGATAGATGGTCTATCGATTTGTTTCAGTTCTAAACTTCCAAATTCAGCAGAAGTTCAATTCACAGAAGGAGTTGGTGAATAAGAATCGATCGATTTTTGTTTACTTGTTGGATTTTCGAATACGATTTTGAACAAGAATCTTACGGTATGATTTTGAGGTTTTGTTTGCTGATTATCAGGGGTTTTTTATTTCGTAATGGACGATTTTAACCTTGGCTATTTCATATATATATTTTTTAATTTGATTAATTTAATAGTTAAGCACGGGGTTTAATTGAGATGATCTGACTGTTGTGGTTATAGTGTACGTAATGTACGATTAGGCATATATTGTATGATAACCGGCCTCTCTCTCTATATATATATGGCAAGGACAAATCGAAAACCTCCTTGAGATAAAGAAACTCTGAAAACCATATATCTACCCTTGATTAATTGCTATGGATGGTTGTGATAAATTTCTGTAAAAAGTGATATCACTTTACTAAAATAATATCAAAAAGTACAATAAAGGTAATATGGGAATAAAAAAATTTGTTGTTTTCAAATCACTGACAATCATAAAAAAAAAATTCATGTGTACTCCATTTTTTCATTTTCTATATCCTCTCTCATACTTTTTATAACTAGATACAAATTATTTCTATAACACAAATTTTATAAATGTAACATACATTTTTAAATGTAACATATTTTATTTCTGTAACAGGCATTTAAATTTCATAAAAATTCTGATAACATGTAACATGCACTTTATTTCTGCAACAAACACAAAAAAATGTAACAACGCACTCTATTTTTACAGTAATATAAAAAAAATGTTAACTATATCATTTATGTTGCATAAATGTAACATACATTTTTACATGATTAGGTACAAGTTATTTATGTAACACAAAAAATGTAACAACGTGTTTTATTTCTGTAACAGGCACTTAAATTTCATAAAAAATCTAATAACATGTAACAATGCACTTTATTTTCGTAACAACACAAAAAATATAACAACGCACTCTATTTTTACAATAATATGAAAAAATGTAACAACGCACTTTACAATTATTTTTATAACACGTAAAATGTAACAACCATTTTTTGCTTCAATTGTTACATTTCTAGGACCCGGTTACGTAGTGTTACATAAAAAATGTCTAGATCTTGGACAGGGGCGATGCTTTGAATGGGCCGGGAGGGGCGCCCGACCCCCCGAACTTTTCGGCCAGTAGTGTTATATATGTAGTTTTCGTATAGAAATTTTTAGGTGTATATGTTTTCGACCCTCGGTTCTATAGAAATTTTTGAGTATATACGTTTTCGACCCCCCCGTAAAAAATTTCAAGCTTCGCCACTGATCTTGGAGGTTCGTAACTAAGACGCAAAGAATTGTTATGAGAATTGTTATATCAAATATAAACTTCATTAACAATAATCCAACATAAGTAATGTAACTAGCAATGTTACAAAATGTATATAAAAATATAACTCATTAACAAGAATCCAATAACAACAGATTTTTTAGATTCAATAATCATAACAATAAACAAGAAAAGTAACTTAGATTTTAATCCAATACATAGGAACTTAAATCAAATTGTTTCCATTTTTCAAATCTGAAAACAAATTTTAAACAAAAAAAATGATAAAATCGGTAATAAAAAAACAACATATCCAGAAAATAAGAAATTAAAAACATTCATCTTCTTGAATAAAAAATAGAAAAAAAGTTGTAGATCTACAAAACATAAAAAAATAAGATATACAAAACACAAAAATTGCAAATCTGAAAAAAAAAACTGAAAACAAACATACTTATGGATCTGTAGGATCTTTTAGATCTAGAACATCATGTTCAACATCGAACATCTTTTGGATCATCTTCAACATCGAACCGTCGTCTAAAACATCATCTTCAACATTGAACATCTTCAACCGGATCTTGAGCATCTTTTAGATCCGGTAGAATCTTTCCGGAGCATCTTCAACCGGAGCATCTGGAGCATCTTCAACCATCATATAAAACATCATCGTTTGGATCTGGATCATCTTTTGATTCGGAGCATCTTTTTGGTTCGGAGCATCTGGATGATGATCTTTTGATGTCCATATGTAGCCATGGAACCAAACCACCATGTGATCCAAGTGTCAACCACAACCACCGTCACCTCCACGACTCAAACCGGCTTGAACTCCGCCATTTGAACCGAAACCACTGACCACCTAGACACCGTCATCAATCTCGTTGTTTTCAACTACTATTATTGTCCTTGTTTTGTTGAGATTTTGTTGATACAATCATGGTATTTGATAAAATGCAATTAGATCGAAAGAAGAAATTGAGGTGAAAAAGCATGAGTTTTGCTTTAGGAATAAGAGAGAGAGAGAGAGAGAGAGAGAGAGAGATAAAGGAAAGGAATAAGGAGAACATGTCTCTTGCAAATGGAAAAAAAGGAGTTGATGAGATTAAATCTCTTTAAAATGTGTGGAATGTGCAAAAAGAAAAAAAATAGAAAAAGAAAATGAAAAAAATTAATACAAGTTCACCTATTTAATGCAAAAGTAATGTGTAACAAAAAAGTGTCAGCCATTCTTATGTACACACAAAAATTGTTCCTATAATACCCTTCTGCGCATATGTAACAATGGACATGTGGCTTAACCTTGTCCATATAAAGAATTTTCTTAGTTTTCTGAATCGGGGTGGGTTTTCTCATTTTAATTAGCCTATATATATATATATATATATATATATATATATATGTATAGAAAGTATATTGTACATTACGGCTTAACGTACTTCACGTACAACAACATGCGTGATTTGTTCTATAACATGCGTGATTATTGTTTTCAATATGCGTGATTATTGTGTTTCAACATGCGTGATTTTGGATTTTTGAGTTATAATGTGCGTGATTTTAAAATGAACGTGCGTAATTACCTGTCGTACGTGATATACGTTAAGCCGTAATGTACGTTAACCTTCCTCTCTCTCTCTCTTTCTCTCTCTCTCTCTCTCTATATATATATATATATATATATATATATATATATATATATATAATGTCTGCCATACAAGAAACTAAAATTGCAAACTTGCTTGCCAACAACGACAAGTTTATATTACTTGCTTAACTACGTTAATGTCAAAATTACTTTTACGACTACACTGCAACGTCCGAGACACTCTTTTTTAGGGGTGTGCACGGTTCGGTTCGGTTCGGTTTTTGGGTAAAATCAAAACCGAAACCGAAATGTCGGTTTTCGGGTTTTAAAAACCGTTCGGTTTCGGTTTTTTTCGGTTTCGGTTTTTCGGTTTTTACGTCGGTTCGGTTCGGTTTTCCGGTTATTTCGGTTTTTGGAACAAAATTATGTAAGATTCAAAAAATAAAAAGTATAAATTATATTATAACAATCTTTTTATATGTTTACATTTAATTTATTATAGTTAACCTCTTTAATTAATATTGTTTACATAAACCTAACCTTCTAATCTTTTTTTATGTTTCTTCAAAGTTTTTATTAAATTTTGTTATATCTTATAGGTAATAATAAATCATTTCAGTTATAATGTTTTTATTATAAACACTTAACATTCAAGAATAAAATTAACATTTTCTACTAGCATTGGGCTAAACACTTAAACAATTTAAACTTAAACATAAAAATATATGGATTGTAACTTATCGGTTCGGTTCGTTTTTTTCGGTTATTGAAAAAGTTTATCCGAAAACCGAACCGAAATTTTCGGTTATTAAAAATCCGAAAACCGAACCATCGGTTTTTGTTTCAGTTCGGTTTTTTCGGTTCGGTTATTTCGGTTATTCGGTTACGGTTCGGTTATTTCGGTTTTCTTGCTCACCCCTACTCTTTTTTATCTATGTCTAATGACGTTAATGTCACGAAGTAACATGTGTAACAAGGTAAAAAACGCGTAATGTTACGTGCACGCACTACACGTTAATGACATCATTGTGTCGGGTGAAACAAATTCAATAACGCGGCGTAGCCGTCGCAACACGCTGCACGGGTCAAAATCCTAGTAATAATGATTTCTAAATCATTATAAATTATAAAAAAATGTTGAGTATTAATAAATGTAAAAGGTATGAGGTGGAAATGTAAATATTAGTAAGGTTTTTAGGGTTGAAGGTAAAATAAGTATTTTTAATACGTTTATCAAATTTTGATGTGACCGACTAGACATATTGTATACAGTTACAATAACAAGTTTGGTGTACAGTGGCAACTTTTTTTTGTCATTTTGTGACATGTTTATGTTTACAGTAAACTGTCATTTTGGTCCCTGAGATTTGGTCACTTTTGCCACTTTAGTCTAAATTTGAAACCTTTTGCATCTGGGTCCCTGTGGTTTATTTTTTTTTTTTTTTGCCATTTTGGTCCAAAAATGAAATCAACTCATATTTCTCAAATTAAATCCTGTTTTTTGTCCTTTTCCCCATGGGCAAAATGGTCATTATGAGTTTTATTATAACAAATTATTAATTATTATTATAAAATTAATTAACCTATCTCTAAACTTACTCTCTCCCCCTTTCTCTCTCTCCTTCTCTCTAACACCACCGCCACCATGAACTCCACCACCGCCACCTCCTCCCCCTTACTCTCCAACCCCAACTCCTCCTCCCTTATCATATTCTCCTTTATCGGATCCTCCCGCTCGATCCAAGCTCTCGACCTCCGTATCTCAATCTCCACCAGCTCAACCCGACCTGACCCACCCAACCCAGACCCTGGGGTATAACCCATCTGTTTCAACATCTTGAACCCAATGTTGGATTGAGGTATTGCTGATTCTAAGCTAGCTAGGGTTTGTTCATCCTCTTGTGCTTGTTTAATTTCTCACTTTTGTTTTCTTTGTTGTTGCCAATTTAGGGTTTTTTGTCTCTTCTTTGAAGGCCCTAAACTAGTTGATTTACTACTGCTACTGGTGTTATAAACCTGATACCAATTGAAAAGTTAGGGTTTTGAAAGTTGAAACATATGGTTTTTTATGTGTGTGAAAAAGGTTACCTTTTTTTCCTGGAAGGTTTGTGGAGGTTTCCAGTTGGGAAGATCGAAACTTTGAGAGGTCACCCATGTAATCATCATCTTCATCCGCCATTAATACATGCAAGTTCTCGATTTTTTGTCGGTAATTATGCTGCAAACTATGATGAAACCCTAGGGCTAGTTTACTAGATTTGCTGGATTTGTGGTGAGAAGGGGAGGAGGTGGCGGTGGTGTTAGAGATAGAAAGAGAGATAGAGAGAGAGGGGGGGGGGGGAAGAGTAAGTTGAGAGAGGGGTTAATTAATTTTATAATTTTAATTAATAATTTGTTATATCAAAACTCACAATGACCATTTTCCCTTGGGGAAAAGGACAAAAACCATGATTTAATTTGAGAAATATGAGCTGGTTTCATTTTTGGCCAAAATTTCAAAAAAATGAAACCACAGGGACCCAGATGCAAAAGGTTTCAAATTTGGAATAAAAGTGGCAAAAGTGACCAAACATCAGGGACCAAAATGGCAGTTTACTATTATGTTTATGTATATTTACCCTTCAACTTTCAGTATTGACACTTATAACCCTTCAACTTTTTACACACTTTGTAATCGAGTTTTACGTGCTTATTGTTATGCACGTGTCGCTATAAAGTTAAGTTGATTTACGTTTCGACGTAAGCTCTTTTTGGAAACCACTCAAATCAAATATAATATGTTTTCGTGCTTATTTTTATATATGTTTTCAGATGGTCTAAGTTTTGACATAAATTTGGTTCGAAAACGAGTCACGTTAAGTATAATACGTTTTCATTTGACGGTATAAATTCAAGTTGCTTTACTTTTCAACGTCGCTGCAACATGCTCTACCATTCTTTAACTTAAAAGAACATTATATTCTTGTGGGCTTATGCTTATTTACGTGTCAGTGTAAATTTAAGTTGGTTTACATTTCGACATAAGTTTCTTTCAAAAAATAAGTCATATAATAAGTTGTTGTGTTTATTTTTATATATGTTTTCGGTTGGTCTACGTGTTAACATAAATCTTAATCAGAAAAGAGTCGGGTCAAATATAATATGTTTTCATTAGACGTATAAATTTGAGTTATTTCACGTTTGAACGCCGCCGCAATTAAGAAGTACATATAGAGTAACTTCAAGTGGGCCAATTTTTTTTGTTTTTTTTTTGTCTTTTAGTATGGTTTTTTTTTTTGTTTTTTGAACCTTTACCATTCAACGCTTAGACCACCCGTAGTGGGGCGTTTTAAAAAAAAATTCAAAAAAAACGCCGGAAAACGCCCCCCACCCCATTACACCTGGCGTTTCCGGGCGTTATTTTGGAAAAAAAAAAAATCAAATTGGCGTTTTAATTAAAACGCTTTGCACATTTGAAAAGGGCCAATCAAAAGTCTCCAACATTGTGGTATCTGACAATCACTTTTGTCCACCCAATGACATTTGAGCCACCCCACATGTCTCTGACAACTTTTTGAGCTACCCACATTTCGTTTTTTTTTTTTTTTTTTTTTTTGCATTAAAAATAATATGGGCGTTATTGGAATAATGCCCCACTACACCTCTTTTGCTATAATGCCCAACGCTGACTAGGATGACACATGTCGGATAATGCCCCATGGTGGGGGCATTATTTTTGTTCACCATTACCGGTGGTCTTAGTATTGTCACTTACAACCTTTCAACTTTCTAAAAACTTTATAATCATTTTTTACATGCTTATTTTAATGTACATGTCGGTATAAATTAAAATTGATTACGCTTCTTTAAAAATGAGTTGGCTCAGATATAATATGTTTTTTTTATGTACGTTTTCAGTTTTAGCATAAATTTTGTTTTACAAAAAGTCAGGTCAAACATAATAAGTTTTCGTGCTTCTTTTATGTACATTTTCATTTTATTTAAATTTTGACATAACTTTTGTTCAGAAAAGATTCAGAACTTGACGGTACAAGTACGATTGATTTGAACTCGCCGTGACGCACGAGGAAATTTACTAGTTTGACATTACGTTATGGTAGTTTGTGGGCTTGTGTCCGTATGACATGAGGCTGGTCTAGTCGGTTATGACAGGCCCATCTCGAGACCCGACCGTGTTACGTCACTCGACTACGATGCACACACCGCCACTTTATCTCTCCAAAACCCCTATTTCCTTCTTCCTTACAAACCCTAAATCAATTTACAGGCAACAAACCTCCTCCATGTTATTATAATCTGTTTTTGGTTGCAGAAAGCGATTCATCCTGCAATGGTTGAGGAGAAGGAGCAGCAACGCTACACCAAACGACGCCGTCTTGCATGGGATGTCCCTACACAGCAAGAGGTTTGTTTTTGACTTGTGAATATTATTATATCGTGAATAATAGGTTGATTGTGTTTATGTTTGCAGGGTCAAGTGCGGCAGCAGCCTGTGTTGTGTCGCCACAACTCGCCTCCAAAACGAGAGGATGATCGAGAGGGACATTATACGTATACTTTAGGGGAGAATCTAACTCCACGATGTGAGTTTTCTGCTGTTAATGTTCGGCTGTGTTGCTTGTTAAAGTTTATGATATGTTGAAGTTGAGAACATTTTTGTAAGTTAAATGTGAGTATGGTAATATTAGAGATTAATGCATATTGCATACCATAGGGCAGCTCAAATCTATATATTTGGGGAAATCCTTCAGAACACAAAAAGCCTGGGTGGACAGAAAGCACACAGAAATTTGGGATGAGCCGACGAGGTGCAGTTTTGTGCTGCGCCTTTCGTGCGGGGAATCAGGATGTTGTACTTGTAGATATAGTTTTTTTACATTGTACATATAGATTATTTGTATATACCATAGGGCAACTTAGAGTTAAATGCCATTTTCGGCCCTGTGGTTTGGGCCATTTTAGTCCAAAAGTTTCATTTTTCTCCTGTGGGTCCAAAAAGGTTTCACCGTTGCCATTTTAGTCCACTGGGTTAACTTTATCCATTTTTTCTGTTAACCAGAAGGGCAATTCGGTCATTTTTATATGTAATTCTGTTAACTAGAAAGGCAATTCGGCGATATAAAATGACCGAATCGCCCTTCTCGTTAACAGAAATAATGGATGAAGTTAACCTAGTGGACTAAAATAGCAACAGTGAAACCTTTTTGGACCCACAAGCGAAAAATGAAACCTTTAGACTAAACTGGCAAAATGGCCCAAACCACAGGGACTAAAATGACATTTAACTTGGCAACTTAAATCTATACTTAGGTAGTAGCCAGTAAGAATGTAGTTTAAAAAGCTTTCTTGAGGGGCGTAAGGCGACCTAAGGCTCATTGGCTTGAGCTTTAGACTACAAAAAAGTTAAGGGGTGTACGAAAAGCCCAATCGAGGCACACAATAACTGGCATGAGGTGCGCTTAGTGTACAGGGAAGGTTTTGTGCCTTAGGATGTTGTACATATAGCCTTTTAGATTGTACATATAGGTTGTATATAACTAAACCATATATTGCTTGTTTATGTCTAAAATTTGGGTAACTGATGCTACAGACTTATGAGAGTTAAAAAAAGTTGTTTAAATAAATTGCATCTCGCGTACGTAAAGGGGTGCGCTTTTGCACTTCGGTTATAGACCCTATCGCTTCGGTGTGCCTCGCGCTGTTTAAAACTAAGGGGAAATCAGAACAAATAATATAAGAATAGAACATGATTTACTGACCCTTTGCTTGTTTTCTTTATCTTTTATTTTAGCAACTAACCATTGGAGTCTCTTTAAACGTTTTGTTCAGATAAAATACTAAGCAAGATGGGTGAAGGTTAGCAGTAAAGTGTCCGGTGTCTGCAAAATCTTATATTTTTATCACTCTTCTTTTGTGGGTATCAGCAAATTGCTAGTGCTGTAGGCACATTTGGTCGAGTTTTGGAGTGTTGGGATCGCCAAACCCGTGAATATGTAGCTATCAAAGTAGTCCGGAGCATAAGAAAGTATCGTGATGCTGCAATGATCGAAGTTGATGTGCTCGAACAGCTTGCTAAGAACAATAAAGGCAGATCACTGTATGTTTCTTTCACTTCATATCAGATCTCATATAGTTCATCGGCAATAATGTAATATCGTCTGATTCGTTTGTTCGTTTATATTTGCAGCTGTGTGCAAATCAGGAACTGGTTTGATTATCGCAATCATATCTGCATAGTAAGTGCCTCAATGACCACCTTATTCTCTGATTCCGTACTTTTTTTTTTCATTTTTTTTTGTCATTCTCTGCATGATGATAAGGTGCTTTACAGTTTGAGTGTATGTGATACTTTAAATATAAATTTATGGAGGCTGATTGCTATATGAAAGCATGCATTTTCACTGGTGATCATCAGGTGTTTGAGAAGCTTGGACCGAGTTTATTTGATTTTCTAAAGAGAAATAAATACTCCCCGTTTCCCGTGGATCTTGTTTGGGAAATCGGACGTCAGCTTTTGGAGTCTGTAGCATGTGTGTAGATTTTTTAGCCCTAAAACGAAAGAGTTGTTAGTTATTACGATCTTTTTGGGTAACATTATTTTGTTATATATAATACTTGGCAGATATGCATAGTTTACACTTAATCCATACTGATCTGAAGCCGGAAAATATACTTCTTGTGTCTTCTGATTTTATAAAGCTTCCGGGGCACAAGGTAGTTGACCGTTTGACTTTTGAGGTTGGACCTGTTTTACAGATGGTGGATGGTTTTTAAAGTTTTGAATAAGTTTTTGAAATGTTGCAGAGAAATTCACAGGGTGAAATTAGTTATAGGTGGTTGCCAAAATCGAGTGAGATTAAGCTGATTGATTTTGGCAGTACTGCTTATGATAATCAAAATCATAGCTCCATTGTTTCTACAAGACACTACCGAGCACCTGAAGTTATTCTAGGTGAAATGTCACACGTGTTTGTTCTTTTCATTGATCTTTGTAACCCTAATCCATAAGTTTATATCCCTAAACCCATAATTAGTTAGAGTAGATTGAGGTTTTCATCATCTCACGTACAACTCTACGAGACGTTTCTGCATTCTTTTTCAATTTTTTATATTTATGATTATTATTTCAGGACTTGGATGGAGTTACCCGTGTGATATGTGGAGTGTGGGGTGTATACTTGTTGAATTATGCTCGGTTTGTCTTCTTCTTTTCTTCGTGTTTTCGGTCATGTGCTATTATAAAGTGAAATCATCTAATATTATTTGTAAGGTATTTGTAATACGTAATTTTTTTTTTCAGGGCGAAGCTTTGTTTCAGACTCACGAGAATTTAGAACATCTGGCAATGATGGAGCGAGTATTGGGACCTTTACCGGAGCACATGATTCGAAAAGCAAGGTAAGGTTTAATTTTATAAATTTTAAATATTTTATTTTTTGTATATACGCATTTTGCAGAAAAAAAAAAAAAAAACAAAGCATGCTTGAAAACGTGCTTTTTTGTTAGACACTGTTTCTTACTTTTTTATCAATTTTGTGATTATTATATCTTTGTATTAATTGTGAAAACAGTCGGGGTGCTGAAAAATACTTCCGAAGATCAAGATTAAACTGGCCGGAAGGTGCTGTCTCTAGGGAGAGTATTAGAGCAGTAAGGAAGCTAGATCGGCTCAAGGTTCCCTTTTACTTTGCCTTTTTTTCCCATAAAGATAGCTCATTTGTTAAAGTTTTATATACGATAGAAAGTGAAAGGATCCATCAATTGTTTTTATATATGTTTTTCATGAGGCTTTTAGCGCTTAACTGTTACATGCTTGTATGTTTTACTATTTTTATTTTTTGGCATACAGATTCACTAACTATCTGTTTCCTTACAATGTAGAATATGATATCACAGTGTGTGACAGTTGGAGGATCAAGATCATACTTTGTTGATCTGCTACACGGTTTATTGAAGTTTGATCCCGCAGACCGTCTCACCGCTCAACAAGCTCTTGACCATCCATTTTTCAGAAACAGTCCTGCATAAGCTGACCGCAGTTTTCTGGTACCCAAAACAGCTGTTTTTAAATTTGTTTGTGGGTTGTAAATTTTAATTAATATAGTGTATCAGGTATATACAAAACTCGTCAATACTAGTAATATTAGTGTTTTCTGAATTCAACCCGTTTGACCTCATTTTCGTAAATATACGCATTAAGCTACTTTTTTCATCGTTCCCATTTGACTTGTTAGAGATACAAGATTGTATCTCACTGTCCTTCCAACTTTGTTGGTTGCAGGTCCTTATGATTCTGCAACTGATGATGAGCCTCAGAGCAGTCGCGGTGACATGGACAATCGAGTGATCATAGACGAGATGATCTTGCTGCACGCATGGCGTAGTCTATCTGGTTTAAAGATGATATAATCACGGTTTTGATAACCAGTGTCTGTGCGTAACTATCATTGTGTTGATTATATTTTTAGGGTTTCATGTTTTTATCTTTGAACTGTAGTTGTTGTAGACTTTGTTCATGTTTAGAAAAATATAAGAAATTCCAAACTTGTATCTAGCAAGTGTTTTTTTGACCATTCAGTATTCACTACTTTTCTTTGTTTTCTTCTCATTTTTGTTTATCTTCTCCAAGTTGTCTTCACTTGGCACAAGGAGCCATATGGCTGGTTAAGTCTAGTTTGGTCTGCTTCAGGTTGGTTTTTTTTTTCTAGGTTTGGCGCCAGACTGGACAAAGGCGATCACATTGTCTTGCCTCACATGCACCTGATAAGAAAATCACCTTGCGAGTTGCGTCTGCTTGATGCACTTGATGAAGGCGCTCACCCCGCCTCTCGCCTCACATGCACCTGGTAACAACATTGCTTTGTGCATGTCTGAGACTCTTTGGTGCGCTAGACACTCGCCTCTGATTGCGTCTGTTTGATACACTAGATGAAGGCGCTCACCCCGCCTCTCGCCTCACATGCACCTGGTAACAACATTGCTATGTGTATGTTTGAGACGCTTTGGTGCGCTAGACACTGGCCTCTGATTGTGTTAAAAGTCAGTTTGTTTTGTTTGACATGTTTCATTTACCATGTTCGTTTATGACCGCATACAACGGTTAAAGACTCATTTTGATAAATGAGGGGTACTGTTTGGAGTTGCTTTAACACACAAATATGTTGGGTTGGCCTTTTAATATTTTCGTCATGTTATATATATAACTAGAGTTATGCACCGTCCGCGTTGCGGGACGCTAAACCAAATATTTCTTACTTTAATAACATGTATGCATTTATTTCGGTTAGTTATACATGCTACTTATAACACGATATAAAAAAAGATGCATCAAGTTAACCAAATAAAGAAAAACACTATGATAGTTATGATAAAAAATAAACAAAACGATGGCAAGCGTGTAATTTAGAGTTGGGGGCAAAACAATAATTTGTCAGGACCAATTAGCGAGTGCTATGCAGCTGTTTGACACGAATAAAAACTAAATTGAGTAAATCAAGTAAAATAAAACACTACCATAGTTTTGCCCAAAAAATCTATGGCAACATTGCAATGGAGGTAAAATAATATTTTGAACTGAGGGCAAAACTATTTCTTTATTTTGAATTGGGGGCAAAATCGTAATATTTTTACTGATAGCAAAATCGTAATTTTTAGCTGGCGGCAAAACAAAAATTTTATTTTGAACCTGTAATTTTAAACTGGGAACCAGATTGTAATTTGGCAGGATTGTATCGGTGGGCAAAAGTATAATTTTTTTTTTAACCAAGGCAAAATCGTAAATTTAAGCTGGGGGCAAAGCATAAATTTAATTTCTAATTGGGGGTTAAGATCGTAATTTTAAACAGGGGATAAAATCGTAATTTGGCAGGGGGTAAGATCGTTATTTTAAACAGAGAATAAAATCGTACTTTGGCAGGACCTATAAATAACTATTTTATGAAAAAAAAAAAAAAGAAAGAAAGAAAAGTTGGCCGCCACTTTTGGCCAACCAACAAACACAACTATTCCCGCCTACATTACAAACTTATGTTTGTATGTATTGTAAATGTAAATGTACAACTATTGACTAGAAAGCATACTTTTAAAATCAGTTTTCTAACCTTATTTATTAATGCAATTGAAAGTTTTAATTATATTAGCCTGTTTTACTCTTCTATTGAACTAACTATTTTAAGAGTTTTTTATGCCACCAAGTAAACAAGTAATTTAAAAGTTGTAATCATATTTACCTGTTTCTCTTTTGAACTATTTTGAGAATTTTTTTATGCCAATAAGTAAAAAAGATAACCAGTAATCCATCGAGTAATTTCATACAAAATTCTCAAAATATTACAGTATCAATAACAGTAAAAGTAAACAGCAATAATTTGGTCTTTCATCTTCAATTTGAAATGTTAAAAATATAACATCCTCATTAGATCGAACCGGTCCGTCTATTTCCTCAAAGTCTGCATGATGTACTCGGCATAAAGATCCCTGTGACGCCCGAAATCAAACATTTTAGTCACAATTATCATCATATAAATATATATATATATATATATATATATAAATCTTCCCAAATTAATCAAAATGAGGCTTACATGGAGTACTGGATGGCATCATGAGCAGTGTTTGAAGGCAGAAACTCATCAACTGCAACCTCTTTGTTCTCATTCTTCTTATCTTATTTCATTTGTCAAGAAAATTTTATTTTGTAAAACAAAAAAAATTAAATAAATATTCTAAAATTAAAAGGATACAATCCTCAAAGAATCGTCGGATCTCAGCCAAACGATGAGGAGGTAGCTGGCTTATATCAGTGTAGTGGCGGTACTCTGGATCATCAGCACATACTGCAATAATCTTGTCATCTTTTTCTCCCTAAATCCAAAAACATGTTTTTTTACAAAAAAAAAAAAAAAAAATCATAATTGACATATATTTAGGGTAAAGTTCTTGTACAAATAATCTTAACATACTAAACATACAAATTGAAGGAAAACTCAAAAAGACAAGGTGGCATTTTTGTAATTATCAATAACTATCAAAGTTACTCTACAAATACCTCTAAAAAAACCTAACCACTCCCCCCACCCCCGAAAAACCTAAAAAAAACCTACCCCCCCCCCCCCACCCCCAAAAACCTAAAAAGAAAAACCTAACCCCACACCCCCAAAAACCTAAAAAAAACCTAACCCCCCCCCCCCCCCCCCCACCCAAGCTAAAATGCTAAAAACTAAACCCCCCAAAAAACCTAAAAAAAAACCTAACCCCCCCCCCCACCCCCAAAAACCTAAAAAAACCTAACCCCCCCCCCCCCCCCCCCACCCACCCAAGCTAAAATGCTAAAAACTAAACCCCCAAAAAACCTAAAAAATCTAAAAAAATAAAAAAAAAACACACAAATTATTTTATTTTATTTTTTGCTGCTACTAAAAGTAGCGATTTTTTAATAAAAAATGTTAAAAAAAAAATTGTGTTTTTTTAGGTATTTTTTGTTGTAACTTTGATAGTTGGTGGTAATTACAAAAATGCCACCTTGTCTTTTTGGGTTTTCCTTCAATTTGTATGTTTAGTATGTTAAGATTATTTGTATTTGATCTTTTGCCCATATATTTAACCGTTATGATGACGATGATAGACGCACCTGATCAATCATAGGCATTAGTCCGATGGCCCTGGCTCTAAGAAAACATCCAGGTAGCACAGGTTCCTACAACGCACAAGTTTTAGGAGATGTTCTGATTAAAGTGATCACAATAATAATAGAGATAATGTATAAGGGTCAACCTGACAATACAAGTTTTTCCATGAAAAATAAAACATGTATAAATACCTGCATAAGGACTAGTACGTCCATCGGGTCATTATCTTCACATAGCGTACGAGGAATGAATCCATAGTTATGAGGGTAAACCACAGATGAATACAAGATGCGATCAACCTGCTCATTAATATTAACGATTTAATTTTAGATTAATATAAGGGGCGGACTCGGGCACAGGCAACCGGGTTAAGTGACATATGTGTTATCCAAAACTCATTAATGTGTAATATACAAATAGTAATCCGATACACCACATATATTGGAGGAGCGACTCGGTAAAAAAATCATGGGTCCGGCACTGATATAACCACAAGATATACGTTGTGCATCAACCTTCAAAGTGCCGGTAATTTACCTTAATGAGGCCGGTTTTCTTGTCAAGTTCATATTTCACTTTGCTTCCTTTGGTGATCTCAATAACCTGTATAAAAAATAAAAATTACATCTCAATATGAACCCAGCCAAACAAAGGGAAGTTATTATTAGTGAGCATAAATAGAATAAAATATACATATGACAAGATTTACATACCACATTGCAAATCTGGGGAGCTCCAGGTCCTGTGTAGGCAAGGAAGTGTCAGTAATAAAAAAAAAAGAGTGTAAATGGACAGAGTCGCTCTTGAACTACTCGAGACCTACTAATTACAAGTTCGAATTGAGCGGAGCTTAAACGGGCCTGAGCACGAGCTTCACTAAGCTCCTATTAATAGATATAGTAATTTTTTTTTATTAAATGTATAATTACATAATAAATATAAAAATAACAGAAGTTGTCCTTTTTTGGTGATTTCATATAAAAAAATCAGAAGTTGTCAAACACTCTGCATCTAATCATTACAACTATCCAAAGATATTCTTTTTAATCCGAAAATCCGATCTTAATTATTTAACATCACATAATCACTTTCAAAAACACGTATACGGATACCTATTTCAAGATCATGCCATGGATGAGCAGCAACAGATCTCCTTGATAAGGATGACAAGATCCTCTCATTCAAACGGGGTGTACGCTTCTGTTCACTCATGTCTCTCTCTACATCACAAAAAGAGATATCAATATCATCATTCTATCTTTCATAATCTCCAAAAAAATAAAAAAACAAAGAAAGAAAGAAAACTAATGGAAAACTTAAGTTCAACATGGTACCACTGCACTCACACCCTATAAAACAACAAATCACCAAAAACATTGATTTCAAATTAAAATAGTATCATTATCAGCATCAGTAGCCAGTAATCATCAATAAAGATTAATACCCTTTTTTTCTAATCTGATAAATTTACAATCCTGTTACCATCATTATATCTTTCATAAAATTTCAAAAAAAAAAAAAAAAAACTAACAAAAGACTTGAGTTCAAAATTGCATCACAACACTTTTCACACCCAATAAAACAACAAATCATCAAAAACAACTGATTTTAAATTAAAATGGTATCATTATCAGCATCAAAAGGCAGTCATCATGAATAAAGATTAATACCCTTTTCTCTAATCTAATAAATTTACAATCTTGTTTCCACTACAGCTTATGGGGTATGGAAAAATAAATATTTGAGATCTAATGTGAACAAAGAGACTATAAAAAAAGATGAGTGGTTCATACCTGGGTTGTATTAGGATAGAAGATGATTGAAAGATTTTGAAATGGTCACAGATGAAGGGGAAGAAGATTTGGGGAAATATATATATATAGAAGTTTGAGAGAGGAAGTCAAATGAACGTGGAAACATGACGGAAGGCAGGCTACGTTAGGTTAGGTTAGGGTTTAGTACTAAAAAACATTGGATCATAGACTTTGTCTTCCATGACTATCCCACTCGTCCAAGTGCCACCAATTGCAGACGTGCCCATTCATAACAACTGTCATATTTTAAAGGATAAATTACACTTTTCGTCCTTTATGTTTGTAGCGGGTTGCAGTGGATAGCCTTTAACTTCAATAATTACAATCATAGTCCTTTATTTGGAAAACCCATTACACTCTACGTCCTTTAGCCCTAACCTGGTTAAAATTTTCAGTTAAGTTTGACATGTGCCTAGCACATGAGGGTATATTGGTAATTTTACTCATTTATTTATCTTTAATAAATTTGAACAATAAAACTTTTAACATATAACTCAATCTCTCTCAAGAACTACCTCCTTCTTCTTCTTCTTCTTCTTCTTCTTCTTCTTCTTCTTCTCCTTCTTCTCCTTCTTCTCTCCTTCTTCTCCTTCTTCTCCTTCTTCTCCTTCTTCTCCTTCTTCTCCTTCTTCTCCTTCTTCTTCTTCTTCTTCTTCTTCTTCTTCTTCTTCTTCTTCTTCTTCTTCAGGGAACACCACCTGACCATAAAAGCACCAGCTACCACCACCTTTACCACCATAATCACCAGCTACCCCCTACCTCCACCAAATCACCAGCTAACCACCAAATTACCTTTTACATCAGTTTCATACAGAAGCCCAATGAGAAAGTTATCTGCGTTACACACCTCCATCGGTTCCATCGGTTCCCTCAATGATGTCGGCGCCAGAGTTTCGCCGGAGTAAATCTGTTGATGTTGAGAGACGCAAGATTAGGGCTCCTAATATTCTCACCATCAATCAAAGAACTGTTAAAACTCATAAAAAAGAACCAATTTTTATAAATATTTGTTCAAATTGTTTGTAGGTTTTGTTAAATTGGGTGACATATTTATGGGTTTTGTTGAATACTCATAAAAAAGATCCAATTTTTGCAAAATATTGTTGAAACTTTTGTGGGTATCGTTGAATTGCAAAATATTATTATAAGCAGAACAAGAACAAGATCTTCATTGGCCTAGAGAGATTAAGATGTGTAGATATAGATACATATCTAGAAGAGAGAGGGAAAGAGTGTAACATATGAGAGCATTCACATCCCATCATCGGCTCAACAAGATCCGAAAGCAGATGATATTGTGGCAAGAGAGGTGACAGGTCTCCTTCAAACTGCATCAGATCTAAACCTCAGAACTGCGCAGAGAAATATGTTTCAGGCCTCCTTCAACCTGCCTCAGATCTGCGCAACAATCTCTCCGACACTCCCACCACCTCATCGCTGCCGTAATCCGCAACAACCTCTCCACTATCATCTCCGGTATCATATTCGAGCCCTAAAATCGGTTTGTATTGAAGCTCCAGCGAGATGCTTGGTGTGAGGGTCGAGAAGATGCAGTCGGTGGTGGTGTTGTGGCTCGATTTGATGGCGGCGGCTGGGATATGGTGGTGGTGGTGATAGAGGTTGGTTGAGGAGGGAGAGGTGGGGTTGAAGACAGGAAGAAGATGACCACATATGGATTTATGTGCATACATTTATATTTTTTAATCTTTTTTTTTAATATATGGGTAAAATTACCAATCTGCCCTCATGTGTAAGGCACATGATTAGACTTAACCGAAAAATTTAACCTTGTTACTACTAAAGGACGAAAAGTGTACTGAGTTTTTTAAATAAAGGACCGTGACTGTAATTATTGAAGTTAAAGGTCATCCATTGTAATTCAGTACAAACATAAAGGACGAAAAGTGTAATTTATCCTATTTTAAAACATGTAACTAAGAATCGTATATAATAATACAAATGTGGGATAACTTAATGATTTGATAGGCCTGGCAAATTCAACCCGGACAACCAAATTTGGGTCAATATGGGTCTTTGTAAATGACATGTTGGGTCAATCTGGGTAAGAGCAATTTTGATAATGGGTCAGGATGGGTTGTATTGAGATTATATAAAATTAAATATGGGCCAGGATGGGCTGATTGCTTGGGTTGGGCTGATTTTATTTCAGTAATGTTGTGATAAAAGACATGACAATATTGATTTTTGATTTTTAATTTTTTTTTGATTTTTTTATTTATTTATATTTTTAGCCTATCATGCTCAAATCCATCTTGACCTAAACCCATTCTAACCCATTTCTTAATAAACTCATCCTAGGGTGCTAAACGGGTCGTGTTCGCGGGTTAGCAGGTTCAACCCGACCCGAACCCGAAAATTTTACACAAATCCAAACCCGACCCGAACCCGAAAATCGTATCATACATAAGAACCCGAACGCAACCCGAAGTTTCGTGGGTTGACCCAAACACGACCCGTTCAACCCGAATTTTTTAATTTTTTTTTTCTGAAATTAATATATTAAATTAAAATTTACTTAAAAAACACAAATGTATATAATAATATCATATTTAAATTATAAAATCTATATTAATTTCTTTTTTTAAGTTATAATCATGGCATAAAATGCACACCTCATTTAATTTATGACATAAAATATATTGTAAAAATATAATATAGTATAAATGTGTTAAATGGGTCAACCCGTCAACCCGACCAGGGTGACCCGAACCCGACCCGTTAACCTAAACGGGTTCGCGGGTTCAACCTGAAACTGACCCGAACCTGTTTAGACTAAACCTAAACCCGCGAATTTCGTGTTAGGTTCGTGTCGGGTTTTCGGGCTGTGTCAGAAATTCACACCTCTAATCCTAACCCAAACCCATCCTAACCCATTACCCAAACCTGCCCAGCCCACCCATTTTGCCACCCCGATATTTGATTGATAATTAGAAAGTGAGTTATAAACGAGTTAAGCGACTATCATTTATGTTCTAATTTCTTTACAGGGTGTGTCCTTTCTTCCTAAAAAGATTACAAAAATAAAGGACATTCGTTATAAAGAAATTAAAACATAAAGGACATCTGTTGTAAATAAAGTAAAACATAAAGGACATCCGTTGTAATTTCGTTGGTCAATGGATAAAGCTTGAAATTGTGCTGAAACTTAAAGGACGTAAAATGCAATTTACCCTTACCTAAGGAGGAAGCTTTCGTCGTGACAACATTAAGTACTTCCATCGTGGTGATACTGGACAAAAATGGCGCAAGTGGATTACCTATATATATATATATATATATATATATATATATTTATTTATATAAAAAAGTGTATTGTACAAAATGCCTTAACGTATGCTACGTACGCGATGGCAAAATCACAGGTTATGTTTCCAAGAATGAAAATCGTATGTTACAAAAACATGAAATCGCATGTTGATGTGTATTTCAATTTTGCATGGAGTGTGTATATCAATATGAAATCGCATGTTGGTGTGTCTCTCAAATTCTCATGGAGTGTATAATCGCACCATTTTCGGATGTTATATGTTTTTTTATAAATCGCATGTTTATAAACCAATTTTGCATGTTGATTCTGAATCGCGTACAGTTCGTATGTTAAGGGATTTTGTACGTTAACATGCCTCCCCCCCTCTCTCTCTCTCTCTCTATATATATATATATATATATATATATATATATATATATATATATATATATATATATATATATATATATATATATATATATAGTAAATTACAAAAATTATCCTTTATGTTTACACTAGATACCAAATTGTGTCATTTGTCTTAAAAAAAATACAAAAAAGGTACTCAATGTTTGCAAACCCTTGCACTTTATGTCCTTTAGCCTTAACTCAATTAATTTTTATGATTAAATCTGAACAAGTAGACCCCATGTGATGGTATTTTGGTCATTTTACCCTAAATATTATTCCATATATAAGTTTGCAAGTTTTTTATGCATTATTAGTTGTACATTGAGCTTTAGGAGTTTTTCAAAAAAAACTTGATTTTTTTACTTTAGCCCAAAGGTTTTTATTTTTTTCAATTTTAACCCTACATAATTCGTCTTTTAACTTTAACTAAAAAATTTTCATTATTTGCAATTTAATTTCGCAACTTTTGTCACTTATACTTTTTATCTTTCACAAATTTTCGTTTTACGTATAGTTCTAATTTTTTTCGAGTTAATACGACGCAACGTGCATATGTGGTTTAACGTTTTTACCTCTATTTTCCCATGTTTGATAGGTTCGTCGCAACACGCATACCCTAGGTCGAGTCAGTGTTGGTGGTTGATGACGGTTGTGTGACATTAGTACTATTTGACAACGTTTTACACGCCGCCGCAACGCGGGGTGTGCTTTGAGGTTTTTCAAAGAAAAAATAGTTATGCATATGTTTGTCGTAACGTTGGCTTTGGGGGTTTTCCAAAAAAAAAATGATTTTTTTACCTTTCACCCAAAAGTCTTTCATAAATTACTTTTAACCCAAAACTATTTGTTTTATTACTTCTAACCCAAAACTTTTTATCTTTTGCAAGCTATCCTCATAACTTTTTTTTTTACTTTCAACTTGGTCCTTTATAGTTTCATTTTCGGCAAATTTTTCGCTTTATGCTTGGTTCTAAATTTTGTGACTTAACACATCGCAACGTGCGTCTTTGGTTTAACGTTTTTACGTTTCGTTCTAATTTTGCGAGTTAACACGACGCAACGTGCGTGTGTGGGTGAATGTTTTTACATCGTCTATTTTTCCCCCATTTGACAAGTTTAACATAACGTGCGGGTCCTAGATCGACTTAGTTATAACTAAAGAATCCCCGCCGCATTGCGGCGGGTCGCAATGCTAGTTACAATAAATAATCAAAAAACCCCTTTCTTTCCCTCAAGTCTCTCACTCTACAACCTCTCTCTCTCTCTAAACAATCTGAGGCCAGCACCGCTTGTAAAATCCTAGAATGTGAGGAATTCAGCTAGGCTAACAAACCCTAAATTCTTTGTCTTTGAGGAGAGTGGTGGTAGGTGCTTATGGTGGGTGTGTTACATTTTTAATAAGCAGTTTCTTTTGCTTTTCAAATCTTTAATGCATCCTGAGCATAAGCCCCATGATCGATTTCAGTTTTGAAATGAATTTCATGTCAATTTTTGGATAAATAGGAGTTAGGGTTGTCATGTTCTTGATTTGGGATTTAGGAGTTTACCGAAACAATATATGAAAACTATTAATAATCTGATTATTCCAAAGTTTAATGTGTGGCTTGCTGGGTTTTGTTGCATTGATTAAAAATGGTAACTTGGAGGTAGGTGGTGGTGGCGACTGATGGTGGTGGTGATGGAGGAGTTGAGGTGGCGGCAGTGGTGGTGGATGTGGGGTGGCGGTGACCGATGGTGGTGGAGTTAAGGTGGAGGTTAGGTGGTGGTGGCTGAGAGAGGTTGGGCAAGTTAGAGAGAGAGGGAGGTTGGGCTGAATTGAGAGAGAGAGGGGGGAATTTATACATTTTTTAAATTGTTTTGTTTATTATTTTTTGATGATTTATTTATTTATTGTTTAGGGCCAAATGACTAAAATACCCTCGTAGGGGGTCCACTTGATCATATATAACCATGAAAGCTATCTGGGTTAGGGGTAAAGGACATAATGTACAAAAGTTCGCAAACATTGAGTACGTTTTTTTTTGTATTCTTTTTGAAGATAAAGGACACGTTTTGCAATCTAAGGTCAACATAAAGGACGATTTCTATAATTTACTCATATATATATATATATATATATATATATATATATATATATATATATATATATATATATATCAACTAACGCAAAACAAGTTGCACATTGAATATCTGCTTATATGTTTCAACTATTATATTACTTACTATCACGTCGAACAGTCGAAGGTTGACATGGGACATAAAACCCAACGATGAAACTAATGGTTACCCTAGACATTTGGCGACATCTAAGCAGTGGCGGACCTATGATTTTCTCCTGGGGGTGTGGACATTTTTTAAAGATTTTAGACCCCTGGCTATATAAAAAAATAGGTATATAGCGGGTCAGATCGGGTCGGGTCATGTAAAACAAGTAAACACAAACAAACAAAGTTTCAGAGCGGGTCGAATCAGATCGGGTTGGGTCCATTTCAATTTTCATAAAATCAAACCCTAGTTCCTAACTTCCTATCACATTAACAAACAAAAAAAATATAAAAGTTCAAACCATCCATACTTCTATTTCTCTTAATCATCAAATAAAAGAACAAAAAAACTTATCTAAAACATACCTTGGTCTTTAACTAGAAGAATCCGGCGAAAAAAAGTGGTTCAACCCCAATTCTATCACATACAAAATAAACAAGGAACTTCAAATGTTCAACCACAACTCATGTTCCTTAATTTTCAATTTAAAATTTTGAATTTCAAGCCCTAGTAATTGTTATATACCAACCAATAATCATATAATCAACAAAACCATCCAACTAAAGACTACAACAACCCAAAAATACATAAAAAGATATAAACTTTTAAACCTTTTTAACAAATATATATCTGTTTCTGTTGAAAAAACCCAATAAAACATCAAAACAAATCGAGTTACCTATTTAAGTTCAATTTTTGAATTTCATCTTTTCAAACCCTATACTAGAGTCAAATAATCAATAAAAGATTAAGAAAACAACAAACCCATCCTATAAAGAGTAGAACAACCCCAAATTAGCTCAAAACACATAAAAGTTTAAACTTTTTTAACCCATCCTAAAATCCTATTATCTCATGACTCTCGAACAAAATCGCATAAACATCAAAATAACAACAAAAAAAAAACATATACCTGTCAGAGGCGGCCTGAATTAACCAGTTTGCAGCCGGAATTTTGCAGTCGCCGGCCGGAATTATGCTGTCACTGGGCGCTGAAGTGAGGCAGAGGGAGGGTGGGAGTCGCTGGCAAGTGGCAGCGATTTGTTTTTTTTTTTTTTTATTATTATGTGGACTGATTTTGTTTAACAAAACTAGTAGTTGGGTTGGGCTTGAATGGATATTAAGTTATTAGGCTTGATGGATTTAATTTAAGTTTTATTAAAGGGGTTAGTGAGCTAACTTGTTTACATAATTGATCGGGTTTCAATTTGTGTTCACAATTTTTTTTTATATAAATTCCTAACATTTTTTTCTAAGGGGTGTGGACGAAAATTTTCCAAGGGGTGCGATCGGAATTTTCCAAGGGGTGCGGTCGGAATTTTTCAAGGGTTGCGGTCGGGATTTTTCGCGTAAAATATCACTAATTTTTTTTTCAAGAGGTGCGGCTGCCCACCCACCCATAAGGTGGGTCCGTCCCTGCAATCTAAGGACCCCTTACTTTCGTTAACTTTTAGAAATGGCAAGCAACGATCCATGAACAATGAACCACAAATTCCATTAAATACGACGACGTCAAATTCCAATAAGCGGTCCATATGGTCATGAAATTATCTTTATGCCTAGTATGCCAAAAAAAAGTCTTCAGAATACAACTTTCTTTTGATGATGAGGCCACCATTTCGAAAGCTACACTTCCACCACATAAGACTATTTTACTGATAATGCATGTCATCTGCCAACACATAAGACTATTTTACTGATAATGCATTTCATCAAATGTCTGAACCCAAGAAGGTACAACTTAACCTAGAAGACCATCTTTACATCTTTTCAAGGCAACAAGGGTGGAACAAGAGGAAATACTGATATTTTGTCACATGTGTTATGAAACCTTGCCCATTGTGGAACGATTATGGTTCAAGAAGCTTAGAACTGAAAGCATAGACTGCCTTGAGGATTTACGAAAAAAGAATTTTGTCAGACTTTGTACAACAGTCAAAGGCATATGAAAGACATACCAAAGCTACATAACATCATGCATAATAATGGGGAGGACCTCTGGGTTTTCAAGGGT
The DNA here is from genome assembly GCF_002127325.2 of Helianthus annuus. Lineage (NCBI taxonomy): Eukaryota > Viridiplantae > Streptophyta > Magnoliopsida > Asterales > Asteraceae > Helianthus > Helianthus annuus. Next base: position 22,090,744 of record NC_035439.2, on the reverse strand, counting down.
CGCTACAAAAAGTATATATAAGTGCATGTAGGCGAAAGAATAAGGATTTATGCGTTTATTTGTGGGATGGGGACCAAATAGTTAACCAGAGAGCTTAACACCTAAAAAACATACACTGTTGAGGAGATGATGTAAAATTCCAAAGATTTGTGTGCAACAAGGAAGCATCAACACATGTTGAACAAAGGTCAAAGATATTGTTCACTTGGAAAATGATGGGTACTGGATGGTACCTGGTTGTATTATTAGATAGGTCTTAAATTTACATATATAAATCACATGTCATATTGCACATTTTAAACAAGGTTTTTATGTAAATTCATTGGTTTTTGCTTCTCAATTGTTTGGTTTGTGGATTGGCAGGTTTATGTGGACTTTTGATTAGTTTGGAGGAAGAATTGTAGAATCAGTATTGATAGTCCGATAGTGTTTGAAGAAATCGAGTAAATGAAGAAAACGAAGATAACACGCATCGCATTGTGTCCTAATACGCTTCGAATCATTCAAAAATTTGTTCTCTTGCTCCCCCAAGTTCAGTAGCCCACTTATGTATAAACAACAACCCAAGCGAAGACAATACCCTAGTTGCTAAAACCCTAAAATTGCCTACTTAAACTCATTTGATGGCCACACTTAGGGAGATCTGTTCCTAGAGACTAGAGACAATTTAGGATGAATGCTATGTTCTCGAGTTTTATAAATGAAAGAAAAGAAAGGAAATTAAGGAGAGAAAAGAAAGGAAGAGAAAGGGAAAGACATAACTTAATTTTATGTTCCCGAATTGGAAAGAAAGGAAAGGAAGGAATAAGAAAGAAAATTGCAATTTTACAGTTATACTCCTATGTTAGTAAAATAGTAAATTATGTGGATAGTAAAATATTATATAACAAAATGATATATTCTTCTCCCTTCCACTTCCTTCCATTTTGGAAAGAAAGTCAGGAAAGAACTGTGACAATTGTGCCTCTACGACCATCATACAAATACGAATCCAATGAAATCTTGTGTTTCATTCTCGGTATTTGTACAATTACATGTGACATTTATACATATCAATTCTTGTTCGATTTCAAGGTTTTAAACACTTTCTGGAAAGTTATACACAAACTGTTACGTAAACGTAATCAGTTTAACGTGACAAACACTCCGAAATAGTAACACAAGCTTAACATACCTTAAATAACCTTTACATAACTTATAATAATTTTTGGAGGGTTTGGCGTGGCAAAAACAAGTTTGTTCGATCACAGGGACTATTTGCGACAAACTACATAAGTCTGCCAATTTGTATTGCAACGTACACTCTGGAACAAGATCATAAGCTAAACATACCCTAAATACCCTTAACATAGGTTAGAAATAAGTTTTGAGGGGTTCGGTATGCGAAAATACGCTTATTTGATCATAGGGACTAAAAGCGTCAAAACTGCGAAAGTATGCATATGCGTGCACATCTTGCGTTCTGACCATATCCGGACATCCAAAAGTTTTTGTAATCACTAAAATATTGTATTTTAGTGATGGGAATGTAAAAATGTCCTTCGTTGCATAATTTGGGTCATTTTCGCATCCGTACGATTTCCGTCGTAATTAACCGAAAAACGCAACCGTACAGCCAAACGAATCGACATACATGACATTTTGAGCATAATTCAAGTTAAATATACTTTAGCATCATAATGGAGCTTGAAAATGGGGTTAACGAGTGCTAGAAGTGACGAATCAAGTTCAGGAGCCAAAGCTGTCAAACTTCAAACTTGCTGCCCCTGCATACACCTTACTGACCGTATGCAGAAGGTGTCTGCGGTCCGTAAAGCCTGCCCAGAACCAGCAAACTGATTCAGCCCCTTGTTTTCTTATGTGTTGGCCAAGTATGTGTGTTTCCCAAGCATTGAACCTGCTTTTTACACTTGTAATGATCCTATTATGCCTTGTTCAACACACAAAACACATGGCATCATCCTATGCACTCTTGATTCCTATAAATAGCAAGCTTCATCAAACCCAAAACTTGCTCATTCATTCTTCTTTCTCATATCTGCTCTACTTGGAGGCTACCACTTGTTGGAGGCTTACTAATTGAGCATTCTTAGTCATTTTTCCAGCCTAAGAGCACTTGTAAGTGTTCTTTCATGTCTTGTTCATTTATTTTAAGCTAAAAAGTCAAACAGTGTTTGACTTTCAACTTTGACCATGATTTGGTCAAGAAAAAGTTCGTTTGAACTTTTCAACGTGAGCGTAATCACGATAGTCATAGTCCCTTGCGACTATACATACTGATTTTCACGTTGACTAGTCGAAGTGACGAGTCAAAGTTTCGGTCAAAATGCACGATTATGTGCATTTTGCGACGAAACTATTTTCAAGTATCAAAAATCTTTGTTTTGATATCAAATCAGTTTTCTAACTTAGTTAAACATGTTTTAACATGTTTAACTCGTCACTTCTAGTTTAGTGCTTGTTTAGGGTCATAAGTCAAGCGATCTCAACAACCACTTAGACTTTCAAACCCGACCCGTTTGGTCGATCATTAGGATCCCACCAAACACATTAGGTGACCATAGTTGTATAGGGAATAACCTTTCCGAGGTTATACCTTATGGTCACATCGTTTAATTAGTTGTATGATAGGTAATTTATATGCCTTAGGAAAATGACCAAAATGCCCTTTTTGAGCATAATTTCAATTTAAGCCTATGTAACCCAAATTTTGACACTTAAACTGATTATGCAACATTATTAAACATGTTTAGGCATATAAGACTTATCATAGGGCTAGTTAGACCATCCAAACGCGCATTTGCGCAAATGACGCGTTAAAGTAGCGTAAACTACCTTAACGGGTCATAACGGGTCAAAAGCACTTAGGATAGGTTTCAAATCAGAATGTAGGCTTTGTTAAACCATATCATATGAGATCCAACACCCACTTGGTTTACAAGACCTCATTCTACCCGATCTCCCGATTTAGGTCCCGATTATTAACATAGTGATTCCGATACTAGGTGCCACTTGATTCCTTGATTACCCGAGCTTTAGTAGCTCACTTAATCGAGGATACCTTGCAATCTCAAGTGAGTACATAGTTCCCCTATTTTACTGCTTTCAATTGTTTTGGGGTGATTCATATGTGCTAAACGATTTCAATTTTTCAAAACAAATGCTATGGTTTATATTAAACACAACGATTTCAATAATGTGGACGAACTTGTTGGTGCGTTAATACATAACACGAATGACATTCATTAGCTTTGGCCGAGCCAACCAGTAGTATGTTATGGTACCATAGGATCTAACAAATCCCGTTATCGGACTATCGCCATGGTTATGGGGTAATGTGGGTAACAACATAACCTGATGATTTTAACAAACCCTTTGGTGGTTTGTTAGTCGATTAAAGATACCCTTTGGTGGTATAGACGAGTCAAAACACAGGTTTGAATGTGCTCAACGAGAACGACCAAAAGTTAGTTTTCACAATTAAAACACGGACGATTGAACGATGATTTATGACACGAACGATTGAACGATGGTTTGTAACACGAACGATTGGACGATGATTTATAACACGGACGAATTGAACGATTTTTGAACGATTGGTTTATGGTAAGTGATTAGATAACGGGACGGGTGTAATGTGATATAAGCATGGTAGATATGCCGCTGGTACTTCTTATATATAAGTGCTTTTTTTAATATTACATTCTGTGGCGTTATTTAGTTCACTTGTATGAATGATTTCAAATGATGTTACGCTACGATGTTTATTAAATGATATAAACCATACAAGTTTACTTACGAGACGATTTACTATTGGTTTATGAAAACAAAGGTTCTAGTCAAGATTCATGGCAACCAGGTTTTCTTTAACATATAACCAACTAGTTTTAGTTGGTTAATTATATTGTAATACAAAACACTTTTCGATACGTGGTTTTTAATTATCGACTCTGGTAGTCATACGAGGTATTGCAATGTGTATACAAGCCATGAATCTGACACACTCACAAAACCTATGTACTCGCCAGCATTTTTATGCTGACTCTATTTTCACATATGTTTCAGGTGTAGTTGTTAGACGATTATGATGATCATGATGCAAAGCATAGGATTGGACGTGGGCCTTAGTGACATTAAACACAAAAGACAATTTGTTTATGCTTTGCTTTTGTTTCAAGACAATGTTAAACAATTATTAATTCAATAAAACAAAACTTTAATATCTATGTGTTGTGAAACAATGATTCTGTTACGACACTCCCCGACGTTTCCGCCGCGGTTTTGTTGTTTTAACGCGGTCCGGGTGTGACAAGAACAACTATTAAAACATCATCCTTCATCTCCTTCCACTTTTCTCTCATTCCTTACATTAAAAAACTCTGGAACACACCTTTTTTTACTTTCCTTTTATTTCCTTTCTTTTCTCTTGTTTAATGAAACTCGGGAACACATCAAAAGGTTTTGAGAAGACTTGAAGAGCATAAATCCCAAGATAGAAGACACGAGTATATAAGTTATTCAATTTGGTTGCTTTTCAGTTCTAAAACATTGTTCTTTCATTTTTTCTACCAATTTCACTATGTTTTATATTCTTGAACGAATTATGATATTTAGTACTGTGATGTGAGGGGCTAATCCTTCAATAATCATCTAGGTTAGATGATCATTAACATGTTTTGATTATTGATTTTGGTTTTGTGCGATAATCTTAGAATTTGTTTTTCTACTGACTAATGATGATCATGTGTATTGATTATTTCTTAATGTTTATTGTTATGCTTGTGTTTGATTCATCTAATTGATTTTGTATCCTCTTGACTAATCTTGCATGCTTAAGTCGCTTACTTTGTGTTCTTGACATGTATACAGATTAATTAGAAATAAGTTCTGAGGTATAGTTGTTCTTATCTTGTTTATCAATGTGCTACCATATCTTGAGATCTTACTAGAGTTAGATATCTCTAGGAACCTCCTATCCGTTGTTTGTTAGGTTTTAAGTGTAACGTTTCGCATTTCTGAACTTTCTTTATTTAGAAAGTATAGTCGAAACTCTATTTTTAGAAACTTATATCCGTATTCTTTCCCAACCTTGTAATACAAGACTTTGATCGTAACGAAATCTCATATTTTATACATACGTGTTTTACATACAACCAATCGTCAGTTATGTGAATTCTTGCAAACTAATACTTGTTTTACATTTGAAACACTATACACACATTCACAATACATGAATTATACTTGCATACATTTCCCATACTTGAAAAACGTTAAAATACAAAGTTTTAGCATAAAATGACAGTCTATTGGAAGTTCAGGGGCCAAAATGTAAAAAAGTTCAAACTCACATAGATCAAGGGGGCGCCGTGTCGCGCGACATTCTCTTTTCTTTGCTGTCGCGTGACACCACTGGTATCGATCCTCAGAAAGTTGTTTCAAGCTCATGGGTTGGTCACCTTCTTCCTCCCCAATCACCTTTCAACCTCCTTAAAGACCAAAACCTAATCCTCCATTATAAAACCAAGCCTCCATCACCTCATTTTCACTTTTCCAACTCTTCTACACTCTCAAAACACTCTCAAATCAGTTGTAACTGCAAGTTTTGGCAGAATTATACTAAGTCCTAAAGTGAGTTCAAACTCACCTTTCTTCATCTTTTCTTCACTCCTTCTTCCTCTTGAAAGCTTGGGATGCCTCTAGGAGTGTTTCCACAAGTTTACCATGGTAAACGAAGGTAGAACATCACAATTTTGTGGTCTAAACTTTTTGTTTTGGAAGATTAGGTTGCAAACTTTTATAAAACTTAAACTTTCTTACATGAATCTTAAGCCTAACTTATTCCTAAACCCATCTATGATTATGGAACTTGTTTAAGGATGATTCATATGATTTAGAGGTGCAAACACCCTCTAAACTTTTTGTTTTGACAAAGGTTTTAGATGGCCTACAAGTGATGAAACCATCCAAGCTCACCATCTTCAATATGGTAAGACTTGTGTTTTGGTAAAGGTGTGAACCGTGGAAGCCTTGGCTTTCCAAACTTGTTCCACCACCTCACTTGATGTTTTATTATGTTATTCCAAGTAGTTTCATAGACCTAAAGTAACACAACCCTAGCACATCTCCAACATTTTCCATGATGGGTATGAAACACCCGGGTTGTTCTTACTTGGCTACTTGATGAACTAGGTAGTTAGTTGTATTTCACTTTTCATTCATGACTAACCGGGTCATCAACCAAGTTGATGACTTTGTTCTTTGGTGAATCATACAATGAGGTATTCATACATCCATGCTGGAGTTATATGACACTACATGATAATACATGATGGACCTATAACATAATCTATATACTATATAATATGGTTATAACCGAACATGCTTTCTTGGAAGAATATTACACGATGAACCACACTAGTGAAGCTTGGGAAGAGACCAGGGAATTCCAACAACATTCGGAGAAATATTCCATGAGGCTTTCACACGGTTTAAGGAGTTGCTTAGGAAATGGCTACATCATGGTATTCATACATGGGAGTTGATCAATGCATTTTATGACAGGCTACTTCCCGATGATGTGAGAGACCTCATGGCCATAAGTAATGGTAGGATTTTCACGAATACAGAGGCTGTGGATTTGGCATATTTGGAGAGACATAGTGCCACTTCAAAGAGGCAGGCATAGTCTAGTAGGAAGGCAATACCAGTTTCAGTGAAATCGGTTGATTTGGAAGCTGAAGAACATGTCGAGAAATTGAAACACCAAAACTTCTTCTTGAACGTCAAGTTGCTCAGATAATAATAGGCCAGGGAGGCAAACCTAGGGCTGCTAATGCGTTTGCGGTGTGTACAAGTTGTGGTGAGTTAGGACATCAGGTTTAGAGTTTCCCACATATATGGGTCGGAATGAAGAGTTGAACCAAGTATACGATGATAAAAAACAATATGATATGAAATCAAATACATATCATGCAGGTTTGCAGAATCATCCGAATTTTAGTTATGGTAATATTGCTAATCAATTAAATCCTAATTTTCATGTACCAAATCAAGGATGGCAACAGTACCAGAACCGCCAAGAAAATTACTCCTAAGGGAACTACCAGAATCGGGGTCAGTACAATCAAGGATCTCAAGGTAACTATCACAGGAGTTGGAGAAATCAAGGTAATCATTAAGGGAACTCTGCAAGTAGTAGTGGTGACACAAGTGGTGCAAAGTAGGATGCTATTATGAAGTTCATGAAGGACATCCAAAAAGATAGTGAGGTCGGAGACAAAACATCTTCAACTATGCGGAAACAGTTGGGGCAACTAGCAGACGATATAGCCCAACTGAGAAGAGAACCAAGAGAGCTGCCTCATGCTACCACAGAGAACCCACAACATTAAAAGCAACAATTATGGTACAACGAATGTGTCTGTCATCCAAGTTAGTATTCTTCATTCAGGCAAGATCTATGATAATAAAGCCAGTCCTCCTCCATCATTTATGGAGGGTATTGTTGAGGAGATAGAAGAAGAAACTGAGTCAGATAATGAGTTGGAACCTATTAGCCCGAAAAAGACTAAAAAATTGAATTTTGATGAATAAGATGATATGGTAATAGAAATTGAATGAACTGATGCTAAGGAAAAGGGTACGGAGGTTAATACCATCCTGTTTCCTAGAGCTTTGATGAATCCGAACACAAAAGGTGTCAATAAATGGGGCCACATCAAGATGAGATTTGGGAAATTTCCAAACAAGTAAAAATTAACCTCACGTTACTTGATGCTATCAAACAGGTTTCGGCTTATGCGAAATACCTGAAAGAATTGCGTACCCAAAAATGACATAACAAATTCCTAAAGAAAATTGCGTTAACCCAAAATGTCAGTGCCGTTTTATCGGTACCCTTCCACCAAAGCTTCGAGATTCGGGTGCTCCTCTATTCCCCATTCAAGTGGGTGACTTTAAAACAACCGAGCTTTGCTGGATTTGGGAGCTAGTGTTAGTATCCTCCCGGGAAGTTTATACGATAAGTATGACTTCTGACATTTGAAACAGGCCGACACCACCGTGGTGTTGGCTGACTTAACTTTAAAACTGCCCCGAGGAATTTTGCATGATGTCATTGTCAAAGTAGAAGAGTTTTACTACCCGGTTGACATTTTGGTTTAGATTATGTGCAAATTGAAAAATCTAAGCAACCTAATGTCATACTCGGTAGACCATTTTAACAACTGCTAACGCCTTGATAGATTGTAGGAATGGCATAATTGACATCACATTTGAAAATCGTAAGGTTCGGTTGAATACTTTTTCCCGTGCATCTAATTCTCTAGTTGGTGATGAATGCTTTATGGTGCACATCATTGACGACCGTCAACCTTAGGAAAGTGGGGAGGGCACTACAGAGACGTGTGTTTTTTGTGACAGGGATCTTGTAGAGGTGGATGTGGAATTATAGAGTGCATAGAAAGATTTGGAGGTGATGGCTATTCTGGATTCGAAGCCTACTTGGACACATCAGGTAGAAAGTTTTCCTAAGCATATCAATACACATCTCAAGCTGTCACTTTAATCACCTCCGCAAGTTGAACTGAAGACGTTGCCTAAGCACTTGAAGTATGCATTTTTGGGGGGAAACAATACCCTACCGGTGATCTGTAAATGTACTTGTGTGATAAGTGCTGGATTTCTATTCTTTAGGGTCTTAAATGTAACTAGTAACAAAGAAACATGTTTGTCCGAATTTACTTATGTTGTCTGAGTTTAAATTGGTTACGGATTAGGGTTTTGTTCCTAATCCAAGTTTATGACTTCACTTTGTTCCGGACAAAGGGGCATGTAGTTCCCCTTGTCCGAGTTTATCATACTTGTGTATTGTCCAGACTTGAGCTTTGTTGCTCAGTCCGAGTTTGTTAGTTATTGGGCTTTGGGCCTTGTATGTTATCCGGACATGTGTGTCCGGATGTGTCTTGTATAAATACCTTTATGGATAATGACCAGACAACAATTCTTTTTTTGGAAAGTTTCTCTTGCAAGAAAACCCTAATCATCGTGTGTGCATTGGCGGCTGCTACTATGTGTGACATCATACCTCTGAGAATACTTTGTGTATTCTTAGATCATTTTCTTATACTCTTTCTTGTCCAAATCTCTACAGTGGTTGTCACAAGGTGGATTCCGCACTCCTTGTTTTTGTGTTTGAGCGAGATCCTTGATCGAGAGTGGATTAGGAGACCTTACAAGTGGTATCAGAGCAGACTCTATATAGAGAGTGCTCATACTACTATAGGTGTTTTGGTTTGAAGGTTTACAGTGAGAAAATCTCATTTTGATTAGGTTTTAGTGTTTGTTTTGTCGCACCCTCAAATTCCACATGCGGAGTACCACTACGAGGCGTGTCACTGCCCAGGATCAAGCCACCAATCACATTGAACATTTAATATAAGTAAAATAAAACCATCATCAACATGATTAGTGACATAACTTTTGATTCTAAAACATATTAAGTTTAAAATTAAAGTTCGGAGCATAATTAATTTAAAGTAGAGTTCACAAGTTTAGCGGAAGCATGAATATAATAAATAGTTTAAAACATAAGTTCTAAAGTAGGATTCCGTCATCGGATTCTAGACGACCACCACAAAGCTCCAAGCAGACTCTAGCGCAGCATCTACGGACCTGCAAGCATGCAGTAGTGTGTATAAAGTTGGTGAGTTCACGGTTTTCGAAAAGGTTTCTCTCGTTTTATCCAAAGGCATCATTTTATGAAGTTACCATGTTATTAACATGCCATGGGGAGCTACCCCATATATGAACCACTAAACTGTGCAGTACCGAAACTTTGACGTAATTGTTATTTTGCCCTTTTGGTCAATGTCTACCATCATTGACCAGATTCCCAGATAAAAGTTCATGCCTGTCCTCTTCCTAGGCACGGTGTGAGGTTGTCAAACCTAATAGCGCTATCAACTAATATCTCGTTCGCCCAACTGGAGATTAATCGGTATAAGTGAAAAAGGGACTTTCATGGTAGAAATTTGTTTAGTATGAAGTTCCCAAGCCATTGGGAATGCATGCTTTAGGAGTATTGTTAAATTATCATACCATTAGCTTAGTATATGAAGTTCCCAAACCACCGGGAATACATGCTTATAGTTTAGTGTGAACTCACCTTTGGTTGCTCGGTAGATAGTATATTTACCCTAAGCTTGGTCAACCACGTCCTATTATGGTTACCAACGTTAGGACCGTATGCAAGTAATTCACGTATTTCACGTATTTACACAAGTAGCGTATAAGTAATACCTATCATGTATTTTATACCATCACATATGATCACACAAACATTGTGTATTGTAACAGTAACAGTGGCCCACAAAATAAAGGAAACAGTAGTGAGTGTGCGGGTTGATAGGGCTCTGGGCCTCTTCATGGTGTTCGACCCACTAACAGAAGGCCCAATTAGGGTAGTGTGCGGCCTGACCACTTGTGTACGACCCAGTCTACGAGTGTGTGGTTTATCATGGTGTCAGTCCATTAAAGATGTGTGCGCTCCAGTGTCTTATAGGCCCAAATAAGAGAGTGTGCGGCCCACCTTGGATAGCCCACACAAAGTGTGTGGCCTGTCTTCAAGTGTGCGGCCATGCAGTAAGGGTTTGTACATCGTGCATTATTATGTTGTACGACCAAGTGTGCGGTCTTCCTGGTGTACGATCATGCGACTTATCATTGTACTATGTGCTTAAGATGTTGGTACCCCAAGGGGTGTGCGGTTTATGTCGCACACTTAGGTGTGCGGGGTGCTCTGCTGAGTTGTACAGTGAGTGTGCGGTATCATTTCAAAAAACACATTTTATCACAGATTATTCAATCAAATCAGATAGAACAACATCAGTCATCACCCAATCATGCACAAAACGATTTCCCCAAAGCAGATTCATGTTCCTTGTGATAACCAATTCATTTTCGTAACATTAAACAATAAAACAACCGGGTTTTCATGCTTTCATGATCAAATACATATTATTCAACAAACATCATCATCAAATCAGACCTTCCTATCATTTAGGTGATGTCATTCTATCGTTTCAACCCTTAGTTTGTATATGATCATTTGCTTATGCACATTCATCAAATCGAATCTATCTATGCCTTGTTTTGCACACTACTCAGCTCCTAATAAACATCAATTCCTTACATAAGGATTCATTATCATCATTTTAGAGAAAGAAAGTCTTCACTTTGACATAACAAATCCCATATATTTTACCATGAACATGTAGCATCACTTTTAAGCTCATTATCACAGAATATCACACTATGGTCATCAATCAGCTCGAGTTCATTATTCTTGTAGCACTAGAACAAACACTACTCATGTATGACATCTAATTCATCAACAAGCACTAATCAAGTAGGTACCTTTGTTTTCATAACACACAACAATGGAAACATACTAACCTGGATCGAAGAATGATAGTGTGTGAGTGTGTGGAGGGTTGTGATCTTCAACAGTTTTCTAACAAATGAAGAATGGTCTGAGGTTGATATGAATGGTGCGCCGTAGAGGTTGAAGGAGAAGAGGATGTGATGTGTTTTTAGGGGTTTTAGAGAGAGAGAGCGAGAGAGAGTTAGATAAAGAGGAGGGATGTTCCTCTGGATTGCTGTTGTCAAATGATAGGGAAACATTTCCTAATTATTGGCTGCACATAGTATTTATACCATTCCACAAATACCGCACACATCAAGTGAGTGTGTTCGGCTTCCTAGGGTTTACCAAGAGCTGGGCTTTGGGCCTGATTAGATAGGTGTGCGGGTGTGCAATGGCCCAAGCCGAAAGAGGGCGTGCAGTCTAGAGGTAATGTGCGGCTGCCCTTTTTAAATAATAGAGATAGTAATAATAACAATGTCAATCACTTATACACACCAACATATTCACATTACTTCATGCATAGTTATTTATATACTCTCATTCATATATAAATTGCAAACCAAACATTTTAAACATTTAACACTTCGTATTAATATCAACTTTATTTATTAATCGTGCATAAGTACAACATATGGTAAGACGAACAAGAAAATAATACGAGGTGAAACGTGAGTTGTCATATGTTTTATGAGTTTTTTTTCATCATTTGTTATTGGTTTTACTGATTTTTGATGATGGATTTTGACAAGGTTAGAGTTTTTAGGTTAGATCCTCATCTGGGTTTTTACAGAGGTTTTTGAAGATCTTGTTGGGTTTTTGAAGGTTAGTAAAATATTCTGTGTTTGATCTATAAAAGTTTTCTCCGAGTTTGTTTTACTGTTTGTGTTTCCGGATTATTGGTGATCTTGTGTGAAGTCACACTTGGGAGATATCCTGAAGCAGGTTACCATCAATTCTGGATTACCTTGTCCAGACTACTGACTCTATATAGTCTTCTGGATTTGAGTTATTTCCGGAGTTGAGGGTTGATTTCTGGAGTATAGTTGATTTCTGGACGTGTTTTTAGTTTTGTTAGTTATTCTGAGATTAATCTCTGTCCGGATTTATAGCTTTACTACTTTCCGAATTTATTTGTTCCGAGTTTAAAGGTTTGGTTGTTTGGATTTTGAGTTTCTGTGTTTTCGTATTTAAGTTAAGTGTGTTGGTCCGAGTTTGAGTGTTTTATATCATGTTTTGATCTGGGTTTTTCCTGACTCTGATATTCTCTGGACTTTTCACTCCGTATTTCCAAGTTAACCTTTTGTCTCCGAACTTTCTAGACTTAGAAACTTTTTCAAGGAAAACCTACTGTGAACCTTCTGTTCATTCAATCTTTGTCAAAATGGCAAACAATCCGACTGCGATGATCCAAAATATCAAGCACAATGCTGAAGTGAGGAGTAACGACAAACCTACTCTCTTAATAAACGGGCTTGATTTCCCAGAATGGAACGAACGATTTGAGAGATATGTGAGAGCTAAGGATATCAAAATTTGGTTATGCATTGTAAGGGTTGTGGAGCTACACCGATTAGAACTTTAACTATCGACACTTATTTGGCTCTTACTGACAAGCATAAAAAGTTCTGTGAATGTGAAGAAAAGCCATGTCCATGATAACAATGGCTCTGACGCAATCCATACTTCATACTTTTCATAAACGAAATACTTCGAAGGAGCTATGGGATAGCATGATTGAACGTTACGAAGAAAATGCCATATATAAGAAGCGACTTTTAGAACGATTGAAGACTCAATTTGTTGCATTCAAAGCCTTAAAGAATGAATCTTTTGATGACACCGTGAACAGGTTTTATCACTTGTTAAGTGAGCTTGATCGAAGTCAGGAAGGTCTTTACACGGAGTTTGAGAAAGTCAAGAAGTTCTTAAACTTCCTTCCTAAAGAATGGAACATGTATACGACCTTGATTAAAGAAGGTGTTCTCTATGAAGAGCTTTCTTTGGAAGATGCTGTGCAAAGGTTGAAGGGATATGCTTGGAACACGGAAGACCAAGCATCTGATTTTGAGAAGATTCAGGATCCTCAGTTGTATAAAGCTGCAAAACCGGTAGATCAGGGCAATAATGGTGGAGCTGGTGTTGCCCTATACTCTGAAAGTGAAGACCATTCAAGTCAACATGCTTTTATAAGCAATAATGCTAATGTTTCGAGTGGTATCGCAAATTCAAGTCAAGGAATGTATTCATCTGGTGGAATTCAGAAGTCTCAAGCAACAAGCTTTAACATTCCAAAGTTGGATCCTAACTGGTTAAAACTGATAGAAGATAACATGAGTCTCTTGGCATCCTTCATGACCGCCTACGAAAACTGTTGCCTTGGAAAGCTTATAGAACAATCGAGTCTAGATGAAGATTTGACCACATAGACCAAGATGAAATGGAAGAACTTGACCTTCAACTTAATATGGCGTTATTGGTTCGAAGAGAGAAGAAATTTCTTTTGAAAACAGGGAAAAAGTTCATATGTGGTCAGACTAAGACTTGAATGTGCGTTGATATGTCACGGTGAAGTGCTACAATTGTAGCATCTACGTGCATTATGCACGAGATTGTCGAAAGCCTAAGATGGAGAGGTCCAACAGAAAAAGCAGTTATCAACAAGGAAACAGCTCAGGACCTCATACAAGTACAACAAGTGCTTCAACCTCAAATTCCCGCTCAAATGCTTCAGAAAATCTTATTCCTTCTGCAAACAATGCTTTGGTGGTTCAACTTCTACAGGAAGTGACCGAGCCTTATGACTGGGGTTGTGCTTTGGAAAGTATCTCGGGAGCTATAGTTTCGCAATCCTTTATGGCTGAAATTATCGAAGAAGTAATGTGTGAAGAGGTTATGGAAGAAGCCGATATAGAAGAACTCGCTATTGTAGCTGAGGTTATGGGTGAAGAAATGGAAGTGATTAAAGCTGCTGATAATGAAGAAAACTTGAAAGAGGAAGCAACAGGAAGGTCGAAAAGAACAGAAAATGGAGAAATGAATAAATGTTTTGAGTTCAAGATCTCCACTGTTAAAATGTAGGAATTTGCCGATGCAGAAGCTCAAAAGTTGGAAGAAAATTCTGTGGATAAGGAAGCTTGTGCATTCATGACTAGAATTGAGGTAAAATCGACTTCCGTAGATAAGCGTTGCGATAGATGCGTAGAGTTTGTAGCTAAAATTGATAGATACACACTTCATAATACAAATTTGATTGCTGATCTAGAAAAATCCAGAGAACTCACTGCTGTTTTGTCTTGTTTGGATAATGAACACCGAATTACGATAAAAGCACTGAAAAATGATATCTCTGAATTTGAAAGACGTGTGGCTCAGGCAACTGTTAAAAATTAAGAGTTAAATCAGAAGTTGAATTGAACCAAAATTGTATTTTAGAAAAGAACAAAATTATTTTTGAAAAAGATAATATGATTTTAGAGTTGCAAAGTAAAATCGAAAAGTTTGGGCATTCATCTGAATTGATGAATTTCTACATTAACAACCAACGTCTCAAAGAAACCTAGGATGAAATGTTTGGCATCGATTATAGTAAATTTCCTCCATCGACTAACCATAACTATACATCGATGGCAAGCATTGATCCCAAATTGGAAAATTTTGTACCAACAATCCCTCTGACTGTTAATCCTCCAAGTGAGTCGGAATCTGAGCTTGACGCTGCATCAGACTCTGAACAGTCGAAGATGAGTGAAGCCACTAAGAAAAGTGAGATGAATTTTGAAAACATTGAGAATTTGATAAACAATAAATTTTAGAAATTTTTAATCAAGTTCAAAATGCTAATGTGAAACCAAAACACCGTGGGAAATCTCAAAGGAATTTGAAGAATCTCCCAAAAACTGAATTTGTTAAAGGGGAAGATTTTAATCAAGAGATCAAGAAAATTGAAAATGGGTCAAACTCTTAGTTTGTTACATAAATTTTGAAAAATCCCACTAAAGCTTCATCATCTTCAAACAGTCAAGAGGAACGTCCAAAGAATGTTGCAAAAGTTCGACGATGCTATAAGTTTCACTAAAGGGACACATTGCCACAAGTTGTCCAAGTGACAAGGGTAAATCTCTCGTTGATGCTGCTCAAAGAAAACTTTAATTGATAAACCGGAAAACGAAACAACTAGTGTTTCTAAGAAAAACGGTAAAAATCATAAGGTTGAAAAAGATAAAGTGATTAAGCAAGAAACAAAACCCGCTCTTAAATCAAAAGTTAAGTCACATCAATGCCAAGATCATAAGGAGGAACCATTTGATATCTGTGCTGGTCGAGGATCAGGAACTGTGACAACCCTCATAATTACAGGTATTCGTACGATTAATTAATATTAAATTTGTGCTTAATGACTGTGCTTAATTACAACTGATGACATAAACTGCTTTATGATTTCTGTATCATACCTACATGTGCATCACATTTCATACTGTCACACCATTTATTACATACAAACTTTAGTGACATACATGATGCACGAAGCACAGTTAGCACAGTTAGCGGATAACTCAGAAATATACTGACAGTGCCAGTACATAGACAGACAATATTTTGAGACCCCGTAAGGGCCAGAGACAAGGTACTACACTAGTATGGAGTGTAGGGAAGTGAGGACCATAAAACTGCGTCTCTAGGTGATAGTTTAAGTGCCGGAAAGTACCTAAAACCCACTTAAATTGCAGAATTCTGCATTAAACATCAAAATTCAGCATTTTAACATGCTAGTAATGTGTAAAAATAGGGCAAAATGGTCTTGTATGCTTTCCTAAGTGTCGGGAATTAAAAGTGTCACAAAAAGTTACATAAAAGACACTATACGGTATAACTTGACACTTTAACGGAACGGTATCTAACCGAACAACCGGACATTACCCGGAACACCAAAATATTGCTAAAAACATTGTTTTTATTTTTCTGAGCTAGTATTGGTTCCCGAACACTTAAACACCCTACATAAAGCATGATACACACATAAACACTAAACTTTGCAAGTAACCTTCCACTAATTACCTCTTTTACCATCAAAAATTACAATTAACCCCCCAATATATGATTTACGGTTCACTAGTGGCCCACCCCAAAGATTTACATAATCTCTCTAAATCTTCATAATCTTCTCTAGGAGTTATCAAGATTTTGTAGTGTACTTCACAAACATATTAACCATTGGACTAAAGAGTTTAGAGCTTATATGTACCATCATCTTCTTCACAAAACACAACACCACAATTCATTCTCTCCCTCTTACAAAGCTCGGCCGAACTACCCCCTCACACCACAAAAATTTTCGGCTCTCACTCATCCAATCCAAGTGTATCTCAAGGTGCTAGAAGGTCACTAACGAGGCTCGGTGCTCACGAAACTTGAAGGACCACCTTCGTTTGCTATTATCCACCACATTTTCATCTTGTTCTTCCCTAGCTTGAAGCTAGTAGCAAGCTTCTTGTACGCTCTTGTTTACTTCATATTTTAGTGGTTAAAAGTTGTTGTTTGATGATTATCATATGAACACTAAGAGAACATAAACTTGAATCATGAACATAAGCTTTACATAAGATAAAAAAATAGATGAAACATGATGTAATATTGTTAATATGATGTTGTTTAGTGTATAGATGATGATTGCTTGTTGATTTCTTGGTAATATGCTGTTGATCATCATGTAAAACTTGTTAGATTATGATTAAAAACATGATCTAACAAGATAAGAGGTGATTATGTGTTTACATGAAATGATCATCTTCTTATTTAGACATGAACTTGATAATGAAATGATTTTCTTGTAAAATGACAAACAAAGTGAACTAGTAATCTTGTAAATCCAAGACTTGTGAATGATTTTTCTAAAGGAACCAAGTTTAAAAAGATGCTTCTTGAAAGATCATGGTCTTTATTAAATCTACACTATTTTTAGTGGAAAGACAAGTAAACAAAGCCTAGAGAAACAAGAAAATGCTATGGATAAACATTTTTGTAAATTATGTTTACAAGTTGTAAACACCAAATCTTTGCAAGAATGAGATTTTAAAAGAAGTAAACACACTTTGGAGGGTAACTAAACCCACTAAACACTTTACCAAGATACTACGCGTTTTTGAAAAATCAAGTTCATGTTGTATTGTAAGTGGAATAGTTGTTGCACTTGGTAAGTGTAATATGGTTTAGTAAATTGTTGTTGATTGTTTGAATGGTTTTCGAAAAGAAAATGATATGCTAAATAGCATGGACACCTCCATTTACAAAGGAAACTATGGCGAAATTTTCTAAAAATTCCAACACTTAGAAATTATTTTCTAAACAAGTGTTACAAGTATATTTTTAACTTTGTTTTTCAATATAAACTTTGCCATAGGTTTTGTTACAAAAATACAAAGTATCGGAGGTTGGTTTTTGTAAATAAAATGAGTAAATATATATTTAGAATATATATTTTATACTAAGACACTTGTGTGGATATTTGTTTATTTTGTGGACTAGTTATATTATTTTAGGGTAAAATAATATAACTTAACAAATACCATAACAATTACAACTCCAAAATAATACCAAAAATATCGCAAGGAATAAATATTTAAGTTACTCATTGGATATTGTGAAACCGAACGCAAAAACGTAACTTATGAAATATTCTGGAAAATACTTTTACAAATACATTTCTGGTAAATATCGTTTTGGATACAAGAAGTGAAAATATATTATTTTTGGGGAAAAATATATATATTTTGGAATACATTATTTTTGACAAATAAGCTATATGTATTTTCTAAGTGGGACTTAACAATATATTCTCAGAACTACAAAATTCGTGTATAAATACCCCCATCCTTGGGAAGGAAATACGGAAATTAAAATACTTGAGAAGTATTAATACCAAAGATATTGATTAAACAATTATTCCAACATAAATATAATTAAAGTTAAAATAATTATTATTTTAACAAATAATTATAACATGGAATAATATTCGGAGACACAAGAAACGCAACTCAAAAACATTAAACTCTAAGCCAAGGCACGACCCGTTCGTCTAATAGACATTAGTACGTTGTAGGTTGTCGTGTAGCTGACAGAGTTTGAGTTGACGATACTGAAGACGCATTACTGTGAGTTCATGTCCCCCTTTTCTTTTAACTGTTTTCAGTCTTATACTTCAGGGGTGAAATACATGTTATGATTATTACAAACGTTTATTACATGGTATGATTAGCTTAAGGAGGGTTTACTACTAGATCATGTGAAGGGTGGGTACGACACTTAAGGCCATTAATCCTCGTCATAGGATCGAGGGACATGAGTGATAGATCTATTTGAGTGTAGCGAGCCCACACCCATGGGAACCAGGATGGCCCATAGTGGTGACAATGTTTTCCAGCCGGAGGCCCGGTAACAAATTTGCTAGGTTTGAGTCTTCCTACACCATTTCACACATACCATTGGCTTTGCAACCCGTTGGTGATCTCTTTTTCCTTAATTGCTACATACCAGGGACTTTTATACATACATACATACATACTTTAACGGTTTATACACACAGACATACACATGAACTCGCTCAACTTTTGTTGATTTTTCAAACTACATGTATTTCAGGGAACTAGTGGATTTGGCAGGGTATGCATGTGTCAAGCTGCGTTTGAATAAAAGATGTTATCCCGGGTTGTTGAGTTTAGAGGGTGTATTCCTTTCCTGGACGAGATACATAATTCTAAACTCAGGTTTTATTTAAGTACATTTGTTGAGTCTTTGTGAACTCGTTTAAACACGTCATGGTTTGTAACTTAATTCGGTATTGATGTTTTCAGACAATGTTGTTGTGGTATTTTCTAAACTCTTTTAATGGATAAACATCTCGTGTTTTTATCATATAGCATTGTTATGATTGTTTCTATGGTATTAAGAAGTCACACCAAATAACCACGCTTCCGCAACAGTCAGGGTGTGACAGAAACTTCATCAGAAAAACATGATGGTCGTGAGAAAACACCTCACCGACGCTAAAATCGTGTTACTTTTCAATCACAAAAGAATGTTCAACATTCTGGACGATCTAATAACGACTATGTTAGACCTCATGCTCAGAACCAATTTGTGAATGACCGAAATGCATCACCCCCGATTTTGAAATCAAAGACCGCATTCGGATAATCAAACACGATCATTCTCAACAAATAGTGATGCTCCTAGGTTTGGTAGGAATTTTGAGACTCCGAGGTGTCAAAGTTTTGGATACAAAAACTATGGAAGCCGAGGTTTCGGAAAATCTGGATATAACAACCGATCATCAACTCCATATAATCCTCAATTTACGGGGAACCACTCTAACAACTTCCGAAGTGGAAATGTAGGGCACAATGGCGATGACAGTTATTTCAAGGAGTTTTCTTATGTAGATGAATCGGGACGACCCAAGACCATCATGGATTGGGTCCCACATTCTAACTAAATTCCTTGTTGGTGAATGTAGGAGCAGCTAAAGAGGGCTATCTATATTTGGTATATCGATAGTGGATGTTCCAGACACATGACAGGGAATAAAGAGTTACTGAATAATTTAAAACAAATTCGTGGTGGTTATCTTAATTTTGCTGGTGAGAAAGGTGGTTATATCACCGGAGAAGGATCGATGATAAATGGAAAAATAACGCTGCACAAAGTGAACCATGTTGAAGAATTGAAGCATAACTTAATGTCGGTATCTTAAATCTGCGATAACAAGTACACGATGCTGTTTACTGACAAGGCTTGCTTTGTGTTACGTCCGGGATTTGTCATTCCCAGGGATTGGATTGTAATGAGGGCTCCATGGGTGAATAACACATACGTCATGGACATGCGCCCGTTGTTAACTCATCTACTCCAATGTGTGACAACTGTGTTCTGTAGTCGTGGTGCGATGTAAAACAATGTTGATTATTAATAAAACAATGTGCTTTGGTGTTATTACGCGTGTTTTTGTGTTATTATGTGTGTATTTGTGTTGGTAAAATTTTCAATTCAAATCGATTCCGATTTCAAGCTCTAAATCGCTTTCTGGAAGGTTATATGCGCACGAATGCGTAAATATAACCAGTTTAACGCAACAAACACTCCGGAATAGTGAAATAGGCTTAACATACCTTAAATAACCTCCACATAACTTAGTAATAAGTTTTGGATGGTTTGGTGTGTTGAAATCAAGTTTGTTCGATCGCAGGGACTATTTGTGTCAAACTACGAAACTATACCGATTTGTATAGTAACGAACACTCCGGAACTTGATCATAAGTTAAACATACCCTAAATAACCTTTACATAGCTTAGAAATAGGCTTTGAGGGGTTCGGTATGCTAAAATAAACTTTATTGATCAATAGGGACTAAAAGCGTCAAAAAGTGCACAAGTTTGCATTTCCGCGCATATCTTACGTTCTGAATACATCCGGACATCCAAAAATTTATGTAAGCATTAAAATATTATGTTTTAATGTTTGGCATAATAAAAATCCATTCGTCGCGCAATTTGGATCGTTTTTGCGTTCGTTACGACTCCTGTCGTAATTAACCGAACAACGCAATCGTACGACCAAACGAGCCGACATCCGAGATATTTTTAAGCACATTTTAAGTTCCCTATACTTTAACTTCATTTTAGAGCCTTAAAATGGGGTTAACGGGGTTTAAACGTGCCAAAAATGCTTAAAAATCAAGTTTGGGGCTTCAGGGGCCTGTTCTGCCATTTTTCAAACTTGGCTGATCTGCACAAGGCTTACGGACCGTAAGCACATCTTCATACGGTCCGTAAGGACCTCCTAGATCAGCAAAATGTGTTTTCCAGCTTGTTCCAGCTGTTACACACTTATGCTCATGGTTTTGGCCATTCTATGGGCTGGTTTGAAGGCTCCCATGGTATTCAAATCAGTGGGTATGATGTGTAGGGCTTGGATCGAAGCTCGGGTTTCAAGAAACGATCCTAACGGTTGTGGATTTCCTATAAATACCCAACCTTCACTTCATTCATTCCCACATTTGATCTGAGTTTTCTCTAAGTGGTTGTATTTGTGCACTTCCTACCTGAGATTACTTAGAATCAAACCTTGCGGGGACCTTCTGTAAGTATTCTTTCGCGTTTTTCATTCGTTTCTATCGTTAAAGTCAAACTGTGCTTGACTTTCTGCTTTGACCAGTTTATGGTCAACGCGAAGTTCGTTTGAACTTCATAACGTGAGCGTAATCACGATGGTTATAGTCCCTAGTGACTATACCTACTGATTACCACGTTATCTAGGCTCAGTGGCGAGTCGTAGTTTCGGCCAAAATGCGTTTTCTCGCGTATTTTGTAACCAAACTACTCTAGGATGTCAAAACCGTTTGTTTTGATATCAAAACCTGTTTTCTAACTTAACTAAACATGTTTCGACATGTTTAGCTCGTCACTTGTTAGTTTAGTGCTTATGTAGAGTCGTAAGTCAAGCGGACTAAACACCCGCTTAGACTTTCGAACACAACCCGTTTGGTCGATCATTAGGATCCGACCAAACACGTTTAGTGACCATAGTAGCATAAGGAATAACCTTCCGGGGTTATACCTTATGGTCACTTAGGTTTGATTAGTCGCATGATATGTAGTTTATGTGCCCTTGGTAAATTACCAAAATACCCTTTTCATATATAATTGGTAATTAAGCATATGTAACTTAAACTTTTGGCACGTAACTGATTATGTAACATAATTAAACATGTATGGGCATATAATACTTGTCATAAGACTAGTTAGACGTCTCGAACGCGCTTTTGCGCGCACGACGCGTTAAAGTAACGTAAGCTACCTTAATGGGTCACGATGGGTCGAAAGCACTTAGGTTAGGTTCCGATTTAGGTGTAGGCTTTGTTAAACCATATCACATGAGTTCCAACACTCATTTGGTTTACAAGACCTCATTCTGTCCGATCTTCCGATTTAGGCGTCTATGGTTTGACTAGTGGTTCGATTACTAGGAGCTACTTGATTTCTCTGGTTTGCTCGAGTTTGTTGAAGTTCTATTTGATCGAGGATACTTTGCACTACATGTGAGTACATAGTTCCCCTATTTTACTGTTTTTAAATGTTTTGGGATGATTCATATGTACGAAATGTTTTCAAGGTTTAAACGATGGTTTCAAAAACGATTAAAACGATTTTTACAAAACTAAGAACGATTTCGATAAAGTGAACGAACTTGTTGGTTGTAGTTACATAACGAATGACATTCATTAGCATTGATCAAGCCGACCAGTATTAGGTTATGGTACCATAGGATCTGACAAATTCCGTTACTTTACTACACCCATGGTTATGTGTGGGGGTTGTGGGTATCGACTGAATCTGATGTTTGTTAACTTACCCTTTGGTGGTTTGTTAATACGAGAACAAGTTGAACGATGGACGAGTCACAAAGGTTTGAATGTTGTTAACGAGACGACCATATATAAGTTTTCACAATTAAAACGATGATGATTTAAATGATTTGGAAACGAGTAAACGATTTGGGAACGATTGGAAACGATTTGGGAACGAGTAAACGATTTGGGGAACGATTTGGAAACGATGTTAAACGATTTCGATAAACGATTGGTTTTTGGTTAAGTGTTTAGATAACGAGACGGGGGTAATGTGGTGAAAACATGGTAGATACGCCGTTGGTACTTCTTATATATAAGTGTTTTCATCATATTGCATACCGTGGCGTTATTTAGTTCACTTGGGTGAACGATTTTGGAACGATATCACACAAACGAGGTTTTCGAAATAACATACGAGTTTTAACGAATTTTTACAAGATGTTTTACAAGTTGGTTTTCTAAAGCAAATGTTTTTGGGTTAAGAATCATGGCTACGCGATTTTATAAACTATAACCCGCTTGATTTGAGTTGGTTAACTATGTTGCAATACACTTTTCAAAACGAGGTTTGCGTTTTTTTGGCTCTTGTAGTCTAATAAAGTACTGCAACATATAAATGAGCCATGATTCTGATACTCTTATAAAACCTATGTACTCGCCAGCATTTCTTTGCTGACTAAGTTTTTACATATGTTTCAGGTGTTGATGCTTGATTGATTACTAGGATGCATGCGTCACATAGGATCTGGACGAGGCCTTAGTGACATAATAATAGTGATAAACAATGTAAAACTTGTTTATTCTGTGTTAAGACATTGTAATGTTTAATTATATCAATAAAACGAAACACTTTTTGTATCCATGGTTGTGAAACGATAGCTTCTGTTGCAACACTCCCCGACGTTTCCGCCACGGTTTGTTGTCCTACGTGGTCGGGGTGTGACAGAAGAAAGTTGGTATCAGAGCCAATGGTTATAGGGAATTAGGTTATTAGTAATGCTTTGACCTAGACTATAACTTTAGGACCCTAACACAAGTTTACTTGTGTTTAGATTTCAAAACAAAACCGTCACTTATCCTTAGGTGATAACCACAACGAGAACACAAATCCGAATCTGCTTCGAAAATTAATCATCCGTTCTAGGATGATTGATTACTAGGTTTTGAACCCTCTGTTATATGGTTTTGAACCCTTCCAGTTTGATTCATATTTGGCTTAGCGCCTTTTGAATTTTCAAAATCTCGTCAGAGTTTGGGTCTAAATAGTGTGAACACGTGCAAACTGGAAGAGTGGGTGCCTGTACTCTGAGTTTTCTGTCTAAGGCTAGAGTGTTCGTACAAATCCGCAGTATCGGACCAGTCACTCTTACCTGGGAACTCTTGGGGTGAGTGTCCACTTATAGGCGAGCATGTCTTCGGCGATATATTATTTTTGATCCATTTACTTTGATTACTCTCTCCGTGTCGTTTGTTTGTTCGAGGTAACGAACAAATGATCGCCTTTCTGGTGTTTTGACGGTATTTTCAATACCTCTTTTGCTTTTCAACCTCACTCGTTTCTCTTATGTCCTTGTTAGACAATGCCTCCACGACGTGAAGCACAATCTTTCACCATTGAAGAAATCGCAGCCCTAGTCTCTCAGCAAGTGGCTGCTGTGCTTCCCGGTGTTGTAACTCAAGTTCATGAGATATACAACAACAACAACAACAACAATGCGCAGTGTAATTTCAAGAATTTCAATTCTGCTAAGCCGCTTAAGTTTTCTGGGTCACAAGGAGCAACTACGCTCCTGCAGTGGTTTGAGAGCATCGAGAGCACATTCAGGCATGTGTAGTGACCGGATGCGCGTAAGGTTGAATTTGCTTCGAGTGTGTTCGAGAAGCGAGCGCTTACCTGGTGGAATGGCATTATGCGCGATAGGGGTGCTGAGGTGGCATTGGCACAAACATGGGAAGAGCTTCGAGCTCTCATGATGAAAGAGTTTTGTCCCCGTCACGAGATTCGAGCTTTGGAACGAGAGTTTGACGATTTAAAGCAAGATGGGGCTAAACACCGTGCGTACACGGATCGTTTTGAAGAACTCAGTCTATTGTGTCCCACCATGGTTACCCCACCAGACAAAGCAATCGAAAGATATATCGATGGCTTACCCGATTCTATGCTGGATATTGTGACCGGTGTTAATCCTACTACCCTTCGTCAAGCGATCGAGTTATCTGCTACCCTAACTGAATCCCAAGTCAGGAAGGGTAAACTCACTCGCAAGGGTGACAAGAAGAAATCGTCTGATTCTGCGAAAGACAAGAAGAAGGGTAAAGGTAAAGAAGGTGAGTCGTCGAAGAAATCAAGGAAGCGAAAGGGTGCACAGAACTTTGCTGTTACGACACAGACTAAACAGAACACACCGGCTCAACCTCCTGCGAAAAAGGCGTATGCCGGTACCGCACCTCATTGTGCTCGCTGCAACGGTCATCATGTTGCACAACAAGCTTGTAGGCAATGCACGACGTGTGGTAAACTTGGGCATACAACCAATGTTTGTCGTTCAGGGCAAAATCCGGTTGCCCAGGTTCAAGCTCCGGCACAAGGGAATGCTGCTAGATTCCCACCAGGTTCATGTTTTAATTGTGGAGAGTTTGGCCACTTCCGCAACAACTGTCCGAGGCTGGCAAATGCTAATGCGAATCCGAATGCGAACATCAACGCCAACGTAAATCCTGCTCGAGGGCGAGCATACAATTTGAATGCAAACGAAGCGAGGGCTGACAACGAGGTTGTCAATGGTACGTTTCTTGTTAACAATCAACCCGCATCTATTCTTTTTTATTCTGGTGCCGATCGAAGTTTTGTTTCGTTATCTTTTGAGCCTTTGCTTGCGATACCTAGAACTAAATTGAGGAAACCCGTGTCTGTCGAAGTTGCTACTGGTAAACCTCTTGTTCTCGACTCTGTTATTCGTGATTGTCAGTTGAACCTTGATAACCATCTTTTTCCTATTGACCTCACGCCAATGCAACTTGGAAGCTTCGACATTATCGTAGGAATGGATTGGTTAACCAAACACCACGCTGAGGTGGTTTGTTTCGATAAGATTGTTCGTATTCCTTTGTCTTCTGGCAATATTCTGGAGATTCGTGGCGAGAAACCTTCAGGTGGATTAAAGCTTATGTCATGTATGGAAGCCCAAAGGTATTTGCGAAAAGGATATGTTGCTTTTCTAGCACATGTCACCGAGGAGAAAGACAAGAGTAAGAGTATTGAGGATATTCCGATTGTTCGGGATTATCCAGAGGTGTTTCCTGATGAACTGCCTGGTTTGCCTCCAGTTCGTCAAGTTGAGTTTCATATCGACCTTGTACCCAATGCCAACCCGATTGCGAAAGCACCTTATCGTCTTGCACCATTAGAGATGCAAGAGTTATCGAAACAGCTTCAAGAGTTATCTGATAAAGGATTCATTCGTCCGAGCTTTTCACCTTGGGGAGCTCCAGTCCTCTTCGTGAAAAAGAAAGATGGGTCTTTCCGAATGTGTATCGATTATCGTGAG
Organism: Helianthus annuus; assembly: GCF_002127325.2. Taxonomy (NCBI): domain Eukaryota; kingdom Viridiplantae; phylum Streptophyta; class Magnoliopsida; order Asterales; family Asteraceae; genus Helianthus; species Helianthus annuus. The sequence goes on along the minus strand of NC_035439.2, from coordinate 22,064,369 downwards.
CTTAACAAGCTTACCATCAAGAATCGATATCCCCTACCTCGAATTGATGATCTCTTTGACCAGCTGCAAGGTGCTTCATGTTTTTCTAAGATCGATCTGCGTTCTGGGTATCATCAACTTCGTGTTTTCGAAGAAGATATTCCCAAAATTGCTTTCCGCTCAAGATATGGGCATTATGAGTTCACTGTCATGCCCTTTGGTTTGACAAGTGCTCCAGCCATCTTTATGGACTTAATGAATAGGGTCTATAAACCTTATTTAGACAAGTTCATCATTGTGTTCATCGACGATATTTTTGTCTATTCGAAGTCTCGAGCCGAGCACGAGCAACACCTTCGCTTAACATTGGAACTCCTGAAGAAGGAACAACTTTTTGCTAAATTCTCCAAGTGTGAATTCTGGCTTAAAGAAGTTCAATTCTTGGGTCATATAGTCAATGAGCAGGGTATTCATGTGGATCCATCCAAGATTTGTTGCTATTAAAGACTAGAATACACCAACAACACCCACAGAAATTCGATCTTTTCTTGGTCTTGCTGGTTATTATCGTCAATTCATTTTCAATTTCTCAAGGATCGTTTGTGGATTCCAAAACAAGACGACCTTCGCACCTTGGTAATGGACGAATCTCGCAAGTCTCGATATTCTATCAATCCTGGTGCTGATAAAGTGTACAAGGATCTTCGTACTTAGTGCTAGTGGCCGGGTATGAAAAAGGATGTTGCCTTGTATGTATCAAAATGCCTAACTTGTCTTAAAGTCAAGGCTAAACATCAACGACGTTCTGGTTTGCTTGTACAACCCGAGATACCGGTTTGGAAGTTGGAGAGCTTTGCGATAGATCTCATCACTAAGTTACCGCGTATATCTAAAGGTCACGATGCTATTTGGGTTGTTATCAATCGATTAACGAAATCAGCTCATTTTATTCCAATTCGCAAGGTCCTATCTGCTGATAAACTTGCAAAGATTTATGTTGATGAGATTATATCACGACATGATGTTCCTTTGGATATTCACCCGACTTTTCACGTGTCCAATTTGCGAAAGTGTTTAGCTGACGCTGATCTTCACATTCCTCTCAACGAGATTCGAATCAATGAAACGATGCACTTTGTCGAGAAACCCGTGGAGATCATGGACCGTACTTTCAAACAGTTGAAGAACAAACGGATTCGAATATTAAAAATTCGCTGGGAATCCAAATGTGGCCCAGAGTTTACTTGGGAACGTGAGGACCAGATGAAGGCGAAATATCCGCATTTGTTTTCATAAGGTTCCTCTAGTTAAAATTTCGGGACGAAATTTCCTGAAGTAGGGGAGACTGTGACAACTGTGTTCTGTAGTCGTGGTGCGATGTAAAACAATGTTGATTATTAATAAAACAATGTGCTTTGGTGTTATTACGCATGTTTTTGTGTTATTATGTGTGTATTTGTGTTGGTAAATTTTTCAATTCAAATCGATTCCGATTTCAAGCTCTAAATCGCTTTCTGGAAGGTTATATGCGCATGAATACGTAAATATAACCAGTTTAACGCAACAAACACTCCGGAATAGTGAAATAGGCTTAACATACCTTAAATAACCTCCACATAACTTAGTAATAAGTTTTGGATGGTTTGGTGTGTTGAAATCAAGTTTGTTCGATCGCAGGGACTATTTGTGTCAAACTACTAAACTATACCGATTTGTATAGTAACAAACACCCCGGAACTTGATCATAAGTTAAACATACCCTAAATAACCTTTACATAGCTTAGAAATAGGCTTTGAGGGGTTCGGTATGCTAAAATAAACTTTATTGATCAATAGGGACTAAAAGCGTCAAAAAGTGCACAAGTTTGCATTTCCGCGCATATCTTACGTTCTGAATACATTCGGATATCCAAAAATTTATGTAAGCATTAAAATATTATGTTTTAATGTTTGGCATAATAAAAATCCATTCTTCGCGCAATTTGGATCGTTTTTGCGTTCGTTACGACTCCCGTCGTAATTAACCGAATAACGCAATCGTACGACCAAACGAGCCGACATCCGAGATATTTTTGAGCACATTTTAACTTCCCTATACTTTTACTTCATTTTAGAGCCTTAAAATGGGGTTAACGGGGTTTAAACGTGCCAAAAATGCTTAAAAATCAAGTTTGGGGCTTCAGGGGCCTGTTCTGCCATTTTTCAAACTTGGCTGATCTGCACAAGGCTTACGGACCGTAAGCACATCTTCATACGGTCCGTAAGGACTTCCCAGATCAGCAGAATGTGTTTTCCAGCTTGTTCCAGCTGTTACACACTTATGCTCATGGTTTTGGCCATTCTATGGGCTGGCTTGAAGGCTCCCATGGTATTCAAATCAGTGGGTATGATGTGTAGGGCTTGGATCGAAGCTCGGGTTTCAAGAAACGATCCTAACGGTTGTGGATTTCCTATAAATACCCAACCTTCACTTCATTCATTCCCACATTTGATCTGAGTTTTCTCTAAGTGGTTGTGTTTGTGCACTTCCTACCTGAGATTACTTAGAATCAAACCTTGCGAGGACCTTCTGTAAGTATTCTTTCGCGTTTTTCGTTCGTTTCTATCGTTAAAGTCAAACTGTGTTTGACTTTCTGCTTTGACCAGTTTATGGTCAACGTGAAGTTCGTTTGAACTTCATAACGTGAGCGTAATCACGATGGTTATAGTCCCTAGTGACTATACCTACTGATTACCACGTTATCTAGGCTCAGTGGCGAGTCGTAGTTTCGGCCAAAATGCGTTTTCTCGCGTATTTTGTAACCAAACTACTCTAGGATGTCAAAACCGTTTGTTTTGATATCAAAACCTGTTTTCTAACTTAACTAAACATGTTTCGACATGTTTAGCTTGTCACTTGTTAGTTTAGTGCTTATGTAGAGTCGTAAGTCAAGCGGACTAAACACCCGCTTAGACTTTCGAGCACGACCCCTTTGGTCGATCATTAGGATCCGACCAAACACGTTTACTGACCATAGTAGCGTAGGGAATAACCTTCTGGGGTTATACCTTATGGTCACTTAGGTTTGATTAGTCGCATGATAAGTAGTTTATATGCCCTTAGTAAATTACCAAAATACCCTTTTCATACATAATTAGTAATTAAGCATATGTAACTTAAACTTTTGGCACGTAACTGATTATGTAACATAATTAAACATGTATGGGCATATAATACTTGTCATAAGACTAGTTAGACGTCTCGAACGCACTTTTGCTACGCGTTAAAGTAACGTAAGCTACCTTAATGGGTCACGATGGGTCGAAAGCACTTAGGTTAGGTTCCGATTTAGGATGTAGGCTTTGTTAAACCATATCACATGAGTTCCAACACTCATTTGGTTTACAACACCTCATTCTGTCCGATCTTCTGATTTAGGCGTCTATGGTTTGACTAGTGGTTCGATTACTAGGAGCTACTTGATTTCTCTGGTTTGCTCGAGTTTGTTGAAGTTCTATTTGATCGAGGATACTTTGCACTACATGTGAGTACATAGTTCCCCTATTTTACTGTTTTTAAATGTTTTGGGGTGATTCATATGTACGAAATGTTTTCAAGGTTTAAACGATGGTTTAAAAAACGATTAAAACGATTTTTACAAAACTAAGAACGATTTCGATAAAGTGAACGAACTTGTTGGTTGTAGTTACATAACGAATGACATTCATTAGCATTGATCAAGCCGACCTGTATTAGGTTATGGTACCATAGGATCTGACAAATCCCGTTACTTTACTACACCTATGGTTATGTGTGGGGGTTGTGGGTAGCGACTGAATCTGATGTTTGTTAACTTACCCTTTGGTGGTTTGTTAATACGGGAACGAGTTGAACGATGGACGAGTCACAAAGGTTTGAATGTTGTTAACGAGACGACCATATATAAGTTTTCACAATTAAAACGATGACGATTTAAATGATTTGGAAACGAGTAAACGATTTGGGAACGATTGGAAACGATTTGGGAACGAGTAAACGATTTGGGGAACGATTTGGAAACGATGTTAAACGATTTCGATAAACGATTGGTTTTTGGTTAAGTGTTTAGATAACGAGACGGGGGTAATGTGGTGAAAACATGGTAGATACGCCGTTGGTACTTCTTATATATAAGTGTTTTCATCATATTGCATACCGTGGCGTTATTTAGTTCACTTGGGTGAACGATTTTGGAACGATATCACACAAACGAGGTTTTCGAAATAACATACGAGTTTTAACGAATTTTTACAAGATGTTTTACAAGTTGGTTTTCTAAAGCAAATGTTTTTGGGTTAAGAATCATGGCTACGCGATTTTATAAACTATAACCCGCTTGATTTGAGTTGGTTAACTATGTTGCAATACACTTTTCAAAACGAGGTTTGCGTTTTTTTGGCTCTTGTAGTTTAATAAAGTACTGCAACATATAAACGAGCCATGATTCTGATACTCTTATAAAACCTATGTACTCGCCAACATTTCTTTGCTGACTAAGTTTTTACATATGTTTCAGGTGTTGATGCTTGATTGATTACTAGGATGCATGCGTCACACAGGATCTGGACGAGGCCTTAGTGACATAATAATAGTGATAGACAATGTAAAACTTGTTTATTCTGTGTTAAGACAATGTAATGTTTAATTATATCAATAAAACGAAACACTTTTTGTATCCATGGTTGTGAAACGATAGCTTCTGTTGCAACACTCCCCGACGTTTCCGCCACGGTTTGTTGTCCTACGTGGTCGGGGTGTGACACAATGACATGTTTACTCTCGAAGGCGACGGAAGATTAATTGTATTTGTGGCATAGAAGAATGGGCCATGTGCATCTACTCCAATGACATGTTTAATATGAATAACAAGTGTGAATCATGTGAAAAAGGAAAAATTAAACGAAAGTCTCACAGACTGAAAACTATTAACTCGATCTAAAAACCACTTGAATTACTTCATATGGATGTTTTCAGCCCGATCCATGTTGCTAGCATTGGTGGGATGTCTTTTTGCTTAGTTGTTACTGAAAATTTCTCACCATACTCGTGGGTATTTTTCTTAAAAACAAAGGGCCAAACTTTTGAGATTTTAAGGGATTTATTCAAACAATTGAGAAAAATTATTCACTACCAATTAAGAAAATCCGAAGTGACAACGACACTGAATTTAAAAATCAAAATATGGACGAGTTATGTCAGGAAATGGGAATAGTTCATCAGTTTAGCACTCCTTATGTTCCTGAACAGAACGGAGTTGCCGAGGTGGTAAACACAGCATGCTACGTGCTTAACCATGTGCTTACGGTCAAAAGAGAAGATAAAACTTGTTATGAATTACTTGAAAACAAGAAACCAAATTTATCCGGTTTTCAGTCTTTTGGGATCAAGTGTGCTATTAGACGTACCAAGGATACTCCTAAGCTGGGCGAAATCGGAGAGATAGGGTTCTTTTTGGGTTACGCTAATGGAGCTCCAAACAAACACTTTTATAACATCAAAAAAGAAATGGATGCTAACTGGAGAGCAAGTATTCCGACAAACGTGACCCCAAATGTCACATCAAGAGGTTTAGTCACCGAGACTTCGATAGTAAATGAATCTGTCGTTGTGCAGTTCCCCATTGAAGTTGGTTCCAGTAATTCTGAGGCAATAAGTAATGCTGTGAACACCGGTAGTGCAAGTGCTGAGGGGGAGATTCAATCAAATTTGGGAGAAAATCTTCAAGCTCCAGCAATCCCAATCACAAGAACGAATATTTATCATCCCGTTGTTAATATTATTGGGAACCCAAATGCTGGAGTGCTTACGTGAAGGAGCATTTCATAGATGCAGTGTTTGTTTTCAGAAATCAAGTAGGAAGAGATATACAATCTTAGTCTACACGAATGCTTTATCTCTTAGATAGAGCCGAAGAATTATCAAATGGCTTTGAAAGATAATTCTTGGTGTGAGGCGATGCAAGAGTTAGCTCAGTTCGACAATTAAAGGTGTGGAAATTGGTCGATTTTCTGAAGGGTCAACATGCAATCAAGACGAAGTGGGTCTTCAAGTGCAAAAAGGATGATAAGGGTGTGGTCGTCAGAAATAAAGCGCAGTTGGTTGTTCAGGGCTTCAATCAAGTGGAAGGGATAGATTATACTAAATTTATGCACCAGTGGCAAGACTAGAAGCCATTCGTTTGTTTCTAGCTTTTGCTACACATATGTGTTACAAAGTCTATCAATTAGATGTAAAAAGTGTGTTCCTTTAAGGAAAATTGCATGAAACAATGTATGTGTCTCAACCACCGGGGTTCACGGCTCCAGAGTCTAAAAACAAAGTTTATTTATTAGACAAAGCTCTTTATGGTCTCCATCAGGCTCCCGTGCCTGGTATGAGACTCTATTGAAGCATCTATTAGAGCATTGTTTCTCGCGTGGTGCGATCGACTACACATTGTTCATTTTGAAGAAAGGGGGAGACTTTCTGATTGTGCAGATTTACGTTGATGACATTATTTTCGATTATTCAAATGAAGGATTGTCTCGCGAGTTCGAGGCTGTGATGAAGTCTAAGTTTGAAACGAGTGTGATGGGAGAGTTGTCGTTCTTCCTAGGTCTACAGGTGAGTGTAGAGAAATAAGGGAGATACGTTTGTCAAACAAAGTATGTCTACGAGATTCTCAAGAGATTCGGATTGGAAGACATCTTACCATACGACACGCCATTGCCGACCAATCCCAAGCTGACGACCGATAAAGAGAAAGATCCTGAAGTGGATCCAACTCTGTATCGAGCTATGATAGGTTCTCTTATGTATCTTATTGCTTCGCGTCCTGATATTATGTTTTCTGTTTGTCTTTGTGCTAGGTACCAATCCACTCCTAACGAGTCACACATGAAGGCTATCAAACGCATCTTCAGATACCTGAAAGAGAAGCCTAAGCTTGGAATGTGATATCTAGCTGCGAGAGGTCTAGATTTGATAGTGTATGCTGACACAGATTTCGGAGGGTGCCCAATCAATAGAAAGTTAATCTCCGGCGGCACACAACTACTTGGTAACCGTCTTGTGTCCTGGCAATGCAAGAAGCAAATTTTCGTGTCTTTATCCACGTGCGAGGCTGAATACATTTGAACTTTGAGCTGTTGTGCTCAGGTCTTGTGGATTTAGCAACAAATGAGGGACTGCGGTTTGAATTTTACTCAAAATCCAATCCTTGTCGATAATAACTCTGCCATTTCCATTACTAATAATCCGATTAACCACTCACGCACTAAGCACATAGATGTTAGGCATTATTTTATTCGCGACTATGCAGAGAAGGGTCTTATCGAAGTGTTTGGGTAGACATCTTGGATAATCTTACCGATCTGTTACTAAGACATCCGATCGGGGTAGATTCGAAGATCTCGTCCGAATGATCCGCATGATCAACCCCGAGTAAATTGCTTCTAGAAACTTGCATAGAAACTTTGTTTTATTTTCAAATGTACAGTTCTTACTGCTTTGCAAAAATTAAAAATCTCCAAAAATATTTTACTTAGTTGTAGGATTATTTTTTAATAAAATACAAAAAAACATGAGAAATTATAAAAAAAGAGACCGTGTTGAGAAAAAGGGAAATGATAGTACGTCAGTAGTCGTACCTAATACAGGATAGTAGCAATATCTAAAATTTAATCATTAACTATAACAACTTCATTATACGTTGCTTCGGTAGGTTTTACGCGTAAATAAGAACCTGTTTTAGTATATAAATATAATGAACTACGTAATTTGTGTGTAACATCTCTAGGATATTTGTCTTGGTACCGTAATTTCGTTTGATAGGTTGCCAAACTTCTGAGATACTAGGTCTATATGTTTGTTAAATCTATGGGTATTATACCTGGTCTTCTGATTTTGCGTAAGCAATGGCCTAGACCTAATATAATACTTTGCTAAGCGTTTCATTTGTGCGCAAACCCCCTTTGATGGATTTCTTTTCTGCCACAACAATCATCACCAGTTGATCTGTTTAAAATTATCATCGCCAGATGTACAAATTGCATTTCTATGTTACCACAGGGTATATAGTTTAAAGCTGCCTAATTTTGCAGACTAAGATACCAAAACATTGGTACACCACCTTTTTTATTCGATCCTTCATCTCTTTGTTTGTGTGGTGGTACTAACCTGAGCTCTCAAGGCCTCGCATTTAGCAAGATACAGAGATTTCTCAGATATACTAACCTGTAAGATGCAATGTTTGGTAGTCTTGATACAGGAGTAAATTCTAAGGTGGGGAAACAAAGTTACAATTAGTTATTAATACACTTAATCACGTATCTCGAAAACAGTGTTTGAAAGCGTGCTAAAACTTAAGTGGATCACCATACCGTTGAATGTCTTGAACTGTTAATGTCCTTCTAAGTGCTTAACCTGAAAACTATATGTTTATGTTGGATATTGACAGAAAAACTGACATGATCCCTTTGCACCAATTTCACAAAAAGATAGTTCATGTAAATACGTTCTTAGCTTTAGTTCTTTTAATTTGTCTAAATTGAAAAACAACAAAAAGATTTTACTTTCTTGTTTCTATGTGCGAGTTTATCCTTTTAATGATACTCTAAGGGGTTGTAAACATTCTTTTAATAACATGTTAAAATCAATGGTTGAGTTAAAATAAGTCTTTTTCAATGAAAATCGGTCATGTAGAATCTGTCTAAGTGTGTGGTTAATTTCGACATCTGATATGTTTGGTAAAATTGTTCAAGGTAAAGGTTGTAAAAAGTTTTCCTAAATATAAGTTTATGAGGGAACATGTTCTGAAAAATTAAAAATTAGTAAAGTTTATTTATAAGTTTACATAGTTTTATATTAAAAATGGTTTTTAGTATACTGTTTTGTTCTCCGGGTTTTAGCTCAAGTCTGTTCCGGGGTTAGGTAACATTGATTAGAATGATGGGCTCAGGGTTTGGGCTCCGGTAATAAGTTTTTGGAGTTGTGTGTCAAATATTGTTGGCTCATGTGAAACCTTCCTTGAGAATAGATGACACAAAGCCAAAATTGTTCTACAACAACTGATTCAGAATAAACAGTGCTTTAGATTCTTCTCCCTTCAATGGCAAGATATCTAACAACTACTGCTCCAAAGGTCTGCTCATCACTAAGCACTGCTGGATTGTAAAGACTGTTGAAGACTAAACCACTGAAGAAGTCAAAGGTCTGCTGGAAGTCAAAAGACTAATCAACCTTTACTAAAAGTCCGCTGAAGCATCATTAGAGGTTGAGTCCATCAGAGGATAGCAATCAATAGTGTCTTGTATCAGTGTTTTGTTTATGTAACAGTGTTTAGTATTAGTAGTGTTAAAGGTTGTTAATGTTGTTAGATGTCACTGTCTAGGTGACATCAACCAAGATGCCATGGTGGTTAGGATTGTACCATAAATTGAAAGTGCCTTTACTGTTCTATGAGATCACTTCATCACTTGCATTTTGTACGAACAATCCTTGTGATCTCAGGCTGAGTGGGAGTTGTAATTCATGCATACGTAAAGCATTGTGTCATACAATCTTTCGATTAAAAGTATTCATGATGAAAGCATTTCTTCCTTTGTTTGTGTTATAAAGTTTTTCTTCATTTCTGCTGCAATTGTTCATCTGTTTATCATCTTTCATTATTCATCTTATAAAAACAACATAAACAAGTAAACTCGGATCCTCACAATTGGTACAGAGCATACGTCAGTCAAATTCAATTTAATAATCAATTTGACATAAAAGATCAGCTCAATTTCATTGATACTCTTTTGTTCGTATTTGTTGAAAAAAAGAGTATAAGCTTAATCACGTTCAAAGTTGATTAATCAAAAACTTTGTAAAATAACCATAATGTCTTCACAACACCGCACACTGTACAAGCCACCTATGCTTGTCAGATCTGAATACAATATCTGGCAATGTAGGATGGGCCATGTATTAGCACAGCAAAACATTGGTTGCTGTCTGTCATCTTTGGACATCATGTTCCAATGGTGCCAAGTGCAAAAGATCCCAAGGTCCAAGTACCTAAGAAGCCTGAAAATTACTCTGAGCAGGATTTTCAGAAGATTGAGTTAGATGCTAAAGCATATAGTATAGTTGCTACAGCACTACCCAATGACATATATGCTGGCCTGTTACACTGTAACAAAGCTAAAGAGATATAGGATGCACTCAAAGAGCAATTTGGTGGGACAAAAGAGGTTATTGAAAACAACAGAGAGGTGTTAAACCAGCAATATGAAACGTTTTGTCATGTTAAGGGAGAGTCATTGACCCAACAGTTTGAGAGATTTAGTTGTCTGGTTAGTGAGCTAAAACTGGTTAATGTTGAATATGCTAACTCTACTTTAAATAGTAGGTTCCTTAGATCATTACTAGACAAGTGGGACACTATAGCCTTTGTTACTAGAAATTCTGTTGGGTTTAATGAGATGAGTCTGACCTAACTTCATGGTAGGCTTCTCACATATGAAAGAGAGCTGAACCAGAAAAAGAAGTTCCAGGAATCTGGAAAAGTGGTTGATGATTACTCTTTTGGTAACACAACACATTTTGGTCAGGAAGAGTCATCTGGTGGTAGTAAGGACCAGAGTTATGATCACTATATTGACATAACTGCAGGTGGAGCCTTCAACTCTGAGCCTTACTCACCTAATTATGATTTCACAGCTAATGGGGAAAACCAGATTTATGAAAACTTATCCTTTGAACTGAATGACCTTCAACATTTTGATCCCACAGATCTAGAAGAGATGAACATTTTGCATCAGCTTGCCTTGTTGAGTGTTAGAACAAGCAAGTTTTATAAATGGACTGGTAGGAAGTTTCCAAGATTGCATGGGAATTTAAAGGTGGGATTGGATAAATCAAAAATCAAGTGCTATAAGTGTAATAGGCTTGGTCATTTTGCTAGGGAATGTAGGAGTCAAAATAGTGGGCCAATTATCACTCACCCTAGTCCAAGACCTCAAAACACTCAAAGCACTGTTCACTATTCCCAATATACCCCTGCTCCTCATATGCAAACACTGCCCATTTTGCACATCCTGTAAACATTGTTCCTGTCTAATATGTCCAAACCGCTGTTCCACAGATTCAGTATGTTCAAGCCCCTACATCCCAGGTTCAAGTGCAAACTGCACCACAACAAGCTGCACAAACATCTGCTCTAGCAGAGGCCAGTCAACAAAGTTTCTTTACACAGGGCTTTGTTGATTGGAGTAGCTTACCTGAGGACTTAACTGATGAAAATTTTGCTCTAATTGCTAATCCTGGTGTATCACCTGATGAATTTTGTTTCATGGAATTAGAGACAATACATGAAGGGTAAGAATCTGAGGAAGTGGAGTCCATATCAGAAGTGGTGGAAGAAGTTGCTTAAACAGTGGTTACAACAAATATTGTTGGTGAACAAATGTTAGAAGAGAAAGAAGCTGAACCTCTGTTGGAACCTCTTGCTGATCCATGGGATGCCAGTGTATGTAATGGTGAATGTGACTGTGCCATGATAGCTGCTGCCAAGGTATCACCTCAGGTCTTAAAAGATTTGTGTTAAGATAAATGCATTATTACTTTCGCTAAAATAAAAAAAGGTGAATGAAAACCTTAGGAACAAGATCTTAAACGACGAAGTACAATTTGAAAAGACTTTTAAAGAGTTGAAAAACAAATTGTTTAATAAAGAAAATGAGATCAGCAGCTTAAAACATGAAAACATCATAACCAAAGACCAACTCCAAACTATGGTAGAAAAAATACCAGAGTTACAAAAAGAAGCTTGAGTCTACCCAAATCACTTGTGAAAAATGGGTGGAGTCTTGTAAGGGTTATGAGCTAATGTTGGAAAAACAGATCAAGAGCAATGTGAAGTTTGGCATTGGATTTAGAAAACATGACCAAACTTCTGAAAACACCGCTGAAATTGAATCTGGCTTGGTTGAAGTGATTCCAACAAACTTGGCCAGTCAAGAAATCAAAGTCACTGATAAAAATGGAAACAAAATTGTTTTAGAAAGACCAAAGGGGTCATAAACCTTTGAAGAGATAGAAAAATATCAATTCAAACCCACCTAGTCTGATGAATGTGGCATCCTTGAAAACTTTAAGCCAATGGATTTTCCACAATTGAGGGTGTCAAAGCACCCAAGGCCAAGGTCATCCCTCTAAAAGACATCCCAACAGAGGTTAAAAACTCTGTTGAAAAGGAAGTTGAACAAGAGGAAGAAAAGAGAAAAAGTTAAAAACTTGTTTTGTGATTTTTGTGAAAAGAGGAATCATGCTGCAAAAGTCTGCTTTCTTCTAAAAGTATATGACATAAACAAAACAAGTGTCATTGAGCCTACACCTAAGTGCACAATATGTGGAAAAACAAATCATCTTACTCAACAGTATGTGTATCTCAAAAGTTTTGAGGTTAAAAGAAAAGAGTATGCATCAAAAACACTAGAGAGTACACAAAAACCAACCCTAGAAAACAAACAGACCTTTGTGCCTGTTCAAACATCTGTTACTAAACAACTGAACAAAATCTCTGCTCCCAGAGAGGTACAAGTAATAGATGCACCACCTGCTAACCAAGTTCCAAGAGGACATGGCCAACCATCTTACCAAAAGGCCCCTCATGCTTATGAAGCCTACAAAAGGCCCTCTAAGCCATAAATGAATAGGCATCCTTTTAGTTATCTGACAGGAGATGGTCCACAACAGTGGTTATAGAAAAATGCTCAAAAATCTGTTCAAATCCCTGATCTAACCACTGTTCATGCTCCTGGACTTGAGGCTGACCTATCTATGACCCCATTCAAAGCCATCTTGCCTTTGGAGACCCATATGAACTAATTTGTTACTTGATGTGCAGGGAGCTTCTGCATGCTTAGATAATTTATGGTATGTAGATAGTGGAGGCTCTAGGCACATGACTGGATGTAGAGCCCTACTCAAAGATTTCCAAAAACATGGAGGGGGTGATATATCTTTTGGTAACAATTCAAAAGGGAAGGTGTTGGGGTCGGGGACAATGCAGGCTGGGAAAATCAAGTTTGAAAATATCAATCTTATTAACAATCTTAAATTTAATCTCCTTAGTGTTTCACAAATGAGTGGCAAGGGCTATGGGTCATTCTTCACTAAGGAAACTTGTAAGATTGTTGGGCCAGAAGTGGTTAAAAAGATTGAAGAAATCATAGCCGGGAGTAAAACACAACTTTTTGCTCAAAGGAGTGGCAATGTGTATGTGGTTGATATGTTGAAAGATAACCCAATGGCGGATGCTTGTCTGTTCTTAGCTGCCTCTAACAAAGAGACAGAATTATGGCACAGGAGACTTGGGCACACAAATCTTAAGACTATCACCACCCTCTCAAAACAAGGCCTTGTAAGAGGTCTCCCACAAAAACTTTTTACTTGTTCTGAGCATTGTGTTTCCTATCTAAAAGGTAAACAACATAAAAGCTCTTACAAGTCCATTCAAGGGTCCAAAACAACCAAGTGCTTACAACTATTGCACATGGATTCATTTGGCCTAGTAAAAATCATGAGTTTGAAAAATAAAAGATACTGTTTGGTCATTGTTGATGATTTTTCTAGGTTTACATGGACTTACTTTTTACACTCTAAGGATGAGACTACAGGTATCTTGCAAGACTTTGTTAAACATGTTTAAAAACAATTTGACTTGCCAGTAAAAGTCTTTAGAAGTGATAATGGAACAGAGTTTAGAAACAAGGAGTTGGAGGAGTTCTGTGTGGCAAAAGGGATTGTAAGGCGGTACAGCATCCCAAGAATACCATAACAGAATGGGGTGATTGAAAGGAAAAACAGAACTTTATTGAACGTGCCAGAACAATGCTTGCAAACTCAGGTTTACCCTTAACTTTTTGGGCAGAGGCTGTAAACACTGCTTGTTATGTGCAGAACAGAGTTTTAATCAACCCTAAGCATCAAAAGACTGCTTGTGAAACTCTATTCAAGATCAAACCACTGATCTCCTATTTCAAAATCTTTAGCTGCCCATGTTTTACCTTAAACTTAAAAGACTCTATTTCAAAATTTGCAGGCAAAGTAGATTGTGGTTATCATTAGGGATACTCAACCACTGCCAAGGCCTACAAAGTGTTTAACACAAGGACTAGGTGTGTGGAAGTGTCACACCCTGACTTTTGCGGAAGCATGATCATGTGTGACTTGCTTAATATCATTGCATTCAACCATAACAAACAACTATATAACCATGATGTTCATCCATAATTAAGTTTCAAAACAATACAACCAACATTTGTTTTAAATCCGAATACAGACTTCAAGTTTAGAATACAACACAACACAACCCATGTTTTAAGTTCCATACTAGTCTTAACAAAAGACATTACTAAAAGCTAGGCTTTGAACTATGTATCTTATCCAGGATAAAATATACATTCCAAACCCTTCGACACTGGATGACATCTTTTATTTGAAGATATAACTTGGTAACCTTCATCGCCCACCAGATCCAAAATTAGTTTCCTGAAATACATGTAGTTTGAAAACATCAACAAAAGTTAAGCGAGTTCATGTATTTTGTATGTGCGCACGAATAACCTTGTAAAACTTCTGTATGTATGTATGTACGTATGTACGTATGTACAAATGTATGTATGTATGTATGTATGTATGTATGTATGTATGTATGTATGTATGTATGTATGTATGTATGTATGTATGTATGTATGTATGTATGTATGTATGTATGTATGTATGTATGTATGTATGTATGTATGTATGTATGTATGTATGTATGTATGTATGTATGTATGTGTAAACCGGTATGAAAGCAACAAGGAAACAGATCAATTAATGGTTTGCAAGGCCATTAATATGTGTGCAACGGTGTAGGAATGGCTCAATCCTTTATGCGTATTTTGTACCGGGCCATCCGACGGGAACGATATAGTCACCACATGGTCCAACCCGCGGGCTCATGGGCGGTATGTATGTATGTATGTATGTGTGTATGTATGTATGTATGTATGTATTTGTAAATCGGTATGAAAGCAATAAGGAAACGGATCAAATAATGGTTTGCAAGGCCATTAATATGTGTGCAACGGTGTAGGAATGGCTCAATCCTTTATGCGTATTTCGTACCGGGCCATCCGACGGGAATGATATAGTCGCCACATGGTCCAACCCGCGGGCTCATGGGCGGGGCTCGCAACACCCAATAGATCTATCACTCATGCCCCTCGGTCCTTAAACAAGGATTAATGGTCTTTAGTTACTCGTGTACCCATTCACATGATCTAACAGTTCATTCCTTATCTAACCATACCATTTGTAATCGTAATCATTTGTAACATGTATTTCACCCCCGAAGTTATAAAACTGAAAACAGTTAAAAGAAAAGGGGGACATGAACTCACAGTCTTGTGTTCTTCGATCAAATAACTCAAAGCTTCTCCCCAATCGCACGACTACCTACAAACGTGCTATTGTCTATTAGACGGGTGGGTCGTGCCTTGAATTTAAGTCTTAATTGGTATCTTTGAGTTACGTTTCTTTGTGTATTAATATTATCCCAAAATATATAATTGTTTGTTAAAATATTAAATATTTTAACTTAAATTATATTTATTAAATTTTGGAATATTACTTAAAATAATATATTTTAACTTGACACATTATGTACTTATACATGTATATCTTCCCCAAGGGTGGGTGTATTCATACTCGTATTCGTGAACTTGAATATTTTTGCCAAGTATTGGCGGCGTATTTCAGTGTATTTATACGTACGAGAATACGTATTTTATTGTGTTTATTAAGTATTCTTATATTTAATTTTTAGTATTAGTTTTTCTGGAATAATATTTCTAATAAAAATTCACCAATATTTATTCTCAAACTATATATTTTAAGAAAACTTACATAGAAAAATTATATATAATTTTTCCCTTGGCAAAAATAATTGTATTTTCATTTAAACCTTAAAAATAATATATTTTCAAGTTTAACTTAGAAAATAGTTATAATTCCATTTTTCACCCAAAAATAACATATTCTAAGTTTATTTAAGAATATATATACTTTCTCTAAAACTAATTCTAGTAACTCAAGAAAACATATATATTTTTCTTTACCCAAAAATAATATGATTTCTTCTGGTCAAAAATATGATATAATTTTGTAACCATGAACAAAATCATATTTTTGTCCTCTTGGTTTCCAAAATACCAATTATCAAAATATACTCATGAATTTATTTTCGGAATATTTGTGTAAATTATATTCCTTGTTCGGTTTCCCCAATATTTTGGGTATAAATTGTATATTTATTTCTTAGAATTTTGGTAATATTTTGTATAGTAATTTTTGGTATTTTGATGAGTTATATTATTTCAAGTCCTAAAATAATATAACTAATACACATAATATACACATCATCACACACAAGGTGACATCTAAATATATATTCTCCTAAATACATATTTAGTCTCTTTTATTATCAAAAAACAACCTCCAATATTTATGATTTTTTTAACAAAAATTATGGAAAACTTTATATGAAAATTCATGGTTAAATATACTTGTAAATATTTGTTTAAAAATATTTTTCTAAGTGTTTAATTTCTAGAAAAATTTTGCCATAGTTTCCCCTTAAAAATGGAGGTTTCCATGCTTTCAAAGCATATCATTTTCTTTTATAAATCATCACAATCAACAACAAATCAAATAATACTTACCAATTTGCCAAAATCAAGCCTTAATCACTACTTCATGAACTTGAAAATTTATAAAAATTTGTAGTAACTTACTAGTGTATTTAGTAAGCTTAGTTACCCTTTAAAGTGTGGTTATTTATTTAAAAACATCATTCTTGAAGAATTTAGATGTTTACAACTTGTAAAATATTTTTCTAAAAATATTTCTTCTCGAGTTTTTCTATTTAAACACATGATTCTACACTTGATTAACTACTAAAAATGTGATTAATTTCTTTAAGAACCAAGTTTATGTAAATCTTGTATTTTAACTTGGTTTCTTGAAAAATTATTCTTTGAAATCATCCATTTATATGATCTACATCACACTTTGATCACCATTTTACAAGAAAACAAGTTATACTTCAAGTTCATGCTTTACATAAGGATGATCACTTTGATCTACAACATAATCATCCTCTCATCTTGCTAGATTATGTCTTTAATCATCATCTAGCAAGATCATATGATGTTTAACATCATAAACACAAATAATCAACAATCAAGAAGCATAATAACACTTAACAATATGTATTCTTATGATTTTTAAGCTTATGTTCATGATTTAAGTTCTTGATCATTAGTGTTCTTCATGATTCTTTACTTGTAACATATTTTAACCAACTTAATAAGATGTAAAATGGAGTGTAGATGATCTTACTACTAGCTCAAGGCTAGGGATGATCACAAGATGAAGATGAGGTGGTTAATAGCACTTGCAAGAGGTCCTTCAACTTTCAAGAGTTCCTAGCTTCCTTGATATGCTTCTTACACCTTTGTATATGTAGAGAATGGATGAAGATTGATTGATGATGATGGTGGTGCTTGGTGTGGTTTCGGCCGAGAATGGGAGGGAGAGAAGAGAGAAGAGTGTGTTGGTGATCTTGTAAAGAATGATGGTTATGAACCTTGAGGTTAAACTTATAATCTCCAACAATAATGAAATCCAATGGGTCATGTGTTTAGTAAAGTTAGAGACAAGATCAAATAAATTAAACAAAGAAAATCCATGGTGGGGGCCACCATGTAACCGTGAATAGGTGGGAGGGGGGTCTAGTGTTAGTTTGAAATGACTAGTTAGGTTTAATGGTTGAAATCTAAGTGTTGTAGTTAGGTTATTAGTTGTTAGGATGTTATATAGTGTGTTATGATGTTCGGGGACCATAACTAGCTCGGAAAAGAAAAAACAATGTTTCTAGTGAAAATTTGGTGTTTCGGGTAGTGTCCGGTTGTTCGGTTGGTTACCAGTTCGTTAAGGTGCTAAACTATGCAGTTTAGTGTGCTTTATGTTACCTTTTGTGACAGTTTTGATTCCTGACACTCAGGGAAGCATTCTGGACCATTTAACCATCTTTCTGCATGATATTTAAGTGTTTAAAAGCTGAATTGTGCTGAATTGTGCTGAATTCAGCAATTTATGTGAGTTTTAGGCACTTTCCGGCACTTAAACCATCACTAGGAAGGCAGTTTTATGATCCTTACTTTCCTACACACTATACTAGTGTAACTCTTGGTTTCTGGCTCGATCTGTGTCTCAATACCATGTCTGTCTATGTACTGAACTCCGTCAACATTTTTCTGATTTGTCAGACAAATGTGCCATCTTTGCTTCGTGCATCATTTAAGTCAATAGAGTATTGTATGCAATACTGGTATGACATTATGCAAAATGTGATGCACATGTATGTATATAACAATAATCAGAAAGCATTCATGTCATTAATTTAATCAGCACAGTCATTAAGGCACTAATTACTGTTTAATCATTATACGGACACATGAAATCTTGTCAGTTGTCACAGGAAGAGACTTTGAATGTAAAGTTCAATGAACTTTCATCATTGAAAATCCTAGCAAACCCTGCTGAGCTGTTTGACCTTGATAAATTTACATTTGAACATGTGTTTGTAAAGCCTAACCCTTCACGTACACCACAATCTTTTCCACAAGATAATGGATGTGATATTGTGATTCCACAATACAAAGTCACTACCACCACCAGAGAAGCAGATGTTCAAAACAGTTGTCAAAACTCTGCCACTGTTGAATCAACTATTGTTGATCAAACCTCTGCCACTTCATCAAGTCCAACCTCTATTGATAAAAATCCATCTTCTGTGGATAAAAACCAACATTGTGCCACACCCATTCCTTCTATTCCTCCACCTCCATCACCAACAGATGTTGGCTCTTTAAAATTGCCAACAGATGTTACCTCAGATGATACACATTTGCAGCCTTCACCATTCAATGTCATTGTTCCATATAAGGGGGATCTAATCTTCCTTAAATCTCATCCACCAGACCAAATCATTGGCAACATCAGTGAAGGGGAAACATCTGTCTTTTTGCAGGCTTTCTATCTCTCATCCAACCAGTCAAGTACCAAAAGGCACTGAAAGATAATAGTTGGGTAGAAGCCATGCAAGAGAAGCTCCAACAGTTTAAAAGATAACAAGTAGGGGAACTTGTACCACTGCCTAAGGATGTATGTCCAATTGGCACAAAGTGGGTCTTCAAAAACAAAACTAATGAAAGGGGCATTGTTGTCAAGAATAAAGCCAGGTTAGTGGTCCAAGGTTTTAGACAAGAAAAGGGCATAGATTATGATGAGACCTTTGCTCCTTTGACAAGGTTTGAAGCCATCAGACTATTCTTAGCCTTTGCTGTCAACAACATCAAGGTGTATCAAATGGATATAAAATGTGTATTCTTATATGGAAAGATCCAAGAGGAGGTGTATGTTTGTCAACCTCCTGGTTTTGAAGATGCCATATATCCTGATCATGTCTACAAGCTCAACAAAGCTTTGTATGGTTTGAAACAAGCACCAAGAGCCTGGTATGAAACTCTCTCCACCCTTTTTATTTCAATTGGGTTGACAAGGGGTAAAATTGATAAAACTTTATTTTTGAAATGGAAAGGGAGGGATCTGATGATTGTCCAAATCTATGTTGATGATATCATCTTTGGAACCACATTTACCTCCATGTGTGAAGGGTTTAGAAAACTCATGACATAAGAGTTTGAAATGAGTGCCATGGGTGAACTCCAATGCTTTCTTGGTCTCCAAGTTAAGCAATTGCAAAATGGAACATTCATTCATCAAAGCAAATACGTAAAAGAACTTTTAAACAAATTTGAGATGAATGATTGTAAACCATGTAGTACACCCATGGCATCCACAAAGCTTGTCACTGCTGATGAAAAAGATGACTTGGTTGATCAAACTTTGTATAGAAGCATGATTGGGTCTTTATTGTACCTAACTGCATCAAGGCTCGACATCATGTTTGCAACTGTGTCTGTGCCAGATCCCAGTCAGCACCTAGGAAGTCTAATCTCATTACTGTGAAAAGAATATTCAGATACATAAAAGGTGCTCCCACACTTGGTATCTTGTATCCTACTAATGGGAATATCAAGCTTTCAAGTTTTTCAGATAGTGATTTTGCTGGATGCAACACAACAAGGAAGTCTACATCAGGAGGGCGTCAATTTCTAGGCAATTGCTTAGTATCTTGGCCAAGCAAAAAGCAAGCAGCTGTTTCCACATCCACTGCTGAAGCAGAATATATTGCTGCTACAAGCTGTACAGCCCAACTATTGTGGCTTCAAAACCAGTTATTGGATTTTGGTATAACTACTCTGAAGACTCCTCTCATGTTGGATAGTTAAGCAGCTAAAAATATCATCAAAAATCCAGTATCCCATTCAACCACCAAGCACATTGACATCAGACATCACTTTGTGAGGGATTGCTATGAAAAAGGTTTGATTTCTCTGCATGATGTTCCAACTCAGGATCAGCTGGCTGATGTGCTAACAAAAGCATTAGACACATCTACCTTTGAAAGCTTGATTTCAAGAATTGGCATGCTTAACTTGGATTAGAAGGCAAAAAAATAACTTCTTTTCCTTGAATAAAAAGCATTAAAATGTTTTCAGAAAATCAAAAATCCATCCTTAAAAATAGTTTAAAATGAAAATTTTTCATGAATCCTTAAAAGTCTATCCATAACCACTGATGTTTTGAAACCTCTTATTGGCTAAAAATTCACCCACTGCTGAAAGGTATCCTCTGTTTCCCCTTATCCACTGCTTATGGACCATTGCTGACCAAACAGCTATTGGTTTCAAACACTGATATCGATTCACTGATAGACTAAAAATCAGCCACTGTCGTTCACTGTTCCCAACCATTGTTATTGTCCAACAGTGGTTTCCAAACAACTGTCATGCACTTTTTCAGCAGAGGTTGACCAGTGGACATATGTTAGCCTTCAGATCTTTGAAACCGCTACCATGTCTGCATTTACTTTTTCTCCTTATAAAACCCTGTTTAATCACCAAACAAAGCTTTTACTCACCATATCGAATTCAAAGATTCTCCAAAGCGGTTACCATCTTCTTCCTCACTTCTTCTTCAACCTTTCGTAATTTCTAACTCCGATCATGGCTCTGACAATCAAGAACCCTCATAACTACCACCCTATTTTCGAGAAAACCGACAAAAACACCGTTTTCCACGCAATAATTAACACACTTCAATCATCCAAATACAAAGCAATTCTTACTGCCAATGCACCCATTTACCAAGATACTCTCCCAGATTTTTGGGCAAATGCTAAACTTGAAAAACAAAAGACAGAGGTCTTTGGTATAACTTCCAAAGTCGGAGGTGAACTGGTTGCAATAACCCCAACTACCATTTCAACAACATTTAGGTTAAATGACTTGGCAGGTAAGACATCTTTCCTGAAAAATGAGTTTCAAAGAGAGTTGATTGAAAGGGGATATGATGGACAGTTAAACAGGCTACTATGTACAAGCCAAATTTTCCACCACCAATGAAATTCCCGTTTCATACCCTCTTAACATGTTTCTCTCAAAAAACCACTGCTTTCAATGAAATACATTTGAAAATTCAGTACTTGGGGTATGCATTTTTAACAAAATTTGGTTATAACTACTCCCAAGCACTATTTTCTGACTTGGTTTCAAATGTGAAAAACATTTAAAACGGGAAAAATGCTGCTTTTCTCATGTATCCAAGACTATTAAGCTACTACTTGCAAAAACATGTTTCTAAAAAGGCTTTTCAGCAAGGTGCAACTTTTAAAATGAATAGTCTAACATCTGAAACTTTTACTCGCCTTATGGCCAAAGATTCAAATGTTTCCAAAACACAAGAAAAGAGGAATGAGCAAATTTTAGATGAGTCCACATCTACTCCTCAAACCTCTGTTGCTGAGCCCATTGCTCCAAGTGATCACAACATTACAACCGCTGTTGTGAAACCCCCTGATATTCGCTAATTTACACATATTTTAGTCCCTCATTTTATCCCCATTTTATGCGTTTTCGGCCGTAAAACCGTCATTCGGATACTTAATCATGTATACTTTTGTTTACAGGCCTAAAACAGCATACCAGACAAGATGATAGTGAAAACGAGGACTTTCCGGATGAAACGACAAAGCTGGAAACATTCTGTTGGAATTCTGACCTGGGCAAGTGAAACGGTCGTGTGACCATGTGAACGACCGTGCATCTCCGACAAATGCAGTCCAGTCCGGCAGAGAACGAAGGTGCGACCTAGCGTGCAAGCATATTCCGATAATGCACGGGCGTGCGTCTGATTGCACCCCGTGCGGATTCGATGATCAGCCAAAGTCCGGTAATGCACCACCAGTGCAGCAATCCGTGCAACAAGAACCCGGAAACGCACGATTGTGCGATCTGAAGAACGGTCGTGCGAGACCGAAGACCGGTCAAGATCTGATGACGTCATGTAGTATGGTGGACCATACCTCCAATAATTCATAAAGTGAACGATCGTGCGATAGGATGCACGACCGTGCGAGATCGAAATTATATAAAAAACTTGCAGAAACATTCTGCTCGTAACTCTGGACATTTTGGGAGCGATTTTCAGGCTCCGGAGGCTTCTGCTTTCACCCGGATTCAAGCCACATTGTGTCGATTAGCTTCGTTATCTTCTAGATTCTTAATCTTATGCTTGTTTATGGTTTGGTTTTCTAATCTTTCCATGATTTTGTTAATCTTTCAAGCATTTAGATTAATGTTTATGTATTATTGTAGCCTTTGGGCAAAAACACAATAATCCCTTGCTTGATTATAGCCATTAGTATGTTAATCTTTGTTTGTAATGATACTTGGAAGTATTTTCTATGATTATCTTTGATGATTAACTTGCAACCTTGTTATTGATATTGATTTCTTGATTATAAGTAATTGTGTTGGATGATTGGTATTTGGTTAGTTAAGATAGTTGAAAAATGAAGCTTAATTAATCTTGTATTAGTAAACTTTAAACTTGGTTAACTAGTTTAGCTTGGTTAAAATGTGTGCATCAGGATACTAGAAATGGTTAGTGGTTTAATAAAATGTAATTATTGTTAATCAAGAAAGCTTTCCGTCACGTAAGGACCTTAACGGGTTAAATGGTGTCGTTATAAATTCTTGCCAGATTTGTTAGCTTAGTTAGTAGTTTAGGCCAAAATTGCTATCTTGGTGAATTTATGTGCAAGATTAGTAAAATGAACTCGGTTGTTATTTAATCTAGTTTATGCTTGTCTCGGTGGTTGCATTGTGTTTATCGGTGTCGCTTTCCTTGATTAAGTGCGCTTAGAAAACTCCTAACGGATGACTAACTTATTTTTTAAGAGATTTTCATAGACATTTATCAATTGCACGTTAAAGAACAATTTTACGTGGTTAAAGTGTGTTTATCGTTTTATCTTTCCGAATGATTGTCATGTTAGGATTCCCGAAAGGGATACTAATTGTCTTAAAATGGAAAATTGACCGAATGTTTCTAGTGCCAAAACCGACTTAGTTGATATACTTTGGTTGTGTATTAAGCAAGGCTATTTATCGATTTTCTACTATGTTTTATAAGTATTTGTTTATGCTTACTTTAGTTTATTAAAAATCAAACAACTTATGTTTTTACTGGTGGTTTAGTGACAAAGGTCTAGTATTATTTCTCCGCCCATTTCCTTGGATCGATACTTGGTTCTTACCGATACTTTACTACATATATGACGGGGTACACTTGCCTCTTTCGTGTGTGTTTTGATGTAAAAGTAATAATCACTTTTATAAATTTAAAACCAAATCGTGTGTAATTTCATTGTAAAAATATGTGTAGTCGCGCACACGTCAAGTTTTTTGCGCCGTTGCCGGGGAAATGGCGAGCTTTAGGAACGACCCAAGTTATTATTTTATCGGCGTATATACTTGTTAATATTTGTGAATATTCTTGATTATTTATTTGTTTATTTATTTGTTAATATTTCTTGATTTTAATTCATTTTATTCGTTTTCGTGATTATTTTGCACACTTGTAAATTTTTGTTCCATTTATTTGTTCGAATCTGGATTTATTTATTCATTTATTCTTTGAGTTTTCGGCTCCGAAAAATTATTTTTATACTAGCCGATTCGATTATTTAATTCATTATGATTTTTATAAAAATCCGGGCCCATTTATGAATTGTTATAAAATTTTCAGCCCATTTTTTTTAATATTCTGTTTCTATTCAGCTAAAAAAAAGAAAAAAAAAGAAAAATAACAATAATAATAAGGGGCGTGGTAATGACCACGTTTCCCAAAACATCTGCTACTCCTAAAAGGCCTGTATCCTCTGCTGCAACCAAACCCAAATCTTCACCTCAAAAACTACCACAAAAGAAGCAGAAAACAGCTTCAGAACCACCATCCTCACCCACTAAACCAATAGATGTTGAGGCAACTAAAGCATCAACAGATGTTAAGCAAACAATTGTTGAGACACTAGTGGTTTCAACAATTATTAGCCAATCCACTTCTTCCATTCATTTCAACATACCACCATCAACACAACTACCACCAACACTCCAAAGATCCCCTTCACAACCACCTTCTTCACCTAAACCGCCTTCTCCATCATAAACTCCTCCACCTCCCAAATTTTCCTATGCACGTAAAAGAAAATTTGTTGTGCTGGATGATGATAAGGAGATTCCATCACCAATCCTCTTATCATCTGCTCCCGTTCAAATCACTCCACCCTCATCATTTCCACTTACAAATCCACTTAACCATCCACCCACTGGTTAGATGCCATCTGTCATCCCATTGGCTACTCAATATCCTCTAGAACTGCTTGCAGTTCAAAGTGAAATGGAATCTTTTTATAAGATAGAGGATCCATCCAAAAGAAACTTCCCATCTCTCTTTGGCTTCAGAACACCTCAGAATCTGGATGAATATTTAAAGTTGAAAGCAAAACAAGCAGAGGTTATAGCCAAAGAAGAAAGCAAAGGGTTAGGTGACAGGAGATATCCAGGTCTGCTATCACATGGGCTTAACAAAGTAAAAAAACTTGAAGACTTTGCTAAAGACCTTAGTAGATCCATGTCTGAGCAACCATTGGATACTGAGCTTCAAGAGGAACTAAGGGTTGATTATTTAGATCCATAATGAAGCACAAGCCCTACAAAGCAACCAAGGCTCAATTCAAAGACTGGTCTGTAGATGCTCTCAGAGAAGAAATTGACAGAATTACAATGATGAACAATGATCCTCTGATCAAGAAAACCGTACCAAATTGGAAGAAATACAACCAAGTTGATTAAGAAGATGCATTAAGGTTCAAGAGAATGAGAGTAGAACTTGTTACTGCTGATTATGGGTCTGCAAGATCAATAGCCAGATGGTCAAAACAAAATGTTGAAGAGATCTATGGAAAACTTGAAGAGCTTAGAAATAAAGACTCATCTATTCCTCAAAAGCCTGTTTATCCTCTAACCACTGCTGCCAGGCCTCAACAGACTCATGCCCCTAAAAAGCTTCTCTTATCATCTGCTTTATCCATAAATACCTTGAATCAATTAAAAAGGCAAAAGCAGACTGATGAGGAAGATGAGTAGAGGTTTGAAGAACATAGGAAAGAGGCCATTAAGTACCAAATTGATTATTACATGGATGATGCTGCTAATCAACTCACTGCTTAATTAGCTGAAATAATTAAACAGTTGGCAAGCAGACCTCATTCTCTAAACTCATCACTAATAACTCTCATCCTAAGAAAATCATCTGATCCAAAAATACTAAAGTGGAAGTCATCCTCAGACACCCACGTATTGACTTTGCTCCGATCAGATGGTAAAGTTGAAAAAATATCAAGGAAGGATGCATATGGTCTGAATGCAGATGACCTTCAAGATCTTTTAAACCTTCAACTGGAAAAGGATGAAAATGATATGGATTCCCTTGACTTTGAACTTCAATTCAAAGGGTAAATCAGGGAATTGCTGATGAGTAAATAAAGATCAGAAATAATGAAGGGTTTTGGCATCATCTGTTCTACGGGGAGATTGTTGGCTCATGTGAAACCTTTCTTGAGAACAGATGATACAAAGCAAAAACTATTCTGCAACAACTAATCCAGAATAAACAGTGCTTTGGATTCTTCTCCCTTCAATGGCAAGATATCTAACAACTGCTGCTTCAAAGGTCTGCTCATCACTAAGCACTGCTGGATTGTAAATACTGTTAAAGACTAAACCACTGAAGAAGTCAAAGGTCTGCTGGAAGTCAAAGGACTGATTAACCTTTACTAAAAGTCTGCTGAAGCTTCATCAGAGGTTGAGTCCATCAGAGGATAGCAATCAACAGTGTCTTGTATCAGTGTTTTGTTTATGTAACAGTGTTTAGTATTAGCAGTGTTTAGAGGTTGTTAATGTTGTTAGATGTCACTGTCTAGGTGACGTCAGCCAAGATGCCACAGTGGTTAGGATTGTATTATAAATAGACAGTGCCTGTACTGTTCTATAAGATCACTTCATCACTTGCTTTGTACGAACAATCACTGTGATCTCAAGCTGAGGGGAGTTGTAATTCATGCATACGTGAAGCATTGTGTAATACAATCTTTCGATTAAAAGTATTCATGATGAAAGAATTTCTTCCCTTGTTTGTGTTATAAAGTTTTTTCTTCATTTCTGTTGCAATTGTTCATCTGTTTATCATCTTTCATTACTCATCTTATAAAAACAACACAAGCAAGTAAACTCAAATCCTAACAAATAAAGTGTCCTGGGTTTAACAAAAGTCGTTGTCTCTGAACTTATCTAGGATATTGGAGATATGGTTTTTGATTCCGGGTTATTCAAATGAGTTGATATAGAACCTCCTCTGGGTTTCCAACATTGTCCAAAATTAACTAAAGCTGAGTGTCTCCGGAGTTAACTAGGGTTTCTTCGAATCTCCTATGCTTATAAAGTTTCAAACCGCCTATCTTCTTCACTCACTTAGTTTCCCTCTCATCTTCAATATAAACCCACATAAACCTTTGCTAACTCTACTCTGTAACTTAACTTCAGTAGTTATTTTACAAGTGTGTTTCATCATCCTGCTTATTCAGGATTCACAGGTAAAGTCTCTTGAACTCTTTATCATCATCTTTGTGGTAAACTTCTAGGTTAAGGGCTTAATCAATGTTTCTAAATATTTGGGGTTTTGAAGGGTTTAATTATATGGGTTTGGTTATTTCCATTTTTATGGATTATGAAATCTTGGTGTTTGTGATGATTTGAATGTGGATTTGGTTTTGGTTTTGTATGGGTGATAAAAATTTCGGTTTGGATTCGTATAAAGAAGATGTGTTTATTTGGATGTTCATGAAAAATTGTTCAAATTTGTGTTTGTTTGAAGTTCTAAGATATCTTTGTGAGGAAGAAAGTAAATTTTTGCAAAAATTACCTTTTTGATCCATTGAATGTTTTTAACTTGGATGTTTGTGTTTGAAATTCGGAGAACCTAAGTTTCCCTTCCATAAGTTCGAAAGGTTTTTAACTTAGGTTTGATGAAGAATTTCAAATTGGGTTCTGGATTTAAGGTTAATCCGGGTTATTGACTTGATTCCGGACTAACCGTACTTTATCAATTCCGAAAATAAGCTTTTTCCGGGTTACTGTTTTCTGGTTAAATACCTACCAGGTTTTCATTGTTCTAGGCTTACTATCACCCCGAGTCTGTTATTATAACATCTATTCCGAGTTATTGATACTCCGGATTACTGTGTTGCTTGGTCAATAAAGTCTTCCGAATTAACTGTTACTCCGCGTTTTCGTGTTGCCTTGTTAACTGTTTCCGAGTTTATTCAACAACATTTGTTTTCGGGTTTATTCAACATAATCTTTTCCGGACTTATTCAATAAAGCTGTTTCCGGGTTTTTATGATATATTGTTTTCTCCGTTGTTTAGAATTTGCATTAGTTTAAACAGTTTTCCAAAGTTCATATTTATTGAAACACCATTCCGGGGTTCAGTTGGTTATATTTTTCTCCGGAGTTTAATTTGTTGATTCCAGAGTCAATGTTAAAAAATTTTCCAAGTTAAAGTTCAGTTGTAGCCTTCTGTGTAATTGTTGTATACTGTGTCACACCCCCAAAATCCCACACGCGGAGTACCACCGTTTGGAGGCGTGACTGACCAGGATCAAGCCACCAATTATATCAAACATAGCATTTAATAGTAATCAAAGGCATAATTGGTGTTCAAAACCAAACACTGTTTAAGTAGCGGAAGCATTAAATGTAAAACCCAAAGCATAAGTATCAATGTGTGAATGTAAAAGTGTTTAACAAGTATTCACGAGTTCTTGTCCACAACGACCCGCTTCTCCTCTGGTGCAAGCTCCAAGTATACCTAAGGTCCTGCAAGGCATGCAGCAAATAATCAACAAACTAGTTGAGCGAGTTCACAGAAAGTAAGTTCATAACGTAGTGCATAAGTATAACTAGTGGGGGCTTCCCATGTTTATCCTGGCTAATGAGGGCTTCTCATTAACGGTACTTACTAGACTAACTTCCGACCATGTGTTTGTCACACCCCCAAAATCCCACCTGCGGAATACTACCGCTTGGAGGCGTGACTGACCAGGATCCAGCCACCAATCATACTGAACAAGCATATAAGTAGTTATAAAAGTTTAACCATCACGATTGGTGTTCCAAAACAAATAAGTTTAAGTTGCAAGCGGAAGCATAAGTTTAAAGTTATAACATAAGTTCCAAAAGTTTCAAGTTGATCATGGCCTTGTAGCAATCCATGTCCCACAACGATCCTCCTCCATGCAAGCTCCAGCTAAGTACCTATGGTCCTGCAAAGCATGTAGTAACGAGTCAACAACTAGTTGAGTGAGTTCACGGGTGGGCGTTCGTTTTAGTTGTTTCGAAAACAGTTTACTTTATCTGGCATCCAGCCGTGGGGGTTACCCCATAGTTTTAAAAACGTGACCAGTTCGTTCCCAGTTACTCCGGCACTCCGGCCGTGGGGGCTACCCCATGTAGTTATCAGGCATTTCGGCCGTGGGGGCTACCCCATGTACATCATCTGGCTCTCCAGCCGTGGGGGCTACCCCATGTGTATACTAGACTCGTTACCGTATCGATTGCTGACTGTAGTCATGTTTATGTGCCCTGAAAACATCAATGTCTATCATCATTGACGTGCCCCAGATCCATTAGTTCACGCCCGTCCTCTGCGGCACGGTGTGAGGCTTGTCAGACCTAAATAGCGCTATCTAACTAATGACCCGCTCGCCATTGGCCCGGCGATTAGTCGATACAAAAAGGAGGGACTTCGTGATAGAGTTTTAGTCTAGTACGTTTATCCGTCCATCCGGACGAGGAATCACATTCCTGAACCACTGACGTCCTACCCAATGGTAGACGAGGAACCACGTTCCTTAACCCCGTTCCCAACCCAGGGAATCCCATGCTTTGTAAAGGGTGTGAACTCACCTTGGTTTGCTCGGCAGTCAAACACAGAAAGTCAATCAAGTCGCAAGTAGTCAATAACGTCCTAACACGGATATCACGTATAATCAGATTCGAACCAAGTAGTGCACAAATGTTCAACATGTTTGGCAAGCACGTTTAGCAGTAACAGTTAACAGTCAACAGTAGCACATACGGTTCACAAGTTCAGCCCAACTACTTAGGCCCAAACACGTAAAAGCAGTTAACACAGAAGCCCATCAGTCTGGCCCATTAACTAAGGCCCAAAAAGTGTGGTCTCGAGTCGCAACCGGACTCGCAAGCATGGTCTCGAGTCATGCTGTGTGTTGATCATGGATGGTTGCGAGTCGCAACCGGTGTCGCAACCGTAGTCTCGGTTCATCATGCTGAGGTCTCGAGTCGCAACGGGACTCGTAACCTGTGGTTTCGGCTTGTCCTGCTATGGTTGCGAGTCGCAACCGCGTGGTCTCGAGTCATCACGCTGTGGTTGCGAGTCGCAACTGCGTGATTGCGAGTCGGTAGCAGTCGTTTTCATGTTCACGTGTTGATGCAGATATGGTCAGCCAAATTGTACAATATAATCAGGCCCAAATCAGGAAATAACCAATAGCATTCCACTAACAGTTTTCCTAATCAGGCTATTAGTCAAAGATGGATCAAAATCACAAGGGTTTTCAATCTTCAACTATCATTCAAAGTGTTCTTCAAATATTCAAACACATTCATCACATATTCAACCTTATTCTAACACATTTTGCATCAATCATAAGCATAATCATGGTTAACAATCTCACTTATCTAACATAACACTATAGGCTCGGTTCTATACTAGGCCGAATATATGACATATGTAACTCGGTTTCATGTTCATCAACATAAATAGTTCAACCTCATTCAAACACAAAACACCAAAATCCATCATGCTATATATATGTCCGAAGTCAAGACCCTTTAGCCGATTATCAACATTATACATATTAGAACATCATACATATCAAGAATCATCATGTAAATCCTAACACTAAGCATCATCTCATGCATACATCCATTCAAGCACAAACACCACAAATATGAGTCAAAACATCATGGATACTAACCGGTTTGGTGAGGTGTGTGTGAAGCTTCTAGCCGATTCGAGTGTGAGCCGATCCAAACTTCAAAGGTCCGAAAATGATGAAGTGTTTGTGTTCTAGAGTTTAAGAGAGAGAGAAGTAGGAGAGTGTGTGTGTTGTGATGTTCATCAAAGTGGTAACAAATAACTAAGGGTGGTTTATATAGGCTAGTTCAAGTGTGTGCACCCTTAGTGGGTTTCGAGTGGGTTTACGGCCCAAAGGCCCAACCGGCCAAAGGTTCTCGGCCCAAGGCCCAAAACCGATTACTAGACACTCGAGACCTCATGGTCTCGAGTCGGGTTCTCGGTTCACATACACACATATATATATACAATGCACACATAACAAGCACATATCATGTAAAAAGGTTCACGTTATCATTTAAACTAGTCACATAACGTACAAGCAAGTTACAACGAAAGGTTCTAAATTTCGAGTTGTCACATCATCCCCAAGTTGAAAGAAATTTCGTCCCGAAATTTGATGGCACTCACTGAGGAAGCTAGTCAAGTTGCAAGGTTTTCCCGGTTTTCCTGGGGTGTCACATCCACCCCCCGTTGATCTGGAATTTCGTCCCGAAATTCCGTAGCTTCAGCCTCAGTAGCGTTAGTACTGTTCTCAAACAGTTGGGGATACTTTTGTTTCATCCGATCTTCGCGCTCCCAGGTAAACTCTGGGCCGCGACGTGAGTTCCAACGAACTCGAACAAGAGGTATTCTAGTGCTCTTGAGGACCTTAACATCCCGGTCCGTGATCTCGACAGGTTCTTCGACGAATTTCAACTGTTCGTCGATCGTGAGTTCCTTCAGAGGAACTACGTGCGTCTCATCTGACAGACACTTCTTCAGATTCGACACATGGAAAACGTTGTGAACTGCACCGAGTTCTGCTGGTAATTTCAGTCTGTAGGCCACTTTGCCTATTTTCTCAAGGATTTCGAAAGGTCCAACGTATCGTGGGTTGAGTTTGCCGCGTTTACCAAAACGAACCACACCCTTCCAGGGTGAAACTTTGAGTAATACCCGCTCCCCAACCTGGAGCTCAAGTGGTTTCCTGCCCTTATCGGCGTAGGCCTTCTGACGGTCACGAGCGGCCGCCATGCGTTGTCGTATTTGAGCAATCCGCTCAGTAGTGTCTACCACATGTTCTGGACCAGTGATCTGACTATCCCCCACCTCTGCCCAACAGAGGGGTGACCGGCATTTACGTCCGTACAATGCCTCAAACGGAGCAGCTTTAATGCTGGTGTGGTAGCTGTTATTATACGAGAATTCCACGAGTGGCAGATGCCTTTCCCAGCTGTTGCCAAAGTCGATTACACAAGCGCGAAGCATGTCTTCTAGGGTCTGAATAGTATGCTCGGACTGCCCGTCCGTCTGTGGGTGATACGCTGTGCTCATATCAAGACGTGAGCCAAAAGACTTGTGCATTGCCTGCCACAGTTCCGAAGTAAAACGTGCATCTCGATCAGAGATGATAGAAGTGGGCACCCCGTGCCTCGAAACAACTTCCTTGAGGTATATCTCCGCTAGAGTGGAGAACTTATCCGTTTCCTTGATTGCCAAAAAGTGTGCGGATTTCGTGAGTCGATCCACGATCACCCAGATAGTATCGTTTCCGCGCTGGGATCTAGGTAGGCCAGTAACGAAATCCATGGAAATTTGCTCCCATTTCCATTGTGGTATCTCTGGTTGCTGAAGTAGGCCTGAAGGTTTCTGATATTCCGTCTTGACTCGCGCACAAGTCAAACACTTGCTGACATACGTTGCTATGTGGGCCTTCATGCTAGGCCACCAATACGTGGTTTTAATATCGTGGTACATTTTGTCCGAACCAGGGTGTACCGAGTAGCGAGATTTGTGCGCTTCATCCATCACAAGTTCTCGTAAATCGCCATAGAGTGGGACCCAAATGCGTCCTGTTACATAATAAGCACCGTCTTCCTTCTGTTCTAAGCGTTGCCTTGACCCGCGTAGGGCTTCGGCTCTAATGTTCTCTGGTTTCAGTGCTTCTATCTGAGCAGCTCGTATTTGCGAAGGTAGACTAGAATGGATCGTGAGTTGTAAAGCTCTTACACGCTTAGGCGTAGTGTCCTTCCGACTGAGGGCGTCTGCCACAACATTGGCCTTGCCCGGGTGATACCTGATAGAGCACTCGTAATCATTCAGCAGTTCGACCCATCGTCGCTGCCGCATATTCAGTTCCTTCTGCTTGAATATGTGTTCTAAACTTCTGTGGTCGGTGTAGATGGCGCACTTGGTTCCGTACAGGTAATGCCGCCATAGTTTAAGTGCAAAAACAACAGCTCCCAGCTCTAAATCATGTGTCGTGTAGTTCTTCTCGTGAACTTTGAGTTGTCGTGAGGCGTAGGCTATGACTTTATCTCGTTGCATCAATACACAACCAAGACCTTGAATTGATGCATCACAGTAAACCACAAAATCATCTGTGCCCTCTGGCAGTGAAAGGATAGGTGCACTACAAAGTCTATCCTTTAGATGTTGAAAAGCTAACTCTTGTGCGTTTCCCCAATGATAAACAACGCCTTTCTGCGTTAGTAAGGTGAGAGGCTGCGCGATCTTAGAAAAATCCTTAATGAATCTCCTGTAGTAACCTGCCAATCCCAAAAATTGGCGAATCTCCTTTGGTGTACGAGGCGCAGGCCAGTTCTTAATAGATTCCACTTTGGATGGATCAACGTGAATCCCATCCTTGTTCACCACATGCCCTAGGAAATGGACCTCTCGAAGCCAGAAGTCGCATTTCGAGAATTTCGCGTAAAGTTGTTCCTTCCGAAGGAGTTCCAGAATAAGTCGTAGATGTTGTTCGTGCTCTTCTTTGCTCTTAGAATAGATCAGGATGTCGTCGATAAAGACTATAACAAACTTATCCAGGTACGGCTTGCACACTCGATTCATCAAATCCATAAAAACTGCCGGTGCGTTCGTCAGCCCAAACGGCATGACCAAAAACTCATAGTGCCCATATCGAGTCCTAAAGGCCGTCTTAGAGACATCCTCTTCCCGAACTCTCAGCTGGTGATATCCCGATCTCAGATCGATCTTTGAATAGTAGCTCGACCCCTGCAACTGGTCGAACAAGTCGTCAATGCGCGGTAGAGGATAACGATTCTTTACAGTCACCTTGTTGAGTTCGCGATAGTCGATACACATTCTGAAGGTACCGTCCTTCTTCTTCACAAATAACACTGGAGCTCCCCAAGGCGATGAGCTAGGACGAATAAAACCCTTATCCAAGAGTTCTTGTAGTTGCGTGGAGAGTTCTTCCAACTCAGATGGCGCTAAACGATAAGGTGCACGGGCTACAGGCGCGGCTCCAGGAGCTAGATCAATCTGAAACTCGACTTGGCGATGGGGCGGAAGACCAGGTAATTCCTCAGGGAATACCTCAGGATAGTCGCGTACAACGGGAAAATCTTCTAACTTCTTCTCCTTTTCTGTGGTATCAGTAACTAGAGCCAAAATCGCAGTGTGGCCCTTTCGTAAGCATTTCTGGGCCTTAAGAAGAGAGATGATGTTCTCAACAGCACTTCTCTTGTCGCCACGAATCATGAGAGGTTCACCACCTAAACCAGGAATACGAACGATCTTCTCGTTGCAAAGAATCTCTGCTCGGTGTTGGGATAGCCAATCCATCCCAATGACAACGTCGAAACTACCCAAGACAATAGGAATAAGATCGATAGAGAAAGTCTGGTTAGCGAGAATAAGCTGGCAACCCTTGACTACGTGAGAGGCTTCCAAACTCTTACCATTAGCTAGCTCTACGGTGTGCTTGTCGCTCAGGGGTGTAGGAATACGCTTAAGCATCTTACTAACTTCTAGTGACACATAACTAGTATCGGCACCCGAATCAAATAAGACTGTAACATAAAAGTCGTCGAGAAGGAACTTACCCGTCACCACGTTGGGATCATTCCTTGCTTCACCTTGGCCAATCACGAACACACGCCCCCTAGCACCATTGTTGTTGTTTCCATTGTTACCATTCCCCTGGTTGTTGTTGTTGTTCTGGTTCAGTTGGGGACAATCTTTCTTGAAATGACCTTCAGCTCCACACTGAAAGCACCCTTTGTTGTTACCCTGCTGCTGTCGCTGATTCTGCTGAGGTTGCTGACGATTCTGGTTGACGGGGTATGCGCTTCTGCAATCCTTTGCAACATGACCAGGCTTGTTGCATCGATGACAGTTGCCCCTGGTGCATGGCCCACTGTGGTGTAGGCTGCAGCGATTGCACTTGGGGTGATTCCCCTTGTATCCACCGTGACTTTGACCACCAGACGACTGCTGACTGGGGCTCTTGTGATCGTCCGTCTTTCTCTGCTGAGACTGAGTTTGCACTGAAGTTGAACCCCTGCTTGAAGTTCCATCCCATTTCCGTTTATCCCCACTAGAAGCACCAGAAGTAGTTGCAGCACCTATACGCTTCGGTAACTTGTTCTGCTCCACCGCTTGGTCGGTGAGACGGTGAGCCAACTGTACAACCTGCTGGATAGTAGTCAGCCTCGCTGAAGTCACATGACTTTGGATTTCCGGCACCAAGCCCTTGAGATAGAGTTCAATTCGCTTATATGGAGGGTCCACCATAGTAGGACACAACAAAGCAAGCTCATGCGATCTCTTAGTGTATGCCTCAATCTCCGACCCCGACATCTTAAGATTGTAGAACTCATCTTCCAGTTTGTGAATGTCGTCACGACTGCAGTATTCCTCCCTGATCATTTCCTTGAAGTTTTCCCATGGGGTGGCGTTGGCAGCAACCAACCCCAACATCTGCACTTGAGCATTCCACCACGTGAGAGCCAAACCCTCGAGAGTACCAGTAGCATACTTCACCCTGCGCGCTTCAGGGCATTCGCACATTTCGAACACAGACTCCAGTTTCTCAAACCAGTGTAGGAGACCTACTGCTCCTTCAGTGCCGCTAAAAGTCGTGGGTCGACAGTCCATAAAAGTCTTAAAAGTGCACACCGGTGCCTGACCTAAGGTAGGTGAAAGAAAAGACAGAGTTTAACACAAAGGTTGGTTCACGAGAGTAGGATCCAAACGATCCTAGAACAATTTCGGACTGCAGGATATACCTCCTGCGCGTGCAGCTGCGAGCGCTGCGTCAATTCGCTCGTTGATCAAAGCCGTCAACTGGGCTTGTGTCATGTTAACGCGTCCAGACATGGTTCTTCATAATAAAAGCAATACGTGTGAGAGAGGTTCGCGAAAGCACGATAGTAGGACAGAGTAAGTACGCATGTGTTCAAACAACAGTAGTTATACTAGTCAAGCATACCATGAGCAATGTACTACGCAACTAACAAGTAGGCCATATACATACATTATATTACCTAGAACGTCGAGCCTTGCATGAGGAGCGAAGTGTCGTTGTGGACCGTTGAGCACTAAACCGGTTATAGTCTGGTTTTAACAAAAACGTTTCTCCTTTATTAAAACCAAGTTCACTATAACCAATGGCTCTGATACCAATCTGTCACACCCCCAAAATCCCACCTGCGGAATACTACCGCTTGGAGGCGTGACTGACCAGGATCCAGCCACCAATCATACTGAACAAGCATATAAGTAGTTATAAAAGTTTAACCATCACGATTGGTGTTCCAAAACAAATAAGTTTAAGTTGCAAGCGGAAGCATAAGTTTAAAGTTATAACATAAGTTCCAAAAGTTTCAAGTTTATCATGGCCTTGTAGCAATCCATGTCCCACAACGATCCTCCTCCATGCAAGCTCCAGCTAAGTACCTATGGTCCTGCAAAGCATGTAGTAACGAGTCAACAACTAGTTGAGTGAGTTCACGGGTGGGCGTTCGTTTTAGTTGTTTCGAAAACAGTTTACTTTATCTGGCATCCAGCCGTGGGGGTTACCCCATAGTTTTAAAAACGTGACCAGTTCGTTCCCAGTTACTCCGGCACTCCGGCCGTGGGGGCTACCCCATGTAGTTATCAGGCATTTCGGCCGTGGGGGCTACCCCATGTACATCATCTGGCTCTCCAGCCGTGGGGGCTACCCCATGTGTATACTAGACTCGTTACCGTATCGATTGCTGACTGTAGTCATGTTTATGTGCCCTGAAAACATCAATGTCTATCATCATTGACGTGCCCCAGATCCATTAGTTCACGCCCGTCCTCTGCGGCACGGTGTGAGGCTTGTCAGACCTAAATAGCGCTATCTAACTAATGACCCGCTCGCCATTGGCCCGGCGATTAGTCGATACAAAAAGGAGGGACTTCGTGATAGAGTTTTAGTCTAGTACGTTTATCCGTCCATCCGGACGAGGAATCACATTCCTGAACCACTGACGTCCTACCCAATGGTAGACGAGGAACCACGTTCCTTAACCCCGTTCCCAACCCAGGGAATCCCATGCTTTGTAAAGGGTGTGAACTCACCTTGGTTTGCTCGGCAGTCAAACACAGAAAGTCAATCAAGTCGCAAGTAGTCAATAACGTCCTAACACGGATATCACGTATAATCAGATTCGAACCAAGTAGTGCACAAATGTTCAACATGTTTGGCAAGCACGTTTAGCAGTAACAGTTAACAGTCAACAGTAGCACATACGGTTCACAAGTTCAGCCCAACTACTTAGGCCCAAACACGTAAAAGCAGTTAACACAGAAGCCCATCAGTCTGGCCCATTAACTAAGGCCCAAAAAGTGTGGTCTCGAGTCGCAACCGGACTCGCAAGCATGGTCTCGAGTCATGCTGTGTGTTGATCATGGATGGTTGCGAGTCGCAACCGGTGTCGCAACCGTAGTCTCGGTTCATCATGCTGAGGTCTCGAGTCGCAACGGGACTCGTAACCTGTGGTTTCGGCTTGTCCTGCTATGGTTGCGAGTCGCAACCGCGTGGTCTCGAGTCATCACGCTGTGGTTGCGAGTCGCAACTGCGTGATTGCGAGTCGGTAGCAGTCGTTTTCATGTTCACGTGTTGATGCAGATATGGTCAGCCAAATTGTACAATATAATCAGGCCCAAATCAGGAAATAACCAATAGCATTCCACTAACAGTTTTCCTAATCAGGCTATTAGTCAAAGATGGATCAAAATCACAAGGGTTTTCAATCTTCAACTATCATTCAAAGTGTTCTTCAAATATTCAAACACATTCATCACATATTCAACCTTATTCTAACACATTTTGCATCAATCATAAGCATAATCATGGTTAACAATCTCACTTATCTAACATAACACTATAGGCTCGGTTCTATACTAGGCCGAATATATGACATATGTAACTCGGTTTCATGTTCATCAACATAAATAGTTCAACCTCATTCAAACACAAAACACCAAAATCCATCATGCTATATATATGTCCGAAGTCAAGACCCTTTAGCCGATTATCAACATTATACATATTAGAACATCATACATATCAAGAATCATCATGTAAATCCTAACACTAAGCATCATCTCATGCATACATCCATTCAAGCACAAACACCACAAATATGAGTCAAAACATCATGGATACTAACCGGTTTGGTGAGGTGTGTGTGAAGCTTCTAGCCGATTCGAGTGTGAGCCGATCCAAACTTCAAAGGTCCGAAAATGATGAAGTGTTTGTGTTCTAGAGTTTAAGAGAGAGAGAAGTAGGAGAGTGTGTGTGTTGTGATGTTCATCAAAGTGGTAACAAATAACTAAGGGTGGTTTATATAGGCTAGTTCAAGTGTGTGCACCCTTAGTGGGTTTCGAGTGGGTTTACGGCCCAAAGGCCCAACCGGCCAAAGGTTCTCGGCCCAAGGCCCAAAACCGATTACTAGACACTCGAGACCTCATGGTCTCGAGTCGGGTTCTCGGTTCACATACACACATATATATATACAATGCACACATAACAAGCACATATCATGTAAAAAGGTTCACGTTATCATTTAAACTAGTCACATAACGTACAAGCAAGTTACAACGAAAGGTTCTAAATTTCGAGTTGTCACAGTGTTCTTCTTTACCGAGAACAGGAAAACGTACAGGGTCACGTAGGCTTTACGTGACGTGCCCTTCCCCGAGGACAGTGGTACGCGTGGGGGCTACGTAGGCTTTACGCAGCGTGGCCTTCCGTCCTGGAAGCCAGTAAATGGTATTGGGTTACGTAGGCTTTACGTAACGTGTCCTTCCCGACCCGGGAGACATATGGCAATTATACTGGGTTACGTAGGCTTTACGTAACGTGTCCTGACTAACCTGAGGACGATGGTCTATAGTCTGGTATATGCGTAAGTACGAGTAATCATTCCACATTCATCATATCCAACCCAATTTCCATACCCGGGAATCCCATGCCTTGGCTGTGTGAACTCACCTTGGTTTGCTCGGCAGATACACAAAGAGTATAGATAAGCTAGTAATTTGTCAATCACGTCCTAGCATGGTTGTAATACAAGTCAGGTTTGGTTCAATGATGCACGTATACAACATGGCAAACACGTATGCACTCAAACACATTAAGTACACTACTTGTGCTATTCGGATGGTTGGGCCAAAGAGCTTGTGCGAGCCCAACCATCTTGTGCGATGTAAGTCTAGGCCCAAACCATACCCGGCCCAACTAAATAACAAATCAAATATATATATATAATCCAACATAGTGATCTCGGCCCAAATAAATAAAGCATAATAGTGGGCTTGTGCGATCCATCATATTACAAACAAATTTAACATATTACGGCCCAGTTCAGATTATGGCCCAAATATAACACACAACGATTTGTGTGATCCAGCTGATCTTGTACGATCCAGCTGGGTTGTGCGACCAGGAAATGGGCTTGTGCGTCTGTCCGGCCCAAGTAACGAAACAATTACTTGTGCGATGAATCTTGGGCTGTCCGGCCCAAAGTACAGCCTTGTGCGACCAGGCTGCCTTTGTGCGACTGGGCTGTACTTGTACGACTGGACCAGCTTGTGCGATAGGTCTTGTGTGATCAATTAATATGGACGGCCCAATTATAACGTTTAATGAACTTGTGCGGTCCAATAGTGTGGGCGGCCCACACAATAACTTGTGCGACCTGACTTCTTGTACAATCAAGAAGTCTTGTGTGGTCAGCCCATGATGTGCGATCAGTTTAACAACTTCCCATGAATTATGCTATCAGTTACAATTCATTCAAAGTTCCCAAATTTAATCCTTGCCAATTAACACAATATCAACAATTTACTTAACAAGATATCGATCAAACAGGGATTTCAAGTACCAATCCTTATGAACCCTAATCTTGATTCAAGGCATAATAATAATTAACAACTCTAATCAAATCTGAAATCATCACACATGACAATCCGGGACATATAGCATATCAATTATCATTAGATCTACATCATACCAATCAGATTCGTGTGTGAACATTTACAATACATGAGGGCCGATTACATAACAAGGACATGTATAATTACATTAACATACTCAATCATACAAGAACCCTATAACAAGTATCAACATATCACACACAATAAATTAAACACTAACCGATTACGAGTGAGGTGTGTGATCCGGGCAAGGGTACCCCTTGATGCCGTCGGGTTTCAAGCAGCCGAGAGGGAGAGAGACAAGATAGAGGAGCTAGGGTTTTTAGAACTTGTGTGTGTTATCCCAAAATTGTAACAAGTGAGATACAATACCCCCTCATGTGTGCTTGTACGTAAAAAGCAATGGGCCGGCCATTCACTTGGGCTGCCCTTTATCCGAGCACATGATGTGCGGCCCAAATAGCTAGCTTGTGTGATCTTGTGTGAGTGTGTATTCGTGCGATTGGGCTGGATTGTATACATACACATGTGTTTACACAACACACGCAACAAATAGATATACATGCACGTAATAGTAAAACATTCATTAAAACACACAAATCACATTTCATTCAATAATATTCGCTTAAACAATCAAGTTCACATAGTCGTGCCATAAACGTTACACCAAAGCGAGTCTAAAGTTCGAGTTGTCACATTATCCCCAACTAATTGGAAATTTCGTCCCGAAATTTGGTATGCACTCACTGAGGAAGCTAGGTAAACTGTACTGTTCACTGGTTTTCCTGGGGTGTCACATCCTCCCCCCGTTGATCTGGAATTTCGTCCCGAAATTCCGAAGTAGTAGCTTCAGCCTCAGTAGTGGTTGCCTTGTTCCCGAATAACTGGGGGTACTTTTCTGTCATCCTGTCTTCGCGTTCCCAGGTGTACTCTGGGCCACGTTTGGAGTTCCAACGAACTCGTACAAGAGGGATTCTCTTGTGTTTGAGGACCTTCACATCCCGGTCCGTGATTTCTACTGGTTCCTCAACGAACTGCAACCGCTCGTCGATAGTGAGTTCCTTAAAAGGAATGATGAGGTTTTCATCTGATAGGCACTTCTTTAAGTTCGATACATGAAAGACATTGTGAACTGCCCCGAGTTCAGCTGGTAGTTTCAACTTGTAGGCTACTTTGCCAACCTTTTCTATGAT
Organism: Helianthus annuus; assembly: GCF_002127325.2. Lineage (NCBI taxonomy): Eukaryota > Viridiplantae > Streptophyta > Magnoliopsida > Asterales > Asteraceae > Helianthus > Helianthus annuus. Next base: position 22,023,218 of record NC_035439.2, on the reverse strand, counting down.
TTCAAAGGGTCCGACGTATCTCGGATTCAGTTTACCCCGTTTGCCAAAACGAACCACACCCTTCCAGGGTGAAACTTTCAATAAAACCCGGTCCCCGACCTCGAATTCCAATGGCTTTCTACGCTTGTCCGCGTAGGCTTTCTGACGGTCGCGTGCTGCCGCCATGCGTTGTCGTATCTGTGCAATCTTTTCTGTGGCGTCCACAACAATCTCTGGACCCGTGATCTGACTATCTCCCACCTCTGCCCAGCAGAGGGGTGACCGGCATTTACGCCCGTACAATGCCTCGAATGGAGCGGCTTGAATGCTGGTGTGATAACTGTTATTATACGAGAACTCCACCAAAGGAAGGTGCTTTTCCCAGCCGTTGCCGAAGTCTATGACGCATGCCCTAAGCATGTCTTCAAGAGTTTGAATCGTTCGCTCAGACTGCCCATCCGTCTGAGGGTGATATGCTGTGCTCATGTCTAGCCGTGAGCCGAAAGATTTATGCATTGCTTGCCAAAGTTCGGACGTGAATCGTGCGTCGCGATCCGAAATGATAGATGTGGGCACCCCGTGCCTTGAGACAATTTCTTTAAGATAGACGTCTGCGAGAGTGGAGAACTTGTCCGTTTCCTTAATCGGCAGGAAGTGTGCAGACTTGGTGAGTCGATCAACTATGACCCATATCGTGTCGTTCCCACGCTGGGATCTAGGTAAACCCGTAACAAAATCCATGGAAATTTCTTCCCATTTCCACTGAGGTATCTTAGGCTGCTGAAGTAGGCCAGCTGGTTTCTGGTATTCAACCTTGACTCTCGCACAGGTCAAGCATTTTCCAACATACGTAGCAATGTGGGCCTTCATGCTAGGCCACCAATAAGTAGTGCTAATATCGTGGTACATTTTATCCGACCCTGGATGTACCGAATAGCGAGACTTGTGAGCTTCATCCATTTCAAGTTCGCGTAAACCGCCGTAGAGTGGGACCCAAATCCGGCCCGTTACATAGTAGGCGCCGTCTTCCTTCTGTTCCATCTGCTGTCGTGAGCCACGTAAGGCTTCAGCCTTGATGTTTTCGGGCTTCAGTGCTTCTACCTGAGCATTCCGTATCTGTGCAGGAAGGCTAGACTGAATCGTGAGCTGTAGCGCTCGCACGCGCCGTGGTAAAGTGTCTTTTCGACTAAGGGCATCAGCCACAACATTGGCCTTGCCTGGATGATACTTGATGGCGTATTCGTAGTCGTTCAGTAACTCGACCCATCGTCGTTGACGCATATTCAAATCCTTCTGCTTAAGGATATGCTCGAGACTCCTGTGATCGGTGTAAATCGTGCACCTGGTACCGTACAGGTAGTGTCGCCATATCTTAAGCGCAAAAACAACAGCTCCCAGCTCTAAGTCGTGCGTCGTGTAGTTGCGTTCATGAACCTTGAGTTGACGAGAGGCGTAAGCGATAACCTTGTCGCGCTGCATTAACACACATCCCAATCCCCGAATGGATGCATCACAATATACTACGAAGTCTTCTGTGCCCTCTGGCAATGAGAGGATAGGCGCACTGCAAAGTCTATCCTTTAGGTGCTGAAAAGCAGTCTCCTGGGGCTCTCCCCAGCGATAGGTAACACCCTTCTGTGTCAGTAGCGTAAGCGGCTGAGCAATCTTCGAAAAGTCTCTAATAAACCGTCGGTAGTAACCTGCCAGACCCAAGAATTGACGTATTTCCGTCGGTGTACGCGGTGCAGGCCAGTTTCTGATCGAATCTACCTTGGATGGATCAACATGGATCCCATCCTGGTTCACTACATGGCCTAAGAAGTGGACTTCACGAAGCCAGAAGTCGCATTTAGAAAGCTTGGCGTACAACTGTTCCTTCCGAAGGAGTTCCAAAATCAGGCGAAGATGCTGCTCGTGTTCCTCCTGACTCTTGGAGTAAATCAGGATGTCGTCGATGAAAACAATGACGAACTTGTCGAGATAGGGTTTGCACACCCTGTTCATAAGATCCATAAACACCGCAGGCGCGTTCGTTAACCCAAATGGCATGACAAGAAACTCGTAGTGACCGTAACGAGTTCTGAAGGCTGTCTTGGAGACGTCCTCATCCCGGACTCTCAGCTGATGATAACCCGACCTCAAGTCTATCTTCGAGTAGTAACACGACCCTTGCAACTGGTCGAATAAGTCGTCGATGCGTGGAAGGGGATAACGGTTCTTCACCGTCACCTTATTGAGTTCACGGTAGTCAATGCACATCCTGAACGTACCGTCTTTCTTTTTCACGAAAAGCACTGGAGCTCCCCAAGGCGAAGAGCTTGGTCGTATGAAACCCTTTTCCAAGAGTTCCTTCAGTTGCTTAGACAGTTCCTCCAATTCTGATGGAGCTAGACGATATGGTGCGCGAGCTATGGGTGCTGCTCCTGGAGCGAGTTCGATCTGAAATTCGACCTGACGATGAGGCGGTAAGCCAGGTAAGTCTTCAGGAAACACCTGAGGGTAATCGCGTACAATTGGAATATCCTCCAATTTCTTTTCCTTTGCTGATGCATCTGTAACGAGTGCCAGAATGGCAGTGTGCCCCTTTCGTAAACATTTCTGAGCCTTCAAGAAAGAGATGATGCCAACCACTGCACCACTCTTGTCGCCTTGAACTTCTAGAGGTTCCTGACCAGAACGAGGAATGCGAATTATCTTTTCGCTGCATAAAATTTCTGCCTGGTGTTGGGACAACCAATCCATCCCAATCACGACGTCGAAGCTACCCAAAACTATGGGAATGAGGTCGATAGAGAAAGCTTGACCAGCTAGGAAAAGATTACAACCCTGAACTACGTGCGTGGCTTCTAGACTTTTACCGTTAGCTAACTCTACTACATGTTTGGTGGGTAAAAGTGTTGGTGCACGTTTTAGCAGTTGACACATTTTCACAGACATATAGCTTGTATCCGCACCCGAATCAAATAAAACAGTAACGTATATATTGTCGAGGAGAAACTTACCCATAACAACGTTGGGATCGTTCACTGCGTCGCCTCGACCTAGTACAAAAGCGCGACCACGAGCTTCATTGCCGTTGTTGTTGTTGTTCCCGCCGTTATTGTTGCCGTTGCCCTGGTTGTTATTGTTGTTGCGATTCTGGTTCAACTGAGGGCAATCGCGTTTGAAGTGACCTTCAGCCCCACACTGGAAACATCCCCGGTTTCCACGCTGTGGCTGCTGCTGCTGCTGCTGGTTCTGTGGAGCTGGTTGCTGAGGCTGCTGATTCTGATTTGCAGGACGAGGGCTCCTACAGTCTTTAGCCTCGTGCCCCATCTTAAGACACCTTTGACAACGACCCTTGTTACATGGGCCGTGGTGATGCCTGTTGCAGTTGTGGCACCTGGGTTGGCTACCCTGATATCTCCTCTGTCTGTGACCACTAGAGGATTGCTGACTGGGACTCTGATAGTGATCGATCTTCTGCTGCTGAGCTTGTGGCTGAACAGATGCTGAACCTTTGCTAGAATCTCCATCCCATTTTCTTTTACTGTCACCAGATGTAGCAGGAGTAACTGAGGTGGTGACGTTAGCAGTAGCATTAACACGCTTAGGCAGTTTATTCTGATCCACTGCCTGATCAGTGATACGGTGAGCGAGACGCTGGATTTCCTGAATATTTTCGAGATTAGCCGACGTCACGTGGCTCTGAATTTCTGGCGCCAATCCCTTGAGATACAACTCAATGCGCTTGTACGGAGGGTCCACCATGGTTGGACACAGAACGGCCAGCTCATTGGACCGTTTGGTATACGCCTCGATTTCCGATCCAACCATTTTCAAGTTATAAAGCTCGTCTTCCAGCTTGTGAATATCTTCCCGTGTGCAATACTCACGCTTGATGAGTTCTTTGAAATTGTTCCATGGGGTGGCGTTAGCAGCTGCCAACCCTAAGATCTGGACTTGGGCGTTCCACCAAGTCAGGGCTATCCCTTCCAAAGTACCAGTAGCAAACTTGACCTTGCGAGCCTCAGGGCACTCGCACATTTCAAATACTGATTCTAGCTTCTCGAACCAGTGGAGGAGTCCAACCGCTCCTTCTGTGCCGCTGAAAGAGTTTGGACGACAGTCCATGAAATTCTTGAACGTGCAGACAGGCTGCTGCGCGTGTTGACCTATTGTGTACGAGTAGGGCAAAGTTTAAATACAAAAGCTAGTTTAGGAGTGTAGGATCTAAAGATCCTAGCGTAAGTTATAACTACAGGTCATCCTACCTGCTTGAGCAGCCGCAAGTGCCGCTGTGACTTGGGCTTGAACAAGAGCCTCTAGCTGGGCTTGTGTCATGTTGATTCTTCCAGACATGATCTTCATAGTAACAAGTAGCATACGTAAGAATGGTTCGCGAATAGGGCGATGACAGAAAAGCATAGGCATATAGATGTTCTCATGAAATCAAAGCATGTGTATCTAAACCTAATGCGAGCAAAGTTCTAAGCAGTTCTAGCAAACAGGCAATAAACATGAACCTTATTACCTAGGATGTCGAGTCTTGCACGTGGAGCGAAGCGTCGTTGTGGATCGTTGAGAGCACTGTTCTGGTTATAGTCCGGTTTTAATAAAAACGTTTTCCCATATTAAAACCAAGTTCTCTATAACCAATGGCTCTGATACCAATCTGTCACACCCCCAAAATCCCACACACGGAGTACCACCGTTTGGAGGCGTGACTGACCAGGATCAAGCCACCAATTATATCAAACATAGCATTTAATAGTAATCAAAGGCATAATTGGTGTTCAAAACCAAACACTGTTTAAGTAGCGGAAGCATTAAATGTAAAACCCAAAGCATAAGTATCAATGTGTGAATGTAAAAGTGTTTAACAAGTATTCACGAGTTCTTGTCCACAACGACCCGCTTTTCCTCTGGTGCAAGCTCCAAGTATACCTAAGGTCCTGCAAGGCATGCAGCAAATAATCAACAAACTAGTTGAGCGAGTTCACAGAAAGTAAGTTCATAACGTAGTGCATAAGTATAACTAGTGGGGGCTTCCCATGTTTATCCTGGCTAATGAGGGCTTCTCATTAACGGTACTTACTAGACTAACTTCCGACCATGTGTTCTTCTTTACCGAGAACAGGAAAACGTACAGGGTCACGTAGGCTTTACGTGACGTGCCCTTCCCCGAGGACAGTGGTACGCGTGGGGGCTACGTAGGCTTTACGCAGCGTGGCCTTCCGTCCTGGAAGCCAGTAAATGGTATTGGGTTACGTAGGCTTTACGTAACGTGTCCTTCCCGACCCGGGAGACATATGGCAATTATACTGGGTTACGTAGGCTTTACGTAACGTGTCCTGACTAACCTGAGGACGATGGTCTATAGTCTGGTATATGCGTAAGTACGAGTAATCATTCCACATTCATCATATCCAACCCAATTTCCATACCCGGGAATCCCATGCCTTGGCTGTGTGAACTCACCTTGGTTTGCTCGGCAGATACACAAAGAGTATAGATAAGCTAGTAATTTGTCAATCACGTCCTAGCATGGTTGTAATACAAGTCAGGTTTGGTTCAATGATGCACGTATACAACATGGCAAACACGTATGCACTCAAACACATTAAGTACACTACTTGTGCTATTCGGATGGTTGGGCCAAAGAGCTTGTGCGAGCCCAACCATCTTGTGCGATGTAAGTCTAGGCCCAAACCATACCCGGCCCAACTAAATAACAAATCAAATATATATATATAATCCAACATAGTGATCTCGGCCCAAATAAATAAAGCATAATAGTGGGCTTGTGCGATCCATCATATTACAAACAAATTTAACATATTACGGCCCAGTTCAGATTATGGCCCAAATATAACACACAACGATTTGTGTGATCCAGCTGATCTTGTACGATCCAGCTGGGTTGTGCGACCAGGAAATGGGCTTGTGCGTCTGTCCGGCCCAAGTAACGAAACAATTACTTGTGCGATGAATCTTGGGCTGTCCGGCCCAAAGTACAGCCTTGTGCGACCAGGCTGCCTTTGTGCGACTGGGCTGTACTTGTACGACTGGACCAGCTTGTGCGATAGGTCTTGTGTGATCAATTAATATGGACGGCCCAATTATAACGTTTAATGAACTTGTGCGGTCCAATAGTGTGGGCGGCCCACACAATAACTTGTGCGACCTGACTTCTTGTACAATCAAGAAGTCTTGTGTGGTCAGCCCATGATGTGCGATCAGTTTAACAACTTCCCATGAATTATGCTATCAGTTACAATTCATTCAAAGTTCCCAAATTTAATCCTTGCCAATTAACACAATATCAACAATTTACTTAACAAGATATCGATCAAACAGGGATTTCAAGTACCAATCCTTATGAACCCTAATCTTGATTCAAGGCATAATAATAATTAACAACTCTAATCAAATCTGAAATCATCACACATGACAATCCGGGACATATAGCATATCAATTATCATTAGATCTACATCATACCAATCAGATTCGTGTGTGAACATTTACAATACATGAGGGCCGATTACATAACAAGGACATGTATAATTACATTAACATACTCAATCATACAAGAACCCTATAACAAGTATCAACATATCACACACAATAAATTAAACACTAACCGATTACGAGTGAGGTGTGTGATCCGGGCAAGGGTACCCCTTGATGCCGTCGGGTTTCAAGCAGCCGAGAGGGAGAGAGACAAGATAGAGGAGCTAGGGTTTTTAGAACTTGTGTGTGTTATCCCAAAATTGTAACAAGTGAGATACAATACCCCCTCATGTGTGCTTGTACGTAAAAAGCAATGGGCCGGCCATTCACTTGGGCTGCCCTTTATCCGAGCACATGATGTGCGGCCCAAATAGCTAGCTTGTGTGATCTTGTGTGAGTGTGTATTCGTGCGATTGGGCTGGATTGTATACATACACATGTGTTTACACAACACACGCAACAAATAGATATACATGCACGTAATAGTAAAACATTCATTAAAACACACAAATCACATTTCATTCAATAATATTCGCTTAAACAATCAAGTTCACATAGTCGTGCCATAAACGTTACACCAAAGCGAGTCTAAAGTTCGAGTTGTCACATACTGTCCGATATAGTTGCATAAAAATTTCTAATGCACTTGTTTCATTGATATGTTTTATGATTCCAGATATGGTTGAACAACCTGTTGAATAGCAAGGTGAACAACTAGGAGCACAACCTGCAGCTGCAGCTGTTCCACCTGTTCTAGTGAGGCATTTTGTGACGAAACACAATCAAATTGCATTAATTGACGAAACTGTTCGTGGTGTTGAGGATTATGCGCAGATTATGCAATTTTTAAAGTGCTCGAGGATCGCGTATGCTATTTCTGAAAATGTGCAACAAGTTACTTCATACATTCATGTTTTTTGGCGAACGGCTCGTACGGTGAACAATACAGTTGAAATTACTATAAATGGTACACCGAGTAATCACTGAAGATGTTATTCGTGCGGCTCTACGGTTTGGAGATCTGGATTATGGAGAAACATGTTACAAAACCTATTCATGAACGGGCTGCTCGAGCCTTTGGTTATGTAGGTCATTTTCCTTCGAGACAATTGTACAAGGGAATGCTTATCGATCAATGGAGGCATTTTTATCATGTGTTGATACAGTTCTTAGCTCCCCAAAAGTCTGGGATGGATGGAATGGGGCATAATCTCCTATCTGCTGTGATCGGTTTAACTTTCAATCAACCATACAACTTTCTCTTATGATACTTCGAGCTTTTCAGTCTCATCTTGCATATCGTGCTGGGGATAAACGTTTGATGCTTCTTTATCAGAGATTCTTACGCTGATTTTTCAACACTTAATTCCAAATCTTCCATTCGGTATTCATTTTCAAGCACATGCTCATGATCCTATATATAAGCGTATTTTGAAAGACTGTAGAGTTGTAACGGGTCGGTTCATGTTGATGCTCTCCATGTACCTCATCCATTGCTTGGTGCAATCGTACAGGTGCAGAACTATAATCCTGATACCGATTCAACTTAGATTGGGATCAGAAATGGTGTTGCACAGTTATTTGGAGCTGGGGACGATGATGGGGCTCCTCCGCTAGTACAACAACCGATGGTTGTTCAACCACACATTGATCTTCAACAACCACCGCCTAATGAACCTGTCGTTGAACCTATTACATTTGGGAACCGATTATGGAAGAGCCTGTAATTGATACGACGATTGTAGAAAACATTGTTGTTAGTCAACCGTTGGATGATGTTCCAGTTATAAGTGAACCAGTTGATATGATGATGGTTGAAGAAAATATTGTGAAAGTAGAGCAACATGTTGTTAGTGTTGCCACTTCTGCTCTAAGTGTTACTGTAGAGATTGATCCTTTTATTCTAGAACTTGATGCTGCTATCAAATCAGGACCATCTTCAAGAGTTGTGGATAAGGGAAAAAGTATTGTTGAAGATACTGAAGCTGGTATGTTAACAGAAAAAGAGTATTATCGGTTGGTACGAAAAGATATGCAAAATAAGATTTCAGATGTTGAGAAAGAAAGACTTGATTTGTTCCGTAGAAAAGTAGCCTCCATTGGTCCCTCTTTTGATTGGGGTCCACGTTTGGCTTTATGGAATAATAGGTTGAATGATCTGTCGTCTATCTCTTTTGACTCATCTTCCTGCAATGATAACAACGATGATCGTCGTCCTCCTAATGTTGCAGCAGTTGTTCGTCAATCGCAGCTAGGTAGGACTTATAAACGACGAAGAGTCGCAGGGAGTTCGAGTTCGTCTCATCAAGTTTTGAGTACGGAAACTTCATCAGTTGAAGTTTCACTTATTGTAGTTGTTACTTCTGTTTCTAGTGGTCTTTCCATCTTGGGGAGATCAGTTCCGCTTCCTGTGGTGACTGCACCGTTTCCAGTAGTTTCTACTAAGGAATCCATCAGTGTTACCACGTCTGTTGCTGCATCAACTCCTATTTCATCGTCGGCTATTCCCACTGCATCACTGTTCGACTTGCTTCCTACTTCTCCGAGTTCAAGTAATTTGTTTACTACATCGAAAAGTACCAGCTTGCCTCCATTACCATCCGCCTTTCATGGTATGCCGCCAGGTGCTACTCAAGTTTTCGTACGACCAAGTTCACCCACCGTTCACCTCTTTCAGAACCAAGAATGATTCGGCCAACATCTACAAAGACTGGGGCAACATCGTCTCGAGGTGTTCGTCTGAAGGTTGCTTTTGGTCCTCGTCCTTCTACACAACAGAAACAAAGTGCTTCAAGATCGTCTGCTCCACGACCGTCTACTCCAAGACCCTCTGGTTCAAGACCTTCTACACCAACTTCTGTTCAAAGACCACGAGGCGCAGCGAGCAGTGTTGAAATGCAAAATTTTCCTGAATTTGTATGCACTCAGTTTATGGATGTTCATAGAGTGGTGCAAAATCATCAAGAATGAATCAAGAAGCAGCAGTTAGAGATTGTTGAACTCCGGAAGAAAGAAGCTGCTCAGGATCAACAGATCACACACTTGTTTAATCAGTCAAAGCGTCAAGCTATACAGTTGGGCAAAGTAATCAAAGGATTTATTTGATAACTGTGAATTGTAAACGAAGAAAAAATGTCAACGGAACGTTCAAAAATGTTGCCGAAAAACGTTTTAAAGAATCCCCTATTTTTTTAAAAAATTGAAAACTTGGATTTTGATTGAATCGATCAAGGGTGTACTTGAATGCTGTTGTTATTTGAATATTAAAGACAAACAGAATCAAAGGAGTTATTTAATTCACATTCATCGGACGGGTTACTTCGGTGAAAAGTTCATCGTCCCTGTTTTCATAATTTTGGCGCCGGAAAAATTTTCACTCGAAATTACCGATCAGAATTTTAAATCGAAGCTTTATTTGATTCCTGGTCATCATATTGGACAGAAAGTTGCAAATGTGTTAGGTTGAAGAACAAGAAGAATGAATTGATGAAGTGGGTCTGAGATTTTATTAGGGTTTTAATAACATCACATGCATGAAAAGATAGTTTTACCCTCACATGCTATGCATGTGAAGCCATTTAACATGGATTAGTAACTGGGTTAGTGATAAAGGATGAAACTAGCAACAAAATTAATCTTAAAGGCTGGTTTTGGCAACTTTTAAAGATTAAGGCTGAAACCAGCAAGATTGGTGAAACTTAAAGGACGTTTTGTGCAATTTACTCTATAAAATTTTATAAAGACTTATAAAACGTTATATTTAATACGGTTCCGTTTTTCGTAAAATTTATATCAAAACGTAGATAAAAGTAAATACATCGCAAAACCATATTCATATTTTTATAAAACATTATATATCAGAAGTTATAAAACAAAAGCAAAAATTTGAATTTATTAATGTAACATCACTTGTGTGCAAATAGCAAAAACTTAGGTGTAAATAGTAGAACCCAACAATTAAAACCGATCACACGTTAGTAATTTCATATCAATAGAGTGATGGTCCATTAAAAAATACAAAATTTTTAAACACCTTTAGAATGAATGTTTTAGATTCAAGCCTCATATAAAACATAAATAAAAAGAAAATTGGGGTTCAAAAGGTAATAATTTCGTATAAATTAACAAAGATAATATTTATAAAAGTAAAGAAAAAGTCAACAAAAGCAGTAATTGGTAAGTTGTTACGGCATCTCCCTTCCGTCAATCGAAACCCTAATCATCTTTAACTTAGAAGCAACAAGCGTTTGTACGTTAAGAATAAATGCTTGTACTACATGCCATTAAATTAACAACCATGGTGGGTAGCCGCATAGGCGGAACTCATGACCCAATTAAATTGAATTTAATTCATAATTTATTAATTATTAATGTATAAAAAGCCCACATTCATTGCATCAAACCCTCCAACAACATCCCGGAATTTGTCGAGATCCGGCGCCGGTCGTCGGATTTCTTCTCATTCTCCGGCAACATGATGAAGCTCTCTTCTTCCGCCGTCGCCGCCTCCGTCCTCGCCGCCTCTACGGCGGCGCTCTCCTCCTCTCATCCTTCTTCATCCGTTCAGGTACATCAGTTTTTCCCCAAATTCTACAATTCTAGGAAGATAACTGTAATTAACTAATTATTGTTGTGGTTTCAGGAACTTAGAGGGGTGAAGGGTGGGGAAATGAAGGTCGAGAAGGAGAAATTTGCACCGAGATTTGATGGGTTGAAGTTTATCGAGACATTGGTGACGGCTCACAGGTGACCGGAAGTTATTATTTATTTGTTTGATTTTCAAGCCAAAGTTGCAATCTTTTTGTTAATTTTTTTCAATTCAGGAACAATTCGATGTAGGGTTGTGACGTTTTGATTTGGTTTGATGGGGTCGATTATTGTTATTGTTATTTTTGGTATTGTTTTGATTTGAGTTACAGATCCCATTTGTTGGGCGCCGAATGTATTGAAATGAAAACTATTTGAGTTTGTTGTCAAACATCTTTTCATTTAATTTGTTCGGATGTTGCTTTAGATACTATTGGATCTTGTTATGAGATGTCTGTTGATCTTTGATATTAAGCCTTTTTCAGATGAATTTTTGTGTGTGTGTAAAGCATGAGTAAATTGGGAAATGTTCCAGGCTGTGAAAAAAAACACATGGTTTTGGGTTTAGAACCCAACTCATAAGACCATCTGTATTGGGTTTTTGAGCCCCACAGAGGATGTCAATGTGCCACACATAGACTAAATTAAGACCATGGGTGTGGTTTGGGTAGTCCCTTTAGGGATTATCCGTCATGTAGGCGCCACATCAGCATGGGTGGAGGACCACCCCCTTGGGGACAGCCTTGTTATGTATATCTATGTATGTATGTATGTATATATATGTATGTATGTATAGGTTTATGTGAGAGGAGTCAGCCCGTCGCCAACGTCCTTGTTTGACTGATTGCGCCGTGACGAGCCCAGGGGGGCGGTGTGGCACGAGGGGGACGAGCCGGTGACAGGGGGGACGAAATTCTATGGTCTAAGTGTCATATTTGGTCGTAAGATCTTGTACTATATCCGAGAATTACCTGTTTGGTATTTGTCAGGTATGTACATGTTGGGTATCGGACATATTCAGAGGTATTAGGTATATCAGTTAGTGTTTTAGAAATAGCCGTTGGGATTTTCATGTTTTCTACTTTTTTATATGATTTTCATGTTTTCTACTTTTTTGTATAATTTTATCGTTCTGCGCCTTGGGTTAATTTTATTAATTATATTTAGATACTCCTTTCAGTTTTATTATTGTTAATTTGGACTTATTTTATCGTTCGGACATAATTATTCGACAAGTTTTCGGGTTGAAAATGTTTAATTTTATAAAAAGATGGGATTTTAGTAATATCAAGTATCCTATTTTTTGGTTAGAGGTATCCTCGTATTTTTTAGGGGTATCATTTATATAAAAACGTAAAAAAAATACTACGAATAAGGGGTTGAGCCGTAACCCGCGGTACAACTCATAATATTATGGTTTCGCTCCCGTCCCATGTATTCCCATCCTTTTTGTTCACCCCCAGAGCACCGTGGCCTCCACAACTAGATACAAACTAATAATCACACTTTTAAGTCTACCTACCCTCTTTAACCACAACCACAATTTTCCAACCAAACCCCAATTTTATTTCTACCCTATTTATCCTAACCACAACCACTAGTTTCCGACCAAACCCCAATTTTGTCTACCTTCTTTACCCTATAACCACAACCACTATTTTTCTACCAAACTCCAATTTTATGTCTACTCTTTTTACCCAATTTTTGAGGGGGTATTCCAGTTTAAAACCGAGTATGGGTTACTTATATAACTTTTTGTGGGTTGGGACAGGGATGTTTATTTGATTATCCAAAAACTGCTTACTCTCGTCGAAATGAATATAACTTTATACAAGTATTATAAACACTAGTGGTGAGCAATAAACATATTTGACCGAGAAATCCAAGACCAACCAAATATACCCTAATTGGGGCGGCCCTCTGTCTTGGAAGCTTAATGCAGTTGGTTTGGGACAGTTCGGTTCAAACCTGACTAAAATTGTAAAACCCAAACTTAATAACAAAAAAAAAAAAAATACTAAACTTAATATTGTTAGGGGCGTACAATGGAAACCAAACAGCTGGTTGTGTTCTTTGCTTCGGTTCTTCAAATGAATCGGATTTATATAAAGACTCTTGGTTTGGTGTTCATCTTTGAAATATGACGGAATATCATTATCGTCGATTGGCATAATTTCATCAGATTTCTGATCAGTCGTGTTCATCATTCAGCAGAAGTATCGGTTTGGTACTTCAATCATTCACCAATCTACAGAAGCATCATCGAGTAAGATTTATCAGTCATGCAACAATTGGCACAACTCACAAGCATCGTTCATCATCAAGTTCGATTTCTGTTCATGATCATTATGGTAATTGTTCATCATCTCTTCATTGATATCTCCTGCAAGTTCATGAGGCTACCAATATTCTGCATTTATTTTTGCTTGTTTTGCATTTTTTATTTTTTAGCTAGTCACATTGATAAATCCTCTAGTTTGGGCTGTTAGAAACGGTACTCCTGGTTAGAGATGGGCATAATCGGGTATTCATAAAACCCGGAACCGGTTCCAACCCGGAACCGGGTATGGATACAAGTGAGTGGAACCGGGTTCTCTGTGGAACCGGTTCCGGGTACAACCCGGGTACACGTCAATATATTTAGAACCGGCGTAACCGGTTTCGGGTACAATGGAACCGGGTACGGGTCCTGATGGAACCGGTTCCGGGTACAACCCGGGTACACGTCAATCATTCCGTTTGAAAGATATTCATTTCGTTTGAATATTAATCATTTCGTTTGAATCAAAAACGGCTGCATGTGATCATAAATGAAATACAATTAATCAGATCCACTAACATTGGAGGTCCAATTAGAGTAATTTGAGTCTTTGGCCCTTTTAAACAATACATGTGCATGTTCAGAATCACTATATTAATCGGCCCAATGAGAATAGAGAGTGTTGAATTACTTTGTCGGACATTGTCAACAATTGCATGTGAAATAATTAGGATTGTCAGTCTTTGAACGGCCCAATCATATTCCATTAGGTGTTGTAGTTGTCGGCCCATGTGGTCTGCTCATATAAACCATCGGTCCAATTAAAATCCATATCTTAAATAGTTGTCGGGTTTTTTTGTAATACCCGGAACCGGTTCCGGGTAGGAACCGGGTTCCGGGTATGCACCGGGTACGGGTTGGAACCGGGTACGAACCGATTTTATTTATAAAATGTGGAACCGGGTCGGAACCTACGGGTTTTTTGAACCCGGAACCGGTTCTACTATTAGCCGGGTAGGAACCGGAACCGGGTACGGGTCGGGTCCACTGGAATCGGGTAGGAACCGGTTTTTATGCCCATCTCTACTCCTGGTGTGCCTCCAAAATTCATATGAAGTTCATTGACCAAGGCCCAACATCGGGAGAACTAGAGGAGTCCGCCCAATTGATGCAACCAACATTCATTATGAATTCTCTATCCATATCCATATACTTCCATAAAAAACAACTACTTTTTAATTATATAATATTTTTTATACCTTTATCATTACCTTTGTTCTCACCCACAACCATTCTAAAAATATTAAAGAATATATAAGGTTTTCTCTCTCCAGATTTTTTTTTTTCATATATTTACAGTTGAACAATAACTTTTTCATATATTTTCTCTCACTTTCACTCACAAACACTCAAAAACACTAATAATCATTCCTTACAATATAACTAAACTCCCTCACATATTTTTAATGTTTTCATTGTGAATGCTCTAAAATGCATTTCAATTGCATATAGGGATGACCAAAATACCTGAGCTTGACGAGTATACTTGAAACCCGAAGTGTTTAGGACGGGTATACCCAATACCCCACGGGTATTGGGCCAGGTATGGATATGAAAAAAATATTTTACGGGTATGTGATTACTTGATACCCGACTCGATTACACTATATCCCCGTTTACCAGAAATATATACCCAAAAACTTTTATGTTTTATATTTATTTTCCTTTTAACTATCTATACTATATATAATATGGATATTAGAAGGGCAAGTTTGGTTATTTGGTCCTTTTATAAAGAATATAATAATACTTAGAAGCATGTGTACAATGCTTCAAAGCACAATGGGATTTTAGTAACTTTCCAACAACACCTTTTCGGGCGGCCAAATATTCACTCAAATTCAAAAACCACACTAACTTTTTAGGCGGCCAAATATTCACTCAAACTCAAATCACATGAAACCTCAAACCCTAAAGTTGAAATTCAAAACATGCGTCCCCCCCCCCCCAATCCCATGTCCCTCTATCTGTGAAATCAGACAAAGGTGGGCTCCGGTGGAGGAGACTAGGGTTCCGGCGAAGGTAAAGCCATCGGAGGATGAACCACCAGTGACCACAACGATTTCCCCCCATCGCTATTCTTCTTTTGAGTTCTCCCATGGAGAAACTGATGAACTTCTCCTGTGAGTTCTAAAGTCGCTGCTGTCACACCCTGGCTTTGCGGAAGCGTGGTTAATTTGGTGTGACTTCTTAATACCATAGCTTAACCATAACAAGCTATATGAATTTAAAAACCATGCAAGATCATCCATTAAATTAAGTTTGAAAAGTAAAATACCATAACATTGTCTCAATGGAAACACATCCTAACAACATAAACAATGTTCAACAGACACGAACATCAACATGACATAAACACAGTTTAAGAACTGTGACTCGTCCAGGAAAAAGTCACATCCCTTAAACTTGGACGACCTCGTAACTAGTGCAGTGGTTTGCAAGGCCATTGACATATGTGAAGTGCAAGTAGGAAGACTCAAACCTAGCAGAATTTGTGATGGGTACACAGTCACCACCTGGTCCATTAGGCGGGCTCAGGGGTTGGGCTCGCTACACCCAGATAGATCTACCGCTACTGTCCCTCGGTCCTACCTTGAGGATTAATGGCCTCAAGTTTCCGCCTACCCAATTCACATGATCTAATAATAACCCTCCTTACGCTAACCATACCATGTATAAAGTATTCGTAATCAAAGTAACATGTATTTCACCCCCGCAGTTTAGAAAACTGAAAACAGTTAAGAGAAAATGGGGACATGAACTCACAGCGGTGCGTCTCTACCAAGTATGTCTCCAAGTCAAGCAGCTGTGCAACGACCTACATGTACTAACTCTATTAGACGGACGGTCGTGCCTTAGCTTTATGGTTTCAGTTTTGGGAAATAGTTAGACAACTATTTCGTGTTTACATTCTGTGCATACTTGGTAATTATTTTCCTTCCCAAGGATGGAGGATTTAATACATGTGCGTTCGAAATATATTATTAAGTCTCACTTAATATATATTTATCTCTAATTCCAAAATATAAATATTTTTCTCAAAAATATTATATTTCTATTATATAAGATTTTCCCAAAACAATACCTTAACAAAAATACGTGTTCATAAATATTTCCGTAAAATGCGTAAGTTACGTTTTAACGATCGAGTGGTAATAATAGTTACCGGTGTAACTTATATATTTATCGTGAAGGCGTTCTTATTATTTTGGATTCGTTAACGTTCGATAATATTATTTTTACCCTAAAAATAATATTTATATACTTCACAAAATAATTGACAAGTGACGTTGTGAAAAATATATTCACTAAATATATATTTATCACGTTTAATTTTGTGAAAATCCCACCTCCGATATTTGTAAATAAAGTCGTGGCGAAACTTATATTTTGAAAACATGTCGAAAAGTGTTTCTAACACTTATAGTGAAAATAATTCTAAGTGTTAGGTTTTTGTAAAATTTCGCCAGAGTTTCCTCTGTAACTGGAGGTGGCCACGCTTTCAAGCGTATCATTTTCTTTTATAAATCAATCAACCAGTTTTCTTATTCAATCAAAACAATACTCAACACAACAAACTAGTTAATAAATATGTAAATCGCAAAGATTTCATGAACTTGTGATTTACTCAAAAATACGAAGTAAATCTCATTACTTTTAGCGGATCTTTATATAAATTAGTCCGGTTTCGTAAAAACCTTGCTTTTAAAGAAATTCCGTCTTCACAACTTCTCGTCATCTTTTACAAAAATTGTTATTTTGTCGAAACTTTGTGCTACGCAAGTGTTTACACACTTGTGTGTTCCAAAAATCATTCCTGTTAACGTAAGATCCGTCTTTAGAAAACATGATTTTTTTGATACTTGGTTCGTTGAAAATACCACTTGTAGATCCGTAGATCTACTAGTTTTAATCACTATTTTGTAAGTAAAATCATTTTTACACAAGTTCATGATTTGTGTGTGGTAGAGTTTCATCCTTTAACCCTTGTTACTTCCAAAACATCCTTATGTCATGATCCATGATCATGACCAACCCGGGTTAAATGATGATCCGAGCTACCACAACATAGATCGGGTCCAAATAACCACACAGAACAAATACTACAAGTTTTACACAACTTATAAGCTTTTAACCATCTTTTTAAGTGTTTTTAGTAAACTTTAATGCATCAACTTGTAAGATTACGAGTTTTAACCGTTACATATCCTTTTAACCACTTTAAATTAGTTCAAGAAAGTGATTTAAGCAACATACCACTAGCTCGAGGCTAGGGAAGAATCTAAGCACAAAATGAGAGGATAAAAGCAAGAGAATGAGGTCCTTCAAGCTCCGAGTGCACCAAGACTCCTTATACGTGACCCTTGACACTTGAATGATCTTGGAATGTGAAGATCAAAACCGAAAATATGATGGATGGATAGGGGAGTGTTCGGCCGAAGCCTATGGAGAGCAAGAGAGAGTGTGTTGTGTGGTGTTATGGAATGCAAGTGTTCTTGTGCAACTCATGTTACTTATAGACAACAATGAGATTAAGATCCAATGGTTTTTGTGTTTCTTAGATATTAAACATCCAAGAATTAAATAATCAAAAGTGTACAAAGTATGTCCCCTAGATGGGGACGGTTTCTAAAGGGGGGGGGGTTCTTGGTTAGTTTGTAACTATTAGTTAGGTAATAGTTAGATAAGTTAGTTAAGTTAGGGGTTAACCCGGTTAGTTGTGCGTTGTGCTTTAGGGCGGGTGTTAGGGTATTCAGGGACCCTAACTGGCTCAGAAAAAGACTAATAATGTCAATGGCAATATTTTCATGTTCCGGATAAAGTCCGGTTGTTCGGTTGGATAGTAATCCGTTAAAGTGACAAAGCTTTAAGGTGTCGTTATAATTATTTTTAGTGACACAACTTATTCTCGACACTTTGGAAAGTGTCTAGTAATATTTTTCTCATGTTTTGGCACTTTATTAGCTAGCTAGAAGCTGAGTTGTTAATTAAAGTGCTGAATTTTGTGCTTAGTGTACGTTTTAGGCACATCCAGTCATTGTAACTTATTCCTAGAGACGCAGTTCTACAACCCTTGTATCCCTACACTCACTACTAGTGTAGTAAAATATTTTTTTGGCTCATATAGGCCTTAGAGGCAGTATCTGCCTGGTGCTAGTTATGACAGCACGTTCAATAGGTTATCCGTTCATATTACTACTGTGCTTTTGTGCATCATGTTTGTCACTAAGGTTTAGCATGTAAATAATGTAGTGACAGTAAACAGAGTATGATGCAGGTATGTACAAGTATCAGAAATCAAGTAGCAGTTTGTTCACAATTTCAGGTAAGCACAGTAATTAAGCAGTAATCAAATATTAATCAAGTCGTACGGAAACCTGGTTTAGTGAGGGTTGTCACATTCTCCCCCCGTTAAAGAAATTTCGTCCTCGAAATTTGTACTACCTTAACTCCTTTTGGTCACGTCACGCCAGTATAACATCGAGGTAGTTAGTCATCAAACCGCATCAAAGCTTACTCACACTTGGTGGTTCCAAGAATATATAGCAATTCGCACCCTTGTGTTAAGAAGGTGGGTGTTCTTAGCAGTTGATGTTAGAAGTACAAAACGTACTTTACGTATAGCCTAACGCATTCCAGCTAGCAGGGGGGTCCACAAGAGAGGAGTTTCAACTAATAAGATCCTCCATGTCCGGTTGCAGTATCCCGGCGAGTTTTCACGAAACATAGCACCCTCTATATAAATTCGGAAATTTTCAACTCCAATGAAATGGTAAAAGTGATCTGTCAACTCCCAAGTAGCCGAGTGGCAAGGTTCAGTGCGTTGAATATTTTGATTGGCGAGAATACACCGAATGAATACAAACGAATCTGGTGTATTCTTGCTTTGATTTGTAGTTGCATCAAGAATATGTAATGACAAGTCAACAAAAGTTTATGTATTTTGCGTGGAACGGTTGTCCATGATTAGCACAAGCTACAAGTTTGTAATGACACCACCAGGTGTCGCAATGACATAATTTCATAATAGTGGTGATTGAACAAATTCACCGTGTTTGGGATCAGATGAAGGTGTACCGAAATAATCTGAAGATTTGACTTATGCCATGTTACAGAGTTTCCAATTAAATACGGAATATCAAAGAACCACTGTTTCCAATCGAAGATGAAATGTAATAAGCATCGCAAGGCATTTGATTGACAACTAAGGAATCGTTAGGAGGTACATTGTGCTTATGGAATGAATATATGTACCATTGTCTTAACACACAATTGTGTTGAGACCGCTTTGATTGTGAAGATCGCAAATGGATTGTTAACAACTTCATAGAGAATTGAATTCGTATACGAAGTGAGTAACCAAATTAGCGCAAGCTTCAATTTTGTGAAAATATCACCGCAAGGTATCGAAATAGATCAAACGTTTTAATGGAGTCGTAGACCAACCAAATCTACTACAACTAGAAACAAAAGAATCTTTGCCAGAGTATTAGAATATGATGCTCTCAATACATCATATGGCGCCTTAAATCAAATATATGAACTAGATAAGTTCAAGCAATTGAACATGGTTTCAACGTAACTCAACAATAAACGTATGTATCAACAAGGGAATCTTGGCAGGGTAGTAAACATGTAACTTGAAGGAAAACGGTTTCGAGAACATGTGTTGACTTGATAACAAAAGAGTCAACAATGACAAGAATGTAGCTCATTCGAATCACAAACCAGTGGTTAGATTTAGCTACGTAATATCGGAGCTTTAATGAAACGTTTATTCGAAATGGAACCGCGTGCGTAGCAAAAGGTGCATGTGTGGCAAATAAGTTTCCAAGAAAATGGAGCAATGTGTGTTTGCTATATTGAAGAAATGACCAAGTATTCGAAACAAACATGTGTTCGCTCTCAGCGAAAGAAATCAACGTGATGCAACTACTTTGAGGGGAGCAGAAATGCAATATCTACTCGTTAGGAGTAAGAGTGAAGACTTCAAAGCAAATTTAAGTACGAAATGACAAGTTTGTCAAGTTGGTAACGTTTGATTGAGTTGACAGATATGGTTCCTAGATTGTAAGGCCTCTAGTTCCTCCAGATTCCGCACCATGTGTGGATCCGACTTATACATTGTGTAGGAGGCAGCATTTTGTTTATGTCTAAGCACAATCATTGTCCCACAATTTCATCCTGGTATATTCCCTGAATTTCTCTGCTGACGATGTTTGATCGTCGATCAGTCGTATAGTAGTAGTTGGATCATCATAGTCAGTTGTGTAAGAAGTTCATTAGTCTTCAGCAAAAGCCACCGACTCTTGTATGTTAGCCCGTTCGGCTCCTGGTCATTTGGAAGTTATTCGCCCTTTCTTTTGGTGAGCAGAACTGAGGTTATCCAAAACAAAAGTTTTGGTCTGTTATCTTCCTTCTCTATCAACCACTGAGGTTGCACTGTCAATCCTTGCATCTCCGAAGGTGTAAGTCGCTCGAGGTGCTTTGGCTACAGGCGCGTGGCCTGGAAATCAGATTGATGCAAAAATTCGACTTGTCGTCGAGGAGATTACCCTGGCAAGTCTTTGAGGAAGACTTCAGGGTATACTCCGATCACGGGGGTATTGCTAAGTTTTAGTTCTTCGGCTCCCCTATCCCCGACATGAGCCAGGAAGCAACACATCCTTCCCACAACAACTTTCGAGCCATAAGTAATTCGTGATTGGTGGTGGCGTATCCTGCTTCGTGAGTCACAATTATTCCTTCATCCGTCATCGAGGTGCGGTTATCAACCTCCGCTCGATCGCTTGCCAACTAATACATCCAATTACCGCGTTGAAGCTTCCCAACTCAACTGGCAATAGATCTAGCGTAAACTTACGCCCTCCGGGTTCTATGGTGCCGATTCCAGTTACTGCATTGGCTTCCACTAGCTTCCCCTAGGCTAGCTCTAATGGGTACTGGAATAACTACTCACTTGCTACTTAAACCAATTATACTCTCAAACTCTAGAAGTGTGAATCGTACAATTTGTTACAGTATCAAGTAGTACAGACGCATAACGTTGGGTACTATGGAACATACCGATTTCCATGCTTGAATCCCTGGCGTGTCTCCCTAGCTTCGGTGGGGAGCTTTCATCTGTGTGCCTGATTGTTTTTAGGGCAATATTTTCTGAAATGCTTTTTGCTTCCACAGTTAAAACAACCTTGAGTACGTTTCGGTTTATCGCTCATTCTACTTTGACAATTGCCATTGCCATTGTCGTTGTCTTCTTCGTGATCCTCACTACCGTCTTGGTCCCCATTACTATGTTCAGCATTTTGCCAACAAGTCTCCTTGACATGTCCCACCTTGCCACAGTTACCACAATTTCCATATTTGCATCGCCCGACATGATAACGTAAACAATTGTCGCACTTAGGTAGGATACCCTTGTAATCCTTTCCCTTTTTGGCCTTCTTCTTGTTACTCACCTGAGTAACCATCTTAAAATTTGCGAGCTTCCTCTTGTTATCCCCAGATGCCTTTATAGCAGTCTCCTTTTTCTCCTCCGTAGTGGAAAACTCTCCTCGTCTAACTGCTTCTTCTGTGAGTGCTATGCTTATGCTGATAGCCTCGGTGATCGTTGACGATTTTGATGCTGTTACCAGGCTTAGAATCTGAGGCGCCAATCCCCTTATGAATTGTTCAATTCTCTTAAACACTGGTGTCCCCAGGAGTAAGGCAACTTATGATAATTCGTTAAATCTCTGCACATACTCCGCTATCTTTGGTCCTTCCATTTTCAAGTTCCACAGTTCTGTCTCCAATCTCTGGACTTCTGCCCTCGAGCAATATCTTTCACGCATCAGACTCTTCAGTTCGTCCCATGTCATAGCATACGCAGCGGTCTCACCCATTGTTCGAATTTGATGGTTCCACCATGACAGAGCCTCATCCAACAACAGTCCAGTTATGTACTTGACTTGATGTTCGTGGTCACATTTGCTTAATCGTAGAACTGAATCTGTCTTTTCAACCTAACGTACGAAGGCTAAGGCACCCCCGGTGCCGTCAAACTCTCGAGGTTTGTGGTCCAAGAACTGCTTGTAGGTGCAGCCGTTGGGGGGGTTATTTCCTGAGGTACCTCCGCTGCAATCGGAGCGATGGGCCTCGTACCATGCGATGGCCTGTAAGAGGTGCTCTCGCCTTTCCGCCTCTGTTGTAGGTAGAGGGTGGTTGATATTGGTGTTCCCTTGAGTCGACATCTTCCTAGAAGAAGGTCGGTTAGGTCAGGTCTTGTGAAGGACGCGAGCACGTCAGTCTCTATTCAACGAATAAGACCTCCTAGGTGTATTACATATACGTATATACACAGTTGTTATACATTCAGTCACATATTATCTCATGTATTGCACATCTTGTAAATAGGAAGGTAGCAAGTAAGCATGTAGTATTATAGTTATCGCACAAATACGTAGATCAACAGCGTGCTTAGTGGGGACATAGCGGCGGAGTTTTCCGTTAGTCAGTGGTCGTAAGTATTGTCGCGTGTTTAAAGCTGATTGGGCTTTCATTATCCTTCGGCCACACTCGCGGTGTTTCACAAAACGCGTCGCATCATAAGGGACACAGGGTCACCCTACCCTTGTCCAACAAGTATTTTGTTGCATCAAAATTACATAGTCAGAAGTGGTACTCAAAAATCTCCGAAATCTGGCTTATCATTAGCGTATTTACTCAAGCGTGATGCAATTTTCATAGTCCAGAAACCAACTATACTGGTTACTGAGGTGGAGGAGGAAAGAAAAATAAACTGTCGACATGCGTGAATTCCTCCTCGAGCTAGGATATATGTTAAAGTAACTAGCTGATCTGTTGCTTGATAGTAAGGAAACGAGCATCAGCATCCTGGGAACGATGTACTAGTAACGGTCAAGTGCGCAAAAGGGAATCTTGAGGTATGTGGCGGATCAATGCATGCTGGCGAAAGACAGAGTGGAGGACGTGGTGTTTCACAGGAACTTTTTAGACAATATGTCGTCTTGTGATGTAGACGCTTAACTCCTGTTTTTGGTTATGTTATGTTTTGTATCTGAAGTTGCCGGTCGTGGTGTCAGCCCAAGCTCCAACATTTTGCGGCCCATATCCTTAAACTGTAGCTGATGTTACAGGAGCAACTTATCCTGTGTGTGTTCTTCATAATGCGAGAAATGGTGAGGGTTTATAGTTAGCATAGTACGTTTATAGGGACCACCGAATCGGCTTATCAAGCGTTGTAGGGGTGAATGTAGCAAGCGGTGCGGCCTGGAGCATCTCTACGAGGCGCGGGTATATCCTGACGGGAAGTGTCAGGCATGATGGCGCAATGGGCGTCGATCTTCACAAGGGAAAACAAACCTCTTCACAGATGAGGGGGTTGCCTGATGCAGGTAGCTACAAGGGGTGCAATGTCTGGCAGTCTACAAGGTAACAAGATCGTGACCACGTAAAGGTGTAGGTTCAGCGGGCGCAACATTAACTGACCCAAATGGTGTAGTAGCTGGCTTGGGTGCAGGCTCCGGGCCATGTGACGGGAACAAAAGTGCATTCATAGGGACTGAAGCAGGGGCTGAAACAGGAGTCACAGGAAACTCGAAAGGTAACCATTGTCATCGACTATCCACCCACTTCGGGTGTGCGCGTATCGAGGATCAACTTAGGTTGCAAGAGGCACATGTTTGAACTGTACAGGCACAGGGTCAGGAAAAGGGGCAATAACAGAATCAGTAGGCATATCAGTTGTTAGGGCTGGAATTTTATTATGCATGATCCTTACACGTGATCCTAACCAGTGATCCTTGTTTCTTTGACAGATAGTGATTCTCAACAGGACTTCAGGATCAGGATCATGGACCATTATAGGATCCTCATGCTAACGGTTACCTTCGTTTAATACAATGTTATTTTGCAGGAACATCTAGCAGGATACGCTCTTAGCATCATAATCAAGGGACGCGTCTTCACAATTATGGCATTAGCTTAATCGGAGATAGACGTTGCAAAGGATATGGAAACTTAGCTTGATTTAAGGGCGGCAATTTAGGCTAGATTGTCTTTTATTTCTAAAGGGGTAATGAGCTGATTATTAGTCTTTTTACCTAAAATAGGTCACCTACACTTGTATAAATACCACTCTTCCTCATTTGGAAGAACACACAACATACAACGCAACTCTCACACACTTAGACACTCGAAACAATAGTGATCCTTGTACTCAGCTCATTATCATCCGAAGTTGTAACCATTTTGTTCTTATATTGAAGTTTGGTGATCGGTAGTTGCCATCACCCGAGGTTTTTTATGCCGGAGATCATATATTGATCAAGGGCTTTTTCCTCGTATAAATCATTGTGTCTTTGCATATTTCTCATAAAAGTGATCCTTTACTTTTATAATTAACCAAGCATCATACCCCATTTACATAAAGTTTGGTTACATTATCCTTGTGTGATTTTTGGCCAAAACAGTTTGGCGCCCACCGTGGGGCAATTGGTGCTTCATTCATAAGAAAACTTTCTGTTCGAAATCATTTCAAAGAATTACATGGCTTCATCATTGAAAAACATGTCCACGGCGATGTCTGCAGTCACCTCGTCTCAAAGCACTCTACCTCCTCCACCGGCAGGATCCCAGAAGAATGCTGAGAAGAGACAAACTCCTACTAACTCTAAACCTCCATCTTCTTCTCCTATGAATTCTTATATTCCCAGTACTAGTGATGTATTTACTTTGATTTTGCAGATGAAGGATCGTATGCAGCGGCAGGATGAAACTAATGATAGGATCCTCAGGGAAATTGGAGATCTCAAAAGACAAAAGAGAACGGCAGAGGATCATTCCCCACTGATGCCCAAATCCTTGAGCTTTGATACTCCAATGATCACTTCTCAGCCATCGGGAATTCCAGACGTGCAAATTATGGGAGAATCAAGAGGATTGCACCTCGGTTCGACAGCAATGACTCAGGCATCAGGCTCACACTTTCAGCCGGCAGGATCCTATCCCCAGCATATGGGATCCTTCATAAATTCGGGAGCCTATCCGGGAGCACAGCAGTTTCAAGGATCCTACTTTGTTCCAGGATCATCCCAGGGTCAAGGATCCTCCTTTGCTCCAGGATCATTCCAGGTTCAAGGATCCTCCTTCGTTCCAGGATCATACCAGATACCAGGATCCTCCCAGATGCCAGGATCCCTAAAAAGTTTGCAAACAGGAAGTCTAGATGTCCATCAAGGAGACTTCATTCCAATGCAGACCATTGCTTCCACAGGTCCATCCGTTATTCCAGAATCCCAGCAATATGGATTCACTAACTTGAACCCAATGGGAGGTAACACTTTAAATAATTATCTTACCACTAACCATGGATTCATGCAGGATACAGGTGTCAATCATGCTATGGCCAGGGAATTGCAGAAGCTTAAAGATATGATCTCAAGTGTTCCGGGGGTAGTCAAGCCTATCCCGGAGATTGCAGATGGAAGCCACAATGTATCTCGCTTTGCACCACCAATTTGTGATGCAGAGGTACCCAAAAGGTTCCATATCCCTACTATGAAGCTGTATGATGGCACAACGAATCCAGAGGAGCATATAGCACAATACAGGGAGAGGATGGAGATCAATCCTATCCCAGAAAAGTTGAAGGAAGCATGCCTATGTAAAGGATTTGGATCCACTCTTACTGGATCAGCTCTTAAATGGCTGCTAAGTCTTCCCCCTTACTCTATTACTTCATTTGCCAATTTAGTTAATTTATTCAATAACCAATTCTCTTGTAGTAGAAAATTTGAAAGATTAACTAGTGATTTGTACAGGATAACTCAAAATCATAATGAATCATTAAGGGATTATATAACTAAATTTAGTAAAGAATCCTTGGACATTCCCAACTTGGATATGGCTACGGCTGTTGAAGCCTTCAAAATGGGACTGCTTAAGGATTCATTATTCTATGATGATCTTGTTATGACACCATGCAGGAATCTAGATGAAGTAAGAACTCGAGCACTCAGGTTCATCCGGCTAGAGGATGACAAGAGGATCCAGGAGAGACAAGTAGGATCCTCAAAACAGGAGAAGCAAGGATCCTCCTTCAAGAACAACAAATTCAAATCCTACCATAGAAATGAGAACCAGAATGTGCATGCTGTTGACCAAGAAGAGGATGATGAAGACTATCCTCCAATCTCAGAATATTGTTTTTCCGTTGATAATCATGAACTAATCCTTGCAATGCAGAATCTAGGCGAAAAAGCTAGGTGGCCCAGGAAGAATGATAAACCATCCGGGACTAAAGACAAGTCAAAATGGTGTGCATACCATGAGGATTTCGGGCATCTAACTGAAGAATGCATAGCTTTAAGAAATGAGATTGGATATCTGTTAAGCAAGGGGCACCTAAAAGAATTATTGGGAAGAAAAAAGCAAAGGACTCAGGATCCTGAAAGGATCCCTGAAAAGGCTCCAGCACCCCCGGCAAACGCACAAGTGATCAACTTTATTTCCGGAGGATCAGACATCTGTGGTACATCCTTCTCGGCGGCCAAAAGACATGCAAAGGAGTCAAAAATGGATAATGGAGAAAGGCCTATTAGGACATCAAGTGTCTCAGAAGGGAAGATGATAACGTTTGATGAGGATGATCGCATTAACATTCAGGATCCTCATCATGATAGTCTAGTTATTACTCTCTTTATCTCTAACCATTTTGTCCGCAGGATCCTTATCGATGGAGGAAGCTCAGTGAACATTATCCAGCTTGATGTTCTGAAGAAAATGGGTATCCCAGAATCAGACATCACACCAAGATCCTCCGTGCTTGTAGGATTCAGTGGAGAAACGAAGAAAACTCTGGGGGACATCAAACTCCCAATCTACGTGGAAGGATTACATAATTATCAGAAATTTTGTGTTATTGACTGTTTGTCTTGTTGCAATGTTATCCTTGGCAGACCTTGGATACATGATATGAAAGCAGTCCCATCCACCTACCATCAATGTGTGAAGCTCCCTAGCCCATGGGGAATAATCAAGATCGACAGTGATCAGCAGGAGGCTAAGGATTGTTATACCTCATCCATGAAGACAACCTCGAAGCCAAGGGAGCAATAGCAATTACAGTATCCTCCGAGGAATGTCTTGGAGGCAAGGGAACAAGATGTGGACGAAATCCTCTTGGATCCTAATGATCATGAGTCAAAAATCTATATTGGATCAGGGATCCTTGGCAAGATGAAAGAAGACTTAATATCCTTCCTCAAAAGAAGAAAATCTACCTTTGCTTGGAAACATGAAGATATGACAGGTATATCTAAGGAGATCATTACTCACAAACTTGGCATTGACAGGTCTATCAAACCAATCCATCAAAAAAGGAGGAAGTTTGCACCAGAAAGGAATGCCATTATCCAAGAAGAAGTAGAGAGACTACTTCGAGCAGGCATGATCAGAGAGGTAAAGTATCCAAAATGGTTAGCCAATGTGGTCGTTGTCCAAAAGAAAAACGGAAAGTGGAGGGTGTGTGTCGATTTCACTGATCTGAATAAGGCATGTCCCAAGGATCCTTTCCCATTACCCCACATTGACTCCATGGTGGATGCAACAGCGGGGCATGAACTGTTGACCTTTATGGATGCATCATCTGGATTCCAACAAATTCAGATGGAACCATCTGACCAAGAGGATACAGCCTTTATGACCCCAACAGGTTTGTATTGTTATATTGCCATGCCTTTTGGATTAAGAAATGCAGGTGCAACATATCAAAGGCTGGTGAATATGATGTTCAAAGATCAAATTAGACAAACTATGGAAGTATACATAGATGATATGGTAGTCAAGTCAAAGAAAGCTGAGGATCACCTAAGGGATTTGGAGGAAGCATTTGATATCCTTGATAATTATAACATGAAGCTTAATCCTTCAAAGTGCCACTTTGGTGTTAAGGCATGTAAATTCCTAGGATATATGGTAACTCAGAGGGGCATTGAGGCAAGTCCGAAGCAAATTAAAGCACTAATAAACATCAAGTCCCCTGCCAATGCTAAGGATGTGCAAAGGCTAACAGGCAGGATAGCAGCTCTGAACAGGTTCATATCAAAATCCTCAGAAAAATGTAAGGAATTTTACGATATCCTAAGGAAGAACAAGAAATTTGAATGGACTGGGAAACATGAGAATGCTTTACAAGCCCTTAAAGAATATATGTCCTCAGCACCAGCATTATCAAAGCCCGAAAAAGGAGATGTGTTATCCTTATATTTGGCGGTATCCTCAACCGCTGTAAGTGCTGTCCTTGTTAAGGATCACGAAGGTACACAATATCCTATCTACTATGTAAGTAAGAGTCTACTTGATGCCGAATCCAGGTACTCACACCTCGAAAAACTTATTCTTGCATTAATCATGGCATCAACTAAGTTAAGGCATTATTTTGAAACCCATACTATTGTTGTTAGAACTAACTTTCCAATTAAGAATGTCCTCAGGAAACCAGAGATGTCAGGAAGAATGGCTAAGTGGGCAGTAAAGCTTAGTGCCCATGATATAAGATATGAGCCAAGAACAGCCATTAAATCACAAGCACTAGCTGACTTTGTGGCTGATTTCAGTAGTGATCTACAAAGAGAAGCAGAATTGGAGGTCCAACAGCTGGATGAGACCAAGGATCCTTGGATACTACACACTGATGGATCCTCAAATGTCAAGGGCACAGGGCTCGGGATACTACTAAAATCGCCACAGGGGGACATAATACCCCACTCCATAGCCTGTGAGTTCCAAGCAACTAACAATGAGGCTGAATACGAAGCCTTAGTTGCTGGCTTGCAAATTGCTAAGGATATGGGGGTGAAATATCTTAAAGTATATGTAGACTCATTATTGATCACTAATCACTTTAATGGATCCTATGCTGTTAAAGGTGAAAAACTAACCAAATATTTAGAGATAGTCAAGGAATTGGCACTCTCTTTTGTCTCTTTCAGCTTAACACAGGTACCAAGGGAGGATAACACGGAAGCTGATGCATTGGCCAACTTAGGATCATCCTTAAAAATTCCAGAAGACATAAGTATCCCTATCATCCATATCTTGGCTCCTGCTATTGAAGATCAAGTGGCCATGGAGATAGAAGAGGATACTGCAGTAATCCCTAGTGAAGAAGCTCAATCTTATGCAGGATCATGGGTCTCACCAATCATGAAATACTTGCAACATGGAGAGATCCCGGTGGAAGAAAATCCTAGAGCTTTCAGGATCAAGGTATCTCAATTTACAATCTTAAATAATGTGCTATATAAACGATCCCTTGCAGGACCATATTTAAGATGTATTGAGGATCCTGAAATTGAAGAAGTGTTGAGAGACTTCCATGAAGGAGATTGTGGAAACCACATGGGGGCAGGGCATTATTCTCAAGGATCCTTAGAACAGGATACTACTGGCCAACCATGAAAAGGGATGCTGTAGAATATGCTAGGAAATGTGATCCTTGTCAAAGACACAGCAATATCCTTCATCAACCAGCTGAATTGCTACACCCCATACCATCCTCTTGGCCTTTCATGAGATGGGGGATGGATATAGTTGGCAAGCTCCCTAAAGCACCTGGTGGAAAAGTATTTATGCTTGCCATGACTGACTACTTCTCTAAGTGGATAGAGGCTGAAGCTTTTTCTCAAGTCAGAGAAAAAGAAGTTATATCCTTTATCAAAAGAAACATTATAACTAGATTTGGCATCCCCTCTGAAATTGTATGTGATAATGGTTCCCAATTCATTGGAAGCAGAACTACTAACTTTTGTGACAGTTGGGGAATCAAGATGATAACATCAACACCAGTTCATCCACAATGGCCAAGCAGAATCATCCAACAAGATCATCATCAACAATCTAAAGAAGAAGCTAGGATCCAAGAAGGGAAAATGGGCAGAAGAGTTACCTTATGTGCTATGGGCTGATAGGACAACTCCCAAGAATGCCACTGGTCAAACACCTTTCTCTTTAGTATTTGGGGCAGAAGCAGTGATCCCAACAGAAATGGTGATCCCAACTGCTATAACAAGTGCGCGTGATCCTGAAGAAAATGCTACAATCCTGGCTCAGGATTTGGATACTATTGAGGAAATCAGGGATCTGGCTAGGATAAGGATGGCAAGCTACCAACAAAGAATGGCTGGTGCCTACAACAAAAATGTTAGGATAAGGAAGTTCCAAGTCGGGGATATGGTGTTGAGAAAAACATTCCAAAACACTATTAATCCTGCTGACGGGAAGTTAGCACCAAAGTGGGAAGGCCCTTACTTAATTGAAGCTGAAGCAGGAAAGGGGGCATACAGATTGCTAACTATGGAAGGAAACTTGTTACCAAGAGCCTGGAATGCTGTTCACTTAAAGAGATACTTTATGTGAACATGATCCTTCAAGCATGTGATCCTTACACTGAAGTATCCTCGAAGGATCCCGGTGATGTCAGTGATCCTTACTCTGGTAATGTCCTTATCTTAAAACTGTTACATTTCCTTACTTTTTACCAAAGGATAAGGATCCTGTATCCTTCATCCTCTTCTCACGAACCATTTGAGTTATGATAGTTCAGGTATCCACAGCATATCATCGAAGATCTTCAAAAGCAACACAGATCCTTGGGTCTAACCCCAGTTATCCTTGGGATTATCCCCAGTTTCCGCCAGCAGCGCACGATGATCCTGATATAGTTCACGTCTTTGGGACCAGTACCCACTTCCGGGGCTGACAACCTCATCGTACTGGCTATACCCAGGATCCTACGTATAATGGTAGACGTACCATACATCCGTTCATAAGGTTTCTAACGTTTTCACGTTAGCTAAGGTTTTGACATTTTCATGTCACTAAGTTTGGATAGTCGCCAGTAAGGGCCATACTCCAGTTTACATACGATCCTTTGGGCTTGTCCCCAATTATCCTTTGGGCTTGTCCCCAGTTATCCTTTGGGCTTGTCCCCAGTGATCCTCCGGGATCATCCTCAGTTATCCTTTGGGCATGTCCCCAGCTACTAATTTATCTTTTACATTGGCTTAGTCCCAAGATATGTTCCATTTTTCAGGTTCTCGAAGTTAAACAAATAAGGATCCTTAATCCTTATCATCCATTAAAGTTTTACTTATGGTTATCCCGATTAAAGGTTAGGATCCTAACTTGGATCCTCAGGTATGATCCTTAACTATTTTTCAATTTTCATTATTCATTTGAATAACCTTTGGACCTTGACAACTGAACCTATGATCCTTAAAATAAACTACCTTGAAAATTTTCGATTATAGGATATTTGATCCAGGATCATATCCTAAATGCCTTGAACATGGTTTGCTTAACTATTGTTACAAATATATTTCTAAAACAATTGGAAACTAAAAAGATAAATAAAGGATAACAACACAGGATAAGCCAGAAAGATTAAGGTTATATTATTAACAAAAGGATCTTTAACCCTTGCAAAAAGTTGTCAAAATTGCCAACCCACGTTTCTACCAGCAAAACGTGGCCCGTCCACATGGGTTGGCAAAGGGTGTCCATTGTCTATGCGGTCTTAGCAGGTGCAGGAAAGTAAAAGCGGCAGGCTTCATCCCTCAAACAGAGGATCCCTCCACCTTTTGTAATCCTACCTATTGTTCGAAGGATCCAAGATCCTTTACCCTAAAAACTATTGTTCAAAGATTACAGACCAATTGTTCACAAACCATCAACAACCACAAAAAACCACTACCAATCCTAAAAAATTGGGCTCTGGCCTAGTCTCGAAATATCCATCATCGCCCAATCCAGCAGCTCACACCTTTGCTGCTCCATCACCACCAGCTTCTCCACCCTGATCCTTCTCAGCATCACCACCTTCCAGCATAGGGATCTCCTCATCCTCATCCTCCAGCTCCGCCAATCTTGCCTTCCAACCTTCCACGTCCCATGAGCTCTTGTCAAAGGCAGGATCCTGAGCCTCCGCAGCCATTTGTAGTTGTATCTTGTACATAGCAGTCGCGGCAGAGACCTTGGCATCCTGGATGATCTCCTGCTTCTCGCCATCCATGTCAAGTAGCCTTTGAGCAGCCTCATCCTTGGTAGCCCGGAGCTCCTTCTCAAGATCGGCTATCTTGAGATCCTTTAACACGCCCATTTGTTGGAGGTCGGCGATTTGGCTCTCCTGATCCTCGACGTGGCCAAGGTAAGTCTCAATCTCAGCAAGTTTCTGCAAAAGAGAAAAAAGGTAAGTTCAGGATCAGGTGATCCTCAAAAAAGCAGGATATACAGGCAGAATATACAAGCAGGATATTAGAGAAGGATAACCCACAGGGGCAATGATCCCTACCTCATTGACAAAGTCAAGGAACTGTTGGCGGATCAGGGGAAATCCTTGGAGATCCTCGGAAGTCTTCCTCTTCTTTCCCTTACCCCTAATGGATGCTTTAGGGGCTGAAGCGGAGGGACTGGCAGCAGAAGTCTTTCTCCTCGGAGACTTGACGTTGGTGAGATCATCTATCCCAAACTTGGAGGCAGACTTGGCAGATTTGGCAGACTTCCCAACACCTACACAATCAAAACAAGATAAGTTCCCTTACTAATTAAACAATCTAGCATATAACTTACTTTTTATAAGGATACTTACTTGACATAGTGGCAGATGCGGAGGATACTTCCTGTGAATCTTGGACGGTGACTTGGAAACTTCTGACCTCAGGATTGAGCTTTTTAAAAGCTAAGACTCTTTCTCTTGCAGCAGGGGTTAACTTAAGATAAGCAATGGATATAGCTGCACAAAAAATAAAAAAGACGTTAGTGATCCTCATCGTATGAGACAAGTCTGATAGTGATCCTTCCAGGATCCTCTACCTTACCATGAGTGGCCCATTCCTTGGGCAGATCCTTCCCATCTGGGATGGAATCCCTTCTAACAAAGAAAAAGCGACGCTTCCAGTTTGTGTCATTCTTAGTAACCTTGAAGACAGGGTGATCCTCCCCAGCTTTCCGTTTTAGCAGATATCGGCAAGAACCAAACGTGGTAAGATCATAAAGTGCAGCCAACTCTGCCATCCCCAAATCAATTCCTTTCTGCTCGATGATCCTCTCGAAGGTATACAGGACCCTCCAGATCATCGGCATGGCTTGGATATAGGAGATGCCGGTTAAGGAAAAGAAAGATTGGGTGAAGGTTGGAAAAGGATACGAGTACCCTATGGTAAACGGAGTAGCAGGAAAAGCCACCCAGACGTCTGAAACAAAGTCGCTCAAAGCGGTAGGTGTGAAGGATTTGAAAACTGCGTTCGCCGGAAAGCAATGACGAATTCTGTCTACGTGAGCGTCAGTAAAGCAACACCTCTCCGTAGGAGAATCCTTGATGATCCCTTGGCTTTTTAGGGGACTACTCTTCTTGGAATCCTTGTGTGGAGAATTCCGGAGCAACATGCTTGTGACGGAACAGAAACAGAATAAAAGCAGAAAAAACAGAGCAAAGAGAAGGAAGAAAGGAAAGAGAGAAGAAGAGGATACCTGATCAGTCTTCGGTAGCGATTATAAAGGGAAGATATCTCGAATTTAAATGCAGAGTGATCCTAACCCTATCTCCTATTTATAATCATGATTTACAGGGATTGTCACATCCATGACGTAATGATCGTAACGGCTAGTTCAATATTAACGGCTAGTTATTCGGAGTTGCCCGTTGGAGATAAGATCAAAACAAAATACAACTCGTTAATTTACAATCAACTCCTTATATTTTGGGGGCAATTGTTAGGGCTGGAATTTTATTATGCATGATCCTTACACGTGATCCTAACCAGTGATCCTTGTTTCTTTGACAGACAATGATTCTCAACAGGACTTCAGGATCAGGATCATGGACCATTATAGGATCCTCATGCTAACGGTTACCTTCGTTTAATACAATGTTATTTTGCAGGAACATCTAGCAGGATACGCTCTTAGCATCATAATCAAGGGACGCGTCTTCACAATTATGGCATTAGCTTAATCGGAGATAGACGTTGCAAAGGATATGGAAACTTAGCTTGATTTAAGGGCGGCAATTTAGGCTAGATTGTCTTTTATTTCTAAAGGGGTAATGAGCTGATTATTAGTCTTTTTACCTAAAATAGGTCACCTACACTTGTATAAATACCACTCTTCCTCATTTGGAAGAACACACGACATACAACGCAACTCTCACACACTTAGACACTCGAAACAATAGTGATCCTTGTACTCAGCTCATTATCATCCGAAGTTGTAACCATTTTGTTCTTATATTGAAGTTTGGTGATCGGTAGTTGCCATCACCCGAGGTTTTTTATGTCGGAGATCATATATTGATCAAGGGCTTTTTCCTCGTATAAATCATTGTGTCTTTGCATATTTCTCATAAAAGTGATCCTTTACTTTTATAATTAACCAAGCATCATACCCCATTTACATAAAGTTTGGTTACATTATCCTTGTGTGATTTTTGGCCAAAACATCAGTAATGTGAGGGGCATCAATATGGGCATCAACAGCATGCTCATCCTCCAACAGTGGAGCAAGAATAGGATGATCATCGATAGTTACATCATTAATCGAGGATCAGCAGCGGGTACGTCAGCATGAATATGGTCTTGCTCAAAAACGGGGTCTG
This sequence comes from Helianthus annuus, assembly GCF_002127325.2. NCBI lineage: Eukaryota > Viridiplantae > Streptophyta > Magnoliopsida > Asterales > Asteraceae > Helianthus > Helianthus annuus. The sequence continues at coordinate 21,988,184 of NC_035439.2, read as the reverse complement.
GAGCAACTACTTGCTCAGGGGCCATGGCAGGCTCGGGATCATCAAAGGCCATCTCAAAATCAAACTTAGGGTCGATGGGATCACTGGGTCAACTGGGTCGACCGGATCCTCCATAGGCTGATCCATAGGTATAAATTCTATATCCTGATCTGGGTCGAATTCCTGGGGAAAGACGGGATCGGAATCCTTCTCAACATCGTGGTCAAGAGCAAAGCTAGGAACAGGGGCAACAGAGGATGCTCTATCTGGATCTGTACCGTGAGAAAAATGCTGCGCACTCAGAGTGTGGGATGATACGGAGGCCACAGACTCGAAAGAGTCCGGGACGGGTGGGTGAGCAGGTGACTCCTCAGCGGGAGCATCTGCGAGCAACAAAAGATCACCAACAGCTAGAAGGGCCTCGCACTGAACATCATTCTTTAGGGGCTCGTCATCAAACAGATCGACGCCGTCATCAGTGTCGGCGTCGAGAAGTATATTGTAAGTAGGATAAACGGCCAAAGGTATGGGGGCAGGGATTTCTACAGGTGGTCTGTCCACGGCCAAAGGGCTATCAGCGAGCTCGGCGGCAGCACTGGGTAGCGAGAGGAGCTGGAAATCATCCTCATCCGTGCTGGTGGTATCCGAAGTGTGCACCTCACTTTCTGTTATAATCACATCGTTCTTCACGATTGCTAAAGGATCCAAGGTGTCCGTTACTTCAGTATCTGAAGAGGAGGTCGTGCCGTCTTGTAACACAAACACACACACATGCACAAATAATCAATCACATAGTCAAATAAACACATTAGTCACCAGTTAAACATTCAAATAATTCTCCTAGTCCCACTAGCCTCCCAGTCTCCTAGACTGATATTCCTAGTCCCACTAGCCTCCCAGTCTCCTAGACTGATACTCCTAGTCCCACTAGCCAAATTCTCCCAGCCTTTACGACTGCTCTATCATCTACCCCGATCTCTTAGATCGAGCCTCGGCCTCCAAGACCGAGCCTCAACCTCCAAGACTGAGCCTGCTCTTCCTAGTCTCACTAACCATCTACCTCGATCTCTTAGATCGAGCCTCGGCCTCCAAGACCGAGCCTCAGCCTCCAAGACTGAGCCTACTCTTCCTAGTCTCACTAGCCACCTACCTCGATCTCTTAGATCGAGCCTCGGCCTCCAAGACCGAGCCTCAGCCTCCAAGACTGAGCCTAAAATAAAATAAATAAAATGTGCTCAACATTTGTTTGTAAAAACGTTTTGGATCTGGACTTAAGTGGTATGCAGTAAAAATGTTTTCGTGAGAGCCCTAGTGATCATAGTCTAGACTCGAGAAGGAATCCTAGTTCGCTATGATCAGAGCTCTGATACCAAGCTGTCACACCCTGGCTTTGCGGAAGCGTGGTTAATTTGGTGTGACTTCTTAATACCATAGCTTAACCATAACAAGCTATATGAATTTAAAAACCATGCAAGATCATCCATTAAATTAAGTTTGAAAAGTAAAATACCATAACATTGTCTCAATGGAAACACATCCTAACAACATAAACAATGTTCAACAGACACGAACATCAACATGACATAAACACAGTTTAAGAACTGTGACTCGTCCAGGAAAAAGTCACATCCCTTAAACTTGGATGACCTCGTAACTAGTGCAGCGGGAAAACGTGCCATACCGTGCCAGATCCTTTAATTCCCTGAAATACATGTAAGTTGAAAAATCATCAATAATGTTGAGCGAGTTCATGCGTAAGTGAGTAAATAAACCTTTGTATGTATAAAAATCCTGGTATGTAGCAAATAAGGAAAAAGAGATCACCAATGGTTTGCAAGGCCATTGACATATGTGAAGTGCAAGTAGGAAGACTCAAACCTAGCAGAATTTGTGATGGGTACACAGTCACCACCTGGTCCATTAGGCGGGCTCAGGGGTTGGGCTCGCTACACCCAGATAGATCTACCGCTACTGTCCCTCGGTCCTACCTTGAGGATTAATGGCCTCAAGTTTCCGCCTACCCAATTCACATGATCTAAATAATAACCCTCCTTACGCTAACCATACCATGTATAAAGTATTCGTAATCAAAGTAACATGTATTTCACCCCCGCAGTTTAGAAAACTGAAAACAGTTAAGAGAAAAGGGGGACATGAACTCACAGCGGTGCGTCTCTACCAAGTATGTCTCCAAGTCAAGCAGCTGTGCAATGATCTACATGTACTAACTCTATTAGACGGACGGTCGTGTCTTAGCTTTATGGTTTCAGTTTTGGGAAATAGTTAGACAACTATTTCGTGTTTACATTCTGTGCATACTTGGTAGTTATTTTCCTTCCCAAGGATGGGGGATTTAATACATGTGCGTTCGAAATATATTATTAAATCTTACTTAATATATATTTATCTCTAATTCCAAAATATAAATATTTTTCTCAAAAATATTATATTTTCTATTATATAAGATTTTCCCAAAACAATACCTTAACAAAAATACGTGTTCATAAATATTTCCGTAAAATGCGTAAGTTACGTTTTAACGATCGAGTGGTAATAATAATTACCGGTGTAACTTATATATTTATCGTGAAGGCGTTCGTATTATTTTGGATTCGTTAACGTTCGATAATATTATTTTTACCCTAAAAATAATATTTATATACTTCACAAAATAATTGACAAGTGACGTTGTGAAAAATATATTCACTAAATATATATTTATCACGTTTAATTTTGTGAAAATCCCACCTCCGATATTTGTAAATAAAGTCGTGGCGAAACTTATATTTTGAAAACATGTCGAAAAGTGTTTCTAACACTTATAGTGAAAATAATTCTAAGTGTTAGGTTTTTGGAAAAATTTCGCCAGAGTTTCCTCTGTAACTGGAGGTGGCCACGCTTTCAAGCGTATCATTTTCTTTTATAAATCAATCAACCAGTTTTCTTATTCAATCAAAACAATACTCAACACAACAAACTAGTTAATAAATATGTAAATCGCAAAGATTTCATGAACTTGTGATTTACTCAAAAATACGAAGTAAATCTCATTACTTTTAGCGGATCTTTATATAAGTTAGTCCGGTTTCGTAAAAACCTTGCTTTTAAAGAAATTCCGTCTTCACAACTTCTCGTCATCTTTTACAAAAATTGTTATTTTGTCGAAACTTTGTGCTACACAAGTGTTTACACACTTGTGTGTTCCAAAAATCATTCCTGTTAACGTACGATCCGTCTTTAGAAAACATGATTTCTTTGATACTTGGTTCTTTGAAAATACCACTTGTAGATCCGTAGATCTACTAGTTTTAATCACTATTTTGTAAGTAAAATCATTTTTACACAAGTTCATGATTTGTGTGTGGTAGAGTTTCATCCTTTAACCCTTGTTACTTCCAAAACATCCTTATGTCATGATCCATGATCATGACCAACCCAGGTTAAATGATGATCCGAGCTACCACAACATAGATCGGGTCCAAATAACCACACAGAACAAATACTACAAGTTTTACACAACTTATAAGCTTTTAACCATCTTTTTAAGTGTTTTTAGTAAACTTTAATGCATCAACTTGTAAGATTACGAGTTTTAACCGTTACATATCCTTTTAACCACTTTAAATTAGTTCAAGAAAGTGATTTAAGCAACATACCACTAGCTCGAGGCTAGGGAAGAATCTAAGCGCAAAATGAGAGGATTAAAGCAAGAGAATGAGGTCCTTCAAGCTCCGAGTGCACCAAGACTCCTTATACGTGACCCTTGACACTTGAATGATCTTGGAATGTGAAGATCAAAACCGAAAATATGATGGATGGATAGGGGAGTGTTCGGCTGAAGCCTATGGAGAGCAAGAGAGAGTGTGTTGTGTGGTGTTATGGAATGCAAGTGTTCTTGTGCAACTCATGTTACTTATAGACAACAATGAGATTAAGATCCAATGGTTTTTGTGTTTCTTAGATATTAAACATCCAAGAATTAAATAATCAAAAGTGTACAAAGTATGTCCCCTAGATGGGGACGGTTTCTAAAGGGGGGGGGGGTTCTTGGTTAGTTTGTAACTATTAGTTAGGTAATAGTTAGATAAGTTAGTTAAGTTAGGGGTTAACCCGGTTAGTTGTGCGCTGTGCTTTAGGGCGGGTGTTAGGGTATTCAGGGACCCTAACTGGCTCAGAAAAAGACTAATAATGTCAATGGCAATATTTTCATGTTCCGGATAAAGTCCGGTTGTTCGGTTGGATAGTAATCCGTTAAAGTGCTTGACAAAGCTTTAAGGTGTCGTTATAATTATTTTTAGTGACACAACTTATTCTCGACACTTTGGAAAGTGTCTAGTAATATTTTTCTCATGTTTTGGCACTTTATTAGCTAGCTAGAAGCTGAGTTGTTAATTAAAGTGTTGAATTTTGTGCTTAGTGTACGTTTTAGGCACATCCAGTCATTGTAACTTATTCCTAGAGACGCAGTTCTACAACCCTTGTATCCCTACACTCACTACTAGTGTAGTAAAATATTTTTTTTTGGCTCATACAGGCCTTAGAGGCAGTATCTGCCTGGTGCTAGTTATGACAGCACGTTCAATAGGTTATCCGTTCATATTACTACTGTGCTTTTGTGCATCATGTTTGTCACTAAGGTTTAGCATGTAAATAATGTAGTGACAGTAAACAGAGTATGATGCAGGTATGTACAAGTATCAGAAATCAAGTAGCAGTTTGTTCACAATTTCAGGTAAGCACAGTAATTAAGCAGTAATCAAATATTAATCAAGTCGTACGGAAACCTGGTTTAGTGAGGGTTGTCACAGCTGCCACTAGGTTTCTACTCAGGTAATAAAGTCAAATCTGACATTTTTTGAGATGCTCAGTAACTGGTTCAGTGTCTTTTTCTTTTTAATGAGTGTATGTTAACCTAATTTTTCTTCGTTGAATTTGTTTTTGTTAGTTTGACTTTAATCGCCAAATCTGTCTCGGATCAACACTGCTGATTAGTGGCTGAGACTAAAAGGTACATACTTTGTCAAGCTGTTAAGGTGTTGGTGAGTAAATATCTGGATCTGGATTTTCCTGTCAAGAATCATTTATTAATTTGTTTCTTTTCTTTCCTTCTTTTATATAAATGTTTACGCCTGTACTCCATGGTGTTTTCATGTCATCAATCAAAGGAGATAAATAAACATCAATGTCATTACCGGGTTGTTTTAGACCTTGAATTAATAACGACATCATTATGTATTTTCGTTTCATACCTAACCATGGTGGAAGATTGTAGATGCACCAAAGAACCGCCCAAGTACTATGACGACTACTCATATTTGCAAAACTATTGATACCATCCGAACTAAGACCAAACCGTATATTTCTAATCTCAGTACCAAAATCTGGAAATTTATAATCAATATTTCTCCACTGAGGTGAATCTGTCACATGTCTTAACTTTACATCTTTTTTACGATCATCAAAAGCCAACGCAACAATATAATTTGATTCTTTAGCGTTAGCAAATAAACGTTTTAGTCTCAGTATAATGGGAAAATACCACAACAATTTAGCGGGTGGTCCATTTTCCGTCACATCATCATCATATTCAGCAACTTCTTTTTTCCGCTTGTACCTCGATGCACCACATGCATGACATTCATGACTGTTTTCGAACTCATTTCTATATAGGATACAATCATTCAGACATGCATGTAATCTTTTAACTTTTATTCCCATTGGACAATCATCTTTTTAGCTTGGTATAAAGATATGGGTAACTCATTGTCTTTGGGAAGCATGTCATTCAAAAGCACTAATAGACTTGTAAAACTCTTATCGCTCCATCCGTACTTCGACTTTAAGTTGAACAATTTCAACACTGCACTGAGTTTAGAATAGTTTTCACAATCGGTATATAACAGTTTTTCCGAATATGAAAATATCTCTTATCATTTAAATTCGGTAATTTCAACACTGCATTGATCGTTGTCACCAATATTAGTTTCCAAATCATCGAACATGTCTTTTAAATTATCATTGTTATCATTTAAATTGTCATTATCATCACTAATGTACGAATCATTGTTCTCATCATTATTACCAATAGAATTAGTCGATGTTGTGCTACGATTGGCAAGTGATTCCCCATGTTTTGACCAACAAGTATACTTATACATAAAACCATTTGTAATCAAATGATGCCGGATGTCCTTTATTTCTTAAAATTCGGTAAAAATTTTTCATTCAATACAAGGACACGACATTGATTCGTTTCCTTTTAGTACACGATCATCTTCAGCAATCTTAATAAAACTTTGCACGCCTCTCAAATATGCAGGGTTAAAACGCCTAGTTTTGTACATCCAATGATTACGATCTATCTGAAATTTTTAAATAAACAAAAAAGGTATAAATGCATATATATAATGTGAATAAATAAATAAACCTAAAGTAATTTAAGGCGGTGAATCCTAACCAACCATTCATCTCGAGATACAACATCAAAATGAAGAAGAATGAGAGGAATAGGGTTTTCGTCTCTTGCAGGTCTCTAGGATCTTACAGATCTAAGATTAGAGGAGAAGAAAAGTGTGCTGGAAATGCAACAGTGTTGACGTAAGAGGAAGGGATGGGGGATTGTAATGGTGAGGTTGTCGGAGTATGTGCAACTCTTGGTGGTTGTTAATGGCGACGATTTTTGATTTTGATTTGGGGTCGGGTTAAGGGTGAAAATGACGGTGGGGGTTTTCTAGGTGTTTCTAGATTATTGATAGAATTTGAAATGGGATTATTAACTAAATTTGAAATGGTTGTGAAAGATTAGAGGGAGAAGTGAGATTTAAATTTTTGAACTTTGAGATCTAAATCTGTCAGAGATGGTGGTGGTTGGCTGCTGGTAGTGATGGTGGTGGCCGAGTGGGGGTTGTGGAGAGAGGGGTTGATTTATGACAGTGGTGGGAACAGGGAGCTAGAGAGAAAGAGAGATAGATAAGAGAAAGAGAAAGCAGAAATTGAGTTGAGAGAGAGGGGTTGATTTAATTTTTTTATATATTTTTAAATTTTGAATTCTTTTGTGTTTTATTTATTAAATATATTTTAATAAATTAGTAAAATTACCAATTTATCCTGATTTAACATTAAAATTTAATAAGTTAGGGCTAAAGGACGTAAAATATAAGGGTTTGGCAACATTAAATACGAATCCCGTCAATTTTAAAGACAAAGGATATAGTTTGCAATTTGGTGTTAACATAAACGATGATTTTTTGTAATTTACTCTTAAATTTATAGGTTTATATACACCACTATATTAGATTTTGGTCTACTATATACAAATTTACAGCTATATCTATACGTACCAGCTTAATCACGCTAATAAAAAACTTAACACCAAATCTAAAAGTTAAACCAAACCCTAAACCGCTAAATGGCAGTCTGCTCATCGCCTCAATGTCTCATGTTGTTACTCTCAACGTCATTTTTCGTGCAATATGAACATCGCCTCACAGGCCACAACATTATTATTTATAACAAAAATATTATGCCATGAAATGTGCTTGTTTTTAAAGACATAAAATTGAGATCCAACGCTGTCACTATCTCTCTCCGCAAATTTATATTGCGTGACACAGTTGTCTAAATCGCTCGAAGTTCGCTCGACGCTCGCTCGGAATATTCACTGCTCGGAAAATACTCATTTGATTTGAGGCTCAGTTTTAAATGAGCCATTTTGCTCGGTACGATTTGTAAACGAGCCAAGCATGAGCCAAGGTCCGCTTGGTTCGACTCGGCTCATGAACAACCCTATTCCCGGGTCACAAGAACCCCACCGTTCTTGACCACCGATCAAAGAAAAAAAACAAGCCTCCCCGCTTCTACCTTTTCTTCTTTCCTTGCTAGACGTGACAAGATTCAAAGCATCCCCGCTTTGACGAATCTTCTTCCGTCCATCTATCTGCAAATTCCGATCGGATACTCTACAAAAAAGAACAAACTACACTGGTTTTTCCGTTCTTATCCTTGGCTGGAAGGATAGGGTCTTGATCATACCTGGAATGAAAGTTGCTAATGATGTGAAGTTCATCACCACTAAACCGAACTGAACTAATCATCTGTTACCATCGTTTTCCCAACGATGCTCCTCGTGACACCCGCTGACACCCGCTGACCCGAACCACCGTTCGCTTTACTTTATGTCAAATAGTTTGAACCCTTCTTTGATCTTCGTTTTACCACCATGTTAGACTCCTCATTGATTTGCCTTCCCGCAAATATCAACCACCAACAAAGACAACAACCACATGTTGTTCCGTCCCTTGGTCGTCAAACGAATCCCTTAGCCTCCTCGCTCCTTCGTTTCTTCCGCGACACGCCCGTTGGTTTTTCAGCCAAAAAATCAAACTCTCCACTGCGATTTTTCCTCCTTGGCTAGGAAGAGTCTCCAGCAAATAAAACATGATCAAACCGGAATTAAACCTCTCGTTTTTGTTATCGCCACGAAATCCAATGCTTCGTACGCCTCCAAACAACATCACATATTTAGAACTAATAAATTCATCTCATGCATAAATCTCATATATTAAATAAAAAATCATCCCATGCGATATATTAAATAATCCTGAGAGCCGCCACTTCTGATTTATATGCCACCTTTTTACTTGAGATTCCATGCAAATTCATGGTCTTGGCCTCTTGGTGAGCTGTTGATAACCCCACATTCCCACCTGGATGCATCTCACCAATCTCGGCCCAAACAAGAACCAATAACACACACTTCAATTTGGTGCAAATTAATTGTGACAAAATGTATTAATAGGAAAGCCATCTACGTACAAATGGGGTGGTGTTCCATTAGTAAAGGCAATGTCTTTAAACACTTTAGAAGAGGGAGGTCTTAAACACTTTAAAGAAATTTGACGTTCAAAAAATAAAGGAAAGCCTCTACGTATCTAGTTAGGGTGACTTACATATCTTCGGTGCCATATCGAATCGCCTACACTCATTCTTAGATTTCTATTATTCTCTTCTTTTGATAATTATATTTAAATTGTATGATAATATATTCATTTTGACAGCTACTGATAATATATATAATGGATTGTAAATCTTACTTTAAGATGATGCACTAAACTTTACAAATAACTTTCACTTTTAATCATTTGATGTAAACATTTTTTTTATTGTTTGATGGGCCAAATGTGACAAAATTATACAAAAATATCCGGTGCTTTCTTTAACCGTAAAACCTTGTTACAATATGATTCCTTTGGTCCATGTGTATTAAGCTATATGCTTTCTATAGCGTACTTGAAGTACAAACTTTTCAGACTAAGGATTAGAGGACCAGATGAATCATATAGGGCGATATGGTTCACGGTTCTTCTCAGTTCAGCCATATTGAGCTATACGCTTCCTGTAGCGCATTTGAAGTAAAACTTTTCAGACCAATTATTAGGGGACCAAGGGAATCATATAGGGCAATACATGCTCTGGAGGAATTTTTTTTCGAGAGCAGCATATAGTTGTTAGTATCTTTTTAGACTTTATTTTTTAAAAAATTAATTAAATTGGTTTTTTTGTTATAAAATTATGTTGTTTTTTTTGTTATAAATTTTATAAAAGACATAGTGAAATTAAGCAATCCAAACAAACTAAACATATCCGTACATTATAACTTATCAAAACAAACATATCCAAATTAAACAAATACTGAAAATTAAATTGGTTATACATCAAAACATAAAAGTTAAATTGTACGTACAATACTGTGTCATATAAAAATAACATAAAACATTATCGTCATCTATACTCGTCAGACTCCACGAGCTCCTCCTCCGTAAACTGGGCCACGCCTAGTAGAGGGTTAAGGGGTTGTGCAGCTAATAGGACGTGTCTGGAGCCTATAAAAAATTTAATCAAAATACTCATTACATAAAATTAAAATTGTTCGTAGAAAATAAAATAAAAATCAAAATACTTGCACGGAAAGGTCAGACAGAGGAAAGAGCAACATGGTCTGGCCGGACTGAGGAAAATGAGGCATGGAAAGTTCGGGCTGGGTATAGGACGGGTCGGAAGCGTATAAAAATTTAAATAGAATCCTCATTACATAACATTAAATTGCTCGTAGATAAATGAATTAAAAATATGATAACATACCTGCATGGACGGGATGAGCTGAGTAAAGATCGACATGGAAGTGATGGGCTGGGTAAAGGATGGTATGGACGGGCCGGGCTGCTGCGTATAGAACGGGCCCCGTGTAACACTCTACTTTCATAAATATAAATTCCTATCGAGAAGATAGGAATATTCATTATACAAGTCAACCCGAAACTTTTACATATCCTTAGTTTAGCGATTTCTAGATTAACTAACATTCAAAATAACACTAGGATACATAAGTATTCCTTTATTTACATAAGGTTTACTAATAACTAATAATAATAACAAAAGTTGCGGAACTAGATCTTGAATGTGTTCGGTTCGGAAACATTGACTTGATCATCATCCACGTACATGCATTACCTAAAAGCTGGAAATTTGACAAACATTAGTATTAGAGTCCTTAGAAATTAGCATAATCGAAACTACACTAGAAAACGGATTCGAATAACCAAGATATGCAATTTAAACAAAATTGACTGGGCACTACTGTAGCTTACGGTAGCCACCGTAAGCTACGGTAGCCACTGGGCAATACTGGTCTGCCGTAAGGCAGTAGAGAACTACCGTAACAATTTATTCGCTACCGTAAGTTACGGTAGCTACCGTAACTTACGGTAGCTTTCTTACGCTCCGTATAATTCCAGGCCAAGCTTACGCGGCCCACCTGAAAATCAATCTGCAACAAATACTTTGTTGTTTTACTGTTTTGGCCTATTTGTCCCATTTTACTCGGAACCACACGGACGGAATATTACTTCATAATAGGAAGACCCATTCACGGGTTCCTTATTTTCAACACTCACGCTCCCATTACCGGTTTGCGTGTTTGATAATCACTACCCGTCACCCGGGTTAAGATCTACGTATAAGGTACTCCCGTTAACCGGTTTGTACCTTCTCTTATTGACCCGTTTAGTTTGCCCTTATGAAGTTCATCATTTAAGCAAACTTAACCACTAAAATCTCATATTCTAATGTACCAACTATTAACAATGGCAAAAGACTAAATAACCATATTAACGAAGCGTTTAGCCACGTACCTTAAAGCTTTCCCTTCAAACGAGTGTGTGCACCGGCTTGACTTCCCGACGCCTCAACCGTGTTGCCTAAAATGCACAAGCCAATATCATTAGAACCCTTCGGCTCATAATCTAAAGCTTGTTTATTTAGCCAATCACCACAATTTATGTCTATCAATCATCTTTTAGGCGTTTTGTCAAGCACCTTATGTGCGTACCTTTTAATTAGCCATTTTTGTTCATTTAAACCTTGGTAAATCCAAGAATTTCATCTTATTCAAACTTGATTACTCATTACTTCCATATTAACATGCTAGTTCAACAAACCTAGGTTAATATTTCACATAGTTCATGCAAAAATCTTGGGGCTTTTTATCCTAGATGAAAACCCACTTCAATATATAGCATAAGACAATTCCTAACACAAAATTTATCAATCAATTCACATGATTTCAGTTAGGGTTTTTAATCCTACACTCAAATCACACTTCCTTGAATCATACATCATTCAATTATTGATGTGCACAAAATGCAACATATAAATTACATCAATTGTGGCATAAAACTAACCCTTTTTTAGTACTAATGTTGGAAAAAGTGTGTTTTTGTCTTCCTTTTGTATTTTCAGGATTAAATGAGCTCAAATAAACAAAAGAAGCAAAAAAGACAGCTAAATCTAACATAAATACAAGTAAAGGAACAAATGTGGCATGCCCGGCCTCCCGACAGCATCTTCCCAAGCAAAACAAGAGAACAGAAGGCTGAACACGCCCCGTGCTCAGTGAGCACGGGGGCGTGCCCAAGTGTCAGCAGAAAAGACAAAGTTGTAGAAGCTTCTATTGCCCACCACGGGGCCGTGCTCAGCGGACACGGGGCCGTGGTCAACTATAAGATTCGCGGAATCCAGGCAAATCTTGATAGTACAGATATGCTTCTGCACACGGGGTCGTGCTCAGCGGACACGGAGGCGTGGTCAACTAATGCAGACAAACTGCAATTAATGAAGAAAGAGAGGAGGATGGACACGGGGCCGTGCCCGAGCTTCTGTTCAGCCTATAAATAGGAGTGCTTGGTTCACTTGCAACTCATCCCTTGGCACACCACGTCTCTCACACTTCACCCACCACCCACCACCATCACAACACCATCATCCATTGTCCATCATAGAGTGTGTGAGTTGTCTCGGGATCCAAGATTGATCGTAAGAGTTCTTGACAACCAAAGGCCTTGTTTGCCTAAGTCTCTTACATCACTTGGTGAAGACAAGTGTTTAGTTTAATACTTTTTATCTTTAATCTTTTGCACTTTTTAATTGGTTATGTATTAATGACTTTTATAACTAGTTTCTTATGTTGAAGGTGATTCTTCCTTATCGTTTGTCCGTGGTGTCTTGGCATTATTTTACTGTCTATATAAGATAAAAGTTTTTCACCATTCATATCTCCACGGTTTATATGGAGGTATGTTGGCTACCTGATCGGGGGTTAAGGGAACGATTTGGTAAGAGTCTTGCCATTGTTCAGTGTATAGATCCTGCAAAGGACTTGGGTCAAATTTAGTAGGACCTCCTTCAATACCCACCGGTATTGGATGACGGAGGTCCATACTCTTTGATCCCCTCATAAGTTAAACTACTATTAAAACTTTAACCCGGCTACTTAGGACTGTATCCCTGCTGACTCAGACTACTTAGCCGAGGGTAACGTCACCTTCAAAAGAGGGGCCTACCACATTATGCATTAATAACTTAATTAATTATCTTTCAATAATCCGACCCTTTAGGATTGTATCCTTGCTGACTCAAACTACTGGGTTGAGGGTAACGTCACCTTCAAAAGAGGGGCCTACTACAATAACTAAGATAATCTCTTAAACAAGTGCAAAAGTGTGAAAATAATCAATGGTTACACACACACGAGTCGGATCCAAGTGATTCATCTTGTCTATCTGTTTTTACTTTTATTTTTATTTTCAGCATTTTAGTTAGTTTTATTTTTCTAGTTTAAAAACCTTTTTCTAACATTTTGATTTGATTAGACGTTGAGGATAAACCGATACTAAAACCTCTTGTGTCCTTGGACGACCTCGGTATCTTACCAACACTATACTACGCTCACGATGGGTGCACTTGCCCATATGTGTGTTTAGTGTTAGTAAATATCGTGTTTTATAAATTTAAAACTTGGCTAAAAAAGTGTAAAAGGGCTTAAAATATATACCTAAATTATATTACACCTAACGCACATCAAGTTTTTTGGCGCCGTTGCCGGAGACACAAGGATTTTAAGAAAGCTTAAAATCGACGGCCTAATCAGTTTTTCAAAACCTTTTCAGAACGCGCGCACATTTTTCTGCATTTTAGTTTAGTTTGCGTTTACAGTAACCGGAACACGGGCCGTGCTCACTGAACACGGGGCCATGCTGCATATTTTTGATAAAACACCCAGATACAGAGTCTGAACACGGGGTCGTGCTCACTGAACACGCCCCCGTGCTCAACGAAACCAGTTACTTTAATTAAAATGCCCAGATACAGATACTGAACACGGGCCGTGTCCACTAAACACGGGGCCGTTTCCAGCCTCTGTTTCCGTCTTTATTTTTGTTTTCTGGCCCCGAGACTCTGTTGTGGTCTGTTGAGTGATTCTTATGGATCAATACTCAGGAGGCTACAACTACACATATGAGGAGGATGATTATAGGGAAGACTATTGCACTAATTGTGGTAACCTGCACTCGGTTCAATATTACAACTCATCTCAACCATCCACTTCATACACCCATTATGAGGAGCCCAGGTACGAGCCATCGACTTCATACACATTCTATGAAGACCAAAGGTATGAACCTTCTCCCTCATGCTCATATTTTGATGAACCAAGGTATGAGCCTTCAAACTCATACTTTGAGGAACCAAGATATGAGCCACCACCTTCATATGCTTATTATGAGGAACCATGGCGTGAACAACCCACCTCATATGAGTATTATGAAGAACAAAATTACGACCCTTATCCATCATATACTTACAACGAAGAACAATGGTGTGAACCATCTACTTCAAATGAGTACTATGAGGAACCAAGGATCGAACAACCGGATTCAAGCTTTGAAAATCCCGATCCTTATTCTACAACCGAAGTGACCAATAGGATATTAGAACACCTTAAAACTATCGAACGTTACATAAAAGAATCTCGCGCAAGAGAATAGGAGTCCCACGCAAGAGAAGAATTAAATAAAGAAGAGATAGTAGAAAGTGTAAAAATGGAAGAACAAGTAAGTGAAAAACCAACACATGAGTTAAACAACGAAAGAGGTGAGTTCGTCAACGTTAAAATTCAAGAAGAGTCTAATTTTAAAGAAATTAATCTCTTGTCACCTTCTTTTGAAAATCATTGTTTAGTACCCACTCATGCTAAGTTTTTAAAAGAATTAAACACTAACACTAAAATTGACGAAACAGTAAGTGTTAAGTTAACTAATGATCAAACTTCGCTAATAAAAGAAGACCCATTTGAAATTAACATTACACCGGTTCCATGTTTCTTTCAAAATTTCTTTATTAGTAATATCACGATTGATAAAGATCTTTGTGTTAACATAATGCCTAACTACATTTTCGAAAAATTAAGTATTAGTGATTTTTCTCCACTTCAAATACCCATTTTTCTATCCGACCGGAAAGTAATAAAATCAATCGGTATAGTTGAGGATGTCTTGGTTCAAACAAATCAAATGGTAATCCCAACCGACTTTGTCATCCTCGATGACGCTCCTCTAGTGTTGGGACGACCTTTTGTAAAAACTCACGAAGCTTTGAAAAACCGGAGATTCAACAATCTACCTCTTCAACTAGGGGCATTCAAAAGGAGCATAGATCTTGAGCGCTCAATGAAATATCCTTTTGGCAACAATGACCCCCTAATTGAAGATGAAGATGAGCCACCCGATACAAGTGAAAAGATTGACCACTTTGTTGAAGAAGAGGTCGCCATAGAACAAACTTTTAAGGTTCTTGATCAAATAAGGAGTCTCCTAAAGACCCACCTCTTGAGCTCAAAGAACTTCCGAAAGGTTTTGAATATGCTTTTCTAGACAAGGATAGTAAATCTCGTGTAATTATTTCGTCTAAATTAAGTAGTATAGAAAAAGAAAAATTAATTAAACTTTTGAAAAAACATAAAAATGCGATCGTTTGGAAGCTTGTAGATATTAAAGGAATAAGTCCTTCCATGTGCACGCACAAAATTTCTATTGAACGATGACTACAAATCGGTAATACAACCACAACGAAGAGTCAATCCAAATGTCCAAGAAGTAGTTAAAAACGAGATCATCAAATTACTTGACGCCGGACTTATTTATCCTATTTCCGATAGTCCTTGGGTAAGTCCCGTCCAAGTAGTTCCAAAGAAGGGAGGTATGACGGTAATAACTAATGAAAAGAATGAATTAATACCAACAAGAACCGTCACCGGATGGAGAGTATGTATAGACTATAGACGATTAAATGAAGCAACAAGGAAAGTTCACTTTCCTTTGCCCTTCATTGATCAAATGTTAGAAAGATTATCCGGTCATAAATTGTGTTGTTTCTTGGATGGTTTTTCAGGTTACTTTCAAATCCCGATAGCACCCGAAGACCAAGAAAAGATAACTTTCACATGTCCCTATGGAACTTTTGCTTATCGACGCATGCCATTCGGTCTATGCAATGCCCTCGCAGCATTCCAACGTTGCATGGTGGCCATCTTCCATGACATGATAGAAAAGACAATGGAAGTCTTCATGGACGACTTTTCTATCTTTGGAGATTCATACGACCAATGCCTCGATAACCTTGAACGAATGCTATCCCGATGTGAGGAAACTAACCTCGCCCTTAATTGGGAAAAATGCCATTTCATGGTAACGGAGGGAATAGTACTCGGTCACAAAATCTCAAGCGAAGGAATGGAAGTAGATCGAGCCAAAATAGACACTATTTCTCGATTACCTCCACCATCCTCCGTTAGAGCAAGCAGAAGTTTCTTAGGGCATGCCAGATTTTATAGACGGTTTATCAAAGACTTTTAAAAAATTTCAAGACTTCTAACAAAATTACTTGAAAAAGATGCCCCTTTCATCTTTGACAAGGATTGCAATCAAGCATTTCTTACACTTAAGGAAATGCTAGTCAATGCACCTATCATGATAGCGCCTGATTGGAAATTACCTTTCGAAATCATGTGTGATGCAAGTGACTTTGCAGTTGGAGCAGTCTTGGGACAAAGAAAACAAAAGCATTTTCACCCAATTTATTATGCTAGTAAAACAATTAACGATGCACAAGAGAATTACACAACAACTGAAAAAGAATTAATGGCTGTGGTATTTGCTTTTGATAAATTTCGTTCTTATCTTGTTCTTTCTAAAACAATAGTCTGTACAGATCATGCAGCCATTCAATACCTTTTCAAGAAACAGGACGCAAAACCCCGTTTGATTAGGTGGATTTTACTCCTCCAAGAATTTGATATTGAAATCAAAGACAAAAGAGGAGCAGAAAACACCGCAGCAGATCATCTTTCGCGCTTAGAAGACCCAGCTTTGGAGGCAACTAGGGACGAGCAAATCAACGAAAAATTTCCAACGGAGTCCTTAGAAATGGTGGAATACAAAGAAGAACCATGGTATGCCGACTATGCTAATTACCTAGCTAGCGGTATAGTCACAAAAGGATGGCCAAGTCACCAAAAATTCTTTACTTTTGGGAAGATCCTTATCTTTTCAAAATGTGTGCCGATCAACTCATCTGACAATGCGTACATGGTAGCGAAGCAAGGAGGATTCTCCGCCATTGTCATGAAGGTCCATACGGAGGACATCATGGTGCCGCTAGTACCGCACGAAAGGTATTTGATTCAGGATTTTATTGGCTGACCATTTACAAAGACGCGCAAAGTCTTGTCAAGACATGTGATGCTTGCCAACGATCAGGTAATATTTCTTCCAAAAACGAAATGCCACAAAATGGCATTCTTGTTGTGAAATTTTTGATGTGTGGGGACTCGACTTTATGGGACCCTTCCCGCCATCAAAAGGAAACAAATATATACTTGTGGTAGTAGATTACTTGTCTAAATGGGCCGAGGCCGAGGCACTTCCAACAAATGATGGAAGAGTCGTGGTAAGATTTCTAAAAAAAATTATTCTCTCGTTTTGGAACACCTAAAGCATTAATAAGTGATAGAGGTACCCATTTTTGCAATCATCAACTTGAAAAAATCTTAACAAGATATGGGGTCTATCACCGGGTCTCAACAGCATATCACCCTCAAACAAACGGACAAGCTGAAGTGACGAATAGAGGTTTAAAACGAATACTTGAAAAAAAAAACCGTAGGATTAAATAAAAAGGAATGGACTGATAAATTAGATGACGCTTTATGGGCTTTTCGAACTGCTTATAAAACAACAATAGGTACAACCCCATATAAGCTCGTCTATGGAAAAAGTTGTCATTTGCTGGTAGAAATAGCTCACAAAGCCTACTGGGCAATCAAAAATGTAAACTTAGATTTAGAATTTGCAGGTAAAAATCGATTTTCTCAATTAAATGAATTAGACGAATTAAGGAATTATGCATACTCTTACTCTGAAATTAATAAGGAAAGAATGAAAAACTTGCATGATAAATATATTAAACCTAATGAATTTCGAGTAGGGGATCAAGTTCTTTTGTTTAATTCACGACTTCGACTATTTCCTGGAAAATTAAAATCTAGGTGGTCAGGACCTTTTTCTATCACCCATATTTTCCCACACGGTGCAGTAGAAATTAAATCTCGAAATGGAATTCCATTCAAAGTCAATGGCCAACGGCTGAAACTCTACCAAGGATTCATCGAGGATGAGGAAGAGGAGATCTCAATTCAAACGGTCGACGAGTAAAATCATCAACATCATATATGGTAAGTTACGAACAAGCGGATAAACATCGAAACTAGTAAGTCTCCTAACCAAGTTTTGGGAAAACAGGGCACTCACACGAGCACTAAAAGAAAAAAAATAAAAAAATAATATTTTCAAAACTTTGCTCGGCATGGGGCTGTGTCCGCTGGACACGGGGCCGTGTCCGCACAACTGTCGGGATAAAACCCCTTTTCAAAACAGTTTCTTCATTTCAACACGCCCCGTTTCCTCATAAAACGCTCTGGTCCAGGCGATTTTCTACAGAATTTCGACGTCTCCTCTCACTCTAACAACATCAAGGTATGATTCTATCATCGTTAGTAGTTAGATTAGTTACTTACATGTAGTTAAAACATCAAAAATTTGGGGAAAATCTAGGGTTCTTGAAGTTCATCCGGATCGAACCCGAAATTTTTGCATAAATATGTTAGCATTAGTTTAGATTAGTGTTATGGGAAGTAAATCCACTTGTATTGTTGATAGATTTTCCCGATTTCTCACAAAAACCCCAAACCCTTGTTTTTGAACCGAAAAAGATAAAATCGAAGGGGTAAACGGTTTGATTTGGGAAAAACGGCACTTGGGGTTTCATTTTCGGGGAAAAGCGCACCTACTGGACCAAAAATTTTCAACTTTTCGGGACCGGGTCGAAAAATTGAATTTTTGAGTAACAGCAGCCTGGACACGGGGTCGTGCCCGCTGAACACGGGGCCGTGTCCAGCTCACTGTTTGCAGTTTTCTTTCGAGAATTCCACTGTTTCGTGCTAATTGTTTGTTGTATTCTTTCAGATGTCAAAGAAGTTCACAAGATTCAACGCCAATGTGTTGGATGAAAGGGCTAGATTCGATGTGTTGCAAACAAGACCGGAAGAATACCCGAGACAAGCATGTATGGAGCTTTTAGCCATGGTGAACCAACTTGACCGGTTTAATAACCTCGTTACCGGCCCACTTAGAGTTGCACTAACTGCTCGCCAACGCTCGGTTCACAAGTATAATTTGGAGTTCTATAGCACCTTCGTGTTCAATTCAAGGTGCGACCCGTTTGATAACGATGGGGTACAATTCCGATGCGGAGGGACCAAGTACTCGATTTCAATGGCGCAGTTCGAGTCTATAGTGGGGCTGTATCCGGAGGAGGATGCGGGAAATGAAGAGAACACCGGAGGAGTGCGAGAGTTGGGTGAGAACGAACGCCAAGCCGCGTGGGCTCAGATTGGTGAAGGGCACTACAACCCAAGCAGCACTAAGAGTACCAAGTTGAGGGACCCACTCTACCGATACATCCATAGAGTCCTCGGTTACTCTCTTAACCAAAGGCATGATAGCGGTGGCGTTGTTGGGTTGAGAGATTTGATAGTCCTTCACTGCATTCATACCCGCAGACACCTCGATGTTCCTTTTCTCCTACTCCGAAACATGCACTGGAACAAGCTTGCCACTCAACCCACCCCTATCCTCTTCAGTGGGTGGATATACCGTCTATTCAAGAACTTTGTGAACATGCCCCAGTCGTTTGAAAGAAGCCCATGGTCCGGAAAGGTAGACATTCACATTTGCCGGTCCATGAACTTGATCTATGAGGCTGAAGACGGGTCGGTAAGCTTTCAAAGGGTCCAAGGGCATGCATGGAACCCGTAAGAGGCACTAGTCCTTCACGCTCCACAGTTTCAACAACCTCCCCATTACCCATACTAGCCTCACGGTGATCCGGGCCAATCCTCCTCACAAGGAGGTGGTTTTCCTAACTTTCAAAGTTTACATGATCTATTGCAGGAAAACCTTATGTGCACCAGGAACACCTACAACCTCGCCAACAACACATACAACCAGGTCGGAGCCATTGAAAGAAACATCTCCGATATCCAAGATGACATCGGGAGCATCCGGGAGTATATGGCGGGACATGGGGGAGGAGGTGATGACGATGATGAAGACATGGACTAGGCGGGTGGAGTAGGAGTAGGAGCAGCTGGTTGGTGATCCCACATGTTAAACCCCCCTTTCTTCTATCGAACAATTTCCGGCCTACGTGCCGAGTGTTGAACAATTCACTTTCCCGCTAACTATTTTTATTTTTTGTTTTTTATCTTTAACTTGGTAACTTGGATGTTTAACTTGGTAATCTAGCATGTTTGCTATGTTTTGGTGTGGTGTTTATTGATAAGACGGGTACATACGAGGCTTAGAGTACTAAATATTAGTACTACTAAAGCCGGGACAGGAAAACCGAAGACAAAAACCTGTTTTTTTCAACCTTACAGATTGTCTACACGGGGTCGTGTCCGGCCGACACGCCCCCATACCCACCTCCCAGACCTGATGTTTGTTTAATTTCTGGAGATTTTTGTTAGACACGGGGTCGTGTCCAGCCAGCACGCCCTCGTGTCCACCTTCTGTAAGTTTTCGTTACTGGCACTCTGAACACGTGGCCGTGTCCAGACCACCAGTAACACAAATCTTTGTTTTTCACACCTTGTTATACATTTAGTCAACCTAAAAACCTATTTTTGGGACACATTGAGGACAACGTGTGATTTAAGTGTGTGTGTGTGGGGGGGGGGTGCTAAAACTTTGAATCTTGCAAGTCCTAATTAACAAGCCTTACACAAAACTCTATTGGAACCGCTAATCACCCCAAATTTTTTTCAAAAAAAAAAAATAAATAAAAAATTTCATTTTTTTACTTGTCTAAGTTTAAGTTGGGAATTTCAAAATTCTAAAAAGGTTATATTTTTACAAATTTACAACCGATAGCGTCGTGATAAAAAGAACCAACATAAGAAAATTATGAAACGGCATGACAAACTTAGTTAAAATTTGATTATATATACTTGATCGCATAAAAACCCATTCCCACAAAAGTGAGTTTTGAGCCTTTATTGAGTATACAAATACATATCTTTAAACTAAATGCTCATTTTTCGTTTCTTGTGTGAATAGTCGCTTGGTTCTTACAACTCTAGAACATGCCACGACAATACATTCCCGGTCCTTACCAACTTAAACCCAAGTAATTAAATTATGGAGGCATTAGGACTAACCCTTTTCCTTTCTACACCATTATTATTTTTTTTACCACCTACCTAAAATCCCCCTAATTAACCCCTTTGAGCCTAAACCTTTTCATTTCTTAACCCAAAACAAACACCCTTTTTACCCACCTAAACCCTTTTTTTATTTTAAACCTTTCTTTTAGTAACAGAGCTCGGTTTTTCTTATGACTTATGAAAAAAAAATATGAGGATGAAGCCAAAAGAAATAAACAAACAAATTTATCAAAAATAACTTTGTTTGAAATGCTTCATCAAAATAAAAAGTTTTGAAAATATCAAGTCTTACGAAAACCGACGCTTTTTACGCTTTTAGCCCCTTTACTAACCACTAACTCAACCACCCACCTTTAGCCCAAGCCTAACCCTTCACCCAAAAAGTCCTCTTGATATTTACAAAGGTATATAGTTAAAAAGGAGGAGGATTGATTGCTTAGCAAGCATATGGTAGGAGTAAGTTCCATGCCGCTCTCGAGTGATCCACTAAAAATACACCTTCGGCCGAGTGTTGAGTGATCCCCCGTGAGGTATGTGAACTTGTATATAAATGGAATTTTAAAAAGGCATGTTATGCCCTAATAAGTAATTTATCTTATGTAATGTTTTTAATAAATCATGACTAATAGGATTGTAAATAAATAAAAATAAAACTTAATAAAGAATCTTGGAAATCCTGACACTCTATGACAAGCCCAAAAACCTTCTCTTCTACCCATTCCATTTGGGAGTGTAAAGCCACATTATAAATAGTTTTGCTTGAGGACAAGCAAAGATTCAAGTGTGGGGGTATTTGATGTGCACAAAATGCAACATATAAATTACATCAATTGTGGCATAAAACTAACCCTTTTTTAGTACTAATGTTGGAAAAAATGTGCTTTTGTCTTCCTTTTGTATTTTCAGGATTAAATGAGCTCAAATAAACAAAAGAAGCAAAAAGGCAGCTAAATCTAACATAAATACAAGAAAAGGAACAAACGTGGCATGCCCGGCCTCCCGACAGCATCTTCCCAAGCAAAATAAGAGAACAGAAGGCTGAACACGTCCCGTGCTCAGTGAGCACAGGGGCGTGCCCAAGTGTCAGCAGAAAAGACAAAGTTGTAGAAGCTTCTATTGCCCACCACGGGGCCGTGCTCAGCGGACACGGGGCCGTGGTCAACTATAAGATTCGCGGAATCCAGGCAAATCTTGATAGTACAGATATGCTTCTGCACACGGGGTCGTGCTCAGCGGACACGGGGGCGTGGTCAACAAATGCAGACAAACTGCAATTAATGAAGAAAGAGCGGAGGATGGACACGGGGCCGTGCCCAACGGACACGGGGCCGTGCCCGAGCTTCTGTTCAGCCTATAAATAGGAGTGCTTGGTTCACTTGCAACTCATTCCTAGGTACACCACCTCTCTCACACTTCACCCACCACCCACCACCCACCACCCACCACCATCACAACACCTTCATCCACCACCATCATCCATTGTCCATCATAGTGTGTGTGAGTCGTCTCGGGATCCAAGATTGATCGTAAGAGTTCTTGACAACCAAAGGCCATGTTTGCCTAAGTCTCTTACATCTCTTGGTGAAGACAAGTGTTTAGTGTAATACTTTTTATTTTTAATCTTTTGCACTTTTTATTGGTTATGTATTAATGACTTTAATAACTAGTTTCTTATGTTGAAGGTGATTCTTCCTTATCGTTTGTCCGTGGTGTCTTGGCATTGTTTTACTATCTATATAAAATAAAAGATTTTCACCATTCATATCTCCACAGTCTATATGGAGGTATGTTGGCTACCTGATCGGGGGTTAAGGGAATGGTTTGGTAAGAGTCTTGCCATTGTTCAGTGTATAGATCCTGCAAAGGACCTGGGTCAAATTTAGTAGGACCTCCTTCAATACCCACCGGTATTGGATGGCGGGGGTCCAAACTCTTTGATCCCCTCATAAGTTAAACTACTATTAAAACTTTAACCCTGCTACTTAGGACTGTATCCCTGCTGACTCAGACTACTTAGCCGAGGGTAACGTCACCTTCAAAAGAGGGGCCTACCACATTATGCATTAATAACTTAATTAATTATCTTTCAATAATCCGACCCTTTAGGATTGTATCCTTGCTGACTCAAACTACTGGGTTGAGGGTAACGTCACCTTCAAAAGAGGGGCCTACTACAATAACTAAGATAATCTCTTAAACAAGTGCAAAAGTTCGAAAATAATAAAAGGTTACACTACACACGAGTCGGATCCAAGTGATTCATCTTGTCTATCTGTTTTTACTTTTATTTTTATTTTCAGCATTTTAGTTAGTTTTATTTTTCTAGTTTAAAAACCTTTTTCTAACATTTTGATTTGATTAGACGTTGAGGATAAACCGGTACTAAAATCTCTTGTGTCCTTGGACGACCTCAGTATCTTACCAACACTATACTACGCTCACGATGGGTGCACTTGCCCATATGTGTGTTTAGTGTTAGTAAATATCGTGTTTTATAAATTTAAAACTTGGCTAAAAAAGTGTAAATGGGCTTAAAATATATACCTAAATTATATTACACCTAACGCACATCAATTATTCAAGAATTTCAGTAAATCATACTTTCACTCAAAATTAAACATCACCAAAACTGAAATTGTAACTTACCTAATGTTAGACAAGTGTGGGTGATCAAGATTCTTGATACATGCACCAATAAACACCTCAATTCGACCTTCAATTGATCAATTTAGATGAAGGTAGGGTTTGGGTGTTTTCCTTGTCTCTGGTCGCCCCCCCCCCACACACACACACTAATGTGTGTGGGTTTTTGATTGTTTTAATTTTAATAAAAATTAAGTTTTCCCATCTTTACAAGATCAGCCCCTCATGTTTGTTTTGTTCAACTAATGTAAATTTAACTAAAACCTTTCATTTATATTTTAAGATATGGTGTTTTTAACTTGTTGACTATTTTTGGGGTGTTACAAGTCCACCCTCCTTAAAGAGGGTTTCATCCCCGAAACCATTTTACGCATAGAATTTACAATGCATACACGTACCAAAAAGTGAAGGGTAGAGTCGTCTCATTTCCTCTTCAGACTCCTAAGTGGTGTCTAATCCCTTCCGGTGTTCCCATTTGACCTTCACTTGGTCGATTTCTTTGTTTCTTAAACCCTTCTTGTTTTATCCGCATATGATTTTTGTCGATCTTGAGCGGCCTTCAAATGGGCTCGGATCATGTCAATTTTCTCGTTCGTAACCCCGATTACATCTTTATGAGCAAGCTCCCGAGGGCCTACTTCATCCCAGCATATCGGTGTCTGACATTTTCTTCCGTAAAGCATTTCATACGGTGCCCTACCAATACTTGAATGGTAGCTATTGTTATATAAAAATTCGACTAACGGTAGATACATATCCCAGCTGCCGCCAAAATCTATTATACAAGCCCGAAGCATATCTTCTAATGTCTGTATCGTTCATTCACTTTGCCCGTCTGTTTGCGGGTGGTATGCGGTACTAATCAACAATTTCGTACCCATTTGATTTTGAAAGTCACTCCAGAAATTTGAGGTAAACCGAGTGTCCCTATCGAACATTATAGTTACTGGCACTCCATGGCGTGCTACAATCTCGTTCACGTACACCTCCGACATCTTTTCAGAAGTGTAGGTTTCTCGAATCGGGATGAAATGGGCGCTTTTGGTTAGTCTATCTACAATTACCCAAATGGCATCAAATCCCCGTGCCGTCTTTGGCAGTTTAGTCAACAGGTCCATAGTAATATGTTCCCATTTCCAAACCGGAATATCCAAAGGTTGAAGTTTGCCGTATGGCCTTTGATATTACGCCTTGACTTGTAAACAAGTCATGCATTTCTCCACATATTTAACCACATCTCTTTTCATTCCCGTCCACCAATAGTTTTGCTTCAAATCTTTATACATCTTGGTTGCTCTAGGATGGATCGAATAGCGAGACTTGTGAGCCTCGTCAAGTAAAAGATCCTTAACACTACATGTGTTTGGGACCCAAATCCTACCATACCGGTATATAATCCCATTACTCCCTTCCACAAGGTCCTTTATCAACCCTTTTATACGCTCTTTCTTCCAATTCTCTTCCCTTACTGCTTCAATTTGGGCTTTTCGAATTCGTTCAAGCAAGCCTGAATGTTAGGATCTGATTTTGGATTGATTGTGATTTGTGTTTGAATTAAGATGAATTGATGAATGAGTTGTGCAGCGGAAATTAAATGGAAGCAAACTTTTCACAATCAAACAGAAGAAATGCTTTCAAACATACATTTTCAACAAGGAATCAAATGCTTAAATTTATTTCAAACTTTGATTACAATTGCATGTATGCTTTGCAAACTCCCCCTCAGCCCGAGCTCAGTATTTGTTCGTGCAGGAAGAAGATGGTGAAAGAGCTAAACAGAACAGTACAGAGCACTGTTCTATTTATAGGCACTAGCAAACCACTGAGCATCTAAGCTGACGTCACCATGAAAGTGACATCTAACCTCCTAACAAACTCTTAACAACTGACCTATACAAACTACTGATGTTACAGTTCATTACATAAAGTAAACATAAACAGCTACTGCATCCTTCCACTGCTGTGAACCCAGCAGTACTTGTCATGATCAGCAGTGCTTGAAACAAGGCAGTAGATTGAGCAGCAAGGCTTTAGTTCTTCAACAGTATTTGACTAGATCAGCAGTTGTAGGTCAGCAGTTTGTATGATCAGCAGATAGGAGGTCAGCAGATGTTGAAATCACTTTCAAGGGGAGAGATTTGCATGCATTACATCTGCTTATTCTGGATCCACTGCTCTGATCCAGTTTTGGCTTTTATTATCTGTTCCTTTGGCAGGGTTCAATCCCAACACTGAAGTTACTACCAACTGCATAGACCGTACTCGAATTGGAGCGTATTCATGTTTTCGGCTAAGGGCATCCGCCACCACATTAGCCTTTCCGGGGTGATAGTGGATTTTGCAGTCATAGTCCTTCACTACTTCTAACCAACGCCTTTGCTTCATATTTAACTCCTTCTGATCGAAGAAATACTTTAAACTTTTATGGTCAGTGGAAATAGTACATTTCACACCATACAGGTAATGTCTCTAGATCTTTAAGGCAAAGACTACGGCTGCCAGCTCAAGATCATGAGTCGAGTATTTTGTTTCATGCGGCTTGAGTTGTCTTGAGGCGTACGCAATTACCCTTCCTCTTTGCATCAGCACGCACCCAAGGCCTAGGTGTGATGCATCCGAATATACTACCATATTATCCGTACCTTCAGGTAAAGTCAACACCAGTGCACAGGTTAACTTTTCCTTTAATGCCCGAAATGCCTTTTCTTGATCATCCTCCCAAATGAACTTCTTGTTCTTGCGGGTTAACTTGGTCAAAGGCGATGCAATATTGGAGAAATCCTGAATGAATCTCCGATAATAACCTGCCAACCCCAAGAAACTTCTAATTTCGGATGGACTCCTTGGAGGGTTCCATTTTGATACTGTGAGAACTGTGCTCTTTAATCGATGAACAATGCAAAACAATGTTAATTATTAATAAAACAATGTGCTTTGGTGTTATTGTATATGTTTTATGTGTGTATTTGTGTTTGGTGATTTTACAATTTGATTCGATTCGATTTCAAGCTTTAAATCGCTTTCTGGAAAGTTATACGCAAACTGGTGCGTAAACGCAGTCAGTTTAACGCGACAAACACTCCAGGATAGTGAAATAGTCTTAACATACCTTAAATAACCATCACATAACTTAGAAATAAGTTTTGGATGGTTTGGTGTGTTGAAATCAAGTTTGTTCGATCGCAGGGACTATTTGTGTCAAACTGCGAAACTATACCGATTTGTATAGTAACAAACATTCCGGAACTTGATCATAAGTTAAACATACCATAAATATCCTTTACATAGCTTAGAAATAGGCTTTGAGGGGTTCGGTATGCTAAAACAAACTTTATTGATCAATAGGGACTAAAAGCGTCAAAAAGTGCATAAGTTTGCATTTTCGCGCATATCTTACGTTCTGAATATATCCGGACATCCAAAAATTTATGTAAGAATTAAAATATTTTATTTTAGTGTTTGGCATAATAAAATTCCATTCGTCGCTCAATTTGGATCGTTATTGCATTCGTTACGACTTCCGTCGTAATTAACCGAACAACGCGATCGTACGACCAAACGAACCGACATCCAAGATATTTTTGAGCATGTTTTGAGTTCCCAATACTTTAACTTCATTTTTGAGCCTTGAAATGAGGTTAACGAGGCTTAAAAGTGTCAAAAATGAGCCGAAATCCAAGATTCTGAAGTGGAGGGACCTGTTTTGACATTCTGCCAAACATCCTTACACGGGCCTCTTAAGGATTGATGTGTATCTTACGCGGGCCGCGTGGCCATGTCAGACAGAAACAATGAATCTGGTCATTTAGCTCGATTTTGATGGTTTTGATCTCTAGTTTTTCATCCTATGGGCTGGTTTGTGTGGAGAACAAGTCCCCCAATCAGTCCTTAACACTTGTATGGCCTAGATCGTTCCCTCTTCTCCAAGAAATGATCCTAACGGTTTTGCGAAAACTATATAAAGGCCATGCTTTCATTCCATTTTCCTTGCATTTGGTCTGAGATTTCTCTAAGTGGTTGTGATTATTCACTACTTACCTGAGAATACTTGGAACCAAATCTATTTGGACCCTTTGTAAGTCCTCTTTCGTTCTTTTATCGCTTTTCTAGCTTAGAAGTCAAACTATGTTTGACTTTCAACTTTGACCACGAGTTGGTCATCGAGAAGTTCGTTTGAACTTCGCAACGTGAGCGTAATCACGATGGTTATAGTCCTTAGTGACTATACCTACTGATTACCACGTTGACTAGGCGTAGTGACGAGTCGTAGTTTCGGTCAAAATGCGCATTTAAGCGCATTTTGCAACCAAACTACTCTAGGTATCAAAACACTTTGTTTTGATATGAAAAACCTGTTTTCTAACTTAGGTAAGCATGTTTTAACATGCTTAGCTCGTCACTTTTAGTTTAGTGCTTGTTTAGAGTCGTAAGTCAAGCGGTCTAAACAACCGCTTATTTTTACATATGTTTCAGGTGGTATTGCTTGATGTTGCTTACTAGGAAGCTTGTGTTACTTAGGATCTGGGCGAGGCCTTAGTGACATAAAAGCAATAATAGACGATATGTAATTTGATTGTTTGGTTTTAAGACAATGTAATTTACTTAATAATTCAATAAAATGAAACATTTGTATCCATGGTTGTGAAACGATGATTCTGTTACAACACTCCCCGACGTTTCCGCCACGGTTTGTTGTTTTAACGTGGTCGGGGTGTGACAGATACTGCTTCCACCTTCGATGGATCCACTAATCTTCCTTCGGCACTTATGACGTGCCCTAGGAATTGCACTTCTCGTAACCAGAAGGCACATTTCGAGAATTTAGCATATAATCTTTCCTGCCTTAGTATCTTTAACACTTCTCGTAAATGGTTAGCATGATCCGCCTCGTTTCTTGAACAAACAAGGATGTCGTCGATAAAAACAATCACCGACCTATCAAGCATCGGCTTGCAAACCCGGTTCATGAGATCCATCAAAGGCGCTGGCACATTTGTTAATCCAAAGGACATCACGAGGAATTCGTAATGTCCATATCGCGTACGGAACGCCGTCTTTGGTACATCGTCCTCCTTTACCCTCAATTGGTGTTAACCCGATCTCAAATCGATTTTTGAAAACCAGCTAGCACCTTGTAATTGATCGAACAGGTCGTCGATCCTCAGGAGCGGGTATCGATTCTTTACCGTGAGTTTATTTAACTCTCAGTAATCAATACACATCCGCATGCTCCTGTCTTTCTTCTTTACAAACAGCACCGGCGCTCCCCAAGGAGATACACTAGGCCGGATGAATCCCTAATCAAGTAAATCTTGTAATTGGGACATTAATTCTTGCAATTCCGACGGTGCCAGTCTGTATGGCGCTTTAGCTACTGGTTTAGCACCTGGAATCAATTCAATCACGAACTCTATTTCACACTCTGGCGGCATTCCCGGAAGATCCTCGGGAAAGACGTATTCGAATTCACGCACCACGGGTATGTCTCCAATCCTTGGCGTTTCTTTTTCCACATCATGTGCATACGTTAGATATGCCTTACACCCGTGTAGTATAAACTTGCGGGCTTCTATCATAGAGCATATCATGGGATTACAAGCCTTCTCCCCATAGATGATGACACGCTTTTCGCTCGTAGACGTTAAGTGTGTCTCCTTACGTAAGCATATCACCTTAGCGTGGTAGCGAGATAACCAGTCCATTCCAACTACCACTTGAAATTCACCCATAGACATGGGTATTAGATCAATGGAGTATTCCTTGCCATCGATGTCCAGTTTGCATTCCCGACATATATCACAAACAATGAAACTTTTGTTATTACCTACTTCTACTTCCATCGGCATAGGCAATTTGGTTAATGTAAACAAAGGGTTTTGAATGAATCTATGAGAAACAAAAGATTTATTCGCACCCATATCAAACAGAACACGTGCAAGAACAGAATTTACAGTAAATATACATGTAACCACGTCAGGTTCCATTTTTTGCTTCAGCAGCAGTGATTTGGAATGACCTTGCCTTTGACTTCGGGGTTTCATTCTTGGAGTCAGCACCCTCTTTCTTTCCCGTCAGTTCCGGACATTCTGACTTTTTATGACCCGGCCGATAACATTTATAGCACACCCGTCACTTTGTCTAGGCAGTTTGAAACCCCATGCCCTGTCTTGCCATATGCAACGCAAGGTTTGTTCTTAAAATACCATTCGCTTATATGGGCGCGTCCACATATCTTACAACTCGGGGAACCTCCTTTCGCATTTCCCTTCTTTGAAGATTCAGCCACCTTCGACTTCTTTGTGGGACTTGGGTTTTCATCCAAGGCTCTTCTCTCGCCTCTTTCAACTTGTCTTTTCAATTCAATCTCGCGCTCATGTGCCGCATTGATTATGTCGGTGAGGCTTTCGTAATGTGAGGGAGTCATAAACTCCCTATATTCGGCTCTAAGCAGATTGTGATAGTAGTAAATTTTCTGTTCTTCAGTCTTGACCAACTCGTCACCAAACTTGAGTTTATCCATAAACGTCCCCGTGATTTTATCGACGGTTTCACCTCTTTGCCTCATTTTCATAAATTCTTCTTTTATCTTATTGATTACCGCCTTGGGGCTATGATGTCTGAGAAATGGCGTTTTAAAATCTTCCCAAGTCATCGCCCTTGTTGCTTCAACACCCCTTTCATTTCTAAGGTTGTCCCACCAATCCTTAGCTTGGCCTCTAAGTTGGCCAGTTCCATAAGCCACAAAGTCGCTTATGTCACAATGCGTTCGTTCAAAAACGCCCTCGATATCGCTTATCCACCTTTGACAAGCAATTGGATCCACCTCTCCGTTGAAGATCGGGGGTTTACATGCCATGAACTTGTTATAAGAACAACCTTTCTTTTCTTTGGCCTTACCTCTATCATTGGTAAGGTCTTCTCTTAATTCACCCATCTTTTCCTCCATAGTCGAAAGTATGTGTTTTGTATCCTTTCCATAAATCTTGGTAGGCTAGCTTCTATTGCCCTTCCGACTTCCTCGGAAATCTTTTCTTTCAACTCGTCGGTAGTGAGGGATAGGACGTTGTCACTAGCACCTCCCGACATCTTCTTACTGAAATGTTAAAATAATTTGATAAATAATTCGTTCAATCACTCTCATGCCTTTACATGAGAATTCATACTCACTATTTGGCCAAGTATACAACTTTTCCTTAACCATTTATGCTAAGTGTACTTCCCGGGTTCGAGTATATTACTATACTCCTCCCATACACAATAAATCACTATCCCTTTTAATCTTTTAATTTAAAATTTGCTTCAAATAAATTCTTACCGGATGTTGATCAAGCCTTGAACCGAACACATTTGTCTTTAACCTTAGCTCTTATACCAACTTGTAACACTCTACTTTCATAAATATAAATTCCTATCGACAAGATAGGAATATTCATTATACAAGTCAACCCAAAACGTTTACATATCCTTTGTCACACCCCCAAATTACCACCTAGGGAGAGTCCCTGTTAGGTATGTGACGTACCGACAATGAGCCACTAATTACATTGATGTGTATCTTACGCGGGCCGCGTGGCCATGTCAGACAGAAACAATGAATCTGGTCATTTAGCTCGATTTTGATGGTTTTGATCTCTAGTTTTTCATCCTATGGGCTGGTTTGTGTGGAGAACAAGTCCCCCAATCAGTCCTTAACACTTGTATGGCCTAGATCGTTCCCTCTTCTCCAAGAAATGATCCTAACGGTTTTGCGAAAACTATATAAAGGCCATGCTTTCATTCCATTTTCCTTGCATTTGGTCTGAGATTTCTCTAAGTGGTTGTGATTATTCACTACTTACCTGAGAATACTTGGAACCAAATCTATTTGGACCCTTTGTAAGTCCTCTTTCGTTCTTTTATCGCTTTTCTAGCTTAGAAGTCAAACTATGTTTGACTTTCAACTTTGACCACGAGTTGGTCATCGAGAAGTTCGTTTGAACTTCGCAACGTGAGCGTAATCACGGTGGTTATAGTCCTTAGTGACTATACCTACTGATTACCACGTTGACTAGGCGTAGTGACGAGTCGTAGTTTCGGTCAAAATGCGCATTTAAGCGTATTTTGCAACCAAACTACTCGAGGTATCAAAACACTTTGTTTTGATATCAAAAACCTGTTTTCTAACTTAGTTAAGCATGTTTTAACATGCTTAGCTCGTCACTTTTAGTTTAGTGCTTGTTTAGAGTCGTAAGTCAAGCGGTCTAAACCACCGCTTAGACTTTCGAACTCGACCCGTTTGGTTGATCATTAGGATCCAACCAAGCATTTTTAGTGACCATAGTTCTATAGGGAATAACCTTCCGAGGTTATACCTTATGGTCACCTAGTTTAAGTGGTTGTATGATAGGTAGTTTATATGCCTTAGGTAAATTACCAAAATGCCCTTTTCATGCGTAATTGGATTTTAAGCATATATAACCTAAACATTTGTCACCTAACTGATTATGCAACATAAATAAACATGTTAGGGCATATAATACTTGTTATAGGACTTGTTAGACGTCTCGAACGCGTTTTACGCGAACGATGCGTTAAAGTAGCGTAAGCTACCTAAACGGGTCATAACGGGTCGAAAGCACTTAGGTTAGGTTTCAATTTTGGATGTAGGCTTTGTTAAACCATATCACATGAGTTCCAACACTCATTTGGTTTACAAGACCTCATTCTATCCGTTCTTCCGATTTAGGCGTCTATTGTTTAACTAGTGATTCGATTACTAGGTGCTGCTTGAGTTTCCTTGGTTTGATTGAGCTTGTTGTGTTATTTAAATTGAGGATACTTTGCACTTCAATGTGAGTACGTAGTTCCCCTATTTTACTGTTTTCAATTGTTTTGGGGTGATTCATATGTACAAAACGATTTCAAGGTTTAAACGATGATTTCAAAAACGATTAAGATGGTTTATACTAAACTAATAACGATTTCAATAAAGTGAACAAGACTTGTTGGTTGTAGTTACATAACGAATGACATTCATTAATTTTGGCCGAACCGACCAGTATTAGGTTATAGTACCATAGGATCTGACAAATCCCGTTATCAGACTACACCCATGGTTATGTGTGGGGGTTATGTAGGTAACGACCGAATCTGATGATTGTTAACTTACCCTTTGGTGGTTTGTTAATACGAGAAACGAGTTAGACGAGTCACGAAGGTTTGAATGTTATTAGCGAGACAACCATAAGTAGTTTCACAATTAAAACGAATACGATTTTGAGACGAGTTAAACGATTTAAAACAATTTAAACAAGATAAACGATTTGGTTAATCGATTGGGTTTGGGTAGTGATTAGATAATGAGACGGGTGTAGCATGATAAAGGCATGGTAGATATGCCGCTGGTACATCTTATATATAAGTGCTTTTTTCATATTACATTGCGTGTCATTATTTAGTTCACTGGGGAAACGATTTGAAACGAAATCACACAACGAGGTTTTCGAAACGATATAAACCATACGAGTTTTATTAACGTGTTTTTACGAGATGTTTACGAGTTGTTTTACTAAAACAAATGTTTTTGGGTTAAGAATCATGGCTACGAAATTTTATATACTATAACCATCTTGATTTGAGTTGGTGAAATTATGTTGCAATACACTTTTCAAAACGAGGTTTGTACTTTTGACTCTTGTAGTCTAACGAGGTACCGCAACATATAAACGAGCCATGAGTCCGATACTCCCATAAAACCTATGTACTCGCCAGCATTTCTTTGCTGACTTTATTTTTACATATGTTTCAGGTGGTATTGCTTGATGTTGCTTGCTAGGAAGCTTGTGTTACTTAGGATCTGGGCGAGGCCTTAGTGACAAAAAAACAATAATAGACGATATGTAATTTGATTGTTTGGTTTTAAGACAATGTAATTTACTTAATAATTCAATAAAATGAAACATTTGTATCCATGGTTGTGAAACGATGATTCTGTTACAACACTCCCCGACGTTTCCGCCATGGTTTGTTGTTTTAACGTGGTCGGGGTGTGACAGAAGAGTTGGTATCAGAGCGAATGGTTATATGGAATTAGGTTATTAGTAATGCTTTGACCTAGACTATAACTTTCTAGGACCCCAACGCAAGTTTACTTGTGTTTAGATTTTAAAACAATATCGTCACCTATCCTTTGGATGATTGATTACTAGGTTTTGAACCCTCTGTTATAAGGTTTTGAACCCTCTAAGTTTTTCAAAATCTCATCAAAGTTTGGATTTAAATAATGTGAACACGTGCAAACTGGAAGAGTGAATGCCTGTACCCTGAGTTTTCTGTCTAAGGCTAGAGTGTTCGTACAAATCCGCAGTATCGGACCAGTCACCCTTACCTGGGAACTCTTGGGGTGAGTGTTCACTTATAGGCGAGCATGTCTTCGCGATACATTATTTTGACCTATTTACTTTGATTTGTCACTGCGTGTCGTTTGTTTGTTTGTTTGAGGTAACGAACAAATGATCGCCTTCCTTGTGTTTTGTCAATGTTTTCAATACCTCTTTTATCCAATTGTCCGAGGCTTGCAAATTCGAATGCGAATGCAAATCCGAATGCAACCGCGAATGTGAATCCCGCTCGTGGACGAGCATTCAATCTGAATGCAAACGAGGCTCGAGCTGACAACCTCGTTGTCAATGATACCTTTCTTGTTAACGGTACGTTCCTTATTAACAATCAACTTGCATCTGTTCTTTTCGATTCTGGTGCCGATAGGAATTTTGTTTCGTTATCCTTTGAGCCTTTGCTTGCGATACCTAGAAATAAACTAAGGAAGCCCTTATCTGTCGAAGTTGCTTCTGGTAAACCACTCGTACTCGATTCTATTCTTCGTGGTTGTCAATTGAACCTCGATAACCATCTTTTCCCTATTGACCTCACGCCGATGCAACTTGGGAGTTTTGACATCATCATAGGGATGGATTGGTTAACCAAGCACCATGCTGAGGTGGTTTGTTTCGACAAGATCGTTCGTATTCCTCTTTCGTCTGGTGATGTCCTTGAGGTTTGTGGCGAGAAACCATCTGTTGGTTTGAAACTTATGTCGTGTACGAAGGCCCAACGTTATTTACGAAAAGGATATGTTGCTTTCCTGGCACATGTCACCGAGGAGAAGGGCAAGAACAAGAGTATTCAGGATATTCCGATTGTTCGGGACTATCCAGAGGCGTTTCCTGATGAACTGCCTAGTTTGCCTCCAGTTCGTCAAGTCGAGTTTCACATTGACCTTGTACCCAATGCTAACCCGATTGCGAAAGCACCTTATCGTCTTGCACCATCTGAGATGCAAGAGTTATCGAAACAGCTTCAAGAGTTATCGGATAAAGGATTCATCCGTCCGAGTTATTCACCTTGGGAGCTCCTGTCCT
The DNA here is from genome assembly GCF_002127325.2 of Helianthus annuus. Lineage (NCBI taxonomy): Eukaryota > Viridiplantae > Streptophyta > Magnoliopsida > Asterales > Asteraceae > Helianthus > Helianthus annuus. The sequence continues at coordinate 21,952,988 of NC_035439.2, read as the reverse complement.
CTTTGTGAAAAAGAAAGATGGATCTTTTCGAATGTGTATCGATTATCGTGAGCTTAACAAGCTTACCATCAAGAATCGATATCCCCTACCTCGAATCGATCATCTCTTCGATCAGCTGCAAGGTGCTACCTGTTTTTTCAAGATCGACCTGCGTTCTGGGTATCATCAGCTTCGTGTTCTCGAATAAGATATTCCCAAAACTGCTTTTCGCACGAGATATGGGCACTATGAGTTTACTGTCATGCCTTTTGGTTTGACAAATGCTCCAGCTATATTCATGGACTTAATGAATAGGGTCTGTAAACCTTATTTAGACAAGTTCATCATTGTGTTCTTCGACGATATTCTCATTTATTCGAAGTCTCAAGCCGATCACGAGCAACACCTTCGTTTGACATTGGAACTCCTGAAGAAGGAACAACTTTTTGCTAAATTCTCCAAGTGTGAATTCTGGCTTAAAGAAGTTCAATTTTTGGGACATATAGTCAACAAGCAAGGTATTCATGTGGATCCTTGCAAAATAGCAGCTATTAAGGATTGGAATACACCTACGACACCTACAGAGATCCGATCTTTTCTTGGTCTCGCTGGATAGTATCGTCGATTTATTTCAAATTTCTCAAAGATTGTGGTTCCACTCACTGCTTTGACTCAGAAGAATAAGCCTTTTGAGTGGGGACCCAAGCAAGAAGAAGTGTTCCAAACGCTGAAACAAAAGCTATGTGATGCTCATGTTCTATCTTTGCCCGAGGGAAACGATGATTTCGTTGTCTATTGCGACGCGTCCAACTTAGGCCTTGGTTGTGTTCTTATGCAACGAGGCAAAGTTATAGCGTATGCGTCTAGACAATTGAAAGTTCACGAGAAGAACTACACGACTCATGATCTTGAGTTGGGTGCTGTAGTTTTCGCGCTTAAAATATGGAGACACTACCTCTATGGTACAAAGTGTGTGGTTTTTACAGACCACAAAAGTCTCCCGCATATTCTCAATCAGAAGGAGCTGAACATGAGGCAACGACGTTGGGTTGAGCTCTTAAACGATTATGATTGCGAGATTCGCTACCATCCTGGTAAGGCGAATGTCGTAGCCGATGCGCTTAGTCGAAAAGAGCGAGTCAAGCTTCATTCTATTCAAACACTATCTGATCTTCAAACTCGTGTTCTTCAAGCTCAGCAATTTTGTGTTTCACAAAATTTGATGGGTAAGGAATTACCACATCAGCTTGAGCTTAAACTCGAAGCGAAGGACGATGGGTTACTCTATTTCAAGGATCGTTTGTGGGTTCCGAAACAAGACGATCTTCACACTTTAGTGATGGACGAATCTCACAAATCTCGATATTCTATCCATCCTGGAGCTGATAAGATGTACAAGAATCTTCGTACTAAGTTCTGGTGGCCTGGTATGAAGAAGGATGTTGCCTTGTATGTATCAAAATGCCTAACTTGTCTCAAAGTCAACGCTGAACATCAGAGATACCGGTTTGGAAGTGGGAGAACATTGCTATAGATCTCATCACTAAATTACCGCGTACAGCTAAAGGTCACGATGCTATATGGGTTGTTATCAATCGATTAACGAAGTCAGCTCATTTTATTGCGATTCGCCAGGATATCACGACATGGTGTTCCTTTGGATATCATTTCCGATCGTGATGCTCGATTTTCATCTCATTTTTGGAGAACCATGCAATCTGCTATGGGAACCCAACTAAATCTACGGACTGCTTATCATCCCCAAACAGATGGACAATCCGAGAGGACGATTCAAACTTTGGAAGATATGCTTAGAGCATGCGTGATAGACTTTGGTGGTAATTGGGATTCTCATCTGCTATTGATCGAGTTCTCTTACAACAATAGTTATCATGTTAGCATTAATATGGCACCATTCGAAGCTCTTTACGGTCGAAAATGTCGTTCACTTGTCTGTTGGAATGAGGTCGGTGAAGCTTAGCTTACTGGACCTGAGCTCATTCTAGAAGCGACGGACAAAATCAAGAAAATTCGCGATAATCTTGTGACAGCTAGAAGCCGTCAAAAGAGTTATGCGGATATGCGACGCAAGCCCCTAGAATTTCAAGTTGGAGACCACGTCCTACTCAAGGTGTCAACTTGGAAGGGAGTGGTGAGATTTGGAAAGAAAGGAAAACTTGCACCCCGATATGTTGGACCATTTAAGATTGTTGAAAGAGTTGGAAAGGACGCCTATCGACTAGAGCTACCCCCAGAGCTTGGAAATATTCATCCGACTTTTCACGTGTCCAATTTGCGAAAGTGTTTAGCAGACACTGATCTTCACATTCCTCTCGACGAGATCCAAATCGATGAAATGATACACTTTGTCGAGAAACCTGTGGAGATAGTGGACCGTACATTCAAACAGTTGAAGAACAAATGGATTGGATTGGTCAAGGTTCGCTGGGAATCCAAACATGGCCCAGAGTTACTTGGGAACGTGAGGACCAGATGAAGGCGAAATATCCGCAATTGTTCTCACAAGTTTCCTCTAATTAAATTTCGGGAAGAAATTTCCTAAAGTAGGGGAGACTGTGACAACTGTGATGAACAATGAAAAACAATGTTAATTATTAATAAAACAATGTGCTTTGGTGTTATTATATGTGTTTTATGTGTGTATTTGTATTTGGTGATTTTACAATTTGATTCGATTCGTCACCAAACTTGAGTTTATCCATAAACGGCCCCGTGATTTTATCGACGATTTCATCTTTTTGCCTCATTTGCATAAATTCTTCTTTTATCTTATTGATTACCGCCTTGGGGCTATGATGTTTGAGAAATGGCGTTTTAAAATCTTCCCAAGTCATCGCCCTTGTTGCTTCAACACCCCTTTCATTTCTAAGGTTGTCCCACCAATCCTTAGCTTGGCCTCTAAGTTTGCCAGTTCCATAAGCCACAAAGTCGCTTATGTCACAATGCGTTCGTTCAAAAACGCCCTCGATATTGCTTATCCACCTTTGACAAGCAATTGGATCCACCTCTCCGTTGAAGATCGGGGGTTTACATGCCATGAACTTGTTATAAGAACAAACTTTCTTTTCTTTGGCCTTACCTCTATCATTGGTAAGGTCTTCTCTTAATTCACCCATCTTTTCCTCCATAGTCGAAAGTAATGTGTTTTGTATCCTTTCCATAAATCTTGGTAGGCTAGCTTCAATTGCCCTTCCGACTTCCTCGGAAATCTTTTCTTTCAACTCGTCGGTAGTGAGGGATAGGACGTTGTCACTAGCACCTCCCGACATCTTCTTACTGAAATGTTAAAATAATTTGATAAATAATTCGTTCAATCACTCTCATGCCTTTACGTGAGAATTCATACTCACTATTTGGCCAAGTATACAACTTTTCCTTAACCATTTATGCTAAGTGTACTTCCCGGGTTCGAGTATATTACTATACTCCTCCCATATTACTATACTCCTCCCATACACAATAAATCACTATCCCTTTTAATCTTTTAATTTAAAATTTGCTTCAAATAAATTCTTACCGGATGTTGATCAAGCCTTGAACCGAACACATTTGTCTTTAACCTTAGCTCTTATACCAACTTGTAACACTCTACTTTCATAAATATAAATTCCTATCGACAAGATAGGAATATTCATTATACAAGTCAACCCAAAACGTTTACATATCCTTTGTCACACCCCCAAATTACCACCTAGGGAAAGTCCCTGTTAGGTGTGTGACGTACCGACAATGAGCCACTAATTACATTGAACCTACGTAAGTTTCAAAATAAATTCCTCAAGTATTAACGAAAAACACTAATCACAAGTTCAAATGTAAACCAACATGTTTAGCGGAAGCAAATGATAAATCCTGGTTAAATTGTTCAAAAACCAATGTATGATAGTGGTAATAATAAATCGCATGGATCCCTCCAGTCGACCCATGACCTCTCCTTCTCCTCCAGACATCAAGTATCCAAATCCATGAAACCTAACGACCTGCAAGCATGCAACAAGTGTATCAGACAAAGCTGGCGAGTTCACAGTTTATGAAAACGTTTGTTACTAAGTGTTTATTCCAGTTCATTAACAAATGCAAAAGTAATATTGATAATATCTCGATACTGAACAAGACGGCTCCTGATGTATGTTTTGCCCGTTCCCCAGTGCTCCTATCAAAACACTGGGCCCGACTGGGTCATTAGTTCACAACCGTCCTCCCCGGTACGGTGTGAGGGTGCCAAACCTAAGTAGTGCTACCAACTAATACCCCGTTACCTCCCCGGTAACAAAAGATGGGACTTAAGAATGAAAGGGTGAGATTATTATCCAATATTCCGGTTTTTACCCAAAAGACTTATCCCTCCCCGGGATACCCACTGACTGTCCCAACCACCGGGACGCATGCTCAAAAGTAGTGAACTCACCTTCGGTTTGCTCGGTAGAATTAGTTACTTGTTTTTAAGAGTTGCTCAAACGCGTCCTATCATGATTTACCAACCATAATCAGTTCTACATTCTCGTTGTACCATGTATGTTATCACACATTACACACGTTACATTCACGAAATATTCTCATCTTTCATGCAGGCTATAGCAGTAACTATCTCTCACACGATCCTAGTTATCACAGTTGGTCCACATCACAGATTTTCATGCAAAATACACGTTCACCTCACTAATCTAAGTTTCAAATTGCACATAACCATTTCATGCCATAATACACACACTAATTCCACACACTACCCCATTTGTTTACTAAAGTGCACCTGAGTAATGATTAGGCCCAACCCCAGCCTGCCCAACCTGATGAGATCCTAACACCACTCCACGTGATCATTGAATTAATTTGCAAAAAGAATTACTCATTATCTAACATATATTTCATTATCATACAATCATCATTTTGCTCCTAGATTACATGTAACAGGGAGTTTAATAGGTTATTTGTTAAACTTCTAACATTATACATACCCATCAATAACCATAACACATACGATTTCCAGATCGTTTATCACCATATTTCCTGTTTAGTTCGGCCCAACATTTCCCCAACCCACTTGTTTCGCACGGCCCCAACTACTCGCTTGTTTTACCCATGAAGCCCAAAGTGACAACAATATCTAATAACCGTTTATGTGTGTGTGTGATCCATGTACTCTATTAATATTGATAGTGACTAACATTTCAAAATAAATAACAAAATGTCCCTACCTCTCATGTCGTGTTTGGGCCGAGTTCAACCAATTATGCCAATGGGTTTCAAGATCAAATAAACACACACATATTGCGGCCCATTTATACGTTACAGCCCAATCGTAAGTACGACATAAAGACTGGCCCGTTACACACACCTTACATAACTACAAATATAATAGCATGTTATTCAAAGTCACGGGTTGAATAGATTGATTAAAACAAGAACGGGGAAATTACAAAACCGAAAGCACTAACCTTGAAACTTCGGGTTGTCACATCCTTAGTTTAGTGATTTCTAGATTAACTAACGTTCAATATAACACTAGGATACATAAGTATTCCTTCATTTACATAAGTTTTACTAATAACTAATAATAATAACAAAAGTTGCGGAACTAGATCTTGAATGTGTTCAGTTCAGAAACATTGACTTGATCATCATCCACGTACATGCATTACCTAAAAGCTGGAAATTTAACAAACATTAGTATTAGAGTCCTTAGAAATTAGCATAATCGAAACTACGCTCAAAAACGGATTCGAATAACCAAGATATGCAAATATCAACAAAAGTGACTGGGCACTACCATAGCTTACGGTAGCCACTGGGCAATACTGGTCTGCCGTAAGGCAGTAGAGAACTACCGTAACAATTTATTCGCTACCGTATGTTATGGTAGCTACCGTAACTTACGGTAGCTTTCTTACGCTCCGTATGATTCCAGGCCAAGCTTATGCGGCCCGCCTGAAAATCAATCTGCAACAAATACTTTGTTGTTTTGCTGTTTTGGCCCGTTTGTCCCATTTTACTCGAAACCACACGTGCGGAATATTACTTCATAATAGGAAGACCCATTCACGGGTTCCTCATTTTCAACACTCACGCTCCCATTACTGGTTTGCGGGTTTGATAATCGCTACCCGTCACCCGGGTTAAGATCTACGTATAAGTGATGTGCGTAAGTGCGATATGTTTTAGATATATATTTTAAGCCCTTTTTACACTTTTTAGCCAAGTTTTAAATTTATAAAACACAATATTTACTAACACTAAACACACATATGGGCAAGTGCACCCATCGTGGACGTAGTATAGTGTTGGTAAGATACCGAGGTCGTCCAAGGACACAAGAGCTTTTAGTACCGGTTATCCTCAATGTCTAATCAAATCAAAATGTTAGAAAAAGATTTTTAAACTAAGAAAATAAAACTAACTAAATGCTAAAAAATAAAATAAAATAAAAACAGATAGACAAGATGAATCACTTGGATCCGACTCGTGTATTAGTATAACCTTTGATTATTTTCGCACTTTTGCACTTGTTTAAGAGATTATCTTAGTTATTGTAGTAGGCCCCTCTTTTGAAGGCGACGTTACCCTCAACCCAGTAGTTTGAGTCAGCAAGGATACAATCCTAAAGGGTCGGATTATTGAAAGATAATTAATTAAGTTATTAATGCAAATTATGGTAGGCCCCTCTTTTGGAGGTGATGTTACCCTCGACTAAGTAGTCTGAGTCAGCAGGGATACATTCCTAAATAGTCGGGTTATAACATTAATAGTAGTTTACTTATGAGGGGGTCAAAGAGTTTGGATCCCCGCCATCCAATACCTTTGGGTATTGAAGGAGATCCTACTAAATTTGACCCAGGTCCCTTGCAGGACCTCTAAACGCTGAACAAGGGCAAGACCCTTACCAAACCGTTCCCTTAACCCCCGACCAGGTAGCCAACATACCTCCATATAGACCGTGGAGATATGAATGGTGAAAATCTTTTATTTTATATAGACAGTAAAATAATGCCAAGACACCACGGACAAACGATAAGGAAAAGTCACCTTCAACATAAGAAACTAGTTATTAAAGTCAATAATACAAAACCAAATAAAAAGTGCAAAAGATTAAAAATAAAAAGTATTATACTAAACACTTGTCTTCACCAAGTGATGTAAGAGACTTAGGCAAACATGGCCTTGATTGTCAAGAACTCTTACGATCAATCTTGGATCCCGAGACGACTCACACACTCTATGATGGACAATGGATGATGGTGGTGGATGATGGTGTTGTGATGGTGGTGGGTGGTGGATGAAGTGTGAGAGAGGTGGTGTGCCAAGGGATGAGTTGCAATGAATCTAAGCACTCGTATTTATAGGCTGAACAGAGGCCTGGGCATGGCCCCGTGTCCGCTGGGCACAGCCCCGTGCCTGTCTGACACTATCTCTCCTCATTAATTATAATTCGCGATTACAATTAATGCGCCTGCAGTACTTTGGGCACGCCCTCGTGTTCACTGGGCACGGCCCCGTGGTGAGCAATAGAAGCTTCTACAGGTTTGTCTTTTCTGCTGCTTCTTGGGCACGGCCCCGTGCTTGCTGAGCACGGGGCGTGTTCAGCCTTCTGTTTTCCTTGTTTTGCTTGGGAGGATGCTGTCGAGGGGTCGGGCAGTCCACTTTTGATCCTTTTCTTGTATTTATGTTAGATTCAGCTGTCTTTTTGCTTCTTTTGTTAATTTGAGCTCATTTAATCCTGAAAATAAAAAAGGAAGACAAAAACACACTTTTTCCAACATTAGTACTTAAAAAGGGTTAGTTTTATGCCTTATTTGATGTAATTTATATGTTGCATTTTACACACATCAAATATCCCCACACGTGAATTTTTGCTTGTCCTCAAGCAAAACTCTTTAATATGTGGCTTACACTCCCAAATGGAATGGGTAGAAGAGAAGGTTTTGGCTTGTCATAGAGTGTCGGGAATCCAAGATCTTTATTGGGTTTTATTTTTATTTATTTACAATCCTATTCGTCATGATTTATTAAAAACTTTTCATAAGGTAAATTATTTATTAAGGCATAACATACCTTTCTAAAATTCCATTTATATACAAGTTCACATACCTCACGGGAGAAATCACTCACACTCGGCCGAAGGTGTATTTTTAGTGAATCACTCGAGAGCGGCATGGAACTTATTCCTACCATATGCTTGCCAAGCAATCAATCCTCCTTCTTTTTAACTTTATACCTTTGTAAATATCAGGAGGACTTTTCGGGTGAAGGGTTAGGCTTGGGCTAAAGGTGGGTGGTTGGGTTAGTGGTTAGTAGAAAAGGCCGAAAGTCGTAAAAAGCGTCGGTTTTCGTAAAACATTTTGTTTTTGTGACTCTTTATATTTAATGAAGTATTTCTTCAAACAAGCTTTTGTTTTGAGGAGCTTTGTTTGTTTATTTCTAACTTCATTGTAAAAATTTTTTTTGTCACACGAAGACCGAGCTTGTTACTAAAATAAAAGGTAAAAATAAAAAGGGTTTTTGGTGGGTAAAAAGGATTTTGGGTTAAGAAATGAAAAGGTTTAGGCTCAAAGGGGCTAACTAGGGGGAATTTTTGGGTAGGTGAAAAGAAAAATAAAAATAATGGTGTTGAAAGAAAAAGGGTTAGTCCTAATGCCTCCATCATTTACTTACTTGGGTTTAAGTTGGTAAGGACCGGGAATGAATTGTGGTGGCAAGTTCTAGAGTCGTAAGAACCAAGCGGCTATTCACACAAGAAAACGAAAAATGAGCATTTAGCGTAAAGATGTATATTTGTATGCTCAATAAAGGCTCAAAACTCACTTTTGTGGGAATGGGTTTTTATGTGATCAAGTATATATAATCGAATTTTAACTAAGCTTGTCATGCCGTTTCATAATTTTCTTATGTTGGTTCTTTTTATCACGACGCTATCGGTTGTAAACTTGTAAAAATATAACCTTGTTAGTCTTAGAATTCCCAACTTAAACTTTAGACAAGTAAAAAAAAATGAAAATTTTTGAAAAAATTTGGGGTGATTAGCGGTTCCAATAGAGTTTTGTGTAAGGCTTGTTATTAGGACTTGATAAATTCAAGGTTTTAGCATCCCCCCCACACTTAAATTACACATTGTCCTCAATGTGTCCTAAAAATAAATTTTTAGGTTGATTGAATGTGTAACATGGTGTTAAAAGCAAAATTTTTGTGTTACTGGCAGTCTGGACACGGCCCCCTGGTGACCGGGCACGACCCCGTGTTCAGGTGCCAGTAACAATAATTAAAGAAAAGAAACAGAAGCCTGGACACGGGGGCGTGTTCGATGAACACGGCCCGTGTCCAGTTACCTGAACTAGGCATTTGTCTGCAGGGTGTTCAGCATGGGGCCGTGTTGGCTGGGCACGGCCCGTGCTGAACTTACTGTAATGGAGAAATTGTTGTCGGATGGCCTTGTTTTTGTGCATGGGGCCATGTTTCTCGTTTCCCTTGTCATCCTTGACCACCATGAGTGTGTTTTATTCCTGCAAATTAAAACTAAAAGATTAAACTTAAACTAAGGATAGTTCCGTGGATTGCCTCCGTGGTGCGCCACGTTTATAAGGGTCCTTGGCTAGACCCACGGCAAGGTTATATGTTTTCTGAGCGGGATGTTTTGCATCCCATGTTGCACCGTCGGAGAGCATCATCCAAACTTGAATCAATAACCTTCATGTAATTGACCGGGTCATCGTCCTCTATTCTCTTCCCAACCCCGAACTTTACTTCATCATCCCCATACCTTAAAGTGAGTGTTCCGTCATTCATGTCTACCACTGCCTGTGCGGTGGCGAGAAATGGTCTCCCTAGTATGAGGGGGACTTCGGTGTCTTCTTCCATATCATGTATGACAAAGTCGGCCGGGTAGACGAAATTGTCGACCTTGACTAGGAGATTTTCAATGACACCTTGTGGGAATTTGACGGATCGATCAGCCAGTTGTATGCTCATTTTTGTAGGACTCGTTTTTCCTAGGCCGAGTCTCTTGAACATTGATGAGGGCATGAGGTTAATGCTAGCCCCAAGGTCGGCTAGTGCATTACGAATGGGGGAGTCCCCGATCGAGCAAGGAATTGTGAAGCTTCCGGGATCGATTTTCTTTTGGGGGAGTTTGTTGAGTACGAGGGCAGAGCATTCTTCGCCTAAGTTAACTAACTGCAATGTTTCAATTTTCCTTTTATGAGTGAGGAAGTCCCTCATTAACTTAGAGTATTTAGGCATTTGGGTTAGGACATCAATGAAAGGAATGTTGACATGCAATTGTTTTAGTAGACTTTCGAATTTTGCAAATTGCTCATTGGTCTTTTGACGGATTAACCTACCGGGGTACGGAACTCGAGGAGCCTTGGTAGGTTCTGGTGAGGGAGGGGAACCCTTCTCTTGTAGGGGCGGTGTTATGGTCTCCTCGGTAGGCGGCGGGCCTTCCGTAGGACCCACGGTGCGGTTCCGTAATGTTATGAGATGAACTTGCGCCTTTGGGTTTGTTTCGGTATTGCTTGGTAACGCGCCTTGTGGTCTCTCGGAGAAGTTTTGTGCTAGTTGACTTATTTGTTTTTCGATGTTTTGAATACTAGCTTGATGATTTCTAAAATTTGATTATAATTGTAGAAACCTTTCCGAGTTTTTCTTTTCAGTGTCGGAGATGAGGCGAGATATAGTATCTTCAAGCCTTTCTCGTCCACCTTGTTGTTGAGGGAAATTTTGTGACTCATTTCTTGGTTGTTGAAAGTTCATTCGTTGGTTTTTTTGGTTACTACTATTGCCGGGTTCTCTCCAACCAAGGTAAGGGTGATTTTGCCATCCTTGGTTATAGGTGCCCGTTGGAGGACCCGACGGCCTAGGTCTATTATCAATGTAGTTTATCGATTCTTGTTGATCGTCTGTTTCTTTCATACAACTGCAATTTTCATGTGGCCCACCACACCCTTCACAAGCCATAACCGAGACCGTTTTTGTCATTTTCAATTTTTTTTATTTTCGAATAAAGGGCCTCGATTTGGGCTTGTAAAGAAGTGCTTTCATCAACCTTATGGGCGCCCGGGGCAATGGATTTACTGCCTCGGGGAGTGTGCCACTGAAAATTGGTTTGAGCAATTTCCTCAATTTGATTATATATTTCATGCGGGCGGCGATTACCTAAAAGTCTCCCAGAGCTAGAGTCAAGTGTTTGCCTTGTGTGTGGCAACAACCCATTATAGAAAGTGGATACTTGTTGCCATATCGCAAGGCCGTGATGTGGACATTTTCGCAATAGCTCCTTGAACCTTTCCTAAGTTTCATATAAGGATTCCCCGTCCTCTTGTGAATATGTATTAATTTCAGTCATTAATTTAGCCGTTTTAGCGGGAGGGAAATACTTATATAGAAATTTTTGGGCTAGTTCATCCCAGGTGTTTACCGATCCAGCTGGGAGGGTGTTAAGCCAAGATTTTACTCGGTCTTTTAGTGAAAAAGGAAACATTCGGATGCGGATGGCGTCATTTGATGCTCCATTGATCCGAAAGGTATCACATATTTCTAAGAAATTAGTAATATGTAGATGGGGATCCTCGTCTGCAAGCCCATGGAAGGTTGCGGAGTTCTGAAGCATCTGTATCAAATGCGGCCGAAGTTCAAAGTTATTGGCTTCAACATTCGGTGCATTGATAGCGGCGCCGAGATTACCTACGGTGGGTCGTAGATAATCCATGAGGGTACGTTGGTCCGCCATTGGAAGTGGGTTCCCCGAAACCTTCTCTTGGCTTTTAGCTTTTAGTCTTTTTCTGAGAAAGCGTTCGGGTTCTTCTAGAGGTTCTTTTATGTCTTTATTAGAACTGGAGCTCATACACTACGTAGAGGTGGCGTCTAGTTCCAAGTCCTGCAACAAAAACAGAAAAGAATGTTGGTCAGAAGGTTCACCACGGCCCCGTGCTCAGTGAACACGGCACGTGGTCGGAGTTACAGTGATTGTTTTCCGGATCCCTGTTACTGGAGAGTTGGACACGGCCCCGTGTTGCACCGACACGGCCCCGTGGTCAGCCTTCTGTAACTAAAAACTGCCAGTAACACTGCTGGGCACGGCCCGTGTCAGACCAGGCACGGCCCGTGCTGAGCTCTGCAGAAGCTGAAAATTTAAGAAAATCCTAAAAAATTTAAAAAGAAAATAAAAAAAATGATTAGGCCGTTGATTCCTAACTTTCTTAAAATCCTTGTGTCCCCGGCAACGGCGCCAAAAACTTGATGTGTGTAAGTGCGATATGTTTTAGATATATATTTTAAGCCCTTTTTACACTTTTTAGCCAAGTTTTAAATTTATAAAACACGATATTTACTAACACTAAACACACATATGGGCAAGTGCACCCATCGTGGACGTAGTATAGTGTTGGTAAGATACCGAGGTCGTCCAAGGACACAAGAGCTTTTAGTACCGGTTTATCATGAGTTGCAATGAATCCAAGCACTCCTATTTATAGGCTGAACAGAGGCCTGGGCACGGCCCAGCGTCCGCTGGGCACGGCCCCGTGCCTGTCTGACACTATCTCTCCTCATTAAATGTAATTCGCAATTACAACTAATGCGCCTGCAGTACTTTGGGCACGCCCCCGTGTTCACTGGGCACGGCCCCGTGGTGAGCAATAGAAGCTTCTACAGGTTTGTCTTTTCTGCTGCTTCTTGGGCACGGCCCCGTGCTCGCTGAGCACGGGGCGTGTTCAGCCTTCTGTTTTCCTTGTTTTGCTTGGGAGGATGCTGTCGAGGGGTCGGGCAGTCCACTTTTGACCCTTTTCTTGTATTTATGTTAGATTCAGCTGTCTTTTTGCTTCTTTTGTTAATTTGAGCTCATTTAATCCTGAAAATACAAAAGGAAGACAAAAACACACTTTTTCCAACATTAGTACTTAAAAAGGGTTAGTTTTATGCCTTATTTGATGTAATTTATATGTTACATTTTACACACATCAATAAGGTACTCCCGTTACCCGGATTGTACCTTCTCTTATTGACCCATTTAGTTTGCCCTTATGAAGTTCATCATTCAAGCAAACTTAACCACTAAAATCTCATATTCTAATGTACCAACTATTAACAATAGCAAAAGACTAAATAACCATACTAACGAAGCGTTTAGCCACGTACCTTAAAGCTTTCCCTTCAAACGAGTGTCCGCACCGGCTTGACTTCCCGACGCCTCAACCATGTTGCCTAAAATGCACAAGCCAATATCATTAGAACCCTTCGGCTCATAATCTAAAGCTTGTTTATTTAGCCAAACACCACAATTTATGTCTATCAATCATCTTTTAGGCGTTTTGTCAAGCACCTTATGTGCGTACCTTTTAATTAGCCATTTTTGTTCATTTAAACCTTGGTAAATCCAAGAATTTCATCTTATTCAAACTTGATTACTCATTATTTCCATATTAACATGCTAGTTCAACAAATCTAGGTTAATATTTCACATAGTTCATACAAAAATCTTGGGGCTTTTTATCCTAGATGAAAACCCACTTCGATATATAGCATAAGACAATTCCTAACACAGAATTTATCAATCAATTCACATGATTTCAGTTAGGGTTTATAATCCTACACTCAAATCACACTTCCTTGAATCATACATCATTCAATTATTCAAGAATTTCAGTAAATCATACTTTCACTCAAAATTAAACATCACCAAAACTGAAATTGTAACTTACCTAATGTTAGACAAGTGTGGGTGATCAAGATTCTTGATACGTGCACCAATAAACACCTCAATTCGACCTTCAATTGATCAATTTAGATGAAGGTAGGGTTTGGGTGTTTTTCCTTGTCTCTGGTCGCCCCTCACACACACACTGATTTGTGTGGGTTTTTGATTGTTTTAATTTTAATAAAAATCAAGTTTGCCCATCTTTACAAGATCAGCCCCTCAAGTTTGTTTTGTTCAACTAATGTAAATTTAACTAACACCTTTCATTTATATTTTAAGATATGGTGTTTTTAACTTGTTGATTATTTTTGGGGTGTTACACCCCGGAACGGATAAACTCGAGGTGGTGGACGGGGTGGAACCGATATACCCATATACTTATACATTTCACCCATGGCAGTCATCAGCCACCCCATGTCATCATGCATCCGGCAGTGTCAGAAGCCGCATCTGCTCATCCTGGTTATGCAAAATCCAATTGAGAAGACGGTTTGTTAATAGAGGCAACCTAACTACCCCGGTATACTCTCTGTGGATGCTGATGATCCCCTTGTTCATGCTAAGGCGGGACCTCAACATCATCTTGCCCGTCCTCTTGCTCAGCCTATAATTAAATGGGCTACAGTTGGATCTTAGAACAAACGTTATTAATGTGTGCCTCTAGTTATTTTATATATATATATATATATATATAGAAACGAGATCGGGAGAAAACGCTCAAAAGTGTGAGAACGCATCCTGGGCCAACACGTGTCCCTCGGCATAGAGAAGGGCGAAGGGGCTTTTTTGTCTTTTCATTCTTCTTTTATTTTCACAACACGGTATAATATTTTCTGGCGTCTAAGTTTTTTTGGCGTTAATTGTAATTATTTAACTTTTTGGTGTTGAATTAATTGTTTTTGCGTCACATATATAATTTTTTGGCGTTATATCATTTTCTGGTTAATTTTTTTGGCGTTTGTGGCGTTTTGTATAGTAATTCACTACGGGTAATTAATATTTGCATAAGATTAAAATAAGACCAATTTTTCTTTTGGCGTTATTGAATTTTTTGGCGTTTTAATACCCTTTTTCAAGGTGCTTTGACAGCAGCTGTTCTCCCAGTTTTCATTCTACTAGCGTTTTGTTGTTTGTAGTTTTTGGCGTTTTATATAATAATGTATTTTATTTATATAGAATTAGATAACAAAACAACATATAACTTGATAGCAATACAATATAAAATGAAAACAAAAATAACTAAAAATGGTAATCTAGTTTTTCTTTCCAATCTTCAATGTCATCAACCATCCTTCTTGAATTTGTTTTTGGCGTTTTTGAATCTTTTTTGAATAATTTAGCTAGATGCCAACTTTCCTTCATAAACCCCGACTTTTTCAGAAGAAGCTGCTTAGTGGCATCATGTGTTTTGGTGTGATATTCTTGTTTGGTGGCATGTCATTGAAGATCAACTCTTGCTTGATGCTATTTGTAATAATGGAGTCCAAAATAACATTTTACCCTTGTGTTGATCCCTTTATTCCATGCCGATATTCATCAAGAACAAAGCTCATATGATGGCATATCACTGTCACCAGTCTCTTTTTCTTGAACAACAAAATATTATTGAGTTAACCCCCTCAGAAAAAAAAATCTATTTCAGTGAAAGTTTTGCCACCTGTGGCGTTTAAAGGTAGTGGGTTCTAGAGTGATGGCGATTTTGTGTTTTCTGATTGTGATTAATTTTCATTGTGTATAGACCCCTCTCTTATAGGAGTTTTTTGGCGCGTAGTTTAGGTGGGACTTTTTATTGTAATAAATGATAGTAATAAAGTAACTGTCTTTTCAGTTACTGTTTTTGTATTTACTGTGTTGATCAGTTTTTATCAGTTTTATAGGTTATAGACGTCTCATCTTCTAATTTTAGCGTTTTTTTAATTGGCATTTTTTTAAATGGCGTTATGCAGACCAGCATGACAAAATACAATAACAGAGTAAATAAAATATTAAGCAGGAAAAATATTTTTTGTTATTTTTGGCGTTTTGTTAGAGTTAACCATTTTTAGTATTTTTTTGGCGTTATCCTAATAAAGAGAGAAATATATCGTTTAATTATCTTAAAAAAAGAAGATTACATAGAAGAAAAAAAAGAGGAAAAAAATTAAAATCTTTCGTCAGAAGGTACTTTATCCGAATAGTATCCATCACTTGCGTCATCTTCTTCCTCCTCGGAGTCTTCATCTGGATCTTCATCCATGTCATCACATTCACCTTCATCAGCTTCTTGTTCCTGAAGATTCTGAAGCCTCCACCTGAACATGTCTTGCATTAACTCAAATTTTGAGTTTATTTCTGTGTTGGTACAAGTGGCGTTATGCAATTCTTCCATGAAACCCAGTCGCTGCTTTGTCATGATGTTCTCTAGCCAGTAGACTTACTGCTCTTCGCCGTCGTATGTAACCGTCACCATGTCTGTTTCATCATCAAAACTCCATGATGACATGACAGGGTTTGGCTTCACATCTCCTTTGATTGGTCCAAATTTGTTGGTTAATGCTTTCATAAGCATATGTGTTTCATGGCATCCGTTGTCTAGAGCGATGCCAATGGATAAGATTTGCCTCTGTATCTCTTCTTCCATCTTCAGAATTGCCCTGACCGTCTTAACATACCCCCTCCTTCTGTTGTCAAAATGGAGGACGTATCGCCTGATTCCCAGAGTGTATCTCCACGAAACGATTGTTGCCATTTTTGGCGTTTTGGTTACGTTGGCGTTTTTGGTTAACGATTTTTTTTGCAGAAAATGGATAGATTGAAGTGATTATGGAAGCTATGTTATATCTTTGTTTATATAATGATGTTTTTGGCGCGTAATTTAGGAGGGAATTTCTTCTAATAAATGTTAATAACTGAAATTCAGTTATTTTGTGTTGTTTCATCTTCCTGTAATATCCAACGCGTTTTATTACTAATTTTTGGCGTTTTGTTTTTAATGGCGTTCTTTTTTTTTCTTATGGCGTTTTATCATTTGATGGCGTTTTGGATATGAGCGGTAAAAGACCCTTTTACCCTTAATGAAGCGCGTCCCACATAATAAAATTGATGTTATTTACGAAAACGCTACCGCGCAATCTAGTCCATGGATTGTTTTGATCGGACGATCCATAAACGTTCTCACCGTTCTCACACTTTTCACCGTTTTCTCTAAATCCTTACCCTATATATATATATATATATTATATGTATTAAAAAATAATTCGAGCCAACCGAGTCGAACCGAACTAAACAGGCCTTTGCTCAAGCTTGGTTCGTTTCAAACCGAACCGATCCGAACCGAGCGCTTTTTTCAATCGAGCCGAATCAAACGAGCAAATTTCGAACATTTTTTGATCGAGCATCGAACGAGTCTCGAGCGTCGAGCAATTTGAACAACCCTAAATAGGTGTGTATGTATATAGGGATAAGCTCAGTAACGGATTAGGGGACCAGGGGAACCGTATTGCCCTATATGCTTCCCATACTTTACTGACAGGGGAACCGTATTGCCCTATACGCTTCCTATACGACTCCCAGACCTTTTCAGGCCTATGGGAATCATATTGCCATATACGCTTCCTATTGTGGTTACTTTTCAGACCTTTTCAATTCTGAACTACGTGCATGTTAGAGAGTAGGTACATCGTACCAATAGGAAGCGTATTGCCCTATACGATTCCGATTGGTTTCGCATTTGATGGTTTAAACTCTATAGAAAGCGTAATGGGCTATACATTTCCTGTTGAGGGATGTACAAAAATTTTGGGGATGTGTAGATACCATCACCCTTTATAATACAATACATATACATATACATATAATAATGAATGATCAAATTAGATATATCTTGTTTCTATGTTTCTATTATTAGCAAAGAACATGACAAAAGGAGATGTCTTGTATGATTTGATTGTATTAGCAAAGAACATGACAAAAGGAGATGTCTGTATGATTTGATTGTAAAGGAATGCCCAAATGAATCTTTCTATCTTTTCTTGTAAACCATCAATAGAGGTGGAGTTGAATATGTGAAATCCAATGGGCATATTATAATGGAAATAGTTGACAATAATCATATGATTCCAAAACTTGGATTGAAATGTTGTCCATCATATAAAATATACAATATTTGTATAAATAGTGTACAGTCAATCAGTCATTTAATTCGTAAATATGTATAATTACTTAAAATATTTGTACAAATAACAAACTATAGTGTAGATCATAACTATTTGAAAACATAAGTAAATTCCATGAACACTATTCTCATCCGCTCTTCAAGTTGCAGACAATTCTAAGTTAAAAACTGTAAGAAAAAGTCACTAGAAGTGATGAAAACCCAAGCTTGACTACCAGCTTAAGATTTGTTTAAAAAAGCAATTGTATTTATAAAAAAAGTTATATT
Source organism: Helianthus annuus (assembly GCF_002127325.2). Classification (NCBI taxonomy): domain Eukaryota; kingdom Viridiplantae; phylum Streptophyta; class Magnoliopsida; order Asterales; family Asteraceae; genus Helianthus; species Helianthus annuus. The sequence continues at coordinate 21,934,887 of NC_035439.2, read as the reverse complement.
TGATAACCATACTTTTTTCATGTGTATTTTCAGTTGAAGATGAATTGAAAGAGTTAAGAGCTCACAATCGATGCAACTGGTCAATTGAATGGGTCGTAGGCAAAGGGGACGGTTTAATCCGTAGCAGGCAAGGATAAATGGAAGCGGACAACAATGATTTTGGGACATTTTATGTCATTATATATTATATTACCACCATTAATGGTAACCAGCATTTTGGATGATCTCAGTCGTATAAAGTCTTTAACTTTTGATCCCAGTCCTATAAAGTCCTCAACTTTTGATCTCAGCCATTTAAATTACCTAAAATCCTTCTAGAAGCAGCAATTCATGGCAGTTCCACACTCTCTCTCATAGGCTCCTGCAGTTGGCGGCAGTTTACATCCATGACGCACACGTTCTCCGCTACCTTTGTCGCTTATTTCTTCCCAACCACCCTAGGCCACCCATTATAAACCCTCACCCACATCGCCAAGGACTCCACGTTTACTTTCTTCTTTGTATTCGCGAATCATCCTTCTACACCCTAGACACAAATTCGATGAATCACCTCACTATCGTTGCAACATATTTCATGTAAGCTTCTCAACTAATTTGCTTCCTTTCTTTTAGACCTAAGTTTATCTTCTATTTGCGTTTTTTTTTCTGGATTGATCTTTGTTTTGTTCAATATATTCAATTTTATCACGTTTGTTCATCGATTTCCCTAGGGTTTTTTTGTATTAGGAACAAGAACTAATTGATGGAGACGCCATTAATGCTTGGACTTCTTGTCATCATGGTGATTATTTCGATGAGTAGCCACACTCGGTTGCCTTAATGTTCATGGTTTATGATCTACATCACTATTGGGTTATATCGAGTCAAATTTACAATGCTGATGGTGTTGGGATAACCGATACGACAGTGTCTTTATCCCGGTTTATATTCCACATCGCTCTTGGGTTGAAGTAAGTTGGATTTATCAATTTTCCTACTCATATGCATTATAGGTTTAAATTAAGTTGGATTTTTTCAAGTTTCATTTAATATGCATCACATATTGTTACAGACAAGCCAGCAGAATTGTCAATTTGACTCGATTAACATCTGCTTCTAGATATTCAGCTCACTGATTTGATGCCCTAATTTTGACAAACTAAAAAACTAAAATTGGTAAGGAAATTCAACAACATTCAAAGCCATGTTTTTATATGTAGTATTTCCGTTATACATGTAGATAGGTTGTTATCACCATATATCTAAATGGTGGGATTGTTTTTTTAATATGCAATACGAACTTATGATTGATTAAAATGCAATCATGGTAGTGATATGAACACAATGGAATCACTCTACCGTCCTTGTAGACATGTTGTGAGTTCAACCTATATGCTTTATGTAATTATACTCATTTATTTCTAATGGTGCTATGAAATAGAGTTATAAATGAAGGTTTCAGAGGATATTAAATATGCTGATAAGAAGCTAATTGTTTCCTTGGGGCCAAGGTATACTCACATCTATTATTAGTCTCATGAGTCATGCCATTTTTTGCTTCACTTATTTTCTTATAGCATTTGAGCTAAGTTTCTGTTAGTGCTTCACTAATTATAGCTTAATGTATCTTGTATTGCTAATACTAATCCAGAGTATGATTCTCTGATCACGTAAGAGAGAAAAACTATCATATTGTCGTTTATAAATGACTAACTCACATTATTATTTTCTCAGGTTCACCAAGTCTGATGTGAAGGACATTCGGATTAACCGACAATACCAGCTGCAGCCAAAACTGTAGGTATTGTTTAATTATTTTCTTAATGGATTAATAATACTTAAAATGTATGCTTTTTATCTGATGTTATACTTCTATTTCTTTGAGCTTTACAAGATCATTTATGCATCACATTTGGTCTTTTTTGAGAAAGAAAGAAAAAAAAGGAAAACTCATCCAGATTCTTTTTATAGATTTCTTGTTTTTATTGCACATGCCAAGTGGAAGCATGTGTGCTTTTTATTGTTTGTATTTGAATTGAATGCAGAATCCTTGAAAAGTTGTAAGCATTTGAACCACCCGCAACATTTACAGGATGTCAATCCCTCATCCCCATTTTTCCTTTTTTATTGTATTTTATAGAGACCAAATCAAACAATTTGGAGTAGGGTGATTTCGACCAATTTACTATGAATGGGTTAGTTTGTTCAATTGAATTCCGCTCGGTTATCAAGATAACCGAATTCATAATCTAATTCGGTTTTTTTAGGTCACGGATACGACCATGTTTTCAATTTTTTTCACACCCCCTAGTTTCACATGTATCTATATTTCAAATCATTTTTATCGTTATTCCTATTATATTATATATACTTCTAATTTGCAATAACTTTGTGCAATAGGTAGTTGTAACTTTAGCTTTATTGGTTTTATATGCATAGATAAAGTGTACATTTGCTTAGGTTCATTGTACACTAAAGCTTCCTTTGGAAACTTTATATTTCATATAAATTGAAGAGAGATACATGAGAGAGAGAGATGCAGATTCGTTCCGTTCTAAATTTTGCGAGTTAACACGACGCAACGTGCGTGTGTGGTTAAACTTTTTTACGTTTTTTTATTTTTTTTCCGTTTGACAGGTTCATCGTAACGCGCGAGTTCTAGATCGATTTAGTTATTCTTTTATATGTTTTACGTTTCGGTTTATTTTCTTCGCATTAACACGCTGCAACTTTAGTGTTGGTGGTCGTTGGTAGGAGTGTGGCATTGGTGTTCGCCCCCGCCGCAACGCGGCGATGCTTAATCCTAGTTAAACAAAATTAGAAAAGCAAGGCTGGGTTATACTTATAGTTTCACATGTTATATACGTAGACAAAACATAAAATACAAATACCCTTATCATACAAAACGTACAAATATGGTGAAAATATATAAAAAAACGCGGTGACATTTTCGTAAATATTTACTAGTAGAGTAGTTATCAAAATTACTCTACAAATGATCTTGTATGATAATTTTGATCTTGTAGAGTAATTTTGTAAAATGTTCTTATAGGATAATTTTGATCTTGTATAATAATTTTGTAGAGTATCATAATTACTCTACAAATGATCTTGTATGGTAATTTTGATTTTGTAAGGTAATTTTGTAGAATTTCATAATTACTTTACAAAGGATTCTGTGGAGTAATTTTGATACATAGTAATTTTAATACAATTGTTGAGTAATTTTGATAACTAGAATTACGACCCGCCGCAATGCGGCGGGAATTCTTTAGTTATAACTAAGTCGATTTAGGACGCGCACGTTATGTTAAACCTGTCAAACAGGAAAAAAAATAGACGATGTAAAAACGTTCACCCACACACGCACGTTGCGTCATGTTATCTTGCAAAATTTAGAACGAAACGTAAAAACGTTAAACCAAAGACGCACGTTGCGATGTGTTAAGTCACAAAATTTAGAACGAAACATAAAGCGAAAAATTTGCGGAAAATGAAAACTACAAAGGACCAAAGTTGAAAGTAAAAAAGTTGTGAGGATTGATTAAAAATTTTTGTGTTAAAAGTAAAAAAACAAATAGTTTTGGGTTAGAAGTAATTTATGAAATACTTTTGATTGAAAAGTAATTAAATCAATTTTTTTTTTTTTGAAAAACTACCAAAGCCAAGGTTACAACAACCATATGCATAACCATTTTTTCTTTGAAAACCTCCCAAAGCCAAGATTACAACACATAAGTAAAAAATCAAAGTGGTTAAATCGCAAAAGATGGAAACTTTTGAATTAGAAGTGAAAAATCAAATTAATCAAAGGGGTTAAATTGTATAAGATGGAAACTTTTGAATTAGAATTGAAAAATTAAATTAATCAAAGGGGTTAAATTACTAAAGGTTAAAACTTTAAACTTAAATTGTTAAAGATTAAAACTTTAAGGTTAAAAAGGAAACAAAGATTAAAACTTTAAACTTAAATTGTGAAAGATTAAAACTTTAGGGTTAAAAAGGAAAATTCCAAATTTTTTTTGAAAAACACCCTAAACCAAAGTTACAACTCATATATGCACTAAAATGTTGCTTCTTTATAATGTTTAATGTTTAATTACCCTACCACATCAAAATTACTTTAAAAGATAAATTTTAAAGCAATTTTGATAATTACCCTACGGACAAATAATTACGAAAATACCACCGTATTTTTTTTTTTTTTTTTTTCATGTCTTTTATACGTTTTGTACGATAAGCTAGTTTGTACGTAAACTTAAGCCTATATATGTATTTCAAATCATTTTTATGATAATTATTATTAAATTATTAAATTAAACATTAAACAAAAATAAAAAAGCAAGGCTGGAAAATAGTGTAACTTCTACCACTTTGAGAATCTGGTCCATCATCACTTTCACTTCCAGTCGGTGACACTCAACTTATCTAAACTTATCACTCATGGAACACCACCACCATTTCACCACCCTTCTCCTCCACATCTCCGCCCTCCTCCTCCTCCTCCTCCTCCTCCTCACCAACTCACCTCTCTTCGCAACCGCAATCGGCATCAACTACGGCCAAATCGCCAACAACCTCCCCTCACCACAACAAGCAGTCCCCTTAGTCAAATCCACCGGTGCAAACAAACTCAAACTCTACGATGCAAACCCTACCGTCCTCAAAGCATTCGCCAACACCGGCATCGCTTTCACCCTCGGCATCGGCAACGAATACCTAACAAAACTACAAGATCCATCCGCTGCTGAAAACTGGATCCAATGCAACGTTAAACCCTATCTTCCGGCGACTAAAATCACCTCCATTGCCATCGGAAACGAAGTGCTGACGTCAAATGACACGTCACTTTCCGGCTGCTTACTTCCGGCGATGCAGAATATTCATTCTGCTCTGGTTAAATTTAACCTAGACCAGAAGATAACCGTCACAACAGCACACTCACTTTCCGTCATGGAAACGTCATATCCTCCGTCTTCTGGAACTTTCCGGACGGATTTAAACGGAGTAATGTCTCCTGTTTTGGATTTTCTAGCGAAAACGTGTTCGCCGTTTTTAATAAACGCGTATCCCTTCTTCGCGTTCGAGCGAAACCCTAAGGACGTGTCGTTAGATTTCGTATTGTTTCAACCTAACGCCGGAGTTGTTGATTCCGGCAACAATTTGCGTTACGATAACATGTTGTTTGCGCAAATTGATGCGGTGTATGCTGCTTTGTCTAAACTAGGTCACAAAGATGTTCCGATTCAGATATCGGAGACCGGTTGGCCGTCCAAAGGAGACGATAACGAAACCGGAGCGTCGCCGGAGAATGCGAAGAAGTATAACGGATGTTTGTTGAAGATTGTGAAGCAGAAGAAAGGAACTCCGGCGATGCCGGATTATGAGTTTGATATCTTTGTTTTTGCTCTGTTTAATGAGAATTTGAAGCCCGGACCGACATCGGAGAGGAATTATGGGTTGTTTAAGCATGATGGAACTCCGGCGTATGATCTCGGGTTTTCCGGGAGCTCCGGTGGTGGTAGTTCTTCTAGTCATAATAGCACTGGAACGCCTACGCCGCCGTTTAACTTTCCGCCGGAGAATCCCTCCGGTGGGTATATGCCTATTTCGTCAGTGGTATGTTTATGTTTACTTATTAGATGTAAGTTTGAATTAATATTCAAAAATTGAAGAAATGATTGGCATTTTTTTTATTTGTTTTTACAGGAAAGATATGTTATGAGAATCAGAATCAGCATCGTGTTGTTGTCGGGTGTAGGATGGATATTGTTTTGAAAAGTTTATTTATATTTTTTTTATTGTAAAATTGGAGCATCATGAAATGAAGAGGAATAAACAAAGGGATGGAGGAAGGAAGAGTTGACCATGTATTGTTAATTTGAAAGTTGTTGGAACATGATGCAATGTAGTGTTATTTTTTAAATGGTGTATCTAATAATAACATGCATGTTTATTATTTTAACAATTTGATATAACTAGTAGGGCTACTTGCAATTCACAGTAGGCTTTTTTTTTTTTTTTTTTTTTTTTGTGTGCGCGTGTGAGAGATAGATTTGGTTCGTTATGGTAGCAAAATAAAAAGAGAAAATAAGAACATTAAATTTGTATAAACCCAATTATTTTTAAATAAATATAAAGAAATTATTTAAAGAATAAGGATAAAAGGAAAATTAGCATATGAAATTAAAATTAAAATAAGCACAATTGTTGTGAATAGTTAGAATGAATTTACTTAAATAATAGGGGAGGAGAAAAGAAAATTTAACATATGAAATTTTAAAAAATACGTTAAATAGCTATTGAACTTTAATCAAATAATAAAGGAATTGTTTTGAAACGACTAGCCTATTAACGATATAGAGATAAGAAAGAGAGAATGGGAAATGGTGTCTTATGTTGTCTCGTTAAAAATCTTGCTAAGAAAATACAGTGCGATAAACCATAGCTAAGGCAAAAAGAGTGTAACGCGTATTATTCTCCCCCTGATGATTTAAGTCCTTGAGTCGACGCATCCAGATCCCATAAACCAGTTTCTTGAATGTAGAGGTTGGAAGTGATTTAGTAAACAAGTCTGCCAAATTGTCGTTGGAACGAATTTGTTGGACAGTAATATCTTAATTCTTTTGCAAATCATGTGTTAAAAAGAACTTTGGTAAAATGTACTTCGTTCTGTCACCATTAATGTATCCTTTCTTAAGTTGAGCAATGCATGGTGCGTCTTCATGTAAAATTGTCGGTCCCTCATATCTCGTAGAAATGTGTTGTATTACACTCCTTAACCAAACACATTCTCGGCTGGCTTCATGAATCGCTAGTATTTCTGCATGTTTAGATGACGTGGTTGTGATTGTTTGCTTTACAGAACGCCATGAAATCGCAATACCTCCACTTGTGAATAAATATCTAGTTTGACATCGTCTAGTGTGAGGATCAGACAAATACCCTGCATCCGCAAAACCAAGCAAACTTTTTGTCGATTAGTTAGTAAAATACAAACCCATATCTTTTGTACCTTGAAGGTGTCAAAATATTTGTTTTACCCCATTTTAAAGCCTCTTTGTTGGGCATGAACTATGTCTTGCCAATAAACTCCGAATACTCACACACCTTCGTTTCCCCAATGTAGGGTAACTTCGGTGTTTTGATCTCAACAACTCATCAAATCTCGGTTAATCGGAAAGCTTAGCAAAACCGTGAGTATACATGACCTTTTTTTTTCGTTTTTACACTTTTGGGCGCAATATATATATATATATATACATATACCCTCCTGAAAATTTTCCGACACCCTAAAAATATTTAAAAGACCCCAATATATCTTAAAATATACCCCGTATGTGAAAACCGAGCCCAAATACCTTTATTTTTATAAAAATTAATTAAAAACAAATTTTATGGGCGCTCGCAGGCCGCGTAGCCTTTGGCTACTGCTTACGCGGGCCACGACAGCTACAAGATCAGGCGACACCCGATGCTGCCACGTGTCATCGTCGTGGCGGAGCTAGTGCGATGACTGGGCCAGGCTAGGGCCTACCCATTCTACTATGCTGGCCGCGTAGCCCGTGGTCTCACCTTACGCGGGCCGCGTGAAACCCAAAATCAGCTCCTATATAATGGGAGCTCGGGCCTTCAGTTTCCATCGCTCAATTCTCCGATCTCTCTCTCAATTTCTGCATAGATAATATAATTTTCGGGCATTATATCCCCCTAAATAACGAAGTTCTGCTCCGTTGTAAGTATCATAACCCCTGGATACGTATTAGATACGCTGCCCGATTGATCTAGGGTTCCGAAACGGCTGTCGTGGTTCTGCCCGACGTAGTCGTTGGAATGCCGTCTCGGGGAGGGTATTACTAATGTGAAAATGGGTTATTATACTAACGCGTGTGCATTTGTGTAATTTATAGATTTTCACCAGGAAACCCTTACAGAAAACCTAAGATAGCAATGTGAGTAATCTCCTTTTTGCAAACTGTTTTTACAAAACCTCACACGATTAATTATATATTAAACAGTCATTGAGTATTTGTAAGGATACATTTATCGTCGGTATGTTGGGGTTTTGTATACAAAATTTGTTACTGCCTTGCGAGGAGTAACATTTTCACAAGTCGAGTTGACAGTACCGTGGGTGGTAATTGGTATGACTTGGAAACAAATGTAATTGCGCGACTGCCCTCAATACTGTACAATGGTTTTTATTAAACTTGATTAAACTAGGATTCACTCACCAGTATTTCCCACTGACAAAATGTTTTTAAACGCGTTTCAGGTAACAAAATGTGAAAGTCAAATAGAAGCCAGCTGGACAACACTGAAGGATTGTAAAAGTGGCTATAAAGTTACCTAAAATAAATAGATGTTTTTATTAAATAAAATAGGACTTATTCCTATGAAAATGTGTGTACTTAAAACTTGGGTTTTATCCCATGTGTTTAATATTATGAAAGTGTGGTATTTTACTCTAATAAAATATTTCCTAACGACGGTCCTGATGCAATTTCCGCTGCCAAAATGGATAAACACAGGATACCACCAAAAGTGGTCGCGGCCGCCCGTTCCCGGGTTGTTAAGGGACGGGGGTTGCGATATATATATATAGGGAGCCGCTAAAATAGAAACCACCTCCAGTTGTAAGAACCGCGAGAACCACTCTCAACCAATCAAGAAAAGGGGTAATTTGGTCATTTACTCTTAAATGTCTAATCTACTCTCTCTCTCTCTATTTAATGTGACTGACATTTACTCTCTCATCTCTCATTAAATTTGGTCATCTCTCACATTTACTCTCCCATTTCTCATCTCCATCTTCAAGATCTTGTTTAAAATTGGTGGGTTGTCCGATGATGATGGTGTTTCCGGTGACAACCACCAGCCAAACACTTCCCCCCTCCGTCTCTACAGTAATCGCCGGCCACCCCCACCAGCCGTCGATGATGATGATGACCATACCTTCCTTCTCCGGCCACAACTCCGGCGGAGCTAACAACATCTCCGGTAAACTCTCTCTATTTTGCTTCACCATCACCCGGCTACCCCCTCTTCCTCACCCCTCTCTCTACTCTCTCTCTCTCATCGTTTCACCGTCAACCTTTAGGGGGGTTTTTGCTCAAATCTGAACTAGTGCGGCGGCAGTGGTGTACGGGCGACTCGTCGACAAAGGAACGATCAGTTAACCGGTGCCACTCCGGTCGCCGGAGCCGGAGAAGAGAGGCGAGAGGAGAGCAGAGGTGGTTGTTTGGTTGGTCGGAAGACATGGGGTGGTGGGTGATGGTGGGGGCGGAGGTAAATGGAGGTGATGGTGGTTGGTCGGTGGTCGGAAGACAGGGGGTGCCGGCGATGTCGGTGGTGCCGATGGTGCGATCGATGTCGGTTTTGGGGGGTGGAGGAAGAGGGTGTTTGTTTAGGGGTGGTAGATACCGGTCGGGCTTCTTGTGTTGTTTGGGTAGTGGCTACCGGTCGGACTTCTTGTGTTGTTTGTGTTGGAGCTATGGTATGTACAGCTTGTTTGTTTTGATTATGTTTTTGTTGGGTTTTTCTTTGATTGTTTCTGTTGGATCGATGTCGGTGGTACCTGTATAGTTGTTTGTTTTGATAATGTTCACATGATGGGTCTGTACAGCGGTTGCCGATAGTGCCCGGTGGTGCCCGCTGGTGCCGGGGGTGCCCCGTTGTGCCGACTAAAACTTTTTTTCGCCGACATTTGATATTGACGATCGTTCTTGGCAGTGATGATGCAAAAAAAAAAAAAAACGTATTTTTTTTATGACGATGGCACGGCAAGGATGGTGGAGGGTAGGTTTTTGAACCCGCAACCCCACTTTGCAGCTTTTAATTATCGGAAAAAATCTGAGCCAAACCCTTTTTTTTCGAGATACACTTTTGTTTTTTTGTTGTTGTTGGTTTTTTATGTTCTTTTTCCCCCGTCGATGACGATAAAAATATATCCGAGACACCTACCGACTTTGCGATTTATGGGAGCGTTCGTCTTTGCGTAAACAAGTTTTCATGTAAAAAAGTTTTTGTGGAAAAAAAGTTCAACCGTAAACTTTTACATAAAACGTAAAAAGTTTACCGTAAAACTTAAAAAAGTAAAACGTAAAAAGTTTAACGTAAAACTTAGAACGTAAAAAGTTTTACATAAAACGTAAAATTTAAAAACATAAAAAGTAAAAAAAACGTTGACGTAAAAAATCGGTGCGTAAAACGTAAAAAAACCGGTGCGTAAAACGTAAAAAAACCGGCGTGTAAAACGTAAAAAAACCGGTGCGTAAAACGTAAAAAAACCGGCACGTAAAACGTAAAAAAACGTTGACGTAAAAAACCGGTGCGTAAAACGCAAAAAACCGGCGTGTAAAACGTAAATAACGTTAACGTAAAAAACCGGCGCGTAAAACGTAAAAAAACGTTAACGTAAAAAACCGGTCCGTAAAACGTAAAAAAACGTTGACGTAAAAACCGGGACGTAAAACGCAAAAAACCGGCGCGTAAAACGTAAATAACGTTAATGTAAAAAACCGGGACGTAAAACGCAAAAAACCGGCGCGTAAAACGTAAATAATGTTAACGTAAAAAACCGGGGCGTAAAACGCAAAAACGGCGCGATAAAAAACGACGCGTGAAAAAACCGGGTGAAAAAACGGCGCGTCAAAAAACGAGGCGTGAAAAGGCCGGGCGTAAAAATCTTAAAAATTAAAAAAAATTATAATAAAAATTTGATTTCAAAAAATTGATTTATAAAAAAAAATCTGTTTATAAATAAAAAATAATTAAGTCAAAAAACTAATTAATGAATAGGACAAAAAAGTAATTTAAAATTAATATATATAAAAAGACAAAATAGAGTGATTTTACTTAAATACCCTTTTGGATTATAATAATAAAGACATAATAAGACAAAAAACTTTTAATATTAATATTATGTACTTTTAATCACATCCATCCATCTAGTTGATCTAAGGGTCAGAAAGTGGTTCCCATGGTTCTTACAACTAGAGGTGGTTTTCATTTTAGCGATCCCCTATATATATATATATATATTTATATATATATATAGAGGGTAAGGTTCATGCGAGAACCGCGAGAACCAATGTGAACACAAGCTAAAATAGCTAAAAAAACCTAAAAAAACCTAACCCCCACCCCCCACCCCCCAAAAACCTAAACCCCCCCCACTCGCCCCCCCCCCCCCCAAAAAAAAACCTAACCCCCCCCCCCAAAAAAAACCTAACCCCCCCCCCCAAAGCTAAATGCTAAAAACTAAAACCCTTAAAAAACCTAAAAAAAACCTAACCCCCCACCCCACCCCCCCCCCCCAAAAACCTAAACCCCCCTCCCCACCCCCCAAAAACCTAAACCCCCCCCCACCACCCCCCCACCCCCCCCCCAAGCTAAAATGCTAAAAACTAAACCCCCCAAAAAACCTAAAAAATCTAAAAAAATAAAAAAAAAATAAAAAAAAATCTAAATTTTTTTTTATTTTTTTACTATTTTTTATGTTCAAATCGCTACTTTTAGTAGCCAAAAAAAAAATTTTAAAAAAAAAAAATTTAAAAAAAAAATTTTTTTTTGATACTAAAAGTAGCGATTTTTATATAAAAAATAGTAAAAAAATAAAAAAAAATTTTTTGGGTGTTTTTTAGATTTTTTTAGGTATTACTGTTTGTGTTCACACTGGTTCTCGCAATAAAGGGTGGTTCCTAACGGATCTTTGTCCTATATATATATATATAGGGTAAGGATAGTGTAAAAAGGGTCTAAAGTGTAAGAAGTGTGAGAAGTGTATTATAACACTATATATAATACTATATAACACCATATAAACACCGTATAACAATATCTAACACCATATAATACCATATAACACTATATAACACTATATATTATTATATAACAAGTATAACACTATACATCTATCATAGACATGCTATCAGACAACCTATAGTGTTATATTTGTTATATAATGATATATAGTGTTACATAGTGTTATATGGTATTATATGGTGTTACATATTGTTATATGGTGTTTATATGGTGTTATATAGTATTATATATAGTGTTATAATACACTTCTTACACTTCTCACACTTTAAGCACTTTTTACAGGATCCTCTACCTATATATATATATATATATATATATATATATATATATATATATATATATATATATATATATATATATAGGGGATGGTTCAAATGAAAACCACTTTTATTGTGAAAACTCGAAAACTAACTAAAAAAAGCCTAAAAGACACACAAATTTTTTTTTCAATTTTTTTTTATAAAAATCGCAGATTTTTATATATAAAAAAAACTTTTTTTCAAAAAAAAAAAAATTTTTTTTGTAGTACACAAGTGTAGTACACATACACATGTGCAGTATTACACATGTGCACTACACAAATTTTTTTTTTTTGAAATTTTTTTTTGTTTATATAAAAAAACCTGCGAAATTTGGTTTGCAAAAAAAAATAATAAAAAAAAATTTTGTATGTTTTTTTTGGCTTTTTTTAATTAGTTTTCGAGTTTTCACAATAACTAGTGGTTTTCATTTGAAACTTCCCCTATATATATATATATATATATATATATATATATATATATATAGGGTATGGATATGGTAAAAAGTGTTTAAAATGTGAGAAGGGTAAGAAGTGTTTTAAACCTTTGGATATTTGATTTAATGGTTGAGATCAATAGGGTATAAAAATGTAAATTGTGTTTTAATTAGAAGGACCTTATGTAAAATTGAAGGGCAATAGTGACTTTTCCAACGTTTCAAATATGGTAACCGTTTCAAAACCCCCATCAATCTCCTAAAAATCAGCGAATTTATGGTAACCGTTTCAAAACCCCCATCAATCTCCTAAAAATCAGCGAATTTCTCGTATAGAATAAATTCTTCGATTTCCTTCACAACAACTTTTATAACACTATAAGAACAGTATATTACATGATAAGACACTATAAGAAGATATAACACTGTCTGTTTACTGTAGACACTATACATAAATAAAACACTGTTGATGGGGATAAAACACTATGAAAATGAACAATATATTACATGATAAAACACTATAGGAAGATATAACACTATCTGTTTACTGTAAGACACTATACAGAATAAAACACTATTTATGGGGATAAAACACTATGAAAGGAACAGTATATTATATGATAAAACACTATAGAAAGATATAACACTATATGTTTACTGTAAGACATTATATAGAATAAAACACTATTGATGGGGATAAAACACTATGAAAAGGAGATTAAAGATGGCATGTACATAATATAACACTATTGACTGGGGAATATAACACTAAAACAAGAACTTACCGTAAACAATTAAATGTATAGAACAATTCGAATTCGAATCAAATCCCTGATATATCTCATCGTCAATTTTTGGGAGTTATCTTTGGAAATCAATTAATTGATAATAATGGAAAATTACTAATACACCCTTTTGAATTAATTAAGATAAAGGACACTTGTCATTCCCAAATTATTTCTTACACTTCTCACAAAAGTCTCACTTTGTACAGGATCCTCTACCTATATATATATATATATATATATATATATATATATATATATATATATATATATATATATATATATATATATATAGGGGGCTGCTAGAATGAGAACCACCCCGAGTTGTAAGAACCGCGAGAACTACACCCCACGGAGCGCCGTTCGCCGCGATTTTTTTTTACAAGTAGATGTGTGCATTATAAACACGGCCGTAAAAAATCACGGCGAACGGCGCTCCGTGGGGTGTACTTTTTTACACCTCAAGTTTGGTGTTTTTTAATTTTTTTTCTTTTTTCTTTTTTTTTTCACCAAACTTGAGGTGTAAAAAAGTACACCCCACGGAGCGCCGTTCGCCGTGATTTTTTACGGCCGTGTTTATAATGCACACATCTACTTGTAAAAAAAAATCGCGGCGAACGGCGCTCCGTGGGGTGTAGTTCTCGCGGTTCTTACAACTCGAGGTGGTTCTCATTCTAGCGGCTCCCTATATATATATATATATATATATATATATATATATATATCATATAAAAACTCACACAAACACTTATACGCAAACACATTATCCATACATCGAAGCCAATATACATGCTTTATACATTTATACTTAGAAATACATGCATGCTAGAAACTTTACTTGCATAATTCTTTGTCATTAACTTCGTACAAGCATCCCTTAACATGTATAGCGTTATAGGATTAACGCACTGCCCGTATTCTTGAGGTCATGTTAAGTCAAACAAAACGGTCTTGTCGTTGCTACGACAAGATTACGCTAGTAGGAATTTGTGTTCACAAGTAGGTGTTGCATGCTAGCTTATGTTATGTTATGCCTTAGTATACGTTATTGTCGTGTGGATCTCGATAAACTCTTTTATACATATGCTAATACACTAAACACTTGTATGCTCGCCAATACTTTATGTGTTGACATGTTACTTTAATATGTATGGCAGGATTGTGATCATGACGCGTTGAAAAGAATCTAGTAGGAAGGACTAGAAACGCACCAAACTTTAATTCGTGTTTATTAGTTTAGTCATTCGATACTTGTTGTACTTTTGTTTACCATGTACTTGAACCGTTTGCAATGAAATGAAAATTTACTTTTAAATACTTGTCACTCTAGTTGCTATGAAATCTCTTACAATCTATTTCGTCCCGCCCTGGTGTTTCTGCTGTCGGTTGGGATGTGACAGGTGGTGGTGGACGGTGGTGCGGGACGATAGTGGTGGGTGGTGGACGTGGACGGTGGGTGGCAGTGGTGGACGACGGTGGTGGGTGGTGAATGTGGACGGTGAGTGGTGGTGGTAGACGGTGGTGGTGGACAGTGGTGGTGATGGATGGTGGTGGGTGGTGGTGGTGGTGGTGGTGGTGGTGGTGGTGGTGGGGTGGTGGTGTTTAACCTTCTACAAATAGGGGTGTTAAACGAGTCGTGTTCGCGGGTTGGCGGGTTAAACCCGACCCGAACCCGAAAATCGTATCATACATATGAACCCGAACACGACCTGAAGTTTCATGGGTTGACCCCCACACGACCCGCTTAACCCGAATTTTTTATTTTGTTTTTCTGAAATTTATATATTAAAATTACAATTTACTTAAAAACACAAATGTATATAATAATATCATATTTAAATTATAAAATCTATGTTAATTTCTCTTTTTAAGTTATAATCATAGCATAAAATACACACCCCATTTAATTTATAACATAAAAATATTGTAAAAAATATAAAATAGTATAAATGTGTTAAACGGGTCAACCCGCCAACACGACCAGGTTGACCCGAACCCGACCCGTTAACCTAAACGGGTTTGCGGGTTCAACCCGAAATTGACCCGAACACGTTTAGACTAAACCTAAACCCGCGAATTTCGTGTTAGGTTCGTGTCGGGTTTTCGGGCTGTGCCAGAAATTCACACCCCTATCTACAAACCTTAGAAGATCTTAGAATTGGCTGAGCAAAGTCTGCTCCAAGAAGAGCTCACGCAGACGTTTTTTTTAATGAAACGTGTTAGGAAAAACAAACAGCCTGCAGATGACAATGTCTGCTCATGGTCTGCATGGCGTAGACAGAAGAGGCTGCACATATTTAATAAAAACACAACCGAAGAGTTTGATTGTAATGCGCTTTTTAGTTTTTTTAGTTTAGTTTAGTTTTTTAATTTTCTGGATTTTTTGTTATTTTTTGACTTTTTTTAACTTTTTATTATTTTTTAGTTTTTAATTTTTTTTATTTTGATTTTTTTGTTTTTTATTTTTCTAATTTTCTTTAATTTTTAACATTTTTTACTGTGATGTGCTTTTTATTTTTTGTTTTATTTCTTTTAAAATTTTGGATTTTTTAATTTTAATTTTATTTATTATTATTTGATCTTTTAAGCTATTATGACTTAAACCCATTTTGACCCAAACTCATCCTAAGTCAAACTCATCCTAACCTTAACCCAAACTCATTCTAACCCAAGCTCATACTAATCCATTACTCAAACTGCCCAACCCACTTATTTTGCCACCCATATGTTTAACACATAATGAGTATCGAGTCATACTCGTGTCCATAATAAACAAACATTACATTTGTGATCTAAACGATGGAGCCATTTATTTTAACAAGCTGAAATTTTAGGCTCAAGCTTGATTTGTAAAAAGCTCGGGTTAACTCATGCCTCGCAAAGGCTGCTCACTCAAACTAAAATCAATATCTTTTAACATTTCTTGTAATAGTAATAAAGCTAAAGGTAAAATTAGTATGGTGTCAGGTGGAGTGGACTCATACACCATGGCATACTATATATGTTATTTAGAAACGATGATTTATAAACATTAAAACCTTTGCTTAAGTCAAACTAACAAGCTAGTTTATATGGGCTCGAACTCAACTCGTTATAGATGGAGCCGATTTTGAGCGATTTTGTTTGTTTTCGGCGAGCTACCTGCTATGAGAACATATAAAAATCATCTGATACAAGTAAAACTTACACATCATATCAGGAAAGAGATTAGAAATATTATATCAAGCATCCATCTAACAAGTTTCTAAACCACCTTTGTGCAAATAGAAGTACAAGCTCCTAGTTAATCATCCTGGATACATTCACACACTAATTGTTACTCATTTATCCTACCTTCAAATTTTTTTTAACAAAGAAAAAAAAAATCTACAATACAAGAAGCCCTTTCTCCTAACCATTTACCATTAAAAGGGCATTTTTCACAATGCTATGACGTTCCGGTTTCATCTGAGCTGGCAGACGCCTCGTTTGGACCTGATGTTCTTCCATCTTGCATCTCTTCGTCACTGTATGCACTCTCTTCGCTAGAATCAGAAGATGAATCACCTTCATCGCTAACAACATCAGCCTTGCGTCTCCTTCTAACATCCTTTATCGCTCTTCCTTGCAACGCAAGTCTCCTATGCTTTCTTGCTTTTCGTTTTCCCTTTGGGAAGTCGTTGCTATCAATGTCCTTTGTGTTTCTGTCGGTGCTGTAATCGTCTTCGGATTCAGGATTCGTCACATCAGCATCAGACTTGCGTCTTTTCCTACCCGCATTTGTCTTGAACACGAGAGAAAATTTATTAAAAAATAATTAATATATACGAAATTATATAAAATAACTTGTCGTCGTAAAATGTATACCTTAGGACCACGGTCAACCAATCTGGCCCATTCACTTCGGTTCCTCAAGCAATCGAGAACAGCTTGTGAGTGACTCGAATATGCATAACGCTCCCCGTTATGCTTACGCAAATTAGGCCAGTGCTGGAAAAGGACAAAAAGGTTGACGTGTATTATGAAAACGTAAAATGATTAATAGAAGAACAATAAATGCATGTTCCACTTTAGAACTATACCGGCAAAACCGCATTGCAGAGTTCTTCATATGTCATCCGCTTACCTTTGCTCATAATGTCAGCAAGCAAACCTACAAAACGACAGAAACAAAATTGTACATTGCGTGTCAGAAGTTTATGATCTATAACAAGAATGGTGTTTGGACGAGGATTTAAAAAAAAAAATAATAAAACATTTAAAACAACGTACGGAGAACTTCAGGCACCAGTAACGATTAATTTCGAAACAAATCAGTTACACAAACATACCTGGTAAAGTGCGATGGGTGGGACCCCCAGTTTCTTCATCCGAAGCATTTTGAGGTGCGTTTTCATTAGCTTCGTTAGAAGAAGACGGACCGCTGCTCACTGTTTTCGCTGAACCGCTTTTCACCGGCTCATGAACCCTCCTTGAGTTCGACACCTTTTTTGGTCCATCAAACTCACGAGAGTTGCTAGATCCATTATTTGATAAATCCTTGTTTTTCTTTCTTGACACCTGTTAAAAAACTTCCCTATTCAGATCACCGGCACCTTAAAAGAAAATCTAAAGTAAATAATAAAACTTACCAAGCCATTTTCCTTCGCTCCAGAAGAAGATGTTCGTTTCATTAACGTGCTGGTCGTAGGTGTAGTAGAAGCCAACTGAGGTAAGCTGCCAGCTTGGCGCATACGTGGCACCCGCGGAACTCTAGGAGAACTGTTCAGTTCTTGATGAAGAAGTAACGCAAGCTGCACGGAAACATATCAATAAACAAAAAAATCATATAAAATTCATACCTTGATGTTTATTAAAAATCCATACCTCTTCATCACTTAAGGCCGCAGCTGAGGTAACAGAGTGCGGCATTTGATTCTTTGGTGCAGGCTGTCGATTTATCTGACTCGCTTTTTCACCTTTTACCGATAATTCTGACGTACTTCGGTTTAGTTCATGCGCGCCACTCTCGCTTCGTGATGAATTTGCAGAGTCAGCAGATGAGTCTTTCAAATCAGACGAGTTCTTCTTGGAAACATGAGCATGTGAAGAAGACTTGCTCAAATGTGACGATTTCAGGATAGATGTAGAGGATGATTTCGGAATATCTTTCGCTAACTTCTTAGGCTTCTCACTAGTATTACTATTATCCCCGGTTTTCAGTATTTCACTTGAAGCGTTATTATCTTTCTTACTCTTACTAATATTATCGGCAGATACTTTCTGTTTGCCACTCGAGTTACGATCATCTGTGTTGGAGTATTTCGCCTTATCGGGAACAGACAACAGTTTTGAAGAAGAAGATTTTCCAGCAGAAGATTTCACAAGTGTCACTTTATGTGATTTTGACTGGCCTTCCGAAGACACCCGAGTGGAACTTTCTGAACCCTTGATTTGAGTCTTGGTCTGAGTGGGCCCACACGCGGGTTCATCTCCTGTACTATCAATGTGCGGCACAGGGGTTTTGTCGGCATTTTGCACCTTTTGTGACACAGGTAGGTCATCTTTCTTCACTTCAATACTCGCAGATATAATATCATCTTCTTTCTTGGAACTATCAAACTTTTCAAGATTATTTTGAGAATGATTATTTTCTACTGATTTTATTTCAACTGTTGTATCGAGTTCACTACTTAGGGCGGAGTCCACTTTTTCAAGATTGTTATTATTTGACCTAGTTCCGTTACTTCGACTGTAAGTTCTTCCGTTATTATTCGCATCATCGACAGCATCATGGCCAGCCTAAAAGAGAATATGAAAACAATATTACAGATAAATGCACTTCAACGGCAACAAAGTAAACATAAACCATGATTAGAAAACTTCTATCTATAGAAAAAAAAAGTGCAAATGATGCTCTAAATTGTGCATTTAATGTATTCCGAACATCGGTTCCGAGCAATGATATCAGCCCAGAGCATAATATTTATCAGAATCTCATGGCTACTATATTAATAATAAGCATGATAACCAATTAACCACTAATATTAGTCTATGCAGTTAATGCAAGGACCGATACTTAGAATATAGGTTATCGCGGCAGGATATCGGTGATTTTAATATCATGCAGAATTTATATATAGCATTTTACAACACCAACAATTCAGTATACTCTCCTACCATTAACAAATTAACCTTTTGCAACTTGCAAAACACTAACAATTGTAGCATAGTTATTAAAGGCACTAGGCGCACTCAAGGCGCATAGGCCTCGCCTGGGGCCTAGGCGCAAAGCGCAAAAAAAGCGAGGGCCTGAGAAAAATAAAGCGCATAATGAAAAAACTTAAAAAATATATTATGTATTAGAAAAAGAATACTATCTTCAAATAAAATAAAGTCTATTATGTAACACTTTATATCATCTAATTAGTACCAAAATATTAGCGTATTAGCGTAGAATAGTAGTTTTCCTTGATTAAAAGTAGAAATTTGGCTAGAATCTTGTCGGAATTTAGCCGGAAACTCTCCGGAATCTAGGAATCTTGCCGGAATGTGCGCCTGAACCATCACCTGGAGAGTTAAAGCGCAATTTCCTCGACTTAAAGCGCAACTGTCTCGCCTTGCCTCGCCTGAAAAATGGGCCTAGGCGCAAGAGGCGATGGCTTTTAACAACTATGAATTGTAGCTAGTAGAAACTCATTAAGACTTAAAACACTAAAAATTTAACAATTAAGACTTAAAACACTAACAGCAGCAATAAGTAAAAAGACGAATGATAGAACTATATCGAAGGGTACTAATATCGAGAAAATCAGCGATATATCAGTCAAATTTCAGTCAATATCGCTGATAATATCGGTACCGGTATTTGACGCTGATATTTTACATGGGAACCGATAACCGATATATCACTGATATTAACTGCATAGATATTAGCAATGTAAAAATCACACGACAGATGCAATAGTGCAAATTTATATGTAGATAAAAATCATCTAGTTATGTTAAACTAGTCTTAGGGGGTGTTTGGTGTTGCGTTTTCAAAATAGATTATGCGTTTTCAAAATAGATTTTGCGTTTTCAAAACTGCGTTTTGAAAAAGCATGTAGGTGCGCTTTGGAGGCAGATAATCACTTTTTCATCCAAACACTTTTTTAGATTATTTATGTTTTACAAACGCTATAATCAAATAATCACTTCAAAACGTAATCCCAAACACCCTCTTAGTGTTTGTTAAGATGGTTATAAATTAATGAGTGTTCATATCAAGCGCACAACCCTAAAAGTTTATATGTATGAAATACATTGCGACATACCTCATGTTTAATGGTACTAGTATCCATAAGATTGGGTATTGATGATGTCACGCCATCCTCCGTTTGATTACAAATCTCGACACTTGGAGGAATCTGATTTCCTTCATTTTCTTCCATTTGTTTTGCTTCTTTTAAGGAATTTATTCTTGAATCATCAACAGATACATTCCCCAACGGGTTGTTATTGTCAATACAATCATCGGATTTATGATTGGTTTGCACTTCTGCCCTTGGATTTTCATGTTTATAACTCTGCGTATCAGTCTTCAAAACCTTAACGCCTTTCCCTTCATTTAATTCTGATTGTTTTGCATCACTTGATGTGGTGGGCACTATATAATAGTAACGTAAACATGTATTATTAGGACTTTATAAGTATTATCTAGCGTATGCAATCGTAAATATATCAAAAGCAATACCTGAATCAGATGCATGAGCGCTTGTCTTCTTAGAATCTTCATCTTTTTCCATAGATTTGAGTTTTTTCTTCCGGTTTTGGTCCTTAAACATCTTCGAATCGTCTTTCTTATGGTCACCTGTATGAATCACAATCGGTTTCAACAAACTCTTTTCTTTTCTCGCACGCCTACCCTCGTTATTCTCAACTTCTTGCTTCTTCGTATCAGTAGTCGGTGGGCCCATATCCAATGCAGCCGACCCATTAACCTGAGCTTTTAACCCACCATTCTCCTTCGACAACGAAAACAATGCATCCGCACCATTACTATCACTAGCATGGTTTTCAATCTCTTCTTTCTTCTTCTTATTATTATTATTGTTATTATCATCATCGTCGTCGCGCTTATTATCCCAACACGGAAACTCCCTATACTGATAATTAAACTTTTTAGGAACATATCCCGTGCACTTCCAAAGCTGCGGGCTAAAAACCGACGACACCCCTTTAAACAATGAAGTATCCCCACCCGGAATCCCGTGCACATGTACCTTTTCTTCCAACGGAATCTCCGAACAAACCTGAAACGGATTTTGAGCAGGAAAACTCACGGAATAAGGATTCTCCATCCGCAACGTTTTCGTGGGCAATTCAACCAACAACTGTGCAACCTCAGTTTCCTCACTCTCTTTCCTAAGCTTCTTACTCTTACACTTATCACAAGCAAACAGTTTCTCACTCTTGACATATCTCGAACACCTGGTGTGCACCCAAACACCACATTCATCACAATCAACCATCTCCTCCCCATCATCAAAATCAACACCACAAACACAATCCACCACCCACGACTCGTCCCCCCAGTCATCGGGAGTGTCCGATATCGTCGGCAGACGATGCGATCGGCTTTTCATCGAAAACCCTAGTTCTAACCAACCTCTAAAACTCCAAAAACACTTAACAAAACCTAAAAAGTAAAAAACTAATAACACCCCACTAAAAAAACCAACAAAACCCCACTAACCCATAACCCGATTCATCAATCAGAGCACAAACATGTATAATTCGTTCGTAATTACAAAGAAGCAAGTGACTTTATGCAAATCGGTGAAAAGGGTGTTGAAGATTGGTGAAATTGATGAAAATTAAAGGGGGGAATCGGAGGATGTGCACCTGAAGAAGAGCAGAACAATCTTGAATTGGGGAAGTAAGCGATGGATTTTATCTCTTGGGGGCTGGGGTTGTGGACGTGAAAGTAGCCGGAATGTTGATGATAATAAACAATTTGGAATACGGGGTTATGATATTGAGTGGCTTGGCGTCCGTCGCCTTCTATTCTAAACCAGTTTGGAGTTGGGCTTGGGATTGGTGATAAACGGGATTTTATGGGCTTTTGTAACTTATTAGGCCCAATACATTTCTTGACTACGTAATTGTATGGTTTGGTTTGGTATGAAATGAAATCCAACATAATATGTACATTTATTTGATCAAGGTAACGGTCAAAATTGGTTATTCCATAAATTTCTAACTTATAGCACCGGCTAGGTTATTATAATACGAAGGAGTATTTTAAGATATTCAAAAAAATAAGAACTATTTCTTTTTTAATTTATAAATAAATGCATCACTAAAAGGAGTGTAAATTGGTTTTTTAACCAATACTTATATTTTAGACCCCCATCATATTACACTACACGTAAATCTCTAAGTTTTAACATAATTATGGGTAATTAGTTACATTTTTCTCCCTCCACAACAAACTTAGAATTCTTTTACGTATTCTTGCGATATTTTATAAACTATGATTTTTTTAATCCAAAACTACCATGACGACCTACTCATTTTTTTACGATGTTTCGATAGTTGTCTTAGTCGGTATTGATGTGTGGATTAAAAGGTAGAAGTAGATGACGCCTTAGTGTACAAGTGATTAAAACCCAACGTATTAGTCATTATCCCAGACTGTTTAATAACTACAGAATGTCAAGTGATTAAACTTTCATCTTTAACAAAAGAGTAAACTGCCATTTTGGTCCCTGAGGTTTGGTCACTTTTACCACTTTAGTCCAAATCTCAAACATTTTGTATCTGAGCCCCTGTGGTTTTAGTTTTGTTGCCATTTCGGTCCAAAAGTAAAATCAGAACAGATTCCTCAAATTAAACCTTGATATTTTGTCCTTTTCCTCAAGGGTAATTTAGTCATTATAATTTTATTATAACTTATTATTAATTAAAATAAAAAAAACTAAATATAACCTTGACCTATAAAAGCACAGAACTTCTTCATCATCCCCCAAATCCCATCTTCTACCGTTTCCCTCCAATCTCTCTCATGAATCCATATAATT
This sequence comes from Helianthus annuus, assembly GCF_002127325.2. Lineage (NCBI taxonomy): Eukaryota > Viridiplantae > Streptophyta > Magnoliopsida > Asterales > Asteraceae > Helianthus > Helianthus annuus. The sequence continues at coordinate 21,911,540 of NC_035439.2, read as the reverse complement.
ATAAGTAGAATCCTCAAATAAAACATCCAAATCGACCTCCGAACCTGAGCGATTTTCCTGCCCTGAACAATTTTCACAATCGGTGCCCTAATCGTTGTACCAAAACACCTAGAGAGTTCTGTATAAGGATGTTTGTTTCATTTGCTTTGACGGTGGGAGTCTCGTACTTTGCTAAGCCTCCTCCTCTTTGATTCACCTTTCCAGATCCCCACCACTGAACAACCTTGTAGAATCCCCACTGGTGAACCACCACTGAACCACCTTACCAAATCCCCACCTACGAATCACCTTGTCAAATCCCCACCGATGAACCAGATGAAACCACCTTGCCATTTCCTCACCGGCGAGCCACCTGCAAACCCCATTGCCAAATCCCCACTGGCGAGCTATCTGCAAACCACTTTGCCAAATTCCCACCGGCGAGCCACCTGCAAACCATCTTGTCAGATCTCCATCGGCGAGCCACATGATTTTTTCTTTCTTTTTGATTCATCAGAAGTATCATTATGTATGAAAGAAGTAAACAAAAAAGCCCTTTTGCGTTTTCTTTGATTCGTGATTTCCGTATGTGTATGATTTAGGAACTCTGGGTTTAACACTAAAAGAACACAGAAAAGGGGAAAAAGAAATTAGTGTGAGAGCTTTCATGGTGGCGGTGGTGTTAAGAGAGAGAGACAGAGGGGTGTTTAGAGAGAGAGCTGCCATTTTATTTTATGTACATTAATAAGGTAGTTTAGTAATGGTCATTTTGCCCCTAAAGAAAAGGAAAAAATACCAGGATTTTATTAGACAAATCTGAGCTGATTTTATTCTTGGACCAAAATGGCACAAAACTGAAACCACAGGGACCAAATGAAAGTTTTGGACTAAAGTGGCAAAACTGCCCAATCCTCAGGGACTAAAATGGCAGTTTACTCTTAACAAAATCTATACTTTCTATAAAAGGAGAAAATGCAGTGACATAAGAAAAGCTGAGGTGACAGCCATAGAGGTTGTCCAACAATGCCTTTCTTATGTCATTATTGCATCATAAGTCTTAATTTATAAAATCATTTTAAAATTCATTTAAACCTCTGCCAATAAAACATCTGCCCATATATATCCGTGTATACTTTAATATCCAGCAGAGGTTGAAGGTTTATATAATGCCTTTATATCAGCAGAGGTTAAAGGTAAATTGTCGGCAATTTCAAATTCAATATGCATGAGAATAAGTAATTTGCAATTAATGCATGTCACTCACAAACTCCTGTCAATCATCTTCTTATATAAGGCTTTTCTTCTCATTTCCTTCTTCATATTTGATCACACTCCCATCTTTTCAAATTTCGGATTTTGAAATTTGAATTCAATCCGAATTCCGAATTAGAAGCATGTCAACATCAGTTGAGAGTAACAATCTTAGTTTTGTTAACGATTTGAATCCTGGGAAAGATACGTGGCACATGAAAGCGAGGATTATTCGAAAATGGAATCCAGGTTATAAAATGGATCTCATCTTCATTGATGAAAAGGTAATTTGTATTTGTGTTTTTCTTCGTTCTATCAGAGACTGTAGGTTTGTATGCTAAAAAATACTTTGTTTAAATGTTCTTCAGGGTGCTAAGATTCAAGCAGGTATTAAAAGTCATTCGATACCTGTTTTTTGATGGACAACTTCAAAAAGATGTTGTTGTTATTCTGTCGAAATTTGGTGTTGGTGAAAATAAAGATTTATATAAAGTTGTAGTACATGATTATAAAATGTCACACCTCGATATTTCCACACATTACCAGTGGGCCCGGTGGGGAGTATCGTGACGTAGTTGATATCATCATAGTCAAATATACACAGTTTATAGCACAACAGAAGTCTTGGAGGAAAATTACTATTACAAACCAAAATGTAAAGTACGAATGAAATAATATACAGACGGTTGTAAGATAGGATCCACAGGCAGATCTAAAATATAATACAAAATGTTGTTCAACAGACTTAAGCATTAAGAACCCGTAAGATTCCTTAAGTAATGCCCAGAAGCTCACAGCCAATTACGATTAGTACCTGTCACTTAACCTTTTGAAAATACGTCAGTTTACACTGGTAAATACAATTAACCGACTCTTTTGAAAATGTTTATGAAAATTGATTTAAATGCGCAAGACACAGATATTCTTTTATAACTTGGGATAATTATATAAAATAAACTTGTATACAGATTTATATCTTTGTCGTACATTCAGGGCCCGGGATAGAAGCCGAGACGTAATTAATAGACACACCATTGATATAGTTCACAAGGAGCTATCCTCACGTGTGGTTATATCTTTTTACATACACAACTGTCAGGTGTATGCCTACACCCCGTGCTTAAGTCGTGGCCATTTTCAAATGAAATGAGCCAAGGATATCCAGGACACGATCATATTAACCCCCAAAAGTTTATATATCAAACAACACAGATTAAAACGGGTTATGTCACTGAATTAACCACTAATCGATTAAATATTCCATACTCGACCAAGCGGTAATAATTTACTGTATCCCAAGCCCGTATAAGGGAAAATAAGTTAAAATATTGGGATATTTACATATATCCCCCTACTAAGAGCCTTTATTACATATTTACCCAACACTTAAAATCAATTACATATTTCCCCTTGTTCTTGTGAAATTACCATTTTACCCTTTTTTTAATTTAAATGTTTGACTAAAATCATTGCAGTTTCTCCTAAATCTGGTTCATTCACCGCGTTCCATTCACTTAAAAATTTCTACAACCATTTCTTATACAAATATACATTCACGCACAGTAGATCATAGTCATCTTTCTGTTTTGTCCTATGCCATCATCGATTAATGGTCACCCCTGTGTAAACCGGCCTTTGCCACCGTGAGCTATAAAAGGGGCCGTCGCAAACCATTTTCCATACACGCAAACGATGTCGTAGACATTGGTTTCGACCACCAACCGCCGCCCTTGTCTGGCCGAGGTGGAAACCCACTTGAAACCACTCGCCGGCACCGATACAGTCGCTTTGAACCACCTCCTAGGTATATGAATGACACTCGATGTTCTTTTTCTGGCTAAGAATTTCTGATGTATGGTTTGGGGTGTGCCGACGGTGAAGATAAACGAGATAGCTTTGAGGGTGACATGGTGTTTGCAAGGGTTTAGTATGTGAGTGTGTGTAACTGTGTATGTTGTTATATGTAGGTATATATATTTGATCCAAAAAATAAGAAATCATGAATCTGATTCTTAATTGATACCAATGTTGAATTTATTTATTCAGTTAGTTATTAATTAAAAGGATTAATATTAATTTTACAAATGAATTTGATTTTAATTATGTATATCAGTTATAAAATATTATTTATAAATTCATTAAGGGTAAAATAGTAATTTAATAAGAGTAATTTAAATGAAACGGATAAATATGTAATATATGTGGTTTAGGGAGGGGAAATATGTAATTGATTTTTTTTATTGGGTAAATATGTAATAAATGAACTTAGGAAGGGGATATATGTAAATGACCCTAAAATATTTACCTGAGCTTAAAATGCAAGTTTTGTATACTCAGCCATATAATCTACTCAAACAAGTGTAAGTAGCTTTTACCGGGGCTCCTAATCTAGAACGAAGGTTTTATTAACCTACTAGTCTATAAACCCGTGTATTACACGGATTAAATATAAAAAAAACTTAGATTGAATAATATTTTAATTTATAAGTGTTACAAACACGTGTATTACACACGTAAAATAAAATAAAAATTGTAAATTATACTTCTATATAATCTTGATCACATAGTTAAAAAAATATAATATTTGTTTAATCTAATTATTGCGTTTTTTCCGATTGGTGTTAATATAAGGATGGTTTAGTAAAAAAGATCTAATTATTGTATTTTTTTATTTAATGATAATAATTAATAAAATACATTGTATTTATCTATAAAATTAATTAAATAGTGCATCCTAATATGGTTATTATATTATTTAATTTAAATCTATTATATTAGTAAGGATAAGAATAAAAAAATATTCTAAAATAAAATGTAAGTCTAAATTGTAAGGTTGAAGAAGAGAGTAACACGTAACAATAATTGAAATCTTATATTCAAAGTTAAATAAGATTTGTTATTTATTAAAAGTTAAATTAGAGTGACATGTGATATTCAAGGGACTTTGTTATTAGTAGATTTGTTACTTTATCATATTTATCAATAATTAATATTTTAAATCATTTTATTTTAGAAATATATGTGGTTAATCTTAAAGAGATGTTATATTATCAAATAAAGTAAATATAATAATGAATAAATAAAGAAATCGGAGATATTAATAATAATAAAATATAATAATAGTTTTGTTATAGATAATAATAAAATAATGATTAAAAAACTTTTGAGTTTAAAGGATATTCATATTAAATACATACATATAATAAAAAATATATTGACTATTTATTGTATGTCATAGAGATGAAGATAATCTTGATCTTTAGTATGTAAAATCGGTATATTCAAGAGATAAAGTAATTATATTTTTATCTATTTGTCACAAAATATAATTTAGTAACTCAAGCATTAGGGTATATCAATTTTTTTTGAGTGAGATGATATATAAATATAATTATTTATTAAGGTGGACAATGGTTTTTATATTAGTTTAGGTATTATTTATTATGGTTGATGTTGTATGATAAATTGCCACATGGCCTTTTGGTAAAATCCTTTATTATGAGAGAATGACATGTGACATTAAGTAGACTTTTTTATTAGTATTAGATTAGATTACTAACGGGTCTTATTTAAGTTGTAAACTTAGACTGGTTAGTTTAAAGAAAGGTTTACGGTATGAAACGGTATATTAAGCGATGACCGGATTGGAATGTGATTTTGACCCGACAAGTATGGATACTTGTATAAAACGGGTAAACTAAATACATTCTGGATTTGAAGTTAAAATCATAAGATTTGACCCGTTTTGGCTAATTTATGCAAACTAGTTACATAGATCGTACCGAACGCGTATATGCATAACGGGTAGCCGGATGAGTGATGTACAAGTTCCATAAGTTATTATGCTTTAAATATGTTATGATATCAGTAGGATATCAACAATTATGCCCAAAAAGATTTTTAAACCATATTAAGTTCTGTAAGGGCATTTTGGTCATTTTAAGATTTGTAAAAGAGGTTTAAACAGAAACTGATGTTCTGGTCTAAAACATTCTGTTAAGATATTTATTTTATGATGTTATAATAGTAGGATATCATACATATGTGTGGTTTACCATTTATGGCCAAACTATGCACCGTAGGGGTATTTTGGTCATTTCACATATGTTTTTAAGGACAAAATTGGAAGTCTGAGTTCATGACTTATACCTACTGTAAAAGTATTAAAATTTATTTATAAATTCAGTAAGTAACAAGTCTTATGTAACACCCCGTGTTTTCGAATGTCAAAGTCAAAGTCAAAGTCTAAGTCAACTTTGACTTCTTTGAGTGTAAGTAGTCTATTTTATGTTTTATTTGTATTATGTGGAGTAAGTGTTGTTAATCTAAGGAATCGAAGTAATCGAATGTTTAATTAACGCGAACCGATTTACGACTGTGAATAGTAGGAAGTAACAATGCGATAAAGTTAACTAATCAGTAATCAAACCGATCTAACCATCATCGAACTCGAATCTCGAATTACGCGAACTTTGGTTGTTATTATACGTGCGTGTGTGTGCCTTATGTGTTACTGTGCGTGTTACTTTACGTTTTGTGTGGTGATCAATCGAATCAATCGAAACTCGAATCGAAACTCGAAACTCAAATCGAATGCAATCGAAATCGAATTATGGCGAATGGTAACGTAAGGATAGGGCGAAATATAGATGATCGTATGTTAGATATAGTAGTTGGGACTGAAAGTAATTTGAATAGGAAACTCTATCGTACTCGTATCGTCTCCAATCGAAATCAAAATATTGAAAATCGTCGCACCGAGCACTCGAACCAGGCTGTTGATCAATTAGGCTGTCAGCCGATCGAACAGCCCAGCCGATCGGACAAACTGTCCGATCGAGCAGGCTGTCCGATCGGGATGCCTGGCCGATCGGCCAGCCCTTTCCTCTTTTGGAGCCTATAAATAGGGCTGTCATTGTAATTCTTTCCACTTTTGGAAACTCTCTGACCGACCAGCTCGTGCTCCTCACCTTTTCTCAGATTTCTTCCAATTTCGGTACGTTTTCATCCTAAATCTTATACTTCCTTGATCAATGCACACTCCTACACCTTTCTATCTTTCGAATCTTGATTTCTAACCATGAAATCATCAAGATCTAAGCATTCTAGGATGATGTCATCATGGTGTTCTTCAAGAACATCATGTTTTGGCCTTAATCTACCATGAATAGCTCGGATCTAACTGATTTCCACATAAATAAGCTAAGATCCGTGAAAGATCTAAACATTCACATGATGTAAAGGACTGAAAGGAAGATCTCCAACTTTCTTTCAACTCTTTTACACTCAGTGCCTTCAAACCGGTAGAAACGGAGCTTGAGTCAACTCACCGATCATTCTAGTGGATTAATGGTTCAAGATTCGGATTCTATCTACGAGGTTCACCATCTTCGGGATAAACATCAAACTACCGTTCCGAACAGTTTACCGGCCGGACTTGGGTGACTCCTGTCCGAGCAGGAGAGACAAGTAAGAATGAAAGTTCCATGGTTTAGCTCGTTGACAAACTACCTCAATATAACGTCAAATCAACAGAACAGCCAAGTGTTAGACGAACATGCCGACCAGGTCAGGATGCTGACCGAACGGTTAGGCTGTTCGAACGAACAGCCCAACCGATCGGACATGTCAGCCGATCGACCAGGCCAGCCGATCGGCTAGCATATGGCCCCACAATTTGACAACTCTATGAAGTATAGTATTGAACGAGGTGATGTTCGATTGAACGAGCCGTTTGATAACATTACTCATCGTATCATGAGATACTATGCTCCAACCCTTAATCGATTTTCAATTCGTTCGACGTATTGGAATGCCACCCGATCGAGCATGCTGTTCGATCGAGTATGCTGTTCGATCGAGTATGTTGTTCGATCGAGTGATATCCTGCTGAGAACTACTACTGAAGCTCCTGACCGATCGGTTAAGCCGGCCGATCGAACAGACCGTTCGATCGATCGACCTGAAAGGTAAGAACACTTCAATGTTCTCAAATACTACAACGAAAACTTCAAAGGTCAAACCATTATACACAAACATATCCTACTCAAAGGAAGAAACAATCCACTCGAACAGTCCAGCTGATCGAGCCTACCGGCCGATCGAACAGACTGTCCGAACGGACCTTCCAACCGAACGAACAACCCGTTCGATCGAACCTGCTGTTCGATCGACCAAGCTGTTCAACCCACTTACACTTGTTTCCATTTCTACGTGTATTCATCGTTATGCTATCGAACTGTCCAGGCTAACCCTACTCTCAAGCGCTCCCTTCAATCCATCAATCAATCGCTATGAGTATACTCGATCCCTTTTTACCTTTAGCACTCTTGGGTGTTACATACGTTCCTTATATCAAAACACATCTGATCACACTACTCAAGTTATTTGAACGCTAACCAATATGCATGTATTACGTGACTAAATGAATGCTTGTTGATTGTGTTTACACATGGAATGCTGTCTACCTGCCTTAACGACGTAGTACTGTAGTTTGGACTCAGCACCCGTTCACACGGGGGTTGTTAAGGACAATTACTTGCATGGATTACGGTGGTAATCATGTATTACGAACTGTCTCAGACAGTCAACCCGCAGTCACTGGTATCGATAGGTCTATGTCGATAATTAACATGCTTCTTTTTCCTCTGTGTACGTGCTGGTTATGCGTAAACTATTCGATCTCTATATGCTATTATCAAACTTGTATGCTCACCTTTACATTATATGTATTGACTTTATTTTAACGTATGTGACAGGTGTTTAAGATGTTTGCTTGCTAGGAAAGCGAGGCTAGAATAAAGCTCTAGAGGCCCCCAGCAAATAGTTGTCTGTCAGTAAAGAGCAACTAGAGCATAGTTGTTTGTAGATCTTGTCAGGCTGGGTCTTTAGGAGCATTTGAACAATATTTATTTGTCTTAGTTAAATCTGAGTTGTCAGAACAGAATATGTGACTGGTTGTTATCTGTAATAATTTGTTTGTTATTTGGGACACGGTATGGGACGTGTTATTTAAACTGAATAGTGATGATAATTGTTATGGGAACTTCTGGACAATCTGTTTTGCTCAGTGACATGCCCCGATGATTCCGCCATCGGTTGGGGTGTGACAGATTGGTATCAGAGCCATAACTATAGGGAATTAGGCAAGACACGACCTAGTCCGGGTCGCTGTCTTAGAGACCTAGACTATAGTTAGGAACTGATGTGTATAAAATGCAACATATAAATTACATCAAATGAGGCATAAAACTAACCCTTTTTTAGTACTAATGTTGGAAAAAGTGTGTTTTTGTCTTCCTTTTGTATTTTCAGGATTAAATGAGCTCAAATTAACAAAAGAAGCAAAATGGCAGCTAAATCTAACATAAATACAAGAAAAGGAACAAAAGTAGATTGCCCGACCCCTCGACAGCATCCTCCTAAGCAAAACAGAGAAGGCAGAAGACTGAACACGCCCCGTGCTTAGCGAGCACGGGGCCGTGCCCAAGAAGCAGCAGAAAAGACAAACCTGTAGAAGCTTCTATTGCTCACCACGGGGGCGTGCCCAGTGAACACGGGGGCGTGCCCAAAGTACTGTAGGCGCATTAATTGTAATTGCGAATTACAATTAATGAGGAGAGATAGTGTCAGACGGGCACGGGGCCGTGCCCAGGCCTCTGTTCAGCCTATAAATAGGAGTGCTTGGCTTCATTGCAACTCATCCCTTGGCACAGCACCTCTCTCACACTTCATCCACCACCCACCACCATCACAACACCATCATCCACCACCATCATCCATTGTCCATCATAGAGTGTGTGAGTCGTCTCGGGATCCAAGATTGATCGTAAGAGTTCTTGACAATCAAGGCCATGTTTGCCTAAGTCTCTTACATCACTTGGTGAAGACAAGTGTTTAGTATAATACTTTTTATTTTTAATCTTTTGCACTTTTTATTTGGTTTTGTATTAATGACTTTAATAACTAGTTGCTTATGTTGAAGGTGACTTTTCCTTATCGTTTGTCCGTGGTGTCTTGGCATTATTTTACTGTCTATATAAAATAAAAGATTTTCACCATTCATATCTCCACGGTCTATATGGAGGGATGTTGGCTACCTGGTCGGGGGTTAAGGGAACGGTTTGGTAAGGGTCTTGCCCTTGTTCAGCGTTTAGAGGTCCTATAAGGGACCTGGGTCAAATTTAGTAGGATCTCCTTCAATACCCAAAGGTATTGGATGGCGGGGATCCAAACTCTTTGACCCCCTCATAAGTTAACTACTATTAATACTATAACCCGGCTATTTAGGACTGTATCCCTGCTGACTCAGACTACTTAGTCGAGGGTAACGTCACCTCCAAAAGAGGGGCCTACCATAATTTGCATTAATAACTTAATTCATTATCTTTCAATAATCTGACCCTTTAGGATTGTATCCTTGCTGACTCAAACTACTGGGTTGAGGGTAACGTCGCCTTCAAAAGAGGGGCCTACTACAATAACTAAGATAATCTCTTAAACAAGTGCAAAAGTGCGAAAATAATCAAAGGTTATACTAATACATGAGTCGGATCCAAGTGATTCATCTTGTCTATCTGTTTTTATTTTTATTTTATTTTTCAGCATTTAGTTAGTTTTATTTTCTTAGTTTAAAAATCTTTTTTCTAACATTTTGATTTGATTAGACGTTGAGGATAAACCGGTACTAAAAGCTCTTGTGTCCTTGGACGACCTCGGTATCTTACCAACACTATACTACGTCCACGATGGGTGCACTTGCCCATATGTGTGTTTAGTGTTAGTAAATATCGTGTTTTATAAATTTAAAACTTGGCTAAAAAGTGTAAAAAGGGCTTAAAATATATACCAAAAATATATTACACTACACGCACATCAGGAACCAACAGACCAAGCTTATGTGCTATATTCTAAGATTCTACGCTATCACTGCACTTGAATTTTCAAAGAGAGTTAGGCGATTTGGTCGAGATTAGGTGTGAAGGCCGCAAACTCTCGACTAAATTGTTTGAACGATGCTGATTTTATCAATTTATCAATGATTTTCTCATTATTTTCGATAACGAACGAGGAGAATTATACCAAATCAGGAGTGAAATCCATATTTTGATGAATAATCTCGTCAAATTTTACTAAAACAAGGAAGAAATTGCTAAGCCAGGGGTGAAACCCGAACCTTGGCAACTTATTCCAACTTTTACTCATCTTACCAAAGCCTCGACGGACTCCAACGACCTGAACTCACAAGTATGACCTAGGGAATATGCGCTGAATGCCCAAGAATCGAGGCAGAAACGCGATCCCGAAAGTCGAAAAGTGACCACAAGTCTACTGTGAATAGTCGAATCGCTTTGGGTAGTCGATGTCTAGTAGCCGCAGACACTCTATTCCTCAATTTTATGTGTCTCGATCCTGAGCCCGCAACCGCAGACTCTGATGATTCGTCGATTTTATGTGCTTTATGTGTGATTATCTGTTTATGTGCTTAATTTTGGGTAATGATTCGATTTTTGCTATCACTTCGATCAACACACACGATTCGCACTGCTCTTCTACCTCAAAACGCTAACAAGTCGCTGCAATTCTAGACAATACTATGCTGAGATTATACTATACTATACTCGACATGCTATACGATTATACGATACTATTCGATATACTATACGCGATCGCTATATACGAACGACACGCGAGCTTTGAATGATAGGATCTTGAGGCAGTCAGAATGCTCTATGTGCTTATAGGGAACCACGTATCTAGTGCCTCTGTGATTAAACGTGTATGTGCTTCTGTGCTTACGTGTCTCTGTGCTCTATGTGCCTACGTGCTTATGTGCTTCTGTGATTATGTGAATCTGTGACTTTATGCTAATGTGATGTGTGATGCGTGTTTCGACGTATTTCTAAGCTTTAGTAAGTAGTAGACGTGTGAGGTGAGATTCGATTGTTGTGTCTGAGACCTACGACAATGTCTGTTGCAGACCATGTCGACATCTGGACTCCGAACCCCACTTACTCGCCAAGAGAAGAGAGACAGGCGTCTCGCTACTATCATTGCCAAGAGTGTGGCAAAAGCCGTGAGCGATGTCTTTGAAAACGCCAGCAAATCGTCTGAGGAGTCGCGAATCGATGCTCCTAAAGACACCAGCAAGACTGGTTTCAGCTTTAAACAGTTCAAGGCATGCGGACCAAAGGAATTCACCGGAGAAGATGGCCCAACAGCTATGTTTCAATGGTTCGATTCTATCGAAGTCACTCTGCGCCAAGCGGCTGTCTAGAAAATTTCCGCACCCTCAATGCTACAGGCGTCTTCCAGTCCCGAGCTCTAGACTGGTGAACGGCCGAACGAAACAAACGCGGGAATGATGCAGCTTATGAGCTGACATGGAAGGAGCTGAAAGCCATCATGACGGACGAATTCTGCCCTCCCCATGAACGCTAAAAGTTGGAGGACGAGTTTTGGAACATTAAGCAGAAGGATGGAGATAACGCTGCCTTGACTGCACGCGTTAAACAACTCAACATCATTTGCCCCAATCAAGTCAAGACATCAGACATGGCCATCAAGAAGTATATCCGAGCTCTACCCGATTGTGTTGCGGATTTCGTTCATGCTGCCAAGCCATCATCGATTGAAGAGACCTACCTGCTTGCCGCTGAGATCATTGACAAGCGGGTAAAGTCTGGTTTTTGGGATAAACAATCCAAGTCTCTGCACCAAGCCACCATCTCATCGACCGTCGACACCACCACTGCTCAACCCTCCAAGTCATTAAGAAGAAAGAAGAAGCACAACAACAACAGCTCCAGCAACTAAAACTGTGCTGTGACAACGACTGCTGCTCCACTGCAAGCCGTACAGGCTCAGCAGCAGTCTCACCATCGACAAGCTCCAGTGATCAAGGGGCCGCTATCTAAGCGCGCTTACACAGGTCCCCACCCGCTCTGCCCGACATGCTCATACCATCACCCGGTGGGAATCGCCTGTCGTTTCTGTGCCCACTGCAACCTCTACGGGCATTTCACTGCGAATTGTCGCTATGGTCCACGTCAAGCCCCAGTTCAAGCAGCCGCTCATCAAGCTCTAATTCCAGCCCTCAAGGCCAACCTGCAGCTCAAGCACCCGCGGTCAATGCTCGAGTCTGCTTTGCATGTGGTGATCCTAACCACTTTGCAAACATGTGCCCGAACCGGGTTGTGAAATAAGAACCCCAGCAGCAGCAGCAATAGCAGCAGCCTTAGCAGCAACAGCAAGCAGCCCGTGCCAGAACCTTTAACATCAACGCCCGTCAAGCCCAGGCTGACAATAACGTGGTTAATGGTACGTTCCTTGTGAATGGTATTTATGCATCATGTTTGTTTGATACTGGAGCCGATAACTGTTGTGTGTCGTTTGAATTCGAGAAGCTCCTTAGTCGTAAGCGTTCTTATCTCCCCTCGTCATTCGAAATCGAAGTTGCTACTGGAAGAACCGTCGCAGTTAACTCTGTTCTTCGTGATTGTACCCTCGAGCTCAACAATTACCTCTTTCCAATCAACCTTATTCCGATGCAACTCGGAAGTTTTGACGTCATAGTAGGCATGGACTTTCTTCGTGAAAACCATGCTGAAGTTGTGTGTTTTGAAAAGATGATTCAATTCTCGCTCGCAAATGGTGATCTCTTATGTGTGTACGGTGAAACAGCTTCGAAAGGTCTCAAGCTCATGACGTGTATCCAAGCTAGCAAGTATCTCCGCAAGGAATACAGAGCTTTCTTGGCCAACATTGTAGTAGCGGAGAAGGAAAAGAAAAAGAAGGTCGAAGTCAAAGACATCCCAGTGGTTCGTGAATTTCCTCAGGTGTTCCCTGATGACCTTCCTGGACTACCGCCAAGTCGTGATATCGACTTTCGTATTGACCTTATTCCTGGAACTAACCCTGTTGCTAAAGCCCTTTATCGACTCGCGCCATCCGAAATGAGGGAACTCTTGAACCAACTCCAGGAGTTACCTGAAAAAGGCTTTATTCGCCCGAGCACCTCTATGTGGGGCACACCAGTCCTTTTCGTCAAAAATAAGGATGGGTCGTTCAGGATGTGCATCGACTATCGGGAATTGAATAAGCTGACCATCAAGAACCGTTATCCCCTACCTCGAATCGACGATTTGTTTGATCAGCTACAAGGTGCATCGTGTTTCTCGAAGATCGATTTACGCTCAGGTTATCATCAGTTGCGCATACAAGAGGAGGATATACCCAAAACAGCTTTTCGTACTCGCTACGGCCACTACGAGTTTGTTGTTATGCCTTTTGGTCTAACCAACACACCCGCGGTTTTTATGGATCTGATGAATCGCGTGTGTAAACCTTATCTTGACCGTTTCGTCATCGTGTTCATCAACGATGTCTTGATTTATTCCAAATCGAAAGCCGAACACGCGCAACATCTACGTTTGGTTCTTCGAGTTACTCCAGGGGAACCAACTCTACGCCAAGTTCTCCAAGTGCGAATTCTGGTTGGAGGAGGTTCAGTTTCCCGGTCACATCGTGAATAGTCAGGGCATTCATGTCGATCCCGCGAAGATTGAAGCTGTTAAAAGCTGGATTACGCCTAAGTACCCGTCTGAAGTCCGTTCTTTTCTCGGATTAGCAGGCTATTATCGACGATTTATTGAATGATTCTCTAAGATCGCTGTGCCGCTTACTGCTCTTACTCATAAAGATAGATCTTTTGTTTGGGGAACTGAACAAGAATCTGCTTTTCAAACCCTTAAGCGCAAGCTCTGCAATGCTCCTGTTCTCACGTTGTCGGACGGAAACAACGATTTCATTGTCTATTGTGATGCTTCCAACCTTGGTCTTGGCTGTGTTCTCATGCAACGAGACAAGGTTATAGCTTACGCATCTCGTCAGCTCAAAATCCACGAGAAGAACTATACAACCCACGATCTCGAGCTAGGCGCAGTTGTTTTTGCATTGAAGATTTGGCGACACTACCTGTACGGTACCAAGTGTACGATCTTCACCGATCACAGGAGTTTACAACACATCTTTAATCAGAAAGAACTTAACAAGCGTCAACGCCGATGGGAAGAACTTCTTAACGATTACGACTGTGAGATTCACAATCACCCGGGCAAGGCAAATGTTGTAGCCGACGCACTCAGCAGACGGAGTTATTTGCTCAGTTTTCGCAATACCCAAGCCCAGCACAACCTTGAAGCTCTCATCCGCGAAGCCCAGCATGCCTATTTTAATGAACGCACCTTGAAGAAGGAGAGAATCTATCACGATGGAGCTCAGCTTGTAAGCAAAGCAGATGGGATTTTCTATTATCTGGACCGAATTTGGATCCCTAAGCGGACCGATTTGCGAAAGATTATAATGAACGAAGCCCACAAATCCCGGTACTCTATTCATCCCGGTGCCGATAAAATGTACCAGGACCTTCGTTACAAGTACTGGTGGCCGGGTATGAAACGGGATATCGCCCTCTATGTTGGAAGTTGCCTGACTTGTGCGAGAGTCAAAGCTGAACATCAACGACCCTCTGGCTTACTCAAACAACCTCCAATCCCTATATGGAAGTGGGAGAGTATAGCTATGGATTTCATAACCAAACTTCCGCCCACGCCATCAGGTCACGACAGCATTTGGGTTATAGTTGATCGTCTGACCAAATCAGCCCACTTTTTACCAATACGGGAAGACTACAAGGTAGAAAGACTAGCCCGAATCTACACCGACGAGATCATTTGTAATCATGGTACGCCTCGTGATATCATTTCTGACCGTGATGCCCGGTTTACTTCGCGACTGTGGGAAACGTTTCAAGCGGCTCTTGGTACGTCGCTTAACCTGAGTACTGCATTCCATCCTCAAACCAACGGACAGACTGAAAGAACGATCCGTACTCTTGAGGACATGCTCCGCGCGTGTATCATAGACTTCGGTGGTAGTTGGAACAAGTACCTACCGTTAGTCGAATTCTCGTACAACAACAGCTATCATGCCAGCATACAAATGGCACCATTCGAGGCTTTATATGGAAGAAGATGTCGTTCGCCTATTGTGTGGCACGAGATCGGCCATTCGCAATTAACCGGTCCCGAGTTACTACAAGAAACGACTGAAAAAATTCTCCAGATTCGAGACAACTTGTCGAAAGCCAGGGATAGGTAGAAAAGTTACGCCGATAGAAGACGCAAGCCCCTTGAATTTGACGTTGGCGACTACGTACTCCTAAAGGTATCACCTTGGAAGGGTGTGGTCAGATTCGGCAAGAAAGGGAAACTAGCGCCTCGATATGTTGGACCTTTTAAGATTCTGGAAAGGATCGGAAAAGTTGCCTACAGACTCGAACTACCGGAGGAACTCAGTAACGTCCACCCAACTTTCCATGTGTCGAACCTCCGAAAATGCCTAGCTGATCATGATCTGATTGTACCTCTCGACGATCTTCAGGTCAACGAAATGCTACACTTCGTGGAAAAGCCTGTCGAAATCATGAATCGCCAAACCAAGCAACTCAGGCGCTCACGCATCCCTATCGTGAAAGTCCGATGGGAAGGAAAACGAGGCGCGGAGTTCACTTCGGAACTCGAAAGCGACATGAAGGCCAAGTACCCGCAGTTGTTCAAATAAAGATTTGGAGCGTCAAATTGGTAATTCACGGTGCTGTGCAGCTTCAAGCCTAATTTCGGGAAGAAATTCCCTAAACAAGGGGAGGCTGTAACACCCCGTGTTTTCGAATGTCAAAGTCAAAGTCAAAGTCCAAGTCAACTTTGATTTCTTTGACTGTAAGTAGTCTATTTTATGTTTTATTTGTATAATGTGGAGTAAGTGTTGTTAATCTAAGGAATCGAAGTAATCGAATGTTTAATTAACGCGAACCGATTTATGACTGTGAATGTGATAAAGTTAACTAATCAGTAATCAAACCGATCTAACCATCATCGAACTCGAATCTCAAATTACGCGAACTTTGGTTGTTATTATACGTGTGTGTGTGTGCCTTATGTGTTACATGTGTGTGTTACTTTACGTTTTGTGTGGTGATCAATCGAATCAATCGAAACTGGAATCGAAACTCGAAACTCAAATCGAATGCAATCGAAATCGAATTATGGCGAATGGTAACGTAAGGATAGGGCGAAATATAGATGATCGTATGTTAGATATAGTAGTTGGGACTGAAAGTAATTTGAATAGGAAACTCTATCGTACTCGTATCGTCTCCAATCGAAATCAAAATATCGAAAATCGTCGCACCGAGCACTCGAACCAGACCGTTAATCGATTAGGCTGTCAGCCGATCGAACAGCCCAGCCGGTCGGACGAACTGTCCGATCGAGCAGGCTGTCCGATCGGGATGCCTGGCCGATCGGCCAGCCCTTTTCTCTTTTGGAGCCTATAAATAGGGCTGTCATTGTCATTCTTTCCACTTTTGGAAACTCTCTGACTGACCAGCTCGTGCTCCTCACCTTTTCTCAGATTTCTTCCAATTTCGGTAAGTTTTCATCCTAAATCTTGTACTTCCTTGATCAATGCACACTCCTACACCTTTCTATCTTTCGAATCTTGATTTCTAACCGTGAAATCATCAAGATCTAAGCATTCTAGGATGATGTCATCATGGTGTTCTTCAAGAACATCATGTTTTGGCCTTAATCTACCATGAATAGCTCGGATCTAACCGATTTCCACATAAATAAGCCAAGATCCGTGAAAGATCTAAACATTCACATGATGTAAAGGACTGAAAGGAATATTTCCAATTTTCTTTCAACTCTTTTACACTCAATGCCTTCAAACCAGTAGAAACGGAGCTTGAGTCAACTCACCAATCATTCTAGTTGATGAGTGGTTCAAGATTCGGATTCTATCTACGAGGTTCACCGTCTTTGGGATAAACATCAAACTACCGTTCCGAACAGTTTACTGGCCGGACTTGGGTGATTCCTGTCCGAGCAGGAGAGACATGTAAGAATGAAAGTTTCATGGTTTAGCTCGTTGACAAACTACCTCAATATAACGTCAAATCAACAGAACAACCAAGTGTTAGACGAACAGGCCGACCAGGTCAGGATGCTGACCGAACGGTTAGGCTGTTCGAACGAACAACCCAACCGATCGGACATGTCAGCCGATCAACCAGGCCAGCCGATCGGCTAGCATATGGCCCCACAATTTGACAACTCTATGAAGTATAGTATTGAACGAGGTGATGTTCGATCGAACGAGCCGTTTGATAACATTACTCCTCGTATCATGAGATACTATGCTCCAACCCTTAATCGATTTTCAATTCGTTCGACATATTGGAATGCCACCCGATCGAGCATGCTGTTCGATCGAGTATGCTGTTCGATCGAGTGACATCCTGCTGAGAACTACTACTGAAGCTCCTGACCGATCGGTTAAGCCGGCCGATTGAACAGACCGTTCGATCGATCGACCTGAAAGGTAAGAACACTTCAATGTTCTCAAATACTACAACGAAAACTTCAAAAGGTCAAACCATCATACACAAATACATCCTACTCAAAGGAAGAAACAATCCACTCGAACAGTCGAGCCGATCGAGCCTACCGGCCGATCGAACAGACTGTCAGAACGGACCTTCCAACCGAACGAACACCCGTTCGATCGAACCTGCTGTTCGATCGACCAGGCTGTTCGACCCACTTACACTTGTTTCCATTTCTACGTGTATTCATCGTTATGCTATCGAACTGTCCAGGCTAACCCTACTCTCAAGCGCTCCCTTCAATCCATCAATCAATCGCTATGAGTATACTCGATCCCTTTTTACCTTTGGCACTCTTGGGTGTTACATACGTTCCTTATATCAAAACACATCTGATCACACTACTCAAGTTATTTGAACGCTAACCAATATGCATGTATTACGTGACTAAATGAATGCTTGTTGATTGTGTTTATACATGCATGGAATGCCGTCTACCTGCCTTAACGACGTAGTACTGTAGTTTGGACTCAGCACCCGTTCACACGGGGGTTGTTAAGGACAATTACTTGCATGGATTACGGTGGTAATCATGTATTGCGAACTGTCTCAGACAGTCAACCCGCAGTCACTGGTATCGATAGGTCCATGTCGATAATTAACATGCTTCGTTTTCCTCTGTGTACGTGCTGGTTATGCGTAAACTATTTGATCTCTATATGCTATTATCAAACTTGTATGCTCACCTTTACATTATATGTATTGACTTTATTTTAACGTATGTGACAGGTGTTTAAGATGTTTGCTTGCTGTTGGATCTGAGTTTGATTTTGATTATATTTTATGTTTGTAAATAAGATGAAGATGGATGAGTGTGCAGCGGAAATTAAGATGAAAATAAACTTTGCATACAATCAAACGAGAGTAATACTTTTATCAAACATCTTTACACAATGAACCGAAAGATTGAATTTATTTCAAACACGATTACAATGATTGATGAATGAATGCAAACTCCCCCTCAGCCAGAGCTCAGTAGTTTGTTCGTGCAAAGAAGACGAATGATGCAAAGAGCTAATAGAACAGTACAAAGTACTGAACTATTTATAGGCACTTGCAAACTACTGAGCATCTTAGCTGACGTCACCATGAAAGTGACATCTAACCTCCTAACAAACTCTAATCTCTGATCTATACAGACACTGCTTGTGTTAACTACTGCTAATACATTCTATTACAAAACAGACTTTAGAACAGCTGCTGCAACCTTCTACTGCTGTGAACCCAGCAGCACTTGTCCGGATCAGCAGTGCTTGACTCAAGGCAGTAGATTGAATCAGCAGGACTTTAGTCTTCCATCAGATCTTTAGTTGAGCAGCAGTTATGGGTTAGCAGCTTAGCAAGATCATCAGATAGGAGGTCATCAGTAGTTGTAATCACATTCAAGGGGAGAGATCTGTATATCAACGTCTGCTTATTCAGGATCCACTGCTCTGATCCAGTTTTGGCTTTAATTATCTGTTCCTCTGATAGGGTTCAATCCCAACAATCTCCCCCTAGAACAGATAATGCCAAAACCCTTCATTATTTGTGGACATTTTATTGCCTCATTAACAACTCCCTTATCTGACCTTTAAATTGTAATTCAAAGTCAAGGGCATCTGTATCTTCATCATCCCTGCTAAGTGGAAGATCAAGGAGATCCTGCAAATCTTCAAGACTCAGGCCAAGAGCTTGTTCCCTTGATATTTTCTCCACTTCTCCACCAGACCTGAGCAAAGTCAATACGCAGGTCTGTTTGTCAGTTTCCCACTTTTGTATTTTTGAGCCTGGTGGGTTTCTTGGGAGATGCTTATTTGCAGAAGTATTTGGTGAGGCTGGCCTGTTCATCACTGGCTGAGCAGTGGTAGCAGAGTTTTCCTGTTCAAGTTCTTCTTTTAACTTTCTTAACAAGCCTTCTTTTACAACAGCATTTCCAGTAAGAATTTCTTGAACTGTTTCAGCTCCTAACTAGCTTTGTTTCCTTCTTTTGTAAAAGGTAGTACCAGTAGGAGTAGTGGCTTTCCTGGTGTGCAGCTTTGTTGGCCTTTTTGAAACCTCTGCTTCAGGATAGTCAGGTTTTTGAGGAATTTTTGGATCTTTCTTTCTTAATTCCTCCAACCTTTTGTAGGTTGACCTGACCATATCTTCTTTCCATCTAGCAATTTGTCTTTTTGTACCAAAATCAGCAGCAACCAGTTCTTCTTTCATTCTCTTTAGTTCCAACTGTTTGTCAGGTACATTCTTTTTGAACTTTACCCAATCAGGAGGAGTGTGAGTGACTTTCCTTTTTATCATGTCTTGAATTATTGCTGCTTCAACTTCAAGCTCAGGAACAGTCCACTCTTTGTACATGTGTCTCTCTCCTTTGTATCTCTTGTGAAACATAATGCTTTCAATGTAGTCTTTCTTCAAAGTTTCAGCTGCTCTTTCTGAAATTTGTTGACTGGCATTTTTTGCAAAACGTTCTAGGGAACTGACTTATGTGAGCAGATATTGATAGTATCTTGAAACTTCTTTGTCAGATTTCCCTTGTGTGTTTCTTTTCGAGATATCTTCTACTTGCTTGGCCTTTATCTTCAAATATTCATCAATATTTTTGGGCCAGGGATATCCTTTGATTGAAGGCAAACTCCTTTTGGCAGGGTCATCCTCAATATAAAAATATTTTATTTCTTCTCTAACAGCTTCTAGTTCAAGAGAAAATTGAACACCTGCAGGAGGTAAGGGTTTGTGCATTGGAACTGAAGAAAGTGGAACTGGTTTTGGTATATTGACAAGAGCTAAAGATTTTGAAGATGTTTGTGATGGTGAATAGACATCATCTTTACGAATTAGCCTTCTCCTTTTTATTTGAGGAGGGACTGATGATGTTTTGGATGGAAAGGTGGTTGTAGTGGCAGTGGTGGGTGATAGACTAACAGCTGTTGAAACAACTGGTGTTCCAACCACTGTTGTCTTTACAGCAGAAGTTATAACAACTGCTGTCTTCTACCTTTTGACATGAGGTGATTTTGATTTTGGTGGTGATGGTGGTAAAGCAGTGGATGTAGTGTGTGTTGAGATGGTTTGTGTTGAAGTGGGAGCAGATGTTGAAACTACTGAAGTACCAACAGCAGCTGATACAACAGGAGTTACAACAGTTGTTTTAGGTGGTGGTTTTTGAGCAGACTTTGAACGTCTGACTGGAATGGATTTGGGTAGCCTTACTCTTCTTGTAGGCTTCTTCTTTTCATCAATAAGATTTTCATCATCTCTTGACCCTGAAGTACCCTGATCCGGATAATCCACCCTGGCTTTCTTTTTGGCCTCTCTATCCCTTTTCACACATGCAAGTGCTTCTGCAAGTGCATTTGTGGTCACATCAATTTTCTTACTCCCATCTGGCAAAGGAATCTGTTTGGTCATATTTGAATTTTCTGGTGCAAGGTAGAGACCATCTGTTATTCCTTTCCTTCTCCACTCCTGAATTTTCTCCCCCTTTTTGGCATTATCTTCGGGGAGTTGATCAATGAAGAACACTGGTGGAGGAGCAGTGCCAGAGTTGTGCAGGATCTGAGTTTTGAGAGCCTTGAGATCAGCCTGAGTGTCTTTGAACCTAGACTCCATAGCATTTCTCAGCTCTTGAACATGTTTTTCATGTTGCTGATCTGCTACTTGTGCTTGATGATGGAGAAAAGGTTGAAAGAGATTCCAGAGCTCATTTGTAGCAGGTGCCTGTTGGAGAACAACAGGTGCTTGAGGTGGAACAACAGTGGATTGTACCTTTTGTACCTGTAACAACTGTTGGAGCATATCTTTGAGCTCTGCAACAGAGTTATCAAGTTTTTCAACACAAGCCATCAATTTCTGGCACTTTAAATCATCACCCAATTTAATGGGATCATCTGATTTCCCACTAACAGTGGTTTTATCAGTGGTTGAAGTAGGGAGTTTACTCCAAACAGTAACCACTGATGCCCCTTTTTCTTGGTACTGGGGTCTTCTTCCTTCAACACTTGACAACCTTTTGATGTTGCCAGTAGGATAAATAAATCCACTGGTGGTTGGCAGAGGTGCTAGAAAAGGAATTGCCTCCAAGGAAGTCTTATTGATGTAACCACTGTCCAACTGTAAACCAGTGGGTTCAACAGTTGTAGTGGCTGCTTCACTTGGATTACCACAAAGAGTTACTTGTAACTCAATGGGTGTAACCTCCTCAGGTTGTGTTGGTGGGTTAGCAATGAATGATACAGCAGGCTCAGTCATTTGTTGAGGCATATTCTCATTGACAGGTGAGTGAGAAGGACTGGGTAATGCCTGGTTCAAATCAATTGCATCCAACAGTAGTTGTGTTTTTGGTGGAATTGTGGATGTGATGGTTGGTGTAGAAAGCGGACTTGCTCCAGGCATTGAGCTGTGGATGATGGAAACGAGTGTATCCAGAGCATCATAATGTGGTGGCCCTTTGTGTACAACCTGTTCTTTTTGAGAAGAAGCAGGAGGAGTTATGGTTATGGGTTGAGATATTTGTACCAACTGCTGTGAGGAAGAAGCAGCAGTGGTTGCTTGTGACATTTGTGTTGTCACAGGCATTAACTCTGGTATCTCATCCTCCAGAGTTGGCATTTTGATTGGTTTGGGGGGTTTTTGATTTTTCTTTTTGTAAAGCCTTTTGGGATTTGTAGGTGTGGGTTTCAAAACAGTTGGTCTGCTGCTTTGATCACCTAGAGCAGTAGGCTCAGCAGCAGATACCTGAGGAGCAGTGGTAGCTGCTAAATTCTGCTCAGGCACCCCTGCTTGTGTTTTGCAAGGTGCTAACATACGTGAAAAAGTTTCAGATGTTAGGCAGTTTATTACAGTTATCTCACCTTGGTTTATTAAAGCTAAATCATCCTTACTGAATTTCTTTTCAAAATAGTAACTTAAAAACCTTGGAAATAGTAAGAATGATTTGGTTTCAACATTATGAACCAAATCTTTAAAGATTTCCCGAGAATAGTTAAAATTTTCTTCTTGAAGAATTGCATATCCCAGATTTTGAATCTTTATAGGGATCTCATTAAAAGAAGTGGTTTTGTTTGAAACACATAGTAGGAGGGTATGAAATAGGAATCTGGGTGCAGGAGGAAAATAACCTTTTTCTAAGGTTAGTTTCGTCATCATTGTGGCTTCATACCCTCTTTCAATGAAGTCAATGTGCAACTCGTTTTTAGTGAAGGAAGTTTTACCTGCTTGGTCATCGAGTTGAAAGACTTCGGAGATGGATTGTGACGTGATTTGGACAGTTTTACCCTTTATAGAAGAGTGAATGGCGGTTGCAATGTCTCCTTGTTTTTCAAGGGTTGCATTCTTCCAAAACTCCCTTTGGGTCGCCAAATAGATTGGTGCATCGACGGTGAGCAAAGTTTTGTACTTTGATTTTGCCATGATGTTAATAATGGAATCGAAAACATCTGTGGTTCCTGGTTTTGTGAGAAGACCCAGGAGATTGTGAGATTTTTTGAATGGAATTTCAGTGGAGATTGCCTTTTTAGAGGCTGTTTTCGATGATTTTGATGTGGGTTTTGCAGATGACTTCGATTTTGTCATTTTTGAAACGAATGATCGAAGGAATTTGTGAGAGATGAGAAGAAAAACTGCTTTGAGAAGAGAATTTTTAAGAATTCAATTCGACAGTAAAACCCTGTTTTGGTGGTGAGTGGGGAATTTTATAGGAAAGAGAATGAATGCTGACTGGCAGCTGTTACAAAAGGTCTGACTGCTATGTACTGCCCACGTGACAACCACTGGTGAAAATGAAGGACAATACTTTTGATGAAAGCAACTGATGAAAGCAGTGGAAAGGGGGCAGTGGATGATTTCCACTATCAGTGGATAAGACACTGCTTTTGAACAACAGAGGTTATCAAGAAATGAGAGAACAGAGGTTGCCTTTCAGCAGTGGGCAGGCTTTTTGAAGTAGAGCAGACTTTTGAACAATCAGTGGTTATGGCAGACTTTTAAGGATTTTAATGAAATTTTCATTTTTAGCTATTTTTAAGGATAGATTTTTGATTTTCTGAAAACATTTTGTTACTTTTATTCATAGAAAAACAAGATGTTGCTTGTTATTCCATGTTTAGCATCCCAATCCTAGAGACCAAGCTTTCAAAAGTGGCTGTATCAAGTGCTTTTGTGAGCACATCCGCCAGCTGGTCTTTAGTTGGGACATGATGCAGAGAAATCAAACCTTTTTCATAGCAATCCCTCACAAAGTGATGTCTGATGTCGATGTGCTTTGTGGTAGAGTGGGAAACTGTTGATGCATAGGATGTCTGTTGACTACGTCTACTTGAAGTTTTAGGTCAATATAGGTCAACAGAGGGTCTAAACTGTCAAATTTAGAAAGTTATGTATTAGGTTCGCTTTTATGTACATTAGGTAGGAGGTTCGCTTTTAGGTCATTGAGTCTGGTTCGCTTATAAGGTTCGCTTATATGACTGGTCATATCAGCGAACCACATATCCTATATATAGGGTTGTCTTATCAGCGGATCTGTAATGCGTATGTGTGTGCTCAGGAGCCGAAACTCTGTCAAAATTACATTTGAAAGCAATAAAAGCAGTGGAATTGAAAGGACAAGCTGTTGTAACATCATATGTACTGATTCCGCCTTTATATGTGATGATGAGCTACCTTGACTGACGTTTTAGGGTCAAACAACGGTCCAACAAGTGGTATCAGAGCACAGGACGAGGAGTTCATACTACTACAGCTTATATCTGCAGAAATCTCTCTTTTCTACTCACTTTCTCTCATACTTTTTCGATTTTCAGTGGTTCCTACGGTTGAAATTGTCTGAAAATTGAGTATAACGTGTAAATCATACTAATAACAAACCCTAGAAAGTCTCAGGCTAAAATTCGGACTAAAAATGGTGAAAATCGGTTAAAAACTGTGGTCCGCTTTTACGAACATCGCGAGATTTTGGTTCGCTTTTAGAGCACTACTTGGTCCGCTCGAACGAACAAATCTGGTCCGCTCGAACAGACATCATCTGGTCCGCTTTTACGGACTATATCTGGTCCGCTTTTAGTGATAGTTAAGGACCGCTTATAGGACATCAACTGGTTCGCTTTTAAGACATTGTCTGTTTCGCTTTTGTGACATTGTTGGGTTCGCTTATCTGTCATCTGTACAGATAGGTCCGCTTTTGTGTCCTGATTTTCAAAAATTTCGAAAATTTTTCTAAGTGTTGGTTGATTTTGCAGGAACAATAAAAAATGGATGATATTTTCATGAATCCTTTCAGCGACATGTATGCGTTCACGGGAAGTTCAGGAAATAATGATACGTCTTCGAGCAATACAAACGAGGATCAACCGAAAGAGAAAAAGAAAGAAGCTTGGGAGTCGGAGACCGCATTTGGTACATTCAACAAACCTCCGAAGCTGATGGCTATAGAAGATTATAGTAGGTGGTCTACAAAGTTCGAAGACTGGCTGATGGCATTCAGATTTGCAAGTTGGAAAAGTATGAAAAACGGATATGCAAATGGAAAGAAGAATGGTGAAGCATTGAGATCAGCTGAAGAAATTGATGGATTTGTTGCCGAGCAAAAGTGTGTGGCATTACTGTTTCAGTCGGTGCGGGAAGACATCATTTCGTTGATAGACTACTCCAATGCAAAAGATTTATGGGAAAAACTCAAGAAGAAGTGTCTAGGGAGTAATGAGATTGTAAAAAATAAAACGAAACTTCTTAGAAAAGAGTTTGACATGTTTGGTTGTCTTAAAAATGAATCGGTTTGTAAAATGATTGAAAGGTTCGGTCATCTGAAGCTGGAGCTTGCACGACATAAGATCACGTATTCTGATGAAGATCTTGTTGACAAACTGTTCGAGTCATTACCAGATGAAGTGGATTGGAGATATTACGTACTGATGTTAAAGAACACTATTCCTTCTGAAAAATTAACTCCAGATTTGGTGATTGAGAGACTTGAAAGTCATGAGCTAGAACTGAAGAAAACATACAAAGTCAATCACTCATCTTATCAGCAAAACCTGGATCTGTACTATCCGAAAAGCTTGATGCCGAATGTTACTTCTCCAAAAACTGCATTTTCGGCTGAGAATGTTTCTTCAGCAAGTAATGAAAGTCAAAGCAGTCCAAACAGCGGAAGTCACAGTGGTTATCACTGTGGATCTACATCTTCTGCAAATCGTTCTGATGCGAAGTTTTCTTGCAACATCGCGATAGATTTGAAGAACGCACAGAATTTTGATGAAGAGTCGGCTAAGCAACAGATGGTTTTCTTGGCATCTGTGTTGGAATCATATGAAGGTTTGGTGGCTGGTAAGATCGGGAACACAAATCTGACGAAAGAAGATTACGATCAGATAGACCCCGAAGAAATGGAGCTGATCGACATTCGTTGGGCGATGGCAAGTGCAGTTCGACGTGCACAACGCTTCATGGATATTACTGGGAGAAAAACGATCGGTGGTCCGTCTACAAAGTTGGGGTTCGACAAATCCAAGGTGACGTGCTTTAAGTGTAAGCAGAAGGGTCACTTCAAGCGTGAATGCAGAAACGCGTACGCAGATAAGTCAGAGAATCCATTTCGAGATGATTACTACAAAAAGGCAATCTATCATCAGAATAAATCCGAGCCGCCTAGATTGAAGCAGGCTGATGATAACAGAGATAAATCGAGGGCTCTTGCTGTGATTTATGATGATGAGGGGTACGATTGGAGTAAGGAAGTGTTACCGGAAGAAGATGCGGTTGGTTACGCATTCATGGCGAATGATGATGAACCGATTCCATGGAAAGATGATCGTACTGATGAGCAGAAGTTTTGTTATCGAAAAATGATTGCTGAAAACAGAATCTTGAGGATCTCTCGTGTTTATCTGGAAGCAAGACGAGCAAATAGATGGGATCCAGACAGGGAATGCTATCTTGATCGGTATGGAAACATTGCGATTGATGACAGCACACTCGATATGGAGGCCATCATCAAGGAGATAAAAGAAGATGATGAGTACTGGCAACACAAGTGGTGGGGAACGCCAACTGAGAAGATGATTGAAGAAGAGAAAGAAAAAGAGAGAAAGGAGAAAGAAGAGAAAGAGATGAAAGAAAAAGAAGAGGTTGAGAAAGTAAAGCAGATTGATACTGGCTTGATTGATACTACGCAGGAGTTGACGGCAGAGAACCTGGGAAAAATGGCTGACAAAGTGCTAGCTGCGAAAGCACTCGAGGTAGACCCTAATTCTGTTACTGAGTCAAAGGGGCTGGTCAGTCAAATTGTGTCAACAAATGCGTCAAGTAACAAGATTGATGGAAATGCTGACTGCAAAAATTGCACCAAACAATGCAATTTTTGTAGCACTGTTACGTACCTTAACAATGAGAAAATCAAGAATCTGACAACGAAAGTTAAAAATGTTGAGGATCAGATTCTAGGTCGTGACAGAACTGTAAAAGCTTCAACTGAACGGATCAAAGAATTAACGGCTCAAATCGAACATGATAAAACTGAACGTGAGAAAATAAAATGTGAAAATGAAAAGTTAATTCTTGAAAACCGTCAAATTTCTGAAAAGTTTGAAAAATTGAAAAGCATTGTCAAAGATAGTGATGATCGAAATGGCAAAACGTTTAAAGAAAACGAACATTTGAGAGCTGTGGTGAGAATAAAAGAAGAATCAATTAACAATCAACTGGATGAAATTGCTAAATTGAAACTTAAAGTTCAAGAAGCTGAAATTGAAAATGAAAGAATTAAGTTGAAGTTAAACAACTATAGCTCAGCAAGCTTTGTTTTGCAGCATATTGTTCCCAAACCTATAGGGAAAAACAAAGCTGGCGAGGATGTGTTTTTTGATGGAACGGGTGTAGGGTTTCACAAAGTTCCACCGCCAATCTTAGACAACTACACGAAAAAGCAGTCTAGTTTGGTGGAAAATGAGGAAGAAAGTGATGTTAAACTTCCTGAGAACATTGATGTCACGTTCACGTCTTCCAATGGCGAGGGTGTCCAAAGTGATGTGGTGAAAAGTGTGGTAGACAAAGTGCTTAAACCGGATTGTGACACTTCTGAGGAGGATGGGTGTTTCTTGGATAAATATATTCCGAAACAAAAGTCCAAGAACAACTTAGATGGAGAATCAAACCTTGTCATGTACAAGATGATGGGTTCGGATAAGTTGTTTTCGGATTCAGAGTTTCCGATCGAGAATGTTAACATGAACAAATTGACAAATGTTTTCAAACTTGTTGAAGTCGAGTTGTCAGCAGTGAATAATCTGAGTCGAAAGAAAGATAGGGTTTATAACAAGAAATCGGTTAATCCACCGCGTTTTTACAATAACAACAGAAACAACTGGTCGGGTGGTTATCAGGGGGGTAAACCGTATCAGAAAAGAAATGTTTCAAACAAGAGGTTTGCTAAGAAGAAAATGTTTGCAAACAGTTCAAGTTCACTTGCTGATGAAGAAAAAGAAATTTTTTCAAAATCGAACAAAGAATTTTTTGAGAAGAGAGCTTCACAGGCTCAGTCTGAAGGCACGAGTCGGGTAGCTGATACTCGTACTTGTTTTAGATGTGAACAGGTTGGTCATATTGCACGAAAGTGTACATATGTGAAGCCTAAGACTTAAGCTGTGAAGGCTCAACAAAAGAAGGTTGATGTGAAGGGTAAAGCACCGATGTATGTTGAGAAGAAAGTTGTTGAGAAGAAAAACGTTAAAATCAACAACGTAAAAGTAAAAACTGAACCCGTAAAAAAGTTGGTAACTCAAAATGATAAATTTTATAAAAGGGTTGCAGTAACTCAACAGGTGTGGAAACCTAAAATTGAGTCAAAAGTTGAGAAAAAAGTTTCAACTTCTGAGGAGAAAAAGGCTGAAGAGCCAATTATTGTTGATTATGATGCAAATTTTCCGCCTCTTAAGGCTGAAAATTTCAAAATTCAAATTGCGAGAGTCAAGGTTGCACCTAAGGCTGATGAGGCCTGGGTGGACTCAATGTTTGACTAAACAGTTTGAATTGCCGGAGCTTCCTGGATCGCGAAGCATGAATCGGCATCTTTCTTGAAGTTGTTTAAATGATGATTTGTTATGTGCAGGATCTTCCAAAACTTGTATCCAGGTGGATCATGGATAGTGGAGCGTCGAGACATATGACAGGGAAGACCGCGCTGCTGTATGATGTGAATAACATTAACGGTGGTTACGTGGGTTTTGCGGGTAATCAAGGAGGAAGGATCATAGGTGAAGGAATGTTATCGAACGACATCATAACATTTGAGAGAGTTAACTACATCGCTGAGCTAGAGAACAACCTGCTGAGTATCTCCCAGATCTGTGACAGGATGTATACTACTCATTTCACCGACAAAGAATGTTTGATCTTGAAACCGGGATTTGTGATACCTGAAGAGTGGATCATCATGAGGGCACCAAGAGTCAATGATCTGTACGTGTTGGACATGAGCGTCACTACTACAACCACGGGTCAGGCTCATTGTTTTGTGTCCAGGACAACGGAGAAAGAATCAAGGTTATGGCATCGAAAGATGGGGCATATTCACCTAAGGAAAATGAATCACTTAGTGCATAACGACTTGGTCACAGGAGTGCATGTTAAAGGTTTTCATCTGGAAGGGGAGTGCATAAGTTGTGTCAAAGGCAAACAGAAGAAAAAGTCACACCCTACAAAGCAAGTCAATTCAGTTTCAAGACCATTGGAACGACTTCACATGGATTTGTTTGGTCCAGTGAATGTCAAGAGTATAACAGGAGATTCCTACTGCTTGGTCGTGACTGATGATTATTCCAGATTTTCTTGGGTTATGTTTTTGAAATCCAAAGACGAAACGTTTGACAGCCTGGTAGCGTTGTTTAAAAGAATTGAGAATTTGTACCAGAGGCCGATTTGTAGAATTCACAGTGATAATGGTACTGAGTTCAAAAACAGTAAGATGGAAGAATTTTGTGATGAAATAGGTATACTGCATGAGTTTAGTGCTCCATACACTCCGCAGCAGAATGGAGTTGCAGAACGCAAAAACCGGACGCTAATCGAGACAGCCAGAACGATGCTTGCAGACTCTAAGTTACCAATTAATTTCTGGGCTGAAGCTGTTTCTGCTGCATGCTATACTCTCAACAGAGTTCTTACTGTAAAGAAGTTTAACAAGACGTGTTTTGAGCTACTCAATAAACGCAAGCCGAATTTGAAGTATCTAGAACCGTTTGGGTCACCCTGTACGGTGATAGAGCCTAAAGGAAAGTTTGGTCCGAAGAGCATTGAGGAAATCTTTGTGGGTTATTCAAGTCCTTTGCGACGTGTCTTCATTCCAAGCGAGAAGCAGATTATTGAGGCAGCAAATGTTGAATGTCAGGGGTACACTATGCCGCCACAGAATCCTGGTGATTCATGGCGTTATCATTATGACAAACTTTGGGATTCGTTTGACATGAGAGAAGAATCAGAGGAAGAAGAAGATTTCTTTGATGAGCTGGATATTTTGCGAGAGTATGAGTCGCAGCCCAGGTTCCAGCAGAGTATTCTAGAAGACCTCGGGAGACTTCAAATGATGATGAAGCAGGTCCTAGTAATGCTGGTGAACATGATGATGAAGTTGCTCCGGGTAATCAGTCGGAGTTGAATGATGATCAAGAAGCTGATAACATGCCAGTTTTTTACCATAGTGATTCAGATCTTGAGGGGGAGCAGATCCAGTTGTCAAGTCAAACAAACCAAGTTGGTGAACAAGATGCAGAGCAGAATGTTACTAATCTGGAGGGAAATGTAGAAGTTCCAAGAGAAGTGATGCCACGAACTCTTTCTTATCATCCAGAGGAGTTGATCATAGGAGAATTGCAATCGGGCGTTCGCATGAGACGTCAAATTGACCAGGGCTTAACATGCTTTTATTCTACAGTAGCACCTTTACAAACTGAATTTTCATTAAGTTGTTTTATCTCGCAGGTCGAACCGAGAACTTACAAAGAGGCGCTTACTGAAGACTCTTGGGTCATAGCGATGCAAGAAGAGTTAAGTCAGTTTGAAAAGTTAGGAGTGTGGAAGTTAGTTGATTTGCCGGATGGTCAAAGGAAAATCAATACAAAATGGGTTTTCAAATGTAAGAGGGACGACAGAGGAGTGGTTGTAAGGAACAAAGCTCGACTCGTTGTTCAGGGCTTTAGTCAACAGGAGGGGATTGATTTTACAGAAGTCTATGCTCCTGTAGCTCGACTAGAGGCTATCAGAATTTTCCTAGCATTTGCGTCTTGGAAGAATTTCAAAGTATATCAGTTAGATGTTAAATCAACGTTTCTTTATGGGAAGGTCAAAGAGGAGGTTTATGTTGGTCAGCCGCCGGGCTTTACTGACCCAATCCACAAGAACAAAGTTTATCTGCTGGACAAAGCGTTGTATGGTCTACATCAGGCGCCGAGAGCCTGGTACGAGACTTTGTCTCAACACCTACTCGCTAACCAGTTCATACGTGGAAAAGTGGATGCCACTCTCTTCACTAAAGTCGTTGATGGTCATCTTCCGATAGTACAAATTTATGTGGACGATATAATTTTTGGGTCAACAAATGAGAAATTGTGCAAAGATTTCGAACAGGTGATGAAGCAGAAATTCGAAATGTCATCAATGGGGGAGATGAAATTCTTTTTGGGTCTACAAGTTGAACAACTTCCTGAGGGAATTTTCATTCATCAAACGAAGTACGTGCATGATATTCTAGAGAAATTTGGAATGTCAAGTTCTACTCCAGCTGCTACCCCACTTGCGACTAATCATGGGATTCACCCAGATCTCACCGGAGACAGGACTGATGAAACGTTTTACCGTTCCATGATAGGTTCTTTGATGTATCTGACTGCTTCACGTCCTGACATCATGTACCCAACGTGCCTCGCAGCAAGATTTCAGTCTAACCCGAGAGCATCGCACATGATTATTGTCAAAAGGATATTACGTTACCTGAAAGGTACTCCGTCATTGGGGTTATGGTATCCTAGAAAAGGCGATTTTACGCTCGAAGGGTATTCCGATTCAGATTTCGGATGCTGCAAAGTCAACGCGAAATCAACAACTGCAGGATGCCAGTTCTTTGGTCCTAGATTGGTTACCTGGCAGTGTAAGAAACAAACATCTGTGGCGCTATCTACATGTGAAGCGGAGTACGTTTCTGCTAGCAGTTGCTGCTCTCAGATCCTGTGGATACAGTAACAGATGCGCGACTACGGTTTGCAGTTTCTTAACACATCTCTGTTTGTTGATAATGAGGCCGCAATTAATATAACTAAAAATCCAGTACATCACGCTAAAACTAAACATATCGAAATTCGTCATCACTTTATTCGCGATTGCTTCGAGAAAAAGTTGATACGAATTGAGAAAATCCACACTGACGAACAAAAAGCTGATTTGCATACCAAAGCTTTTGATAAAATTCGGTTTCAATATTTATTAAAACTTAATGGTATGAAATTGCTTTCGGTGTCGGATGGGATTGTGAGCGTTGATGAGAGTACTGTTGCGGATGAAGATGAGAAACAATCTGCGATGGTTTGTCGGTCTTTTACGTATTTTGGTATTTAGGGGGAGATAGATAGTTGTACATAGTTTATTTTCAGAAAAATACAAAAACAGTAAAAAATGAAAAAATCCAAAAACATGATAAAATTGAAAAAGAGCTTGTGTATATAGGGAAAATGATAGTACATCGGCTAGACAATTACAGTATGCTAAAGATTTGGAAAGATAAAATGAGTTAAACAGTCTCACTAACGATGTGTCGATAGGTTTTCGCACATTTAGTAAATTTATTCGGGATACAAACCTAAAATTTCAAACTGGTGAAATTTGTGGGGAACACTACTTGGATATATAGGTAACCCCTGAAATCTCGTTTGATAGGTCTCGTATTCTGATATATACTAGGTGTTTATACTCTATGATGTCTGGGGTATTATTCCGGGACTTCTGCTGAACGGTAGTTCTGACCTAGTCCTTGGCTAATACTTTATCCAAAATGCTTGAAACATAGCATAAAGCCCTCAGCTGATTAGACAATAAAATTGATAATCATCTGTTGTAGCTGAAAAGATCCTCTAAAGGGGACATACGCAAAGTCGAAACTGATATCTCTCTGCTGAACGGAAGTTCTGACCTGAGATCCCTCAGTTCTCGCATTTAACCCCTAATTTACGTACAGACATCATTGTAGTATTCTTGCCTGTAAGACTAAATATTGGGATTCTGGATACGGGAGTATATTCAAGAGGTGGGACACATGAATTGAACTATGTTCTTAAAACACTTAAACGGTATCCTGAATAGATTGAAGTTTGTGTGAGAATTTAAGATGGATCCGTATATCGACAATCGAGGTGAATTGTTTAAGTCTGTGTATGTAATGTAGCTTAACGGTACTTGTAATCTGTCTGAAAAGCTGATATGATTCCCTGACACGCTCGCCAAAAATAAACTTGTAAATAGTTTACTTTCTGCAATTTAAGTTTTCTGTTATTACAATTTCTTAGTGTAGATCACATTAAAATCCAAAAAGATTTTATTTCTGCTTTATTTTAGACAAACCACAGTGGAAAGTTGATTGTCGGATTCTAGAAAGATGAAGCAGATGCAGAAGATTCTGAGCTGAAGAATGAATAGAGCTTATATTGTTGGAAGTTTGATTGTTTTCAAAGTTACGAACAAGTTCATTAAGTTGATACTTGTTATTTTCAGAAAAAGTTGAAAATGATTTACTAAATCAGTTTGATTCGTCAAAAGATCAACCAGGGTCATTAAATTGAACTTGGTAGATTAATCAGGTGTTCAGGGTCATTAACTTGAACTTGAAAACTTGAGTGGATTTCTTAGAGCTGATTGAATTTGTTTTTATTGTTTAGAAAAGATAGATTGTAATGTTATTGGTTGAGTAACAGGTTTGGAGACTTCATTATTCCCACGGAGGCAAATTGTCAAAGCTTGAACCAGATACCTTAGATCCCAGCATACTGAGAGGGGGAGTCTGTGAAAGGGGGAGTCTGGATCAATAGATAATGGGAAGTTTGCAGCTAGAGCTAGGAGACAATCCTGGAACTTGTGAAGAATGCTTACGAAGAGAAGACAGAGTTGGTGAAAAGACCAAGACCGAAGACTATAGATCTGAAGACTGATATAGACTACGTCAACATCCAAGGGGGAGTCTGTTGATGCATAGGATGTCTGTTGACTACGTCTACTTGAAGTTTTAGGTCAATATAGGTCAACAGAGGGTCTAAACTGTAAAATTTAGAAAGTTATGTATTAGGTTCGCTTTTATGTACATTAGGTAGGAGGTTCGCTTTTAGGTCATTGAGTCTGGTTCGCTTATAAGGTTCGCTTATATGACTGGTCATATCAGCGAACCACATAGCCTATATATAGGGTTGTCTTATCAGCGGATCTGTAATGCGTATGTGTGTGCTCAGGAGCCGAAACTCTATCAAAATTACATTTGAAAGCAATAAAAGCAGTGGAATTGAAAGGACAAGCTGTTGTAACATCATATGTACTGATTCCGCCTTTATATGTGATGATGAGCTACCTTGACTGACGTTTTAGGGTCAAACAACGGTCCAACAGAAACTGGATTTTTTATGATATTTTCTGCTGCCTGGCTGTCCAACATGAGTGGTGTCTTTAAGGCAGTGATACCAAAATCCAGCAACTGATTTTGAAGCCACAGGAGTTGGGCTGTACAGCTTGCAGCAGCAATGTATTCAGCCTCAGCAGTGGATGTAGAAACTGCTGC
The DNA here is from genome assembly GCF_002127325.2 of Helianthus annuus. Classification (NCBI taxonomy): domain Eukaryota; kingdom Viridiplantae; phylum Streptophyta; class Magnoliopsida; order Asterales; family Asteraceae; genus Helianthus; species Helianthus annuus. The sequence goes on along the minus strand of NC_035439.2, from coordinate 21,877,029 downwards.
TTGCTTTTTGCTTTGCCAAGAGACTAAGCAATCACCTAGAAACTGGCACCCTCCTGAAGTGGACTTCCTTGTGGTACAACATCCAGCAAAGTCACTGTCTGAAAAACCTGAAAGCTTGATATTCCCATTAGCTGGATACCAGATACCAAGTGTGGGAGCACCTTTTATGTATCTGAGAATCCTTTTTACAGCAATGAGATTTGATTTTCTGGGAGCTGATTGACTTCTTTCACAGACACATGTTGCAAACATGATGTCTGGTCTAGATGCAGTTAGGTACAATAAAGACCCAATCATGCTTCTATAAAGTGTTTGGTTAATCAGCTCATCCTTTTCATCAGACATGACCAGCTTATTTGTGGCCATGGGTGTGCTGCATGGTTTACAATCATTCATATCAAATTTAGTTAAAAGTTCTTTAGCATATTTGCTTTGATGAATGAAGGTTCCATTTTGCAATTGCTGTACTTGGAGACCAAGAAAGCATTGCAGCTCACCCATTGCACTCATTTCAAACTCAGCTGTCATGAGTTCTCTAAACTCTTCACACATTTTGGTACATGTGCTTCCAAAAATAATGTCATCCACATAAATTTGGACAATCATTAAATCTTTCCCTCTCCATTTAAGAAACAGTGTTTTATCAATGGTACCTCTTTTGAAACCATTTGAGAGTAGAAGGTTGGAAAGAGTTTCATACCAGGCCCTTGGTGCTTGTTTCAGGCCGTACAAGGCTTTGTTTAGCCTGTAGACATGATCAGGATAAAATGGATCCTCAAAGCCTGGAGGTTGACATACATACACCTCTTCTTGCAATGTACCATAGAGGAAAGCACTTTTGATATCCATCTGAAACACCTTCATGTTGTGGTTGACAGCAAAGGCCAGGAACAGTCTGATAGCTTCCAATCTTGCAACAGGGGCGAATGTTTCATCATAATCATTCCCCTCTTCCTGTCTGTAACCTTGAACCACAAGCCTAACTTTGTTCTTGACAACAATGCCCCTTTCATCTGTTTTGTTCTTAAAGACCCACTTTGTGCCAATGGGACTAACCTCTTTTGGCAGTGGTACAAGCTCCCATACTTGTTGTCTTTTAAACTGTTGGAGCTCCTCTTGCATGGCTTCTACCCAGCTGTTGTCTTTTAGTGCCTCTTGGTACTTGACTGGCTGATGGAGTGATAGAAAACCAGCAAAAAGACAAATGTTTTGGGTTTGGCTTCTTGTGAGCACCCCTTCATTTATGTTGCCAATGATTTGATCAGGTGGATGAGATCTCAAGAAGATTAAGTCTCCTTGGTATGGTATGATGGCATTTGTTGGTGAAGGCTGCAAATGTGTATCATCTGAGCTAACCACTGCTGGTGACTTTGATGACCCAGCAGTGGCTTCAAAAGGTGGTGGAATGGGTGGTAATGAAGTGGACCACTGCTGACTTTTATCCACTGTTTGAGGACTTTTACCAGCAGTGTTTGAGGATGTGGAAGCAGTGGTAGAAGTGCTACTTTGGTCAACAACTGTTGAGGTAGCAGTGGTTGAGCTTTGACAGCTGTTTTGAACAACTGATGCTTTTCCAATTGTGGCAGACTTTTGAGGGATGATGATTTCATACCCATAGTCTGGTGTTGTATCCTCTGTTGGACCTGCATTGTTAGTCTTGACATCAGTATTTTCAAAAGTAAACTTTTCAAGATCAAACAGATCAGCAGGATTTGCTGGGATTTTCATTGAGGAAAGTTCATTGAACTTTACATTCAAAGTTTCCTCCACTGTCTTGGTCCGTGTATTGAATACTTTGTAGGCCTTGGTAGTGGCTGAGTATCCCAGATGATAACCACAATCAATTTTGGCTGCAAAATTTGAAATCGAATATTTTAAGTTCAAAATAAAGCATGGGCAGCCAAACACCTTGAAGTATGAGATAAGTGGTTTAATTTTATACAGAATTTCATAAACAGTCTTTTTGTGCCTGGGGTTTATTAAAACTCTATTCTGGACATAGCAAGCAGTGTTTACTGCCTCTGCCCAGAAAGTTAATGGCAAACCTGAATCTGCAAGCATGGTTCTGGCAGCCTCAATTAAAGTTCTGTTCTTTCTCTCAACAACCCCATTTTGCTCTGGTGTTCTAGGGATGCTGTACTGCCTTACAATCCCTTTCTTCACACAGAAGGCATCCAACTCCTTATTTTTAAATTCTGTGCCATTGTCACTCCTGAAGCTTTTTACTGGAAGGTCAAATTGCTTTTCAACCTGTATCACAAAGTCTTGCAAAATGCCTGCAGTTTCATCTTTAGAGTGCAAAAAGAAAGTCCATGTAAACCTAGAAAAGTCATCAACAATAACCAAACAATATCTTTTCTTTTTGAGGCTCATGACTTGAACTGGGCCAAACAAATCCATGTGTAGCATTTGCAAACACTGGGTTGTTTTGGACTCTTCAATGGACTTATAAGAACTTTTATGCTGTTTTCCTTTTAAACAGGAAATGCAATGTTCAGAACATGAAAACAATTTTTGTGGTAGGCCTCTCACCAAACCATTTTTTGAGATTTCACTGATTGTCTTAAGATTTGTATGCCCCAGCCTTCTGTGCCAAAGTTCTGTCTCTTTGTTAGAGGCAGCTGAGAACAGACAGGCATCTGCTCTGGGACACTCTTTTGAAATAACAACATAAACATTGCCACTTCTTTGAGCAACAAGTTTAGTGTGACCAGTTTTGATTATTGCTTCAATCTTTTTGACCATTTCTGGTCCAACAATCCTACAACAATCTTTTGTGAAGAATGACCCAAACCCTTTGTCACTCATTTGTGATACACTCAGAAGGTTGAATTTCAGATTGTCTATTAGATTGACATTTTCAAATTTTACATTTCCAGATTGCACTGTCCCAGACCCTAGAACTTTCCCTTTACTATTATTCCCAAAGGATATATCACCCCCTCCATGGATTTTAAAGTCTTTGAGGAGGGCTTTACATCCTGTCATGTGCCTGGAGCCTCCACTATCTACATACCAAAGACTATCAAAGCATGCAGAAGCTCCCTGCACATGAAGTAAAAGGATTAGTTCATTAAGGGCTCCAAAGCCAACAGGGCTTTGGATGGGGATTCAGCAGTGTCTGGTATGGATGCAGAGTGATGGACAGTGGTTAGGTCAGGGGTTTGGACAGTTTTAGTACTGTTTCTTGCTAACCACTGTTGAGGGTCTTGACCAATCACCTGCTGATAACCAAAAGAATGCCTATTCACTTTAGGTTTAGAGGGCCTTTTGTAGGTCTCATAAACGTGTGGAATCCTTTGGTAAGACTGTTTTTCCTTGCCTTTTCTGAACTGATTGGCTGGAGGTGCATCAGTAACCTGAACATCTCTTTTGACAGATGTTTGGTTCAGCTGTTTTGTGACAGCTGTTTGAACTGGTACAAACAGTGGTTGCTTTTTGGTGAATTTGACCGATGGTGATGCTGATGGACTCAAGGATGTTTTAGCAAGGTACTCATTCTTTTTGATATCAAAGTTTTTGAGATACACACATGCTTGAGTTTTGTGGTTTGTTTTACCACAAACAATGCAACTTTCAGCTGAAACTATGACACTTGTTTCGTTTATATCATAAGCTTTTAAGTGGAAACAATCTTTTGTTAGATGGTTCCTTTTCTCACAGAATTCACAAAACAAGTTATCAATTTTTTCTTTCTTCTATCGATTTTCAGACTCCTTTGTAGCAGAGGCTTTAACCATTACTGGGATGTCCTTGAGAGGTATAACTTTAGCTTTTGGAGCTTTAACACCATCAGTTGATGTAAAGTCCATTGGCTTGAAATTTTCAAGAATATCACACTCATCAGACCATTTTGGTTTAAATTGATGATTTTCAATCTCCTCAAAAGCAGAGGGGCCCATTGGTCTGTCAAGTGTGATTTTGTTACCAAGTTTGTCAGTGATTTTCACTTCTTGGCCATTCTTGTTTGTGGGGATGAACTCAGCAGTTACATCAGTGGTTGAAACAGATTTTCCAAAAGCAGTGTTTTCATCATCATGTTTTCTATAACCAACCCCAAATTTCACATTGCTTTTTATCTGTTTCTCAAGCATAACCTCATACCCTTTGCATGATTCCACCCATCTCTCACATGTGATCTGGGTGGATTCTAACTCCTTTTTGCAAACTTGGTATTTTTCTACCAAGGTTTGGAGTTGGGTTTTGGTTATGCTTTGCTCTTCTTTCATGCTGCTAATCTCTTTCTCTTTTTCAGCCAATTTGTTTTTAAGTTCTTTTAGAGATCTTTCAAATTTGACTTCATCAGATAAGATTTTATCACGAAGGTTTTCATTCACCTCTTTGATGTTAGCAAAAGCAATAATGCAATTGTCAGAACACAGTTTTTCAAGAACTTGAGGTGATACCTTGGCAGCAGCCATCATTGCACAATCACATTGAGGATTTTCCTCATCTTCAGCTCTTTCTTCTTTCTCTCCTGCCTTTTCTTCTTTGTTCTCTTCTGACCATGGATCTGTCAGTGGTTCAATCAGGGTGCCTGAACTTTCTCCCAACAGTACTTCATTAGCCACAGTAGTAACCACTGCTTCAATCACCTCATCCACTGTTTCAGAAACCAGCTGTTCCTCTTCAGATTCAACACCCTCCTGTATTGACTCTAATGCCATCAAACAAAATTCATCATGAGAAGAAACATTGGAGGCATAGAGTGTAAAGTTTTCATCACTAAGGTCTTCAGGCATACTGCTCCAGTCAACAAACCCTTGAGTGAAAAAGGTTTGTTGATCTGGTTGTACTGCTGCTGGAGCAGTGGTTTGAGGTGCAGGTTGCACTTGTGCCTGAGGGACAGGGGTTTGAACATATTGGATCTGTGGAGCAGCTGTTTGGACATAATCCATTGGTACAGGGGCAACAACATAGTGAGCAGCATTCACTTGAGCTGCTGGGGCATATTGGGCATAGTGCACAGTGTTTTGATTTTGAGGTCTAGGGTTTGAACTAGGATGAGTGATTATGGGGCCAGCAGTTTGACTCCTACATTCCCTAGCAAAGTGTCCTAACCTATTACACTTGTAGCACTTGATTTTCGATTTATCCAACCCAACCCTTAGATTCCCATGCAACCCTGGGAATTTTCGCCCTGTTCTTTTATAAAACTTGCTAGTTCTAACACTTAGCAAGGCCAGTTGATGCAGGATGTCCATTTCCTCTAAATCAGTGGGGTCAAAATGCTGTAGATCATTGAGTTCAAAGCTTAGATTGTCTGACATCTGGTTTTCGTTTGCAGTGAATGCATAACTTGCAGAGTAAGGATCAGGGTTGTTAAAATTTGCACCAGCAGTTATGTCAATGAAGTGATCATAACCCTGATCCTTACTGTGACAACCCTCACTAAATCAGGTATCTGTACGGTTTAATTAATAATTAATTACTGCTTAATTACTGTGCTTGCTTGAAATTACTGATGAACTGCTACTTGATTTCTGATACTTGTACATACCTGCATCATACTTTAATTACCGTCACTACATTATTTACATACTGAACTCTAGTGACAAACATGATGCACTAAAGCACAGTAGCACTACAAACGGATAACCTATTGAACATGCTGATAAAGCCAGCATCAGGTAGACACTGCCTCTAAGGCCTGTATGAGCCAGAGATAGTTACTACACTAGTTGTGAGTGTAGGGATACAAGGGTTGTAGAACTGCGTCTCTAGGAATAAGTTACAATGACTGGATGTGCCTAAAACGTACTCTAAGCACAAAACTCAGCACTTTAATAAACAATTCAGCTTCTAGCTAACTAATAAAGTGCCAAAACATGAGAAAATATTACTAGACACTTTCCAAAGTGTCGGGAATAAGTTGTGTCACTAAAAACGGTATTAACGACACTTTAAAGCATTGTTTAACGCTTTAACGGATTACTATCCAATCGAACAACCGGACTATACCCGGAACATGAAAATATTGCCATTAACATTATTTGTCTTTTTCTGAGCCAGTTAGGGTCCCTGAATACCCTAACACCCGCCATAAGCACAACACACTACTAACCAGGTTAATCCCTAAACTTAACTAATCTAACCTAACTATTAACTAACTATTGGTTAGAAATGAACTAGACCCCCCCCCCCCTCTCACTAAACCGTCCCCAACAAGGGGGACATACCTTGTCCTCCAAAACATTATTTAATTACATGTGTTTAGTATCTAAGGGGCATAAAATCCAAGGGTTAATGGACTTGAAATTTGTCTATAAGTAACAAGGATGGCACATCATAATCTTTCACATTTCTTCACACAAGAACACTCCCTCTCTCCCTCTTGGAGCTCTCGGCCGAAGACACCCCCCACACCCATCATATTTTCGATTTTGATCTTCACATTCCAAGCTCACACAAGTGTCAAGGATCCCGTATAAGGAGGCTTGGTGCATTCGGAGCTCAAAGGACCTCACTCTATTGCTTTTATCCTCTCATTTTGCGCCTAGATTCTTCCCTAGCCTCGAGCTAGTAGTAAGTTGCTTAAATCACCTTCTCGAACTATTTTAAGATGGTTAATATGACTTGTAACGGTTAAAACTCGTAATATTACAAGATGACACACAAAAGTCTACTAAAAACACTAATATAGATGGTTAAAAGCTAATATGTTGTGTAAATCTTGTAGTAATTGATTTGTGTGGTTTTTTGGACCCGATCTATGTTGTGGTAGCTCGGATCATCATTTAACCCGGGTTGGTCATGATCATGGATCATGACATAAGGTTGTTTTGAAAATAACAAGGGTTAAAGGATGAAACTCTGCCACACACGAATCACGAACTTGTGTAAAAGCGATTTTGCTTGTAAAATAGTGTTTAAAACTAGTAGATCTACGGATCTACAAGTGGTATTTTCAAAGAACCAAGCATAAAAGAAATCATGTTTTCCTAAAGACGGATCTTACGTTAACAAGAATGATTTTTAGAACACACAAGTGTGTAAACACTTGTGTAGCACAAAGTTTCGACAAAATAACAATTTTTGTAAAATTTACAAGAAGATGTAAAGATGGGATTTCTGTAAAAGCAAGGTTTTTATGAGATCGGATTGCTTTATATAAAGATCCGCTAAAAGTAATGGGATTTACTTCATAATTTTAGAAAACTAGAAGTTCATGTGATTTATGCGATTTACATATTTATTAACTAGTTTGTTGTGTTGAATATTGTTTTGGTTAAATAAGAAAAATGGTTGATTGATTTATAAAAGAAAATGATACGCTTGAAAGCGTGGCCACCTCCAGTTACAGAGGAAACTCTGGAGAAATTTTTCCAAAAACCTAACACTTAGAATTATTTTCACTATAAGTGTTAGAAATACTTCTCGACATGTTTTCAAAATATAAGTTTCGCCACAATTTTGTTTACAAATATCGGAGGTGGGATTTTCACAAAATTAAACGTGATAAATATATATTTAGTAAATATATATATATTTTTTTACAATGTCACTTGTCAATTATTTTGTGAAATGTATAAATATTATTTTTAGGGTAAAAATAATATTATCGAACGTTAACGAATCCAAAATAATACGAACGCTTTCACGATAAATATATAAGTTACACCGGTAATTATTATTACCACTCGATCGTTAAAACGTAACTTACGCATTTTACGGAAATATTTATGAACACGTATTTTTGTTAAGGTATTATTTTGGGAAAATCTTATATAATAGGAAATATAATATTTTTGAGAAAAATATTTATATTTTGAAGTTAGAAATAAGATATATTTTAAGTAAGACTTAATAATATATTTCGTACGCACATGTATTAAATCCCCCATCCTTGGGAAGGAAAATAATTACCAAGTATGCACAGAATGTAAGCACGAAATAGTTGTCTAACTATTTCCCAAAACTTAAACCATAAAGCTAAGGCACGGCCGTCCGTTTGATAGAGTTAGTACATGTAGGTCGTTGCACAGCTGCTTGACTTGGAGACATACTTGGTAGAGACGCACCGATGTGAGTTCATGCCCCCCTTTTCTCTTAACTGTTTTCAGTTTTCCAAACTGCGGGGGTGAAATACATGTTACTATATTTATGAGAACTTCATACATGGTATGGGTAGCGTAAGGAGGTTTACTACTTAGATCATGTGAGTGGGTAGGCGGAAACTTGAGGCCATTAATCCTCAGGGTAGGACCGAGGGACATGAGCGGTAGATCTATCTGGGTGCAGCGAGCCCAGCCCCAGGCCCAGCATAACGGACCTCGGGGTGACTTTGTGCCCAACGCATAAATCCGCTAGGTTTGAGTCTTCCTACTTGCACTTCACACATATCAATGGCCTTGCAAACCATTGGTGATCTCTTTTTCCTTATTTGCTACATACCAGGATTTTATACATACAAAGGTTTATTTACTCACTTACACATGAACTCGCTCAACATTATTGTTGATTTTTCAACTTACATGTATTTCAGGAAATTAAAGGATCTGGTGCGGTATGACACGTTTTCCCGCTGCACTAGTTATGAGATCATCCGGGTTTAGGGGATGTGACTCTTTCCTGGACAAGTCACAGTCCTTAAACTGTGTTTATGTTATGTTTGTGTTTGTTGAACAATGTTTTTGTCGTTAGGATGTGTTTCCGTTAAAACAATGTTGTTGTATTTGGTTTTTAACTTAATTAAATGGATGATCTTGCATGATTTTATTTCATATAGCTTTGTTATGATTAAGCTATGGTATTAAGAAGTCACACCAAATTAACCACGCTTCCGCAAAGCCAGGGTGTGACAGCTTGGTATCAGAGCTCTGATCATAGCGAACTAGGATTCCTTCTCGAGTCTAGACTATGATCACTAGGGCTCTCACGAAAACATTTTTACTGCATACCACTTAAGTCCAGATCCAAAACATTTTTACAAACAAATGTTGAGCACATTTTATTTATTTTTTTTAGGCTCAGTCTTGGAGGCTGAGGCTCGGTCTTGGAGACCGAGGCTCGATGTAAGAGATCGAGGTAGATGGCTAGTGAGACTAGGAAGAGTAGGCTCAGTCTTGGAGGCTGAGGCTCGGTCTTGGAGACCGAGGCTCGATCTAAGAGATCGAGGTAGATGGCTAGTAAGACTAGGAAGAGCAGGCTCAGTCTTGGAGGCTGAGGCTCGGTCTTGGAGGCCGAAGCTCGATCTAAGAGATCGAGGTAAATGATAGAGCAGTCTTAGAGGCTAGGAGAATTTGGCTAGTGGGACTAGGAATGTCAGTCTAGGAGACTGGGAGGCTAGTGGAACTAGGAGAATCATTTGATTGTTTATTGTTGACTAACATGTTTATATGATTGATTGTTATACGTATATGTGTTTGTGTTACAAACGTCATGCCTTCATCATGTACTAGAAAGATGGACACTACGAATCCCATGGCCATAAGTATCAGACGACATAGTTTCATCGGAGCACGAGGTGTACATTTCCGATACTACCGGCACAGACAATGACGACTTTCAGCCCTTTTGCGCTGCCTGAAGTCGTAGCATAGCCTACTGATGGCCATCTTGTTGGAAATTTGCCACTCGCGGTGATCCCTGCTCCTGTGCCCCTTGCCGCTTATCCTGTTGTTGATATGCCCCCCCCGACGTGGCCTCTGACGACGATAACGATCTACTAGAGGAGGACCCATTCGAGGGCAAGGCCCTATTGCTGCTGGTATTAGCCTACTGCTTGCGGACGCTCCTGCAGGGGAAACTCATGCCCATTCCCCTGCCCCAGACTCATTTGAGTTTCTGACATCCGCATTTTCGCATATACAGGGAGTGCAGCACCATTCACACGACGCCGACCCTGATACGACATCATCAGCTGCACCGGTTCCCGCACACAGCTTTGAGTTTGATCACAGTATTGAGGGTGATCTTGTTCTTCCACTTGGTGATCCAGACCATGACCTTGAGTTCATACACTTAGACAAGCCCTTGGAGGATCCTGTAACCCCCTGTGATGGTTGATCCAGCTGATTTTGTGATGGAGTTTGTTGATCCGGAGCCAGCCGTGGCCCCTGAGCCAGGCGTTGCTCCTAACACCGCATTGGAGCATGACCCTGTTCATGCCGATGCACCTGCTGTTGCTCCTTGATTGATCATCTGCTTCGACGAGAGAAAATTTGGGGTAACTGTGCAAGACAATTTATTATTACGGGGGCCCACGTAATAACGACTTGTAGTGCACAGAAATCCTGGTGGACTCTGCGGGTCAAGCTAATGAAAACCAATGTAGCAGGAAATAACTTGAACACGAATGACCAAGGCGATGAAGCCTCGAGTTCATTCTATTTCAAGAAACAAGCCATTGGCAAGCCTATGTGAAGGCTCAGAATTTTATTTCCCCACCCATACATTGAGTATATTTACGTGTAAAATTGGGTGAGTACATGATGGCTTATGGTGCTATGTATCTCATAGACAATTGGAATGTTGTCTAACCCACTTCATGCCATTTCGGCAGAAGAGAATGCCACCCAGGCGTGACACAAACACCAGTATGTTGCCAAGGATAGAAGCCGAGCTGCAAAAACGCATCTCACAGGCAAATGCATGACATGAAGCACTCCGCTCTAAGCACAGCGATGGCACTACTGGAAATAACCCCCCCCCCAAGCTGACCGCACCTATAAGCAGTTCCTGAACTACAAGCCTTTGAACTTCGACGAAACAGGAAGCGCCATTGCATTTGCTCGTTGGTCCGAAAAGATTGACTCCATTCTAAGAATGACTAACTGTTCGCCCCAACAGAGTGTTACCTTTACCACGGGGTCATTTCTAGATGGCACACTCTCATGATAGGATCTTCGGATTCAGACCCTTGGTACAGATGCTGCTTATGCACTGAGCTGGGACGAGCTCAAGGAAATGATTGAGGAGAAATGTGGTTCTAAGACTGGAATACAGAAGCTTGAGATGGAATCCTGGAATTTGAAAATGGACGAACCAGAGATTCCTGAACATGTCCAGCGATCGCACGACTTGCCTAGGGTCGTCCCCTACTAAGTCATTGATGATTGTATGATACAGTTGGGTACCCGTAAACCTTACATTTTGGTCTCGATTTGTGGCAATGCAATCACAGTGATCTATTGTTTATGTTCTTTGACATGGGATGTTATGTGGCTGATTTATTTATAACATGAGATGTTATGTGCTGATATTGTTGAATACATACGTACGTTTCACCTGCTATGACCTAACCTACGTGAAACATCTTTTAGAAGATGCCACCAAGACGCGAAATGCGCATGCCCACCTCAGAGGCGGAACTTCAAAAGATAATTGCTGCAGCTATAGCACAGCACGAGGCCCTACGCTCCGAACCTAGCAGAGGCACCTCAGAAAATAACGGTTGTTCCTACTGGCATTTCCTCAATTACAAGCCTCCGAAGTTCGACGGCACTGGGAATGCCATAGATTTTGTGAAATGGATTGAAAGTATGGAATCCATCTTTCGAATGAGTGGTTGTACGCCAGAACAACAAGTCCCATACGTTACTGAGTTGTTTCAAGATGGAGCTCGATTATGGTGGAATCTTCAGGTTCGAATAATGGGCCTAGCTACAGCATACGCGTTAACTTGGGATGAGTTGAAAGGAATAATGCGTAAGAAGTATTGCACCCAAACAGAAACACAGAGGTTGGAAGGTGAATTCCAGAGCCTGATAATGGAAGGTCCGAAAATGTTGGAATTCATGCAAAGACTTCATGATTTGGCACGAGTCGTTCCGTACTTGGTAGAACCAGAATTGAGGAAATTAGGACATTTCATTTGGGAACTGGCACCTCAAGTCCTGAGCTTAATGATAGCATCTACGCCACCAACATCTATGGCTGCAAGTAAGATGGGCTTGGCACTCGTTACGGAAGTCATTAGACTAGAAAAACTTGCAAACCCTGGCAAGGAGACTCACGTCGAGTCATCTGGAGATAACAAACGGAAGTTCTCGAACTTCAAGCAAGGCACTAGTGGGGTTGTTAAGAAAGGAGAGTCAAGCGCGCCAGCTCAGGTTACAGCTGGTAGTGGAAAGAAAGGAAAGGGATATATGGGCACTCAGCCCAAGTGCAACACCTGCCAGCGTCACCATTCTGGCCGGTGTAGTTTGAAAGTGTGTGAAGCGTGTGGAAAACCTGGCCACTTGAAGGATTCTTGTTGGGCCACTGTTGGCCAGGGAGGCCAAGGAGGATTTGGGAACAGAAACAATAACCGGGGTGGTAATGGAAATCGCCCACAAGGAAACATTGGAGGAAATGGGAATCGAGGCAACAATGTGAATCAAGCGGGCACTGTGAATCGTAACCAGAGGAATAATCAAGCGGGTGGAAACGGGCAGAGATCCGGATGTTTCAACTGTGGTGATCTTGGGCACTACAAGAGGAACTGCCCAGAGTTGAACCAAGCCCGTGGAAGGGTTTTCAACATAGAAGCAAGGGAAGCGCGCCAGGATCCCAATGTCGTTACTGGTACGTTCCCTGTAAACCAACACTATGCATCCGTTTTATTTGATACTGGCACCGACTATAGCTTCGTGTCGTTAGAGTTTAAGAATATGCTTGGTTTAGCCGCTAGTAAATTAGATGTTCCGTACTCAATCGAATTGGCTAATGGAAAGTTGGTAGAAGCCAACGAAGTTATCAGAGGCTGTGTGATCGAATTGGGAGAGCGTGAGTTTGCTCTGGATCTACTACCAGTCCAGTTGGGAAGCTTCGACGTGGTAGTAGGAATGGATTGGTTATCAGGCAACAAGGCTGAGATAGTTTGTCATGAAAAGGTTGTTCGTATCCCAACCGAAGATGGTGAAACAATTGTGGTTCATGGAGAGAAGCGTGAGACGCCTTTGAGGATTATCAGCTGCTTGAAAGCGCGAAAGTGTTTACAGAAGGGATGTGCTGCCTTTCTGTCACACATTGTGGATAAGAAAGCTGAAGAACCGAAGATCGAAGACATCCCTGTCGTGAGGGAATATCCAGAAGTCTTCCCAGAGGACTTGCTTGGATTGCCGCCTCAGAGGCAAGTAGAGTTTCGCATCGATTTAGTTCCAGGCGCCGCGCCTGTGGCTAAGGCACCTTATAGACTTGCCCCTTCTGAAATGCAAGAACTGTCGACACAACTTCAAGAGCTGTTAGACAAGGGATTTATCCGACCAAGCTTCTCGCCTTGGGGAGCTCCAGTTTTGTTTGTCAAGAAGAAGGACGGTAGTCTTCGAATGTGTATCGACTACCGGGAGTTGAATAAGCTGATGATAAAAAATAGATACCCTCTGCCAAGGATTGATGATCTGTTTGACCAACTGCAAGGTTCAAGCTTTTATTCAAAGATCGATCTTCGATCTAGATACCATCAGTTAAGGATACAAGAGGAGAGTATCCCGAAGACAGCCTTCAGAACTCGTTATGGACACTACGAGTTCCTAGTTATGCCGTTTGGGTTAACAAACGCACCTGCAGTGTTCATGGATTTGATGAATAGAGTTTGCAAGCCGTACTTGGATAAGTTCGTGATTGTATTCATCGACGACATCTTGATTTATTCAAAGATGAAGGCTGAGCACGAACAGCACCTAAGAGCTATTATGGAGCTACTGAAGAAAGAACAGTTGTACGACAAGTTCTCTAAGTGCGAGTTTTGGCTACGAGAAGTACAATTCCTTGGGCACGTGGTAAATGGAGATGGAATCCACGTGGATCCCACCAAGATCGAAGCGATCAAGAATTGGGAAACGCCAAAGACGCCAACCGAGATCCGACAATTCTTAGGTTTGGCTGGTTACTATCGAAGGTTTATTCAGAATTTTTCAAAAATCGCTCAACCATTGACGCTCCTCACGCAGAAAGATAAGAAGTTTGATTGGGGAATCAAACAGGAAGAAGCGTTCCAGATATTGAAAGATAAGCTCTGTAATGCGCCAATCTTAGCACTACCGGAAGGTACAGATGATTTTGTGGTATACTGCGACGCTTCGCGTCAAGGATTGGGTTGTGTGTTGATGCAACGCCAAAAAGTTATTGCTTACGCGTCACGCCAGCTGAAGGTACATGAAAAGAACTATACCACACATGACTTGGAACTTGGCGCAGTAATTTTTGCTTTAAAGATCTGGAGACACTACCTTTATGGTACAAAGTGCACAATATTTACAGATCACAAGAGCCTACAACACATATTCAACCAGAAGGAGTTGAATATGAGACAAAGACGATGGGTTGAACTGTTGAATGATTACGACTGCGAGATTAAGTATCACCCAGGGAAGGCGAATGTGGTCGCCGACGCCCTAAGTCGAAAAGAAAGGATCAAGCCCATAAGGGTTAGGGCTTTAGAGATGATTATTCAGACCGATCTTTCCTTGCGCATTCGTGCCGCGCAGAAAGAAGCCCTCAAGGAAGGAAACCTTGAAGAAGAATATCTCCGTGGGATGGAGAAGTTATTGGTACCAAACAAGGAAGGAACGTTATGTTTCGAGAAAAGGATTTGGGTTCCTTTGTTTGGAGGTTTAAGGAAGGTTATTTTCGATGAAGCTCACAAATCGCGGTACTCTATCCACCCAGGAGCAGATAAGATGTACCAGGACCTTAAAGATTACTACTGGTGGCCTAGGATGAAAGGCGATGTTGCTGTCTATGTGAGCAAGTGTTTAACTTGCGCTAAGGTGAAAGCGGAATACCAGAAGCCCTCGGGACTTCTGCAACAACCGGAAATTCCCAAGTGGAAGTGGGAACAAATCTCCATGGATTTTATTACGAAGTTGCCAAGAACGCCAAAAGGCCATGACACTATTTGGGTAATAGTGGACCGATTAATGAAGTCTGCACACTTCTTACCTATCAGAGAGAAGGATAATACGAGCAAGCTGGCCGAAATTTACATGAGAGAAATTGTTACACGCCATGGAGTACCTCTCTCAATCATCTCCGATAGAGACGGAAGGTTCGTATCAAGGATTTGGCAATCCTTCCAAGAAGCTTTTGGCTCGCAATTGAATATGAGCACCGCGTTTCACCCGCAAACCGACGGGCAAAGCGAATGGACGATACAGACTTTGGAAGACATGCTGAGAGCGTGTGTTATGGATTTGGGCGGTAGCTGGGATAAGCATTTGCCTTTGGTTGAATTTTCATACAACAACAGCTACCACGCTAGTATTTGTGCCGCGCCATTCGAAGCTTTATATGGCCGCAAGTGCAGATCACCGCTTTGTTGGTCTGACGCAGGTGATAGACAGTTGGTTGGTCCTGATGTGGTCCAGGAAACCACATATAAGATTGCACAGATCCGAGATCGCATCAGTGCGGCTCGTGACCGTCAGAAAGCCTACGCGGATCGAAAAAGGAAGCCTCTGGAATTTGAGGTAGGAGATATGGTTTTGTTGAAGGTATCACCCTGGAAGGGTGTGGCACGCTTTGGAAAGTGTGGGAAGTTGAATCCGCGGTATATTGGTCCGTTCAAAATCTTGGAAAGAATTGGGTCCGTAGCATACAAGTTGGATCTACCTGCCAAACTGAATGGTGTTCACGATACGTTCCACGTATCAAATTTGAGGAAGAGTCCAACGCAAGATACCGTTGTCATTCCTATCGACGAAATTCATGTTGACGACACGCTCCACTTCGTTGAAGAACCTGTTGAGGTTACGAATTGGAAAGTGAACAAGACCCGCCGGAGCAGTGTCAAGCTCGTCAAAGTTCGTTGGAATGCCAGACATGGTCCTAAATACACCTGGGAGCATGAGGACCGGATGAAAGAGAAATACCCCCACTTATTTCCCAAGAACCCTGCAACTAGAAGCAGAACTTAAAATTTCGGGACGAAATTTTTCTAACGGGGGGAGAATGTGACAACCCTCACTAAATCAGGTATCCGTACGGTTTAATTAATAATTAATTACTGCTTAATTACTGTGCTTGCTTGAAATTGCTGATGAACTGCTACTTGATTTCTGATACTTGTACATACCTGCATCATACTTTAATTACCTTCACTACATTATTTACATACTGAACTCTAGTGACAAACATGATGCACTAAAGCACAGTAGCACTACAAACGGATAACCTATTGAACATGCTGATAAAGCCAGCATCAAGCAGACACTGCCTCTAAGGCCTGTATGAGCCAGAGATAGTTACTGCACTAGTTGTGAGTGTAGGGATACAAGGGTTGTAGAACGGCGTCTCTAGGAATAAGTTACAATGACTGTATGTGCCTAAAACGTACTCTAAGCACAAAACTCAGCACTTTAATAAACAATTCAGCTTCTAGCTAACTAATAAAGTGCAAAAACATGAGAAAAATATTACTAGACACTTTCCAAAGTGTCGGGAATAAGTTGTGTCACTAAAAACGGTATTAACGACACTTTAAAGCTTTGTTTAACGCTTTAACGGATTACTATCCAACCGAACAACCGGACTATACCCGGAACATGAAAATATTGCCACTAACATTATTTGTCTTTTTCTGAGCCAGTTAGGGTCCCTGAATACCCTAACACCCGCCATAAAGCACAACACACTACTAACCGGGTTAATCCCTAAACTTAACTAATCTAACCTAACTATTAACTAACTATTGGTTAGAAATGAACTAGACCCCCCCTCTCACTAAACCGTCCCCAACAAGGGGGACATACCTTGTCCTCCAAAACATTATTTAATTACATGTGTTTAGTATCTAAGGGGCATAAAATCCAAGGGTTAATGGACTTGAAATTTGTCTATAAGTAACAAGGATGGCACATCATAATCTTTCACATTTCTTCACACAAGAACACTCCCTCTCTCCCTCTTGGAGCTCTCGGCCGAAGACACCCCCCCACACCCATCATATTTTCGATTTTGATCTTCACATTCCAAGCTCACACAAGTGTCAAGGATCCCATATAAGGAGGCTTGGTGCATTCGGAGCTCAAAGGACCTCACTCTATTGCTTTTATCCTTTCATTTTGCGCCTAGATTCTTCCCTAGCCTCGAGCTAGTAGTAAGTTGCTTAAATCACCTTCTCGAACTATTTTAAGATGGTTAATATGACTTGTAACGGTTAAAACTCGTAATATTACAAGATGACACACAAAAGTCTACTAAAAACACTAATATAGATGGTTAAAAGCTTATATGTTGTGTAAATCTTGTAGTAATTGATTTGTGTGGTTTTTTTGACCTGATCTATGTTGTGGTAGCTCGGATCATCATTTAACCCGGGTTGGTCATGATCATGGATCATGACATAAGGTTGTTTTGAAAATAATAAGGGTTAAAGGCTGAAACTCTACCACACACGAATCATGAACTTGTGTAAAAGTGATTTTGCTTGTAAAATAGTGTTTAAAACTAGTAGATCTACGGATCTACAAGTGGTATTTTCAAAGAACCAAGTATAAAAGAAATCCTGTTTTCCTAAAGACGGATCTTACGTTAACAAGAATGATTTTTAGAACACACAAGTGTGTAAACACTTGTGTAGCACAAAGTTTCGACAAAATAACAATTTTTGTAAAATTTACAAGAAGATGTAAAGATGGGATTTCTTTAAAAGCAAGGTTTTTACGAGATCGGATTGCTTTATATAAAGATCCGCTAAAAGTAATGGGATTTACTTCATAATTTTAGAAAACTACAAGTTCATGTGATTTATGCGATTTACATATTTATTAACTAGTTTGTTGTGTTGAATATTGTTTTGGTTAAATAAGAAAAATGGTTGATTGATTTATAAAAGAAAATGATACGCTTGAAAGCGTGGCCACCTCCAGTTACAGAGGAAACTCTGGCGAAATTTTTCCAAAAACCTAACACTTAGAATTATTTTCACTATAAGTGTTAGAAATACTTCTCGACATGTTTTCAAAATATAAGTTTCGCCACAACTTTATTTACAAATATCGGAGGTGGGATTTTCACAAAATTAAACGTGATAAATATATATTTAGTAAATATATATATATATTTTTTTACAACGTCACTTGTCAATTATTTTGTGAAGTGTATAAATATTATTTTTAGGGTAAAAATAATATTATCGAACGTTAACGAATCCAAAATAATACGAACGCTTTCACGATAAATATATAAGTTACACCGGTAATTATTATTACCACTCGATCGTTAAAACGTAACTTACGCATTTTACGGAAATATTTATGAACACGTATTTTTGTTAAGGTATTATTTTGGGAAAATCTTATATAATAGGAAATATAATATTTTTGAGAAAAATATTTATATTTTGAAGTTAGAAATAAGATATATTTTAAGTAAGACTTAATAATATATTTCGTACGCACATGTATTAAATCCCCCATCCTTGGGAAGGAAAATAATTACCAAGTATGCACAGAATGTAAGCACGAAATAGTTGTCTAACTATTTCCCAAAACTTAAACCATAAAGCTAAGGCACGGCCGTCCGTCTGATAGAGTTAGTACATGTAGGTCGTTGCACAGCTGCTTGACTTGGAGACATACTTGGTAGAGACGCACCGCTGTGAGTTCATGTCCCCCTATTCTCTTAACTGTTTTCAGTTTTCCAAACTGCGGGGGTGAAATACATGTTACTATATTTATGAGAACTTTATACATGGTATGGTTAGCGTAAGGAGGTTTACTACTTAGATCATGTGAGTGGGTAGGCGGAAACTTGAGGCCATTAATCCTCAGGGTAGGACCGAGGGACAGGAGCGGTAGATCTATCTGGGTGTAGCGAGCCCAGCCCCAGGCCCAGCATAACAGACCTCGGGGTGACTTTGTGCCCAACGCATAAATCCGCTAGGTTTGAGTCTTCCTACTTGCACTTCACACATATCAATGGCCTTGCAAACCATTGGTGATCTCTTTTTCCTTATGTGCTACATACCAGGATTTTATACATACAAAGGTTTATTTACTCACTTACACATGAACTCGCTCAACATTATTGTTGATTTTTCAACTTACATGTATTTCAGGAAATTAAAGGATCTGGCGCGGTATGACACGTTTTCCCGCTGCACTAGTTATGAGATCATCCGGGTTTAGGGGATGTGACTCTTTCCTGGACAAGTCACAGTCCTTAAACTGTGTTTATGTTATGTTTGCGTTTGTTTAACAATGTTTTTGTCGTTAGGATTTGTTTCCGTTAAAACAATGTTGTTGTATTTGGTTTTTAAAACTTAATTAAATGGATGATCTTGCATGATTTTATTTCATATAGCTTTGTTATGATTAAGCTATGGTATTAAGAAGTCACACCAAATTAACCACGCTTCCGCAAAGCCAGGGTGTGACACTTACCACTACTCCCAGATTCTTCTTGACCCAAAAGAGCAGTGTTACCGAATGTATAATCATCAACGGTTTTTCCTGACTCTTGTAACTTCCTTTTCTGGTTCAACTCCCTTTCGTAGGTCAGGAGTCGACCATGGAGTTGGGTCAAGGTCAGATCCTTGAACTCAGGTGAATTTCGGGTGACAAAAGCTATGGTGTCCCATTTTTCTGGCAGTGACATGAGGAACCTGCTTTTTTGAGTTGAGTTTGTAAAAGTGGTTTTAACAAGCCTCAGTTCACTGATGAGACAACTGAAACGCTCAAATTGTTGCGTCAGTGATTCACCTTTAACATGACAAAATGTTTCATACTGTTGGTTCAGAATTTCCCTATTGTTTTCTATGACTTCTTCGGTACCCCCAAACTGTTCCTTAAGTGCGTCCCACAATTCTTTGGCACTGTTACAGTGTAACAGTCCAGCATATATTTCACTGGGCAGCGCTGAAGCTATGATGCTAAACGCTTTAGCATCTAGTTCGATCTTTTGAAAGTCGGTTTCGGTATAGTTTTCAACTGGTTTTGGAACGAACTTTTTAGTATCTTCAGCGCTTGGCACTGTAGGAACATGGGGACCAAAGACGACAGACCTCCAACAACCTGTGCTTTGTTGAGCGAGGATGTGACCCATCCTCCTTTGCCAGATGTTGTACTCATTTCTTTTTAGCATAGGTGGTTTAAAAAGCGAGCCGATGTTGTTTTTATCGTCCTGTGATTGTGACGTCATTCTTGTTGTTTTACAGATACTGAGAAATCAACTTTAATGGTGATTAATCCTTACTCTGTTTTTCAACGATGAACAAACGATCAGTATCAACTATTATGAGCTGAACTATTTACGTCAAAATGATTGTTAAATCAAATTTGACTGTCCAAGCTCTGATACCAATTGTTGGATCTGAGTTTGATTTTGATTATATTTTATGTTTGTAAATAAGATGAAGATGGATGAGTGTGCAGCGGAAATTAAGATGAAAACAAAATTTGCATACAATCAAACGAGAGTAATACTTTTATCAAACATCTTTACACAATGAACCGAAAGATTGAATTTATTTCAAACACGATTACAATGATTGATGAATGAATGCAAACTCCCCCTCAGCCAGAGCTCAGTAGTTTGTTCGTGCAAAGAAGACGAATGATGCAAAGAACTAATAGAACAGTACAAAGTACTGAACTATTTATAGGCACTTGCAAACTACTGAGCATCTTAGCTGACGTTACCATGAAAGTGACATCTAACCTCCTAACAAACTCTAACCTTTGATCTATACAGACACTGCTTGTGTTAACTACTGCTAATACATTCTATTACAAAATAGACTTTAGAACAGCTGCTGCAACCTTCTACTGCTGTGAACCCAGCAGCACTTGTCCGGATCAGCAGTGCTTGACTCAAGGCAGTAGATTGAATCAGCAGGACTTTAGTCTTCCATCAGATCTTTAGTTGAGCAGCAGTTATGGGTCAGCAGTTTAGCAAGATCATCAGATAGGAGGTCATCAGTAGTTGTAATCACTTTCAAGGGGAGAGATTTGTATATCAACGTCTGCTTATTCAGGATCCACTGCTCTGATCCAGTTTTGGCTTTAATTATCTGTTCCTCTGATAGGGTTCAATCCCAACACTTGCTAGGAAAGCAAGGCTAGAATAAAGCTCTAGAGGCCCCCAACAAATAGTTGTCTATCAGGAAAGAGCAACTAGAGCATAGTTGTTTGTAGATCTTGTCAGGCTGGGTCTTTAGGAGCATTTGAACAATATTTATTTGTCTTAGTTAAATCTGAGTTGTCGGAACAAAATATTTGACTGGTTGTTATCTGTAATAATTTGTTTGTTATTTGGGACATGGTATGGGACGTGTTATTTAAACTGAATAGTGATGATAATTGTTATGGAAACTTCTGGACAATCTGTTTCGCTCAGTGCCATGCCCTGATGATTCCGCCATCGGTTGGGGTGTGACATCGTAGGTGTTAAATATGGTTTTAAACCATACTATGCACCTAATTAGCGTAAAAATCGATAATTGACGATATTTGCTATGTGTATGTGATTATGAGATTTTGACCAGCCTTGAATGGTTAAAATATTTTATTTTACATATTAAGTCAGTAGGAAAAGGTTTGGCATGTTAATTATATGTAAATCACATTTTATTAACAAAAGGGGCATTATCGTCAATTATATAATTTATACAAGAACTCAATGATATGATCAGTATCTAATCTGACCCAACATTCCAAGAATCCCTAAAAATAATATCATAACAGTAGGTAATGAGTTTGGTTCCAAAATTTGGGTTTAAACATGATTTATGCGCAAAAGCGTAATTTAATTATAAAAAGTTAAATTTTACGATATCTTGCATAACTTAAATTTGAGACCAGAAAATAACGTCAAAATAATTTTGACATGTTTATATATCAGTAACAAAGCTATTTGCATGCTTACATATTCAAAAATCTCGTTTTTAGACCCAAGGGACATTATGGTCAAAGTTTAAGCATAATAACGGAAACAAGCAATAAACTCAGATTACTAATGGACCATGTAATATAACCTCAGCGGGTTATACTAACATATAATATGGCCACAAAGGAACTTTAATGCATAAAGAAACAAAGATAATTCGGGTCAGAACTGAAAGTCAAAGCAAAAGTCAACTTTTGCAACTTTCGGTTGCGAACCGAGCCTAAACTCAGAATTCTCGGGTCGAACATGTCTAGACATGTTCTAATATTATTTACCAAGTTATTAAAGTGATAAAACCTATTTTATAGCTTCTACATTATCAGATATGAATTTATTTAAAAACTGGTCCGTTTGACTTTTTATGTTAATTACTTTGACCCGACAATTAACTAAGTAAACGTGGTAATTAGGAGGTGCCCTTTTGAGGGATTATCACCTAACTAATTACGATCACGTAGCCACTTTCATTTCGATTAATGGCTGGACCGATAAAGATTAAACTAAAAGTCAAAGTGTAATTACGACAACTTTGACTTTTGGTCTTTAAACGTATAAAAACCGAACAACAGAAGCTAAGAACACTTACACAAGGTCCTAGGACGAAGTTTGAACTTAGAGGAGACTCCTTTAGATCCAGGAAGCTCCAGAGAAGAAGTAGTGAGTGAATTTTTGAGAGTGCAAGTTCAAATGAGCAAACAAGCACCTATTTATAGGGAATTGAGGGACATTGAGATCAATCCAGCTGTTGTGGGGAGTTACCAGATGATTACAAGTGTTCTTGTGGCAGTAAAAACCATTAAACATCCCCTGGTATCGAGTAGAAGCCATGCAATGGCGGTGGACAGCCTGCAACATGCAGCTGCCAGTCTTTTGGACGCTGGCAGCTTTCTTGCGGCCCGCGTAGACTATAAGGGGGGCTTACGCACCCCGCGACGCTCCCCTTAATCCGGTCAACAACTTTCAAACTTTGCAATTTCAGTCCCTGGTCCTTTATAACTTGAAATAACTTTCATTTATTGTACTTTTGACCCCCAAAGTTAACTTTTAAGTATCTTGGGACGTATAATAAACATCGTTAGGCTTCCGATCAGTTACAAGATCTCCCGAAAGGTACTATTTTCTATCGTTGACGCTTTTAACCCTTTTTCTTGAAATTTTGCATAATTTTTAAATAATGATTTCGAAACCATATATATTTATCATTTGGCATTCTCGGAAATATAATCGAATATTACGAGGCTCCAGGTTTGTTAAAAGGTCACTCAGAGGTAAGAATTAACATGTTGTCACATTTAACCTCTTCGTCTTAAAAGTTTCACTTGTTTTTCACAAATGGCTTCTTATGCCCAATATTTCAATCGTTTAAGGATACGAACACCGTATATGGTTATTTAAAAACATAGTTTGCACATGTTAGCACTTTTTCTCCTTCCACATACATCTTTTCACTATTTGTCAACTTTAGTCCCTCAAAGTCAACTTATTACATGATTAGGGTTTATGACATGTGTCTTCACTTTATTGGTCATGATTTTGCGAGATGTTACATAAAATCAACTTTTATCGATGCACAACTGTTACACCTGTGAGAGGTTGGCATGGTGTTGAGTATGGTTTCAACACCAGAGCTTATCAAGGTATTCTTCAAGGAGAGGCGTTAAATTCTTTGAGTGTTGGTAGTGTATATTTTTGTAATCATGTCTTCTCTGTATAAAATTAGAAATTTTGACTTATACTGTTGTATAATGTGATCATATAGATGTTGTTGGATCTGTGGTTTGGTGTGGAGATCTTTAATTCTTTGGTCGACCTCCAAAAGAAACTAAGAAGATGAATTTCGATATTCAAGACTTGGAGTAAGTGGTCGTTTACATGTTCAGTCATGTACAAATCATATTTTGTATTTAATGATGTTAATAAATGAGATCAAGAATGTTGGTATTTAATGTGGGATCATGGTAATGATAATAAATGAGATCAATAGTGTTTTTATCAAATGTGGAATCATGGTAATAAATGAGATCAACAATTTATTCTTCAAGTGAATATGTTAGTTAATTTGTGACTCATTTACTACTTTAATAAATGTCATAAATTTCCTTTGATTTTGTGTTGTTATTCATTCAATTTAGTTTTGATTTTGTAGATTGTGAAAAAATGGTCATAATTTAGTGTTTAGTTTATGGTCATACAAATATTGTTTTCATGTAGAGGTACGGTTTTGCGATGTACTGTGTGGAATGATTATGCTCTGCAGTTTAACGAGTTCATCTCTAAAATCCCAGCTCATGAGCATTTGATGGCTGTTATACAGCATGGAAAGTGTAAGGAATGGAAAGGTAATTTTTGGTACTTTCTGCAAATCATAACTATACTCTTTATTTCTGGCAATATAATAACTGGTTGACTAAATATTTATATAATGTTCAAAGGAACACCATGTCGGGATACAATCTCATCCACATAAATTTTAGCAAGCTTGTCAGCAGATAGATCCTCACGGATTGGCAAGAAATGTGCTGACTTTGTAAGACAATCAACGATTACCCAAATAGCATCATGACCTCTATTAGTGCGCGGCAGTTGGTAATGAGATCCATAGCAATGTTTTCCCATTTCCAAACCGGAATCTCTGGTTGCTCCAATAATCCAGAGGGATGTTGATGTTCTGCCTTAACCTTAAGACAAGTAAGGCATTTGGAAACATACAAGGCAATGTCTTTCTTCATACCCGGCCACCAGTACTGGGTTCGAAGATCCTTATACATTTTATCTGCACCAGGATGAATAGAATAACGAGACTTATGAGCTTCATCCATTAGCAAGGTGCGAAGATTGTCTATACTTGGGACCCACTAACGGCCCATGAAATAAAATAACCCAAAGTCTTTCAGTTCAAGCTCAGGCTTAATGTGACACGGTAATTCTTTACCCATCAAGTCTTGTGTAACACAAGTATGTTGAGCCTGAGAAATGCGGGTTTGAATGTCAGATCGAACCTGAACACAGTGAAGCTTGACACGTTCCTTACGACTCAATGCGTCAGCCACGACGTTCGCCTTACCAGGATGATAGCGAATTTCGCAATCGTAGTCGTTTAGAAGTTCAACCCAACGTCGTTGCCTCATGTTTAGTTCTTTCTGATTGAAGATATGCTAGAGACTCTTATGGTCAGTAAACACTACACTCTTTGTACCATACAGGTAGTGTCTCCAAATTTTGAGAGCAAAAACTACTGCACCTAACTCAAGATCATGAGTAGTGTAGTTTTTCTCATGTATCTTCAGCTGTCTTGATGCATAAGCTATGACTTTGTTTCTTTGCATAAGAACGCAGCCAAGGCCTAAATTGGATGCATCATAGAATACGACAAAATCGTCGTTGCCCTCAGGTAAAGTTAGAATAGGTGCATCGCAGAGTTTCTATTTCAAGGTCTGAAATGCTTCTTCCTGTTTCGATCCCCACTCAAAAGGTTTATTCTTATGAGTTAGAGCAGTGAGAGGAACCGCAATCTTGGAGAAGTTTTCAATGTAACGACGGTAATAACCCGCTAGACCAAGAAATGAACGAACCTCAGTAGGAGTAGTAGGCGTATCCCAATCCTTAATCGCACTTATTTTGGCGGGATCTACATGAATACCTTGTTCGTTGACGATGTGCCCCAAAAATTGAACTTCCTTAAGCCAGAATTCGCATTTGGAGAACTTGGCGAAAAGTTGTTCTTTCTTTAGGAGATCCATTGTAAGACGGAGATGTTGCTCACGATCAGCTCGTGTCTTAGAATAGATCAGAATGTCATCAATGAATACAATGATGAACTTATCCAAATATGGCTTACAGACCCTATTCATCAAGTCTATGAAAACAGCAGGGACTGGGCTTACGCGGCTCGCGTCCTCTGGTCGAATCAGCAATAGTTTCATTTTTGACAGGTTTGGTCCCTGCACATGATTAAGCTCATTTTTGGCACTTTTAACCCCCGTTAAGCCATTTTCAAGGCTCTACAAGGTAGTCAAAGTATAGAGGACACAAAATATGCTCGGAAATATCTCGGATGTCAGTTCGTTTGGTCGTGCGGTCACATTATTCGCCTAATTACGACGAAACTCGAACGGACGCGAAAACGATCCAAATTACGTTACGAATGGTATTTTTCCATGCCGATTACTAAAATAAAAATATTTTAGTGTCTTCAAAAATTTTGGATGTCCAGATGTGGTCAGAACGTAAGATATGCGCGCAAATGCAAACTTACGCCGTTTTTGAAACTTTTAGTCCCTGTATGACCAAATAAGCATATTTTCGCACACCGAACCATTCAAAGCTTATTTCTAAGCTACGTTTAGGTTATTTATGGTATGTTTAGCTTATGCTCATGTTCCGGACTGCACGTTGCCATACGAAACGGCAGACTTTTGCAGTTTGACGCAAATAGTCACTCTGAGCGAATAAACTTGTTTTTGCAATACCAAACCCTTCAAAACTTATTTCTAAGTTATGTAAAGGTTATTTAAGGTATGTTAAGATTATGTTGCTGTTCCGGTGTGTTTGTCGCGTTAAACTGATTACGTTTACGCATCAGTTTGCGTATAACTTCCCAGAAAGCGATATAGAGTTTAAAATCGAACGAAAATAAAAACGCGTAAAATGTCAAACATAAATACAAACATTGGGATCAAAACACATTGTTTTATTAATATTGGATTGTTCAGAGTTTGCACAATGATTAGACAAGCACAGATGTCACAAGACGATTGTAGAGGATATACAAACTGTTGATAGACCACTTCAGAGCCAGTCTTACACTTCACCACACAAGCTGAACACAGGCTTGTATGTTTTTGCAGTCCTTAATTTGTTTCGTTATTTCAATAATTTCAGTTATATATCAATATTTTATAAAATTCATTATTCAATTTTCTGTTTTTTAGCATCTACCATCAGATGTATCATCTGCGTTGGATCTGCATACTGATAATCTTAAGCCTGTCAAGATCCAAAATCTGAAAGGTGAAGCCCAGGAAGTGCTTACAAAATCTCAAAACACCAATACTGGATTTAGCTACCTTATTGTTGGATGGCCTGGTTATCTGAGATCTTGCAATAATGTTTTTGGTGATGAACTTTCATTTGAATTTCACAAGTCTACTCAGTTGCTGAAGCTAACAAAAGTTGTGCATTTCGTGACAAAGAGAAAGCCCTCTTCATGAGTGTTGTGTTGATTAAAGGTTTATAAACAATGTTTCATGTGATGATTGTTTATGGTTGTATATTTGGTTCCTCGGTGGTACTAATTCAGCTTCTTAAACATGTTTTATATGTAGTTATGTCTATAAACAGGTTACATTGTCAATGGGTGGGTACTCCTTTTTTTCGATAGGACAATGGAAATAGTCGTATTTAACCGATATATTAACCGATGATCTATGTTTATAGTTGTCTATTATGTATAATAGATAACAAGTTTTGGTACAATATCTATACACGTATCTATACTTTCTATTAAAATGTGTTATGCATGGTTTTCTAAAAACCACCTGTGTTTGCACACGGGTCTTACTACTAGTAAATTATAATAAATCAAAACCATCGTAGGCCACATGACTTTCTCTTAAGCCATTAATTGCCACGTGTCATTATTATCATCCTTATTATTTTGTTTTAGAAGGGAAACACAAGACTTTTGTTGCTTTTCTTTTCTCACAAATTTTAAAGTTATTAGACTTTCCTTTTTGTGCAGATCATTTTCTTTTGAATGTGATTGCAAATCACAAATCTTCATAAATGCACTTAATAAATACAAAGACCTTTTAAAATATAATCTATAATTGTGACTAATATAAGCAAATTTGTAAAAATTATAATATATATTTTACGCAATTAATATAGTTTAAATTACCTTTTGTGTCTTGTTATTATTATTTTTTAATGAAATCTTGAATGATAATTAAGCATCATTTCCATTTTTAAAATGTTTGCATATCTTATAGATAAACAACAATTTGATGTTTAGCAAATGATTATTAATAAAAGTCAAACACAATCACTATTAAAGGTTTGATTGTACTTAAAGGAATGGGGTTTTGCTATGACACTTGTATGTGACATTATCAAAAATAAAAAGAAGAGACAAAGTCAAGTTACTAATATTAGACAAAGATGAAAAACGTTACAAATAAGAAGACAAATTACAAAGAAATATTAGAGATTTATAGATTGTTTATATGTTTGTTAATTACCAATAAGGTTGGTAACCCATTGACAAAGGCAAAAGCCTTTCGGTACACTTAGATTTAAAGTTCTTAGATTCAAGACTTCAAGTCCTACGTAAAACATAAATAATAAACAAAAAGAACTTTTATATTGTAATTTAACTTTTTCCCATATTTAATGCATCATTTTGTTTTATTATAAAATGAATTATATTATATGTTATATAAAGTAAAATATATTATATAAAACGGCCTGTGATTTTTTTTCGTATTGTATTTATTTGTTAACCAGATGCAACTTCGTGTAAAAGAGTAGGGGGTGTTAAAATATGTTAATAATCATAGCACGGGAACCAATTGTGACTATAGTATCATCTACATTTATGTGTAATTTATCAAATTAATGTATTTATAAGAAGTATATTCTTTATATAGCCCGTATAACACACGGGATCTTAAACTTGTTAAAGTTAATATAAGTAAATATGAAAATAGTAAAATGATTATTTATTGAAATGATTTTAGTTAAAGAGGCAAATATGATATTTCAAGAATAAATGATATTTCATTAAATTTCATTGACTGCTAAGTTTTGATCTGTCATATTCACAATAGACTTTGCTAACATTTCTGTTGCTCTTAAATATCTTAAACTGGACCACCACTCTCATTTTTTTTTTCTTAAGTAAGTCTTCATCTCTAAATCCCTATTTATGAAGCGACAATATATATTAAAAAAGAAACTACATCCTGCATGTATATGATCTTTTAAACTAATTTATTTACCAACAGAAAAATCAAACTAACAAGGCGGTTTAAATAACAAAAGAGTTGTTTCCAACAAGGTCCAAATCCAATATTTTGAACATATAACATATTTTGAACAATTGTAATATGTTATATGTATGCTTCAAAAATGAAGCAAGCATCTTAATGATTTTCCATGAATCAGCAATTCGAAAGCCTGGTCGATTTTGTTGAATGGAAGCTCGTGTGTTATGAACTCCTCCAGCTTCAAGTCCTCCTAAATCATATATCCATGTACAATAAACATACTGTTATATATACACATTGTATATATTAGTATACTTGTATACAAAAAATTAAATATGGTTACATACCATATTCATAAACTGATCAACAAAAAGAGGGAGTTGAGTTTTCCCTTTGCAGCCCCCAAACACGGAGCCTGTGATTGTCCGTCCATCGAACAACTCCATTGGATGCAATGGCAACATTCTTGGTGTTGGATGAATCCCCAATACTACTGTTAACCCCCATCCCTGTATTCAAATACCAAACAATTTTCATTGTCGCAAACACAAATACATTAATAATGCATATATGTGTATATATACGTACATCGTGTGTAGACAGGAAGGCTTCGCGGAGAACGTCAAGATTTCCAGCACACTCAAAGCTGAAGTCTACCCCTCCTTCAGTCATTTCACTTATTTTCTGTATGTGTTTGATAAAAAAAGATTAATATATGTTAATTACAGATTTTAATGTTTTATTTTCAAGATTTATTAGTATATGACACTTAGTTAAATCCATTTCACTTTTACATGATATCAGAGTTAAAATTCTCGATATAAATAAAATCCTAGCCATTACTTCTAGGATTGAATCCTGCCTCGGTTCGAGATTCCTTATTCTGTTCGATATTCTCAATCATCTTTATATAAAATGATAAAAAAAAAAAAAATACTTACAAACGGTTAAAGAATTTTAATATATACACACATATGCACTTAGTTACTTACCTCATGTACGGATGTTTTAAGCTCATTTGGGTTTATAAAGTTCGTCATTCCCAATTTTTGGCCTGCCAGCATAAAAAATGATATGTAAATCGTGTATAATGGAAATGTTGATTTTGGTGTTCAAGATGATGGCAAAAGTAAAAAATGATTATATGTGCTAAATGGGTAAACGTAATACTCGGGGCCGCCCTCTTAGGCTTATCAACCTAGGATAAAGGCCTAGGGCACTAAAAACAAGGGTCTTGAAAAACTTTTTTCTTTTCATATGTTACGACATGTTTTTGGCCCCATTTAAACAACGTTTCTAGGCCAAAGATTTAGGATTTTTACTCTAGGAGTCCACACTATCCGCACATGCTTCATTCCATAATCCAAAAACAGCGCCGCAACCCATCAACACTCGTTACTTGCGGTGTGTAGTGTGAAACTGATTGCGAATTGAGCAAAATTATGGCCGACATTAGGAAAAATCATCGACATAGTTATTCAGTGTCTCAAATGTCAATCTCAATTGTTGATTTGTTTATACCAATTCAATAGGGACCCGACTTTGTAGTTCGCTTAAGGCCTCCAAAAACGTTGGAACGGCCCTACTAATACCTTTGATACGTTTGTCATCATTGATGTCAATTCCTATAATTGTAGATGCTCCTCTTGTTTTGGCTCCTAGTATGACCTGCTTACATATAAAAAACAACTAACACCTCACACTAGCTAGTAGAAAAGTTGTCATCAATGTACAGCTACAGTTTGTTGCGAAACAAAAATAGTAGGTTGCTAATAGCTTTTGTCCACATGTTTATAAACACAATAGCTTAATATTAATTTCAACAAGAGATAGGCAAGTTATTACCGCTAATCCTACTGCACCCAAACCAAAAACCGCAACCGTTGATCCTTGATGTATGTTTGCGGTATTGATCACCGATCCCATGCCTTAGTAAACAATTAATCTTTGAGATTAAACTTAAACTAATAAATCCATAATAAAAAAATAAGTAATCAATATGTATATAGACCACAACCTGTGGAGAGACAACAACTAAGTAAGGTCATCGTGTTGAGAGGAGCTTTTGGATTAATCTTCACGACACAAGCCGAGTCCATGACTGTGTACTCGCTAAAAGTCGAAGTGTTTAGGAAATGGTAGATGGGTTTTCCGTCTTGAGTTAAGAACCTTGTTTTCCCATCATTTCTCATTACACATTGTAAAGGGTCAACTCGAAACTTTGCACATAGATTGGTGGTTTTCGACTTGCAATAAGTACATTCACCACACTCACCATTAAAAATAGTAAGAATATGATCTCCTTCCTTTATGTCATCCACACCTTCCCCTACACTCTCAACAACCCTACATATATTGATCGAACCACAATGAAATAATGGGAAAATGTCATAGAATTGAATAACAAGCTAGTGAGTTAATAGGTTTATCAAGAGAAATCTCAATTTTCTTTTTTTTTTTTTTTTTTTTTTTTTGGGGGGGGGGGGGGGGGGGGGGGAGGAGAGGTTCTTGCTTTTGTCTCTACCGGGGAGAGTTGTTGTTGATAGGGCTGTTTTGGCCAAAGTGTTCATACACGGAGGGCTCGAACAACCAAAAGTAGGGTAAGTGGTGGGCACCAATTAATGTTTTAAATATGTATACGTTTTGGTCAAACTGTTCATACACAAAGACGGCTCGAACAAGCAATTAAAATTAGGGTAAGCGGTGTTTTTTTTTTTTTTTTTTTGGAACGTCTAACATAAGAATCGCCGGGTACTCCGTACACGGCATCCATTGGCCAAAAGGTAGCCTGCGGCAGCCCAACCTGCACGTACGGAGCCCTAGCCCACCATGCCACCAGTTCTGGGGAAAACCCAACCCTGCCACCAGTAGGGTAAGTGGTGGGCGTCAATATTTCAAAGGAGTTTACGTACACAGTATGCCTATGTATGCTATTGAAAATCAAAATAACCCCTTTACGCATGCTATTGAAAATCAGATGCTATGATTATCATCAAGTACAAATTTTTAGAGTTAAGTTTGTTAGATATTTTGTTGTGCCCCTTCATAATTTACTTGATGAAAATCCAGATGCTAATCAACTACCCATTTCAATCTCTCTACCTGACTGTTAGATGTCACAATCCGGGAGTTTTGCTACAAACTAATGTAATTTTTACCCTACCCGATTTGAGATGGCATTTTCCTAACCCATTCTAACTTGACCCATTTTGTGCCCTCGCTGACGAAAATTCCTGGATCCGCCACTTATCTATCTAGAATAACATATAAAAAATGATTCACATTAGAGCTCAAAGTGTTACCCGGAGGCCTCATGTCCTAAAATCCGAGGATACACCCGTTGAGATTCATTCTGTATTTAAGTAGTTTGTTAAGTCAATTAGACAAAAATGATTACATATAAATATATAAATCTATATATAGTCTTACCACGCCCTGCCAAGCATTAAGATCTGTATGGCAAATTGAAGTGAAAAGGATTTTGATTCGGACCTCCAATTTCTGAGGCGGTTGAACACGAATTTGTTGTATGGAGAGAGGCTGCCCAGGACCCCATGCCACAGCAGCTTCACACACACATCATGCATATATAATACGGTCACTTAGATCAATAAGACATGATTCATGCATATACATATGGTTACATGAACTAAACAAACCTTTGCATGTAATTTCATTGGCAGAATGACTATTAACTCCCTCTTTGGCTTCCATCTTGCTGCGTTTGAATACTGTTGTTAGTTGGTGGTAGGAAATGCAGTGTTTAAACATGATAATTGCATATGTTTCTAGAAGATACATAGGGTGGCGTGAGCTACCGGAGGCATACAATTAATGCTATCATGTTTAATCTTCTTACTTTTTTCCAAACAAGAAGAAATATATACTATAACTAATTGGGAAAATCACCAAAATAGTATGGACTTTTAGAAAGTTCCAACTAAACAATGCATGACACTTGTTGCTTAGCACAACCGATCCATTCTCATATGCTTTTACACCACATATTAGCGTTGGAGATCGCATGACTAGAAGATCCATGTTGTTGCGCCAAGGTCATGGCCTTCAATAGACTAGCTAGCACAAAATGAATTATGAATATAGGAATCTGTTGCGCCAAGATTGAAATTTGATACCCTAGCGTAGCAAAGTGTGCCAAATGGATGCTTCTGATTGGCTGAACATTTTCTTAATAAAAATATAAGAAAGGTTTATAATACTTTTGTAAAATAAATAAGTCTGTTTTGTCAACTAACTTCTTCAACTAAAAAAGTTGACGAAAGTAAAGAGATACCAACTCATTAAAGCATGCATCTACCCAACGAATATCATGAGAACAAACTAAATGCTTAGAGAGGCTACCTTTCGTGACAAAAAGCAAAATGATCTCAAACATCTAAACCAATATGCTATAACGAGGAGCATGAGACATAGTAGCTAATTAGGGTGTCAAAATAACGATGGTATAGAGTATATCTGGTTGAATATTTTCTGATAAGGGCAAAGGGAATAACAAAAAATTTAAATATACAAAGTCAAAAAAATAAACATGGTAAATGACTAATAAAAAGGAAGGGACGAGGCTGAGGTTCTTGAGACAATCATGCACACAATATTTCACCAAACCAAACCTTTACTCCCCCTCAAGCGGAGCATGTAGGTCGTTCATGCCAAACTTGCCAAGAAGTACATAACTGTAGAGCTCCTAAGTCTTTTGTGAAAAGGTCCGCAATTTTCATTTAGGTGTCAATGTACATGGGCACGATTTCTTGACACTCTATTATCTCTCGAACGAAATAGCAATCCATTTCAACGTGTTTCGTCCGTTCGAGAAAGATAGGGTTGTTTGCAATGTGACGTGCCGCTTGATTGTCACAAAACGATTGTGTAGGGGTCGTGAGGTCTATTTCGAATTCCTTGAGAAGCCATCGCATCCATACAACTTCACTGACGGTGGAGGTCATGGTTCTATATTCACTTCTGTGGAGGAATGGGATACAACGTATTGTTTCTTGGTTCTCCACGAGATTAGAGCTCCTACAAAAAGAAGTAGATACCCTGTTCTAGACCATCTAGTATAAGGAAACCCAAGCCAATCGGAGTCGCAATATGCTGTCAGAATGGTCCCTCCTTCTCGTGGACGGATGATACCTTGACCTGGAGTAGGTTTTAAGTATCGTAGGACACGTGTCACTGCTTCCATGTGATTTTGGTGGGGATCTGCTATAAACTGGCTTAGGACATTCACAGTGTATGCGATGTCGGGTCTTGTTGCCTGTAGGTATAATAGTCGCTCGACCAATCGTAATTAGCATCAACCCGAGGTTCATCTTCACCTTTGTGTAATTTCAGGTTTTGTTTGATGAGAAAGGTACTTGGTCGACACCCTTGCATGTCGCTATCTTCCAATATGTCTAGAGTACATTTTCTTTGCCTTAAGACAAAACCATCAGATGTTCCTTGCCACCTCAATTCTAGGAAAGTATTTTAAAAGGTCAAGATCTTTAATGCTGAACTCTTTGCCGAGATGTCTTTTGGTTTGTTGTATTTTCATGGGATCATTTCTCACTATAAGGATGTCATCCACGTAGATAAGGGCGGCAACAAAAACATCTTTTTTCTTGTGTATGAAAAGGGAATAATCAGCCTTCGATTGGAAAAAATCAACACCACGAAGGACAGTGGTAAATTTTTGGTACCAATTGCGAGACGCTTGCTTCAAGCCATAGAGGGATTTGCGGAGGCGGCATACCCGTGTCTCATTTTCTTTGGAGAAACCTTGAGGTATCTTTATATATACTTCCTCCTCTAAATCTCCATGTAGGAACGCATTATTCACGTCAAGTTGTTGGATAATCTGTTGATACATTATGTCTGCTGCCTACGTCATCGAGTCGTGTCAAGTCTGTAATAGGACAAAATGTTAGATTACGATTTTTGAGTTGTAAACTTACTTTCGTACGGAAGTACACAACTGTGCGGAAGTAAGCTAGTCCAAACGAAGGTAATTCTCATGTATATAAATAGCCGTGTGGACTTAGGGTTAGAAAGATTTTGCACAACTGATGGTGAAGCTCTATCGGATTGTTTTCAGGATTGTAACTGTTGTTGAATTAATGAAAACATTGAAAAAATTAGCTAATCTTGTTATGTCGCCTAATCAAACTGGATTCCGCATAATTTGACTAGGTTATAGATATTACCTGAGCTAAACGTATATGGAAAACGGTCCTCACAAGTGGTATCAGAGCTTGGAGGCTAATATGTGAGACAATTCAACAAGATTCAAACATTGAAGACTTCTTTTCTACTTAATTTTCTTCATTTTCTTCATTTCCCACAAATTTAACCGTCAAAATGGAATGATTTTTTCAAGGATTATATAAAACACGTTTTTAACTAAGGCTTTGAAAACTCAGA
This sequence comes from Helianthus annuus, assembly GCF_002127325.2. Taxonomy (NCBI): domain Eukaryota; kingdom Viridiplantae; phylum Streptophyta; class Magnoliopsida; order Asterales; family Asteraceae; genus Helianthus; species Helianthus annuus. Next base: position 21,841,813 of record NC_035439.2, on the reverse strand, counting down.
CTAAAATTCAATCAGAATCATGTTTAAAATGTCAAAAAACAAGAAAACTTGAACATTCACTTTCGTACGAAGGAGATACGTCCGCACGGGAGTAACCATTTTTGATTGAAATCTTTACATCCGTACGGAAGTAAAAGTTCTTTCGTTTAAAAACATTACCTTCGCACGAACGTAATTAAGTTTGTTTGTTTTTGTGTTAGTTCTCATGAGAGTATACATCTGCACAAAGGAATCTTTTTCAATTAGTTTCAAGTGCATCCACACGAGTTCTCTTTCGCACAAAAATTTCTACATCTGTACCAAACTTTACACACAATGGAAAACGAGTTCTATAATGCTTTGCTACAACTCCTACAATGGTGGTTCAAAATCTAAATTTAGACAACGAGATGGGAACAATGACAAAGCCACCAAAGCTTATGAGTATGGACGATTATAAAAGTTGGCACGAAAGGTTTGAGAATTGGTTACAGGCCAACTATCTGGATTGTTGGTATTCAATAGAAGAAGAATATACCGCTCCAGTCAGAGAGAATGGTCAAAAGAAAAGTCTAACCCAGTTCACTCCAGCTGAGAAAGAAAAGTTCATAAGTGAGAAAAATATGTTGAATCTTCTTCAACAAGCTATAAAAGAAGATATATTCATGCTACTCCAACATCAGGGTAATACAAAATCCATCTTGATGACTTTGAAAGTGAAATTTCAAGGGAGTATGTCTATGTAGAAAAGCAAGAAAGCTTTGCTAAAAAAAGAGTTTGATATCTTCACAGCCTTGAAAGGAGAGTCGTTAAAACAGCTTGTTGAGAGGGATTGTCATCTTGTTGCGGAGATGAAGTGATTGAATATTAAAAAAAGAAAGAGGAAGAATGGGTGGATAAGCTAGCTGATGCGTTACCAGAAGGTGAATGGTCGACGTATTTGATGATTCTAAAGAATAATAAAAAATATAGCGATTTAAAAATGGGAAAATTTATTGAGAAGCTGGAAGGGCATGAACCAGAGCTACGCAAGATGGCCAAAATGTAAAGTTCAAGTGTTCAACAAGACGTTGATCTTTATTTCAAGGGCAATGGTGTGGCAAATACTCAAAGCCCAAAGATCCAAACAGCTTTTAGCGCAGATACCTCATCTGGATCTTCATCAAATAATTCAAGCAGTGGTGGTGGTTTTTCGTCTTATATAAGTTTTGAGCCAAATACTCCGATGCAAAGTCCTCAGTCATCACAAAACTCAAACAACTACTCAAACCAAAACAATTCGAATCCTCACATCCTGTAGTGCAATATTGTTGTAAATCTACAAAACACTCAAGGATTTGATGAATCAACAACTAAAGAGCACATGGTGTTTCTTGCTTCTGTCCTGGAATCTTATGAGAGTCTGATAGCAGGAAGGATTGGGAATCCTAATATGACCAAAGAAGATTATGATCAGATAGATCCGGAAGAGTTGTAACTGATCGATATTAAATGGTGTATGGCGAGCATAGTTCGAAGAGTGCAGCGATTCATAGAAATCACAGGAAGGAATAGTCTTGGAAGGCCTGACTCAAAGCTAGGGTTCAATAAATCCAAAGTGACATGTGTCAGATGTAAAGTAAAAGGTCATTTCAAGCGAGAATGCCCGAATAATGAGGTTCATGGTAACAATAATCCTTTTGGTGATGATTATTACAAAAAGGCAATCTATCACAAGACTTCTCAACATCTGCCGAACATGTCAAGACTAGTTCCAATTGAGGATGGTTCATCGAAGTCGAAAAATAAGGCACTGATAGTAACTTAGGAAGATGAGGGATTTAACTGGAACAATTATATTCCCAAAACTGAAAGCCTTGCTCTTTTGGCTGAGATTATTGATGAACCAGAACAGATTGGGGACGAAGTGATAGCTGAAGAAGTTTGTGATGAAGTTTGTGCTAAGATTACATTTGATGAAACTCCAGAAGATTTAGAAGATTATTATGATTCTGAAGCATCACAAGAGGTTCTTCATAATGCATTCAAATCTATTATGCCTATTCATGTGTTTAACTCTTTTGCAAGTTTCTTCGGCAATGAAGGAAATTATTGTGATCTACACTGTGAAGAAGAAAAGAAACAACCTGTAGAAGAAATCATAGATGTGATGAAGGAAATGAATGCAGAAAACCTGACCGAGATCGCTGAGAAAGCCATGACGGCTCAATTAAAAGAGGTAGTTGAGACCTCTGAATATTTTCAAAAAGTCGTGGTCGAGACAGTTAAGGAAGAGGTTAAAAGTGAGAAAAACAGAAACAAAATTTCAACGCACGAAATGCATAGAACCGTGCAAATCATGCATTGAAAAAATATGAAAAATTTAAAGAGTTGAAAAGACACACAGATAATCTGACAAGTGATTTAAAAGAAACAAAAGAAGCCTATGATAAACTTAACAAAGCTATCAACCAGTATCGTGATGCAAACAGAGAAAATGAAGCAACGATTTCTATGCTGAAAAGCACTGTCATGGATAAACAAATTGCAATAAATAATCATATTGACACAATTGCAAAATTAAAACAAGAGCTAGAAATCGTTAGGATAGAAACGGAACGGGTTGATAACAAGCTGATTAGTTACTCTACAACATCTTATCCTTTGGATCACATTCTCCTCAAACAGACAGGAAAAGACGAATCAGGGGAAGATGTGTACGGTTATCATAACCAAGGGTTGGGTTATAATCGAGTTCCACCCCTATGTGGAATAGTTATTCGAAAAAGAAACCAGACGAGGAGGAAAAGGCACTGAATTTAAAATTGAAAACTGAACAGAAAGATTAGCTGACAATCTCTATGTGACCTATACCAAATCTGAAACTCAATGTGAATCAGAATTGGTTAAAGATGTTGTTGAGAAGGTTTAGGCAAGTGATAATCACAACACTGATTTTGAAAGCGCTCAATCCAAGTTTAACAAAACAAGTTCTAACTCACATTTTGAAAGTGACGGCAGTTTTCATAAAAATTACATTCCAAAATCAGCATATAGTTCGAGTGATAATCCAAATGTTATTATGTATAAAATGAATGGATCTGACAAACAATATTCTGATACAGAGTTTCCAATTCAGTGTTTTATCTCAAAAGCTACAGAGAAGGAGTCTATATTGTGGCATAGAAAGATAGGGCACATTCATCTTCGGAAAATAAACTTTTTGGTACACAACCAGCTAGTGGACGGTGTCAACTTGAAGAACTTTCAGTTGAATGACGACTGCATCAGCTGCAAGAAAGGAAAGCAATCAAAGAAGTCGCATCCAAGAAAGCTTCTGAATTCGATAAAGCTTCCACTAAAAAGGCATCATATGGATCTCTTCGGCCTGGTAAATGTAAGAAGTATATCAGGCTTCATATGGATCTCTACCGTGTAGTGATGACTTAAAGCTATTAAATCTTGACTTGGATTCTATGGTATGCTCTCTGTTTACTTTGTTTATTTTGTCATCTAGCTTCGTTCCAAACTGTTACTTATAACGATCAAAGGTTCTGAAGACTGTCCCCAGAGGAAAACAGGGTGCAAGGTTTTGAATTTCAGGATCGATGAACTTGCAGATCTCCGAGGAAGGGTTTTTCAACAGGTTTTGTGACTTGAGTCCCTCATCTATCTTCCCATGGCGTACACCCGATGAGGATCGAGTGTTTATCTTCGCCATTGATTCGAAGAAGAATAGAAGATAAAGGAGAAAGGAAGAGATGATACCTGATTAACGGCTGATGATAATGAAGATGAATCCAGATGTGATAATGTTTATAATAAAAAAAGGAGTTATCTCTCACCCTAAATAGTGCAACGAGTTGTTGTAGACTAGCTTGTCCCATTCTAACGGCTACTTTTTCGAGTACAATATGACAGCTGTGGTCACTATCACACCCGCCATATTGGGGGCAATTGTTAGGGCCTGTTTTTTTATTTTTGTGGATCTGTTATCCTGATGCATATTATGGAATAGGTATCCTTGATATGTATTACGGAATCTTGGAAGATCAAGGATCCTCAATAATTGTTATGGTTACTAGTGATTGTTCTTGATATTTTCTCATGTTCATATATAGGTAACGGCTATTTTACAGGTATAAAACACCATACAAATTTCAAAAACACTACAACTTGAATTGTAATATAGTCATGGTGTTTTAACATCTAGAATGATTGTAATGCTATTCCAGATGTTAAAACACCATGACTTTAATCACAATACAATGTTTCCAGATTTCAGATGTTAAAACACCCTAACTTGGATCACAATATAATGTTACTAGATGTTTAAAACATCACACCTTGAATTACAATACAATTAAAACACCATTGTATGAACATAGAAAAAACACTATCGACTAAAACATCTGATTAAAACATATTTTTTTCTAAATAAGTATAGCAATATGGTATTTATATTAAAGATAAAAAAACGCTCGTTATTATGGTGTATTTTAAAAAAAAGTTACGTATAAAAGTTATTGACGTTTAAAAAAGATGGGGGAACTTGCATGTGCATGGAGGTTGATGGCAGTTTCTTTATTTAAACAAAAGACACTATTACCCTTGATTTAGCCAAATTAGTCAAAACAATAAAACATAATTTACATTTTAAGCTCTTTTTATCTCAACCATTAAATACAATATTTAAGGGTTTAAAACACTTCTCACAAAAAGACCGTTTTTATGGTAACTCCACTATACACACACACACACACACTAGCGCGATACGGCCGGTGGAAGTGACGCATTGCATTACGATAGTCGTTTTTTTGTAGTTTGCATATTTATATAATATTTATTGTAGGGTGATCTATTTTATTGTGTTGTGCGTGGTTCGATCGGTTCGGTTATTATCCTCAATCGAAGCCGAAACCAAAGCCATCAGTTAGTCTATTTTATTAACCAATCGGTTTTCGGTTAATCACTTCGGTTTGTTCGGTAGATTGACGGTTTTTGCTTTGGCTCACTTAATTTCAGTTAATAGCAAAAACCAAACTTGGGCTAAAACTTTTGCTTAGAAATATATGAAATTGAGGTAGAAATACATGAAAAGAAAGTATAAATATATGAAATGGAGATATAAAATATGAAATATATGAACTAGAGGTATAAAAACTAGAATATATGAAAATACCAATTGTTTGCTTCAGCTAATTTGTTAAACGAGAATACAAAAAATTGATAACCGGTTTTTCGTTAATTCAGTTTTTAGTTTTCAGTTAATCCAGTTTTTTTCTTGATTTCGGTTTGGTTTCGTCTGTTTTCGGTTTGGCTTAGGTTAATGATTTAGTTATTGCTGACCAAAAACCAATTTTGGTTAATAATCGATTGTGCGCGCACGATGCGACAGGAAACACACATTGCCATAGTGTGCATTGTTCAGTTTGTTAGATTATTATCCTCAACTAAAATCGAGGTCATCGATTAGTCTATTTTATTAACCAATCCGTTTTCAGTTAAGCGATTTGGTTTATTCAGTTAGATTGACGGTTTTTTGTCTGATTCATTTAATTTCGGTTAATAGTCAAAACCAAACTTAGGCTAAAACTTTTGATTAGAAGTACATGAAATTTAGGTATAAATAAATGAAATGGATGTATAGGTACATAAAATAGAGGTGTAGATACATAAAATGGAGGTATAAATATGAATACATGAACTGAAGTTATAAAATCTAGAAATATATAAAAATGTGAATGGTTCGGTTCAATTAATTTTGGTTAAATGAGGGTAGAAAAAATCGATAACTGTTTTTGGTTAACTGGGGTTTCAGTTAATCAGTTTTCAGTTAATGCAGTTTTTGGTTGATTTCGGTTCTGTTTCAGTTAACAATTCAGTTATTACTCACTCTTAAACACTGTTAATCATGTAACATATCTTATTTTTTAATTAAAGAAACTATATAATTACTATACTCAAATTAAAGAGAATAAAATACTCGTTTTTATGGTGTAGTTTAAAAAAAAATATTAACATTCCAAAGAGTTATGACCATTTAAAAATCGGGGGAGGAATTAGTTTTTTTATAAGGGGATAAAGTGTAACTACCAACTAATTATCTATAATTTTGTTAAAAAAGAGGGATTAAAGTGTAATCTAGATGAGATGATTAAATTGATGGTATTTAATCACTTGACATTCTATAGCTATGACTAAGTACGTTGAGCTTTAATCACTTGTACACTAAGACATCATTTGTTTGTACCTTTTAAACCACACGTCAATACGGACTAAGACAACTATCGAAACGTCGACGAAAATAACTAGATTGTCACGGTACTTTTGTATTTTTTTTTTAAACATTATAGTTTATAAGATATGAAAAGAATACGTAAAAAAATTATAAGTTTGTTGTGGAGGGAGAAAAGAATAGTTTATAAGATATGAAAAGAATAGTGGGTAGCAGTTGGCTACAAAGCCTACTTTTCCTACAAAGTGTAGGAAGCAATCTCCTTGTGACATATGGCATCTAGTGTTATTTTACTAAAGGGCATTAAGGTAATTGAATAATTACAACAATTTATGAAAGATTTTATATCATAACAATAAAAGACTATTTTTATGGTAACTTATGTCTATTAATTATTCAAAATTGGTAGTTACATCATTCGTATCCACGATTAATTCATCAGAAGTTCGAAACATAAAACAAATTCATCATTTCTTAACATTGTGTTTTTTCAGTTTACGGTTTCTTCACACCGTGTTATATCAATTTTCACAATTAAACACACACCTCATATATTTCGAAACATAAAACACATTCATTATTTCTTAACGTTGTGTTTTATCAGTTTTTGATTTCTTCACATTATGTTATACCGGTTTCACAATTAAACACCCCTCACTCATAAAACACAATAATGTCTGAAATGCACAATATAAAACATGTAGACACTATATAAAACACACTAGTGTCTGAATTACTTGAATCGTATTTTTTTAGATACGTAGCAATATGGTACTCATATTAAAGATAAAAAAACACTCATTATTATGGTATAATTTTTTTTTTAAAACAATTACTATATGATAAAATGAAAACTGAATGAACAGTGTCATTCAGTTTTCATTTTTTAATCCTTTATTTTATTTATTATGTGATATACCTTATATTCATTTATTAGACTATGAGGTATGGGGCGAGGGTTGGGTCGTGGTTTGGGTACAAATGCCCAAGTCACCACCCCGGGTGGGTTTGGATTTCGGCGTCACCCCTTGGGAGGGAGTTTCAGCCCAGGCGTTGGGCAAGCCTAGCGGTCCTCCGTGGCCGGCTCTCATTGGCTAGGCCATAGCGGCTAGGTTTAAATTTTAAAAATTAACCGTTTGGCGCTAGGTCCTCCGTGGCCGGCTCTCATTGGCATGGTTGGCTAGGCCATAGCGACTAGGTTAAAATTTTAATATTGAGCAATACCTTATATTCATTTATTAGACTATGAGGTATGGGGCGAGGGTTGGGCCGTGGTTTGGGTACAAATGCCCAAGTCACCACCCCGGGTGGGTTTGGGTTTCGGCGTCGCCCCTTGGGCGGGAGTTTCAGCCCGGGCGTTGGGCATGCCTAGCGGTCCTCCGTGGCCGGCTCTCATTGGCTGGGTTGGCTAGGCCATAGCGGCTAGGTTTAAATTTTAAAAAATAACCGTTTGGCGCTAGGTCCTCCGTGGTCGGCTCTCATTGGCTTGGTTGGCTAGGCCATAGCGGCTAGGTTAAAATTTTAAAAAATAACCGTTTGGCAAGTCACTATAAAACCCCCCAACCCCAACTCCTGTCCACATCGCTACCCCAACCCTTCACTCCACCTACCCGAACCCGCTACCCACACTTGATACCGGCACAACGCGATGAAGGGCCGCCAACCCGGTGAGACCCGTTACTGGCCAGAAGCTTTCGCTAGCTATCGGCACAACGTGGGGAACGAGTGGCACAATTTAAACGCGTGCCAACACAAGTGGCGCGAGCTACGACCGAAGCTCGACCGTTTTAAAGCCTACTACGATAGAGTCCCAGGTGGTGATATAAGTCACGAAAACCGGGTGGCAGTGGCCAACATCGAGTTCCGGGGCAAGGAGCGGAAGCCGTTTGACAAGCTCGCCCTCTTCGAAATCTACCTAACGCCTTAGGCTTTTTTTGTCTTAACCGACCCAACATGTCACTCACCAGCGGGGAGGCTCGAAGTCCACGTGTCAACCCATGCCCCAAACATGAATCCTGTAATTTTTACAGTGATTAAGTGGTGAAACAAGAGTTAGGGTCTACGTTCAGTCTTTGCAAGAAGTGAAACAGTTAAAAAAAAGAGTTGCAGGATGATGTCGGTCGAAAACACCAATGCCTTTCGCGCAACGCGCGTCATTGAAAAACACTAGTTATGTATAAAAAAGTTATTGACATTTTAAAAAGATGGGGAAAGTTACATGTGGTTCCTAAATTTAAGGCATATGAAATTTACTTTTATACCCTTAATTCAATAAATCAATCAATTTAATTAAAATAAATATTACAATTTTGTCACTCATTTAATCTCATCCATCAATTACGTAATCTAATGGCCATAATCGCTTCTTACATTTTTTAGAGAAAACACACTTTGTAGAGGAACCTCACCCATAATATAGTATAGATATTAAATAGCCAATTGTTTTCTTCGAATTGATCTAATGACTATCTAACCCTTGTGAAGGGGTATGGTCCCAGATCTCGCGTCAGCATCGACCGCGAGTGACCATTACCCTTATCAAAACCCCCACTAGCTAACAACCTACTTGTGCCCATGCGGGAACGCGTCGACACAAGGGTTGAGTCCAATCTATCTAGTAACAAAGGACTTACATGGAACATGAGGACGGTAGAGTGATGCGACATAGCATCACATCTGGTGTATGAAAACAGAAGTATTCACAGCAATGCGGCATCGCACCGCATCCAGTGAACACTTCTATCAATACAGGAAAGCCTTACCTTAGGCATAGAAGAAGATGAACGTAGCGGTACGATTGACACCGCACCATACGGACATTTTCGTCACGACAAGGGATGCAGGCAAGACGACGATGCGGCTAGCACCGCATCTCGCGTATTCCTTGATCACAAGTAGGAGACGCGGTAACTTCAGATGTTACCGCACGTAGCGATGCGGCTTGCACCGCATCCTATGTACTCAAGCAAGTGATACTGACACCACAGTGCAAGTGGCACCAATGACAGTTACCTGTCAGAGCTACGTAAGCAATGGACTGACGTGGCGTAACCTCCATAACCGACGAGCCTGACACACCTGAAAAGGGGCAGCACGTCGTCAGTCCATCCATCATCATCCTCCTCCACTCCTCGGCTATAAATACCAACCCCAAACCAGGTTTGAGGTATCTTCTCACAACTCTCTCACTACTACTACTATCTTACTTTGCTTCCCAAGCAAACTACTGATTCTCACGCCGGAGAGTGGTAACAAGGAGCACCCCCCACCCCATCCTCCTTGTTACGAGTCACGGCTTGTTTCCTTGTGCAGGAGATCAACCACCGGTGATCCAGCCAGCGATCCTCGAGAGGGAGGGATTAACCCTTCTTGACGAGACCAGTGAGTTAACCATGCCCGGGTAACCATTGTTTCATCACCTTGAAAGGTGTAATTATGTGGGATATATTAGACATTGAATTATTTAAATGAATTAATATAGTAAGAGTTCCAATATAAAAGGATGTGTGTTTTATTATTCTAACATAATTTAGAAACTGTAGTGAAGTTCCAAAGCATGCTATTTTAGTCAATTATGTTGCTTGTTGGATACCTTTTATATGTAAAACAACAATTGGTTGTTATAAAGACTATTTACAAGTAAATAAACAATTATATCTTATTCAAATATCATGGAAACTTGATGGATATTTCTTTATGTTTACAAGTATAGAAATTTGTATGCTAAGAGTAGAGGGTATGGTTAATTATTTTAGGATAATTGAGTGAAATCCTATCCAATAATATTCTGCCATATCAATTCCCTATTCCATTTCCTATTTTGCACTCAATCAAGGGGTATGGTTAATCACTCTAGGGTGTTTGAGTAGGTTAAAAAAATAAAAAATAAAAATTTGATTGGTTCTTCTCTCCTCTCTCTCCCCTCCATCACTCCATCACTCACATTCGGTGAACTCTCACCAATTTTGGTACCCTCTCTCCAACTCACCGATCAAGTTCATCAAGTGAGTAGAGTCACCGATTGGTGACTCCCACTCCCCGCACCACTCACCGAGCATTATACCCCCTACCCTAATAGTTAAAAGGAATATTTTGATTCATAGAGTTTTTACTATAACTTTTTTTACATATGTGTATTGTATAGTTTGGAATAGATATTCCATATGCTATGATCTACTTATATCGATAATACCAAATAGAACAATTTAAACAAAAGTTGTAGTTCATTGCTATTCTCATGAATGTATGTAAAGTGACGGAGCTTAACCAAAAGTTTCAAGGGGGCGTAAAGTGATGGGACCCAAAATTTTTTGTCATATCGTTATGTTTCGGGTCGGGTCGGGTTGGCTATTCGATTCAAGTCGGGTCAAATAATAATAATTCCAAATAAAACAAAGTGTATATTACCAAACTACCCATCATTTATATACAAAGTTTATAAATATTTAGGATATACAATTTAGGAAAAATAATCGGGGGGCGATCCTATATAATTTTAAATTTTTTAACGAAAAATCAGAACTTATACACTTCTAACCGAAACATTGGGGTGGGCGGGTGCACCCCCGAGCACCCACTATACTTCGCCAGTGTGTATGTAAATATATTGTCTGAAATGTAATACTCTCTGAATCTAATTATATAGTTATAAAGTTCGTAAGATTTTAGGCCAATAAAATTATGGGGAATTGGCCTGTAATAATCCCACCTAGACCTTATTGGCCATTAATAATCCCACCTCAGAATATTCCCCACACCAGTCCCACCTTTCACCTATTTTTCCTACAATGGTCCCCCGTTAAAAAAACTTAACGGAGTTAAGCTTTTTTCCAAACTACAAACAAATTTTTTAGGGCTTTTGATCAGAACGATGATACGAGTCCATTGACGTAAAACTTACTTTGAAATGGTGCTCCAAGTGACTTGATTTTGGTTAATTGGAAATTTAAACATCCGAATTGAAGCGCCGTTTTCATCGTTTGGAGCACCGTTTCGAGGCAAGTTTTACATCAATGGACTCGTATCGTCGTTCTAATCAAAAGCCGATTGGGCCCACAACCATACACCGAAGGGTACGGTCATACCGACCCTGACGACCATAGCTACCGCGGTGATTCGCATGACACCAGTAGCAGACCGGGAGGACGCAACTATGTTCCTCCCAGTCATCCTCGCAACACATACCTTAGGGCGGCAAAGCGCCCTGCGAACGAACCATACAGGCCAAAGGCAGCGGCCGAAAATTCCAAGTTCGGCACGCGGATTGCCAACGCCCATGTCACCACGACAAAGTTCCCATTCAACGTTGGGAAATACAATGGTTCGACCGACCCGGACGACCACATGAACGTCTTCATGGGCGCGGGCATCAACGGCCAGTGGGATGAACCCACTTGGTGCAATTTTTTCCCACAGACCCTTACGGTCCTGGCCAGGGCATGGTTCGATTCTTTGCCAGTGGGATCACTGGATTCATTCGAGGACTTGCGTACCAAGTTCCTCGCACATTTTTGCCAGCAGCGACGCCACGAACGAGATTCGTGTGACGTCATGAACATCTGGCGAAGGAACGACGAATCGCTCGAGGCATTCGTCGTCCGATATAATAAAGAGTGCCTGGAGATAGGTGACGTGGCAGACCAGATGGCACGAAACCACTTCATCCGGGCCGTCAAAGACAGAGAGATGATCATGACCATCTCTGGCAAGGAGGGCTTGCCCAAAAAATGGGAAGACGTCATGACTGCGGTCAAGAAATACGCCCAGACACAGCGGTCACTCGAACCGCATGTGACAAAGGCAAAACCCCAAACCGAAACATCCCAACAAGGGTCCAAGCGTAACAATAAACGCAACCGGGACGTTGGAAACCGCGATATTTCCAAGCCATACTTCCCGCAAACCAACACGTTCGACCCAAAGAACTACAATCCCGCCCGAGACAATCGGGCGTCCAAGAAAGAATCTCGGGACCGCAACTGGACCGAGATCACCATGTCGCCAAGTGAGGTCCTCCTTGCGGACCCACAGTTCTTGCGACCGGCCCAACCAATGAAGTCCAAGAAAAATCAGGACCTCACACTCTACTGTGAGTACCACAAGGACTCGGGCCACACCACCAACAGCTGCATCAGTCTCCGACTGGAGATTGAGCGCGCCTTAAAGGAGGGGAAACTGCAACATCTTTTGCCAGGTGGGCAAAAACCCACCAAGCGCATTACCCCTCACGGCGAAGGTACCTCCTCCGGGAAGCGAACCATGCACGTGGCTTCCACCCACATGATCCACGGAGGCAAGGGCAGGCCGCGAAAAGCGGCAAGAAGGCCGGAATGTGACTGGAAGGACGAGCAAGTCGTCTTTCCAAAGGTCCGAGGCGGACCGCGCGATAGGCGCGCCGTCGTCATTTCAGGCCAACTGGCACACTACTGCACCGAGCGTCTATTCATCGACCCGGGCAGTACATCTGATATAATCTACGAACAATGCTTCAACCAGTTCGACCAGGAGGACAAAGATCGGTTGCAAGCAGTAGATTACCCGTTAACCGGGTTCGCACAAGGACAGAAGAGGTAAACTTCATGGTTTTACCTCACACCTCCAGATATGACGTACTCCTCGGGAGAGAATCCCAAGGAGATTTCAATATGATTACGTCGGTCCCCCACTCTGCGGTTGGTTTCCCAACCGAATCGGGGGTCGCGATAATCTATGCCCGCAGGGACGTCATGATGTCGGACGAAGTACGTCCGACCAAGGTCGCAAGGCCCACCCCCAATGACCAGCCAGAAAAATGGGTTCTCAACGCGAGATACCCAGAACAAAAGGTCACATTAGGTCACGCCTTGTCCCCGACCACCAAAGCGCAACTGAAGCAGCTCCTCTTCAGGAACCAAGACATCTTCGCGTGGACACCCGCAGACATGACCGGGGTCCCACGTGATATTGCGCAACATCACTTGAATACCATGCCAGGTATCAAGCCAGTGATCCAAGGCCAACGCCACCTTGGGTCAGCTAAAAATCAGGCGATGCAAGAGCAGATCGAAGAACTGCTCTCCGCAGACATCCTGCGGGAAGTTAAATACCAGACTTGGTTGTCCAACCCAGTCATGGTAGAAAAACCGTCCGGGGGCTGGCGCATGTGCGTCGATTACAAAGACCTTAACAAAGCCTGCCCCAAGGATTGTTACGCGCTTCCAGAAATCGACGAAAAGGTCGATAATCTCGCACCATTCAGGTGGAAGTGTTTCCTCGATTGCTACAAGGGATACCATCAAGTACAAATGGCAATCGAGGATGAAGACAAAACGGCATTCCGGACTCCCACCGGAAATTACTGCTATACAAAAATGCCGTTTGGGTTGCGCAACGCGGGCTCAACCTACCAAAAGTTGATGAACGACACTTTTCGCGGCCAAATAAGCAAAAGTGTCGAAATCTACATGGACGACCTGGTCGTCATGAGCATGGAAGAAGATACCATGCTCACAGATATCGAAAGAACATTCCAAACTCTGCGAAGCGTTAACATAAAGCTCAATCCAGGGAAATGCTCGTTTGGAATGGAAGAAGGCAAATTCCTTAGGTTCATCGTGACTAAAGATGGATTCAAGGTAAACCCGGAGAAGGTCCAGGCGATCGAGCGCATGCCATCGCCTTCATCGATGAAGGATATGCAACGGCTAGCCGGCAGGCTAGCGGCACTCAACAGATTCTTAGCCAACCACGCAGCTAAGTCTTATCCGTTCATCAAGACCCTGCGGAGCTGTTCAAAGAAAGAACAATTCCAGTGGACCGCAGAGGCTGAACAGGCCTTCCGGGAAATGAAGGAGTGTTTGATACAACTCCCAACTTTAACCGCACCACGCAAGGATGAGCCACTCATACTATACCTATCCGCCGCGGACAACGCGGTGGGTGCGGTACTAATTGTGGAGCGAAAGGGGGTTCAAACACCCATCTACTACATCAGCAAGATGCTCAACGACCCAGAGACGAGGTACTCAATAATGGAGAAATTGGTGCTAGCATTAGTGCACGCTTCGAGACGGTTGCGTCGCTACTTCGTAAACCACGTCATTACAGTGCTAACCAATTACAGGATCGGCCCGATCCTCTCCAAACCCGACATCTCTGGGCGATTAGCGAAATGGGCCATCGAGCTGGGCGCGCACACGATACATTATAAGTCGCGCCCCGCGATTAAAGGCCAGATCTTAGCTGATTTCGCCGCCGAAGTACCGGTGAATCGCATCCAAGAATGCGAAGAAGCACAAACTCCTGCACCAACGCCACCCTCCTCAGAGACATGGGCACTCTTCACAGATGGTGCCTCCAACGACGAAGGGGCGGGTGCAGGTCTGCGACTCGTCAGCCCTGACGGCCAGGAACTTACATATGCAATCCGCCTCGAATTCAAAAGCACAAACAACGAGGCAGAATATGAGGCTCTGTTAGCAGGGCTACGTTTAGCAGTCAAAATCGGCGTGCAACATCTGGAAGCCCACGTCGATTCTTTATTAGTTGCAGGCCAAGTACGCGGCGACTATGCCGCAAAGGGGGATATCATGATCCTCTACCTCGAGCAAGTCCTGCAACTAAAATCCAAATTCGCTTCGTTCAATATTCGCCATATTAATCGAAGCGAAAACAAGTCCGCAGATGCACTATCAAAACTTGCATCTACCAGCTTCCAACACTTGGCAAAGGAGATACGCATCGAAATCCTGCAAAATCCTTCGGTACCCCTGCGCCAAGTCAACGTCATTCAATACGGTTCAACATCATGGATGACACCTATTATCGCATATCTACAATCAGGTGTGACTCCCGAAAGCAAGTCAGAAGCACGCAAACTACAATACAAAGCGTGCCATTATCAAATGGGAGACGGTATCCTATACCGCAAATCATACCTCGGGCCACTACTACGATGCGTCAACCCCCAGGACGCCACATACCTCATTCGAGAGATACACGAGGGCATATGTGGCATACACGCTGGACCACGCATGGCAGTGGCCAAAATCATGAATGCCGGGTATTACTGGCCCGGCATGCACCTGGACGCCGTCAAAGAGTTGCGCAAGTGCATCGACTGTCAACGTCATGCTCCAAAAACCTTGCGGCCAAAAAACAACTTAGTCCCCGTCACAACCGCATGGCCCTTTCAGAAATGGGCAATTGACATTGTGGGACCTTTCCCTGACGCTCCAGGTGCGGTTAAATTTATCATAGTGGCGGTTGATTACTTCACCAAATGGGTAGAAGCAAAACCACTCGCCTCAACCACGGCTATGATAACAAGAAAGTTCATTTGGGAACACATCATCTGCCGTTTCGGATTACCAATGTGCATTGTCACCGATAACGGCACCAACTTCGCTGCCGACGAATTCCAAAAATGGCTAGAGGAACTACATATTGAGCACATATTCTCATCAGTCGCACACCCGCAAGGGAATGGCCAAGTCGAGAGTATCAATAAAAGCCTAGTCGAAGGGATCAAGGCACGGTTGGGAACGGCCAGGCGTGGCTGGGTCGATGAACTCCCAAGTATCTTATGGGCTCACCGTACAAGCCCAAAAACAAGCAATGGGGAAACACCCTTCAGCCTAGTCTACGGCTCGGAAGCGGTGATCCCCGCAGAAGTAGGTCTCCCCTCTCCTAGAATGTTGGCTATTGAAAAACTAGACAACAACATGGAACGCAGGATCGATTTGGACCTCTTGGAAGAAAGGCGTGAAAACGCTGCCATCAACGATGCCAAGTATAAATCCAAACTTGAAAAGTACTACAACGCGCGCGTCCGCGTTTGTACTTTCAACCCAGGAGACTACGTCCTACACGACAATGAGGCATCTAATGCCGAGCGCCCAGGCAAACTCGCCCCCAAGTGGGAGGGACCCTACCTCATCAAAGAGGTCTTAGGGAAAGGCGCATACAGATTGCAAACACTAGAAGGCGAATCTATCGCACGCACATGGAATGCACAACAGCTTCGACGCTGTTATATGTAAGCCATGTTCTTACATTTCTCTATGTAACCTATTGGGCCGCAGGCCATTTGCAAATAAATAAATAAGCAATTTTCTACATTATCGTTTGTTATTACTATTACAAATGCGTGTTCCACTTTGCGGTATCCCAAAAACAGATTGGCAAAATCTTCATTCGTGATACCCATACAAAGTGGTAACCACACACAAATATTGTAATAGGCCAGCAAAAGGCAAAAAGACTTGCATGTTTTATCCGGCCGGATACACAAGTTTTTGTTACACTTAACACAGTTCCTGAGCCCAAAAAGGCAAACAATGGAATTGACGCGGACTCATACGACAAAGGTATGGAGTACACTTGACCCCATTCACAAATGGGTAGAGTTCCGGATATATAAAGCTTTTACAAAGCTTAAGCAATTCTAAAACCCTCACCCGGTAAATAACAGAATTGATGCATACTCATACAACAAAAGTATGGAGTATACTTGACCCCGTTCATAAATGGGTAAAGTTATGCATACATACGTTCAGACATGCAAGAATTAAAAACACTTGTACAAACTGAACAAAGAAACTTTATATTCAAAAAATTCAAGTGTCCACAGGATGCTTAAGGAATTTACATAAAGTTCCTATCCTATACAAGAGGAATACAAAAAGGAGGCACACTCGCCAACCTAAACCCTATTTTGTACCGCTGGTCCCCGCGTCTCCTCTGGCACCACCAGCGGGTTCTTCCTCTTCCACATCCGGATAAAGCATCCGCAAGCGGTCAACATAGTCCGCAACCTCCAAACAGTCGTCCAGCTCCCTACACAGGCAAGGGGCGTGTCATAAAAGGAGGCTACGGCCGCTTTCAGACGACCTTCGGTATCCACATCACGAAACCCGGATGCCTGATCAGTATAACCGCCTGCGGATAAAACATTGATATGCCCAATGCAGCGGTTATAACCAGCCTTGAAGCCAGCATCGCGCGCACGCTCCTTAACCAGGTCCAAACCAGATGCGGTCTCAGGGGCGTTCATGATAGCCTCGACAATCTGCAACAAAAGGATCATAAGTCTTGAATACTAATCCAAGTAAACGTAAAGGCAACGGATACTTACACGCGCGATGCCATGAGTCCGCAACCACTCACGGTCAGCTTCCAGCTGGTTAAAAGAGGACACCAAGGCATCCTTGGCCTCAGCAGCAGCGTCAGCCCGCTTCTCCGCAGCAGACACGCGGGCAGTAAGGTCCGTAACCGCGACCTCCCGAGCCTGAACCTCCGCCTGTTACAAAAACAGCAAACAGTTCACTCGATAAATATTTTCAAAACAATAAAGGACGAAAGCAACAAAGTTAAAGAAACGTACCTGCAGGCTTTCAACAACTTTGCCTAAACGAATGCGCTCCGCATTCGCCTCTTCAAGAGCCTTAGAAGCACGGCTCTCCTTCTCTGCGGCCTCTTCATGGGCCTTTGAGGCACGAGCCCCGGCTTCTTTGGCCTCTCCAAGCGCCTTCAGGGCGTCGGCCTTCGCCTGCAGCGCTTTAACAGATATGGCCTCAGCCGCAGCCTTCTCCTGGCTCAAGGTAGCATTCGCTGCCTTGGCATTTGTCAGCTCCTGCCGAGCATGAAACAGAATGTCATTCTGCTTAGCCCACGATGCATTCCACTTCTTGCGCTCATTGGACATTTTTTCATTCCAACTTTTGCGCTCATCAGCAAGAAGTTTAGCAAGGGTACGCACCTGTTTCAGCTGGGCAGCGGCAGCCCATTCCGAAGTCTGTTTCTGCTTCTCAAAAGCAGCTTTATCCTTCTCGAGCTGCTCCGCACCCGCACGAGCAGCCTCGACCAACTTCTCTGCTTCCGCCCGCATACGAGCAGCCTCCTCCTCGCGGCGGCCCAGCACCTTATAATCTTCCAAAATGGCATTAGCCACAATGGAAGTCCCTACCAGCATTGATGAGAGCTGGTTTATACGCAGCTCTCGGGGTGCGGCACGGGCACGCTCGACTTCAAAAGGGGTGCCCAGACCACCCAGAATCTCCTTGCAGGCCGCAGGGTCGTTTGAGATATCGTCCCCCTGCATAACAGTCCAGAGGGGTCGGTGATACACCATACTGCGACCCGGGGAGTATGTGCGGTAATAATACTCCAATTCAGACTCCCCAGGCTGAATTGGAGGCCCGTCATAACCCGCACCACCGGCAGACGAGCCGGTACCCTTATCAACCGAAGACTTCTGCGGCTCCGCATCATGATGCCGCGCTTCAGCGCCAGTTTTTTGCGGTTCAGCATCAGAATGTTGCTTCCCAGTAGCAGTGAACCGCACACTCAAATTGTCTCCCTCATTGGGAGAGATCAGATTGTTGGACGAGTCGACAGTGTCAAATATCTGGGCCGCAGCATTCTCTGCGGTACCCTCCTTCCGCACGGTTGCCTCAGGTACCACCTTGACGGGAGGTGTCGACGGCACCTCCGTTGCACCCGCACCCGCGGCACGCGGGGGGGACTCCGGAGCATCGAAGATAGAAAAATCTTCATCTTGAGGCTCTACAAAAAAGTCAAATAGCTATCAAAACTAGTTACACAACAGTTAAGACTAGATAGCCTACACTTACCAACGACAACCGCAGGTTTTTTCTGCGTCGGAGCAGACCTTTTGGTTACTAGTCTCCGACGTTTGGTTTCAACACCACCAGCAGCTTTCTGCTCTGGCCTTCTCTTCTCACCAATCACAGGGGGACCCGCAGCTATCCCTCCCGCGGCCGTCTCTTCTGCCTGCTTCTTCGCAGCACCAGAACGCGACCCCGCGGCTGTACCCAAACCCTCAAGGGTATCAGATACTACCACATAATCCTTGTGTCGACAAAAAGAGGAGTGAGAGATACCTGCCGCCTGCGGCACCAAATGAGGCACAGTAGTGACCTCCTTTATCTTCTTTTGGCGAAAGCGCACGCCCTTCACAGTTTGCCTCTTTGGCACACCCTTCGCCTCGGGGTCCCTTAAGGCCCCAAGATCACCTGCATGGAATCAATCCAAAGGGTGAGTCAATAAACCAACATTATCCTCACAAGTCAAAACGCTTCCAAATTATACCTTTGCCTGGCGGCAACTCAACTGCCAGTGCGGCCTCAGTAGGCACCCGGAAGTTACTACGGATGACAGCATTATGATCCTCCTCACCGTCCGCACAAACTACGGTCTCAACCGTCCCATGGAAATCCGGGGCAAACATCCTCCATGCAGGAGCATCCTCTGATAACACATAAAATCAGTACTGCAAAAAAGAATAAAGAACTTAAACACATGAAGAGTACGTACCACCGCTTTTCTCCCGCACCACGGGTCTTGAGTTTTTGTTCCTCCTAGTCAACATCATATGCAACAACCACAGTTGCGTGTTGGTCAGCTTCACAGACTCAATAGTCTGAAGCTGCGGAAACCACTGCACCGATTTCAAACTGGGCATCGCGATAGTCTCCCCTATGATCGTCTCGGTCACATTCCGAAACGTCATGTCTGCAACAATAGCAGCAGCCTTGACGTAGAAGAATTTCTTCTTCCACATCGTCATCCCCTTGGGAGGAGTCATCAGCTTGGGGCTACCGTCTCGTTGACGGAAAGAAAAGAACCCCAAAGATACGGTCATCTGATAAAACCGTCGGAAATCTCCGACGGTAGGCTCTATACCAAGAGCACGGAAGGTGAACTCAAAATTACGAATCCGAATCATACCAAACGGACTCATTTGAGAAATGTGGACCTTGTACCACTCCAAGACATCCACAACGAACAGCGTCAATGGTAACCGGAGATTACAGTCACCAAAAAAGTCGGCCCACATAGTCACATAACCAGCCGGAGCGTCAGCACCAGTATCAACCTCCGATGGATACTGAGCCCCATACTCAGGGGGCATTTGAACGTCAAGCATAAGACGATCAAAGGTTTTTCTGGTCCACTTTAACGCCGGTAATCCACCACCGGCAGCCCCCTCCTCTTCTTCTTCAACCACTACCGGTTGTTCAGGGTTTTCACCCTCCACATTGTGTGGATTAGATGGTTCAGCCATCAAGAATATCAAAGAAACAGAAGATGGTGAACAGAAAAACTAGAAACCCTCACTGGAACTTCAAGAAATTTCGTCGGAGAAGACAAAGAACAGGTTTTCTCTCACCGGAAAATTTTTTGAAATTTCAAACAAGTGAGGGGAAACCACGAACGGTTTCCCCTTATATACCCATCGCAATTAATGCGGAGGAAGAAATCAAATGATCACGTTCAAAAAGGGCGAATCGTATGACACCACGTGTCGAGCGCCGTTTCCGCTGACGGTTATCACGCGCGCGTGGCCGCACACGCGCCTGACACAAGAGACGTTTACACTCTTCGCTACAGTGCATTTAATGCCTCGGGCAGTGCAAACGTCCTTTCATTTCAGCACATGCCAGGAAGATCTCACCAACTTCCACCAACTCACACGTGCGTCCAGCCACGTATGCAACAAAAAGCGACTACATTATCTAATTATAAGCGGCATGCGGTTTCTCTGGTATACCGCACCATAACCCATACCGCATGTCGTTTTTTAACATACCCCTAAAAATAGGTAAAAACATATATCTCTACACTATAAGGGAGTATAATACCTATCCGCACTACCCACAAGCACACGTGGAATATGCGGACATGACACACACGAGCCCGTTCAGGTGTGTCAGATGCTCAGAACCAGCGTTGGCCGTTGGACTGAACCGCATCTCAGACACAAGAGAACCGGATTGCCTTCATTCTCTTCAAGCTTCAAATCCCTCCTGCCCGGTTCACAACCGCAGAGGGTACATGAACACCTTCTTTAACAAAAGGAAGGAAGGGTATGCACGCGAACGCACATCAGCAACCCTGTCTCCTGAACCTTCAAGAGCTACATCCGACCCACACCCGCTTCGAGCAAATGTGGTAATACAAAACCACAGACACTCACGAGGAGCTACGGACATAACCATAGCTTCCGCAGAGTGGTTGCTACGGAAGAGCCAAGCTCACTCCACATCACCGAACAATGCTACTGCATGGCAAACTCGGTATTGGAGCGGGAAGGTAAGTGGCTCCAAAACGAACGCAGAACAGCGATCTAAATAAACCCTCGTCGAACAACAAGCGTCCGAACAGCGGTAACAAGTCTGCTTATGACTTTGTTAGCCCGACTATGGGCCGCATTGAATAAACAATGGTGGGCATACCCTTGCCTATGACCATGTTTATTTACCCATAGTATGAATATACATTGTTCGACCAAACATGGCCAACAATGACGCAACGAGGTAACCGCAAAGAACGTGCGGTTACTAGAGAGCTATGACGATAAACACGAAAACCCCACAAAAAAGGGATCGTCGTCTCATAACTTGATGCTGAACATAGAGCTCGAGCAAAGCACTTGCAAGCATCAACAACTTTTGATCCCAGTCTCAAAGATTGGTCCAAAAGTTTCTTTTCTTCTTCATGCACCAATTCAACAATTGGTATGAAGAAAAGCCCACCTTTAAAGGATGGGAAACCTCCACATACCTTCGAACCACCATCTCAGAGGTTGGTTCGAAGTTTGTGCAGCATTACTAACAAGGTCTCCAAGAGACCTTCGGCACAACAACAGGTGGCAGACCACCTGGTGACATAAATCGGCTGAGAATCTCGCATCAGACGAGATTCCTTCACCGATACGGAAGAGGCTTCAGATGACCCTTCCGGACCTCCAGCTTCATTTACATACAGAAAAGACCACACATGGTCTAGGATCTTCTCCAGACTCCAAACTACCTTCCAAACACCATAGTCCAGTACTCCTCCCACATACACCTTGTATGCGGCAGCAACACTAGACTGGGGGACTTGAAGGGGTATGGTCCCAGATCTCGCGTCAGCATCGACCGCGAGTGACCATTACCCTTATCAAAACCCCCACTAGCTAACAACCTACTTGTGCCCATGCGGGAACGCGTCGACACAAGGGTTGAGTCCAATCTATCTAGTAACAAAGGACTTACATGGAACATGAGGACGGTAGAGTGATGCGACATAGCATCACATCTGGTGTATGAAAACGGAAGTATTCACAGCAATGCGGCATCGCACCGCATCCAGTGAACACTTCTATCAATACAGGAAAGCCTTACCTTAGGCATAGAAGAAGATGAACGTAGCGGTACGATTGACACCGCACCATACGGACATTTTCGTCACGACAAGGGATGCAGGCAAGACGACGATGCGGCTAGCACCGCATCTCGCGTATTCCTTGATCACAAGTAGGAGACGCGGTAACTTCAGATGTTACCGCACGTAGCGATGCGGCTTGCACCGCATCCTATGTACTCAAGCAAGTGGTACTGACACCACAGTGCAAGTGGCACCAATGACAGTTACCTGTCAGAGCTACGTAAGCAATGGACTGACGTGGCGTAACCTCCATAACCGACGAGCCTGACACACCTGAAAAGGGGCAGCACGTCGTCAGTCCATCCATCATCATCCTCCTCCACTCCTCGGCTATAAATACCAACCCCAAACCAGGTTTGAGGTATCTTCTCACAACTCTCTCACTACTACTACTATCTTACTTTGCTTCCCAAGCAAACTACTGATTCTCACGCCGGAGAGTGGTAACAAGGAGCACCCCCCACCCCATCCTCCTTGTTACGAGTCACGGCTTGTTTCCTTGTGCAGGAGATCAACCACCGGTGATCCAGCCAGCGATCCTCGAGAGGAAGGGATTAACCCTTCTTGACGAGACCAGTGAGTTAACCCTGCCCGGGTAACCATTGTTTCATCACCTTGAAAGGTGTAATTATGTGGGATATATTAGACATTGAATTATTTAAATGAATTAATATAGTAAAAGTTCCAATATAAAAGGATGTGTGTTTTATTATTCTAACATAATTTAGAAACTGTAGTGAAGTTCCAAAGCATGCTATTTTAGTCAATTATGTTGCTTGTTGGATACCTTTTATATGTAAAACAACAATTGGTTGTTATAAAGACTATTTACAAGTAAATAAACAATTATATCTTATTCAAATATCATGGAAACTTGATGGATATTTCTTTATGTTTACAAGTATAGAAATTTGTATGCTAAGAGTAGAGGGTATGGTTAATTATTTTAGGATAATTGAGTGAAATCCTATCCAATAATATTCTGCCATATCAATTCTCTATTCCACTTCCTATTTTGCACTCAATCAAGGGGTATGGTTAATCACTCTAGGGTGTTTGAGTAGGTTAAAAAAATAAAAAATAAAAATTTGATTGGTTCTTCTCTCCTCTCTCTCCCCTCCATCACTCCATCACTCACATTCGGTGAACTCTCACCAATTTTGGTACCCTCTCTCCAACTCACCGATCAAGTTCATCAAGTGAGTAGAGTCACCGATTGGTGACTCCCACTCCCCACACCACTCACCGAGCATTATACCCCATACCCTAATAGTTAAAAGGAATATTTTGATTCATAGAGTTTTTACTATAACTTTTTTTACATATGTGTATTGTATAGTTTGGAATAGATATTCCATATGCTATGATCTACTTATATCGATAATACCAAATAGAACAATTTAAACAAAAGTTGTAGTTCATTGCTATTCTCATGAATGTATGTAAAGTGACGGAGCTTGACCAAAAGTTTCAAGGGGGCGTAAAGTGATGGGACCCAAAATTTTTTGTCATATCGTTATGTTTCGGGTCGGGTCGGGTTGGCTATTCGATTCAAGTCGGGTCAAATAATAATAATTCCAAATAAAACAAAGTGTATATTACCAAACTACCCATCATTTATATACAAAGTTTATAAATATTTAGGATATACAATTTAGGAAAAATAATCGGGGGGCGATCCTATATAATTTTAAATTTTTTAACGAAAAATCAGAACTTATACACTTCTAACCGAAACATTGGGGTGGGCGGGTGCACCCCCGAGCACCCACTATACTTCGCCAGTGTGTATGTAAATATATTGTCTGAAATGTAATACTCTCTGAATCTAATTATATAGTTATAAAGTTCGTAAGATTTTAGGCCAATAAAATTATGGGGAATTGGCCTGTAATAATCCCACCTAGACCTTATTGGCCATTAATAATCCCACCTCAGAATATTCCCCACACCAGTCCCACCTTTCACCTATTTTTCCTACAATGGTCCCCCGTTAAAAAAACTTAACGGAGTTAAGCTTTTTTCCAAACTACAAACAAATTTTTTAGGGCTTTTGATCAGAACGATGATACGAGTCCATTGACGTAAAACTTACTTTGAAATGGTGCTCCAAGTGACTTGATTTTGGTTAATTGGAAATTTAAACATCCGAATTGAAGCGCCGTTTTCATCGTTTGTAGCACCGTTTCGAGGCAAGTTTTACATCAATGGACTCGTATCGTCGTTCTAATCAAAAGCCCTAAAAAATATGTTTGTAATTTGGAAAAAAACTTAACTCCGTTAAGTTTTTTTAACGGGGGACCATTGTAGGAAAAATATGTGAAAGGTGGGACTGGTGGGGGGAATATTCTGAGATGGGATTATTAATGGCCAATAAGCTCTAGGTGGGATTATTACAGGCCAATTTCCCTAAAATTATATGACTTATATCCCTTCAATAAGTTTTCTTCCAACGGGTTTTTTTAGTAAGGTTTTTAACGAGACAATAAATCTGATCCAAAAGTACAGAGGGAGAATACGCGCTGCCTTGTTTTTCCCTAAGTTATTGATGATGTGGGTGCTTGGAAGGTCTCACTCAGCGAAGCTGGAAGCGATAAGCTAGAAGCAATCACGCTAATAACTAGCAGCTAGAAGCTCATGTTACTGTACATATACCGAGTCCTGAGTTTGCATTGTCAAAGTAATGGGACTTTACCCAAAAGCACATAAAGCAGTACCGAGACTCACAAAACTAGCATTCACCAAAGAGGGAAGAGAGTTACTACAACTGAAAGATGAGCTGTCGAGAAGGCTTCCTAGGGCAGAGACTTCTGCCAATAAAAGGAAGTCTCCTCACAACTCCAAAGGTATCACATATGGCTCTCTCTCACACACATACACACACTCTCTCTCTATATGCTAAACTCTTATAAAACCATTTACTGATTCTCACGTCTGAGTCTAAACGCGGGAAGCCACCTCCCGCGTTAAGGCTAACGGTGTTCTTTGTTTGTATATGTCGATCAAGAAGCTATCTACTGGAGTGGATCCTGGACCTTCTTCTACTATATTCTTGTTGTTTTAACAGCTATGGTTTTATCTCACTTGGTTTTCCTAGAAAGGTTTTGGATAAGACAGCATCACCAAGTGTATTACAAGAAGACTATACAATTTTATCATGTGGATAGTCAAGATGAAGTGTTATGAATAAATCATTTACAGTGACTCTCCATATCTTTAACTCCTCTTTATATTACTCTTATATTAATGCATGAGCCTATAAGTAGAGGCTTTGTATTTTGTACTTATATCATCCATAAGAAAATATTCTCTTATTATTCTATCTCTATTCTTAATAGGTTCTAGTTGTTACACCTCAAATCTAATATTATCCACAACTACAAACTCAAGTGTCGGTGCCGACACGGGAATAGGATTTGCCCTTTATTGGGCTAAATGGGCGGCAAAGGTATAGTGCCAGGCAGCTGCCTGACACTCCCCTATTGGCCTAACAAATTTAGGATTTTATCCCGCTTTAAAATTACGATTTTGCCATCAGTTCAAAATTATGTTTTTGCCCCACTTAAAAATAAATTTACGCTTTCGCTCCCAAGTAAATATTTCAATTTTGCCCCCGGTTAAAAATTACGATTTTGCCTCGTTTCAATTTACAGTTTTGTCATTAGTTTTTTTCCCTTAAAATTATGATTTTCCCATCAGTTCAAAATTATGTTTTTACCCCCACTAAAAAATAAATTTACGTTTTTTCTCCCAGCTAAAAATTCCAATTTTGCCCTAAGTTCAAAATTACGATTTTGCCCCGTATAAATTTATAATTTTGCCCATTAGTTTTTTTTCTCACAGCCAATTTACGATTTTGCCCTCAACTTAAATTTACATTTTCCCTCATCGTTTTTGATTGTTTTCCTGGTGACATTACAAGTTTACCCGCAGTGTAAAATTACAGTCGTGCCGGCAACTTCCTCGCACTCCCCCGTTGGTCCATTTAGTTTACGATTTATCCCTGAATTAAAATTATGATTTGGCCCTCGGTTAAAAATTACGTTTTTCTCAATGTTTTAGTTTTTTTAGCAAAACTATAAAGGTTTTTTGTTTTAATTGGTTTACTCGATTTAATTTCTTCCCGTGTCAAGGAGCTGCCTAACACTAGCTAATTAGTCCTGAAAATTTACAGTTTTGTCATGAGCCTAAAAATATGGTCTTGTCATCGTTTTTGTTTTTTTCCTAGCAAAATTATAGTAGTCTTTTTTTAATTGATTGAGAATTATTCGGCCATCGCCCCGCAACACGGGCATGGCATCAACTAGTTACTTACAATTTCAATGTGCTTAATCAACTTTTTACTAGAATACTACGTATGTATGTATATACTAGCACGAGAAAAAAATTTCTTTTATTCTCTCTCTCACACACATATATATATTTTTTATTTCTGTATAAAAGTTTTAACCGTATTATTATATATATCGAATTATAACATGGATTTGCGCCAGTTTAGATTTTGGTTTTTTGATTTTTGCCCATTTGTTTTAGGTGTTTTCTGATTTTGCCCATGTGACCACTAAAAATGAGGATATCCATGCATGCCCTTCAATTATAAATATACAAAATAACTAAGGACAAAAATGCATCCAAATCAATTTCTTTTAATTTCAATTTGATTTTATAATTTATGTTTCAAGTTTTTTACTTATAAACTATAACTAAAATTATAATTCTTACTAACTTTTATTAAAAAACAAACATGTAAATTATAATTGATTTTTATGCTCTTTATTGTTATAAACTGAATCGACACATACGAAAATATCATTAGTCAATACATGCAGGCGTCATGATATCTCTTTCGATTGCTATATCGAGTGTTTGTATCGTACTCATACCTAAGGATTAGTAAATGGTACCGTGTACCGGTATTGAATTTTCCAACCCGAAATATTTTTGGTACCGATTCGGTACCAACTTTTGGCGTTTTCGGTACCAGTTTGTACGGTACCGGTATTTACTGGTTTTAACCTTCAAATACCGGTATCGTACCGTTACCGAACCTTGCCAAGATGCATGAGGAAACCCACCGAAAACTCGCCGCGAAGCGCCAGAAAACCTACTAGTTTAAATAAAAAATTATAAAAACCTAACAAGTAATACGTAGAAGACTTATAACTGGTATATGTTTGTAAAATGGTAGCCATTTTTACAACATACCTCACGTGTGCCGCTTTTTCCACGATCTTATCAAGTTAAGATCCACATAAAAGCAATCAGATTAATTTCTCACAAAGTCTATCTAAACAAATGGATATGTCTGTATTAAGGGGCGGACTCACATTGGTGCTACCGGGGTCCCCGGACCCCATCTTTTTAAAAAAAAATAGTAGATTCGGTATATTAAATTGTATATGGACCTCATAAATACAATTAGGTGGACACCATAGAAGTAAAAAGAAAGCTGGTGTAGTGGTAAGTCTCCCTCTTTTCCACCAAGAGGTCATGGGTTCAATCCTTGATAAGCACATCTTTCTTATTTTTTATAAAAATCTAGTTCAAACCTCACTTTAACTCGACCTGAACGAGGACCGACCCGAAAATGGACCCCATTAAAATAAAATCCTGGGTCCGCCACTTTCTATATATATATATGGTCGATTAAACAAACAAAAGAGGGAAAAAATGTCATCACTACTACATGATCGTGAACATAAGAAAACCAAACTCCTAACTACTCAAATGTAGAAAATGAATGAACTCGTACCTATCAATATTCGCCTACAAATGTACTAAAATCACATAATTTAATTTGACAAAATCTATAAAGTAGTCATTTCCTATCATTGTTAATCAAGTTTTCCAAATTTATGTTGAAGAGCCTAAGTAAATGATTAGGATCAAATACAAACGACACTATAAATAAGAAGAGTAAGAAGTATTCTAATACATTGATCTTAGATTTGAAGTGTTGAGATTAGTTTTAGGGAAAAAAAATAATGGAAGGGTATAAAAGAAATTCTACGTTTATTGACTTTCCACATGAAAAACACATATCAATTTAAAACGTTCATAACTTTTTCATACGACTTTTGTTTTTTTTTTTAATAAAAATCACTTTAATAACCAACGTTTTTTATCTTTAATATGAGAATGATATTACTAGATAAAAAATAAAATTAAAAAAATTCACTTTTACTGGATTTTCTTTATATTGTGTTAAAGGTTGTACTCATTATGTCTTTCAACTGGTTTTGGTCTTATTGTTTTTTACTAAGGTTTCTGCAGTTTGTGTTATTATCAAAACTTATAAGACAATATTTATTTCGGTACTGTCCATTGTATTTTTATTAGAACCTAAAATACAATGTAGGACACAATGACTATGGTGTTATATTTGGGTTTTCTATACATTGTGTAATAGGCTATGGTCATTGTGTTTATTCTGCTATCCATTGTGTTTTAATCTATTGTCTTTTGTGTTTTTGTTTAGTTGTCCATTGTGTTCTAATATGTTATCCATTGTGTTTTAGTATGTTTTCTATTGTATCTTGTATCTGTTGTCATCCGTTGGGTTTTTAGTCTACTTTCCATTTTTTTGTTTGATACTCATTCTATTTTACATTACATCTATGGTGTTAAGTTTGGTCCAATGTGTCTTTTATTTGTTGTCATTAATTGTGTTTTTTGTCTACTTTCCATTAAGTTTTTAGTTTGATACTTATTATGTTTTACGTTATGTCCATTGTGTAATACACAACTGAGTTTTCTCATTGTGTTTTACGTAATGTTCATTGTGTAATACGCAACTGTGTTTTTTTTAAGTATAACAATAGGATACTCAAATTAAAAATAAAAAGACTCTCGATTTTATGGTATAATTTTTTCTTAAAACAAATAACGTAAAAAAGTAACGAACATTTAAAAATTGAGGCGGAAATATTATGTGACTTGCATGTGCATAATATTTTTATTCTCTTTGACAAAATTACTCTTCCTACTTGATTCCTTCTTATACACTTGTCACTTTATAGTTTATAGTGACTTCTTACACTTCTTATTTTTAAACTCATTTGTATTATAACTCAACCCCTAAATAAAAACCACTTAACTTATTAATATGTTACAACATTGTAAAATGTGGTATGTTTTTGCATGTAGAAAATTCATGTGGTATGTTTTTGCATGTAGAAAATTCATGACTTGTCATTAGTTTTTTTTAATTTATTTAAAGATGGTTTTAGTCGCTCATGGTTTGGTTAATATAACTCAATCCATTAAAAGTAGGTTTTGTTTAAATAGCTTAAAAAGGATTCTGAAGATGACATGTGACACACCTTATAAGTAGAGTAGAAAAGCATCTTGGTCCTAAAACATAAACTTTCACTTTTTTGTTTTCTAAAAAATACAACACAAAAAATCTAGTATAAAAAAATCTAGCATAAAAAATCCAGTACAAAAAAATACAGTACAAAAAAATACAGTAAAAAAATCTAGTACAAAAAATTTAGCACAAAAAATCTAGAACAAAAAATGTAACACAAAAATGTAGGATCGTTGTGCGATCTGAATGAGTCGATCAGAAGAGTTGTTTATCCGAATCAAAGGCGGAATCAATGAAACGGATGCTCGATTTAATTATAATGTCTCTATTATTGATTTAACACTGATTTACAACCTGGAGACGATTCGGCAGAGCTTCGCTACCCAGATACGAAAGTTACAAATGACAAACCAAGTGCCCATATATATAATTGTGTGATTCCGCTTGAAATGACCATGGACACTTTCAAGCGGAATTAACTTGGTTAATTTCGCTTGAACTTGCCCTTGATTGTTTCAAGTGGAATTACCAACAAATCCACTAAATTCAGTTTCTATCAACCCGAGCACTGGTTATCCTATCCTATTACACGACTCGATACAAGACGAAGTCAATAGACATAGTGCACTAACAGACTCCCCCTTGGATGTTGATGAAGTCTTTAGTGTCGAGTCTCTATCATGACACATCTTCAGTCTTGATCAGTCTTCATGCTCTATCTAAATTGTCTAACACAGTAAGCAACCATCAATCTTTCTTCAAGTCTTCAGGCTCCCCCTTTCGTCAAGCTTCCGTGCTTTAGGGATCGACACCTTGCTTTCAGGTTACAAGCTCCCCCTTGATTTGAGCTCGTCTTTAGACTCCCCCTTAGACTATGCTATCAGGATCGTAGTATGGTACAATATCTGCAACACTCATACGTTTATAAGTAACAACATTTTAGACTTCCAAGAATCGTAACCTGGCAATTCAATTTCCTCTATCAACAAATTTTATGATTTGGCAAATTTTGAAAATCCAACTTCCTCACAGTTAATCATCCAAGTCCAAACTAATGACCTTGGAGATATCACCAACTGTTTTTTTATTTTTGTTAAAAAAATCAAGTTTCAAATTAATGAACTTGTTTTATTTTCAGAAACACAATCAGCTTACTTAGATTTTTACACTCAGCATCTCAAACATCGGTTGTCGAAAATAAAGCAGAATCAAATTTTTTTTTGTATTTTCTGAAATATAAAGCAGTAAAGAAATATTTACAAACATATTTACAGACAATATTTTTGTTTGAGTTCGCGTCAGAGGATCATATCAGTTTATGACAAATCAATAGTACCGTTGAGCTTTAAACACTTTAAGTTCTAAACGATTCACTTAGATTGTCAGTATACTGATCCACTTAAATTTTCACACAAAGTTCAACTGTTTCGAGATACGGATTTAGTGTATTAAGGACTTAAACTTATTCGCGTGTCCCACCTCAGAATATACTCCCGTATCCAGATCCCAATATTCAGTCTTACAGGTGAGTATACCTAAATGATATCTGTAAAGGGTTAAATGCGAGGCCATGGGAGCTCAAGTCAGAACTTCCGTTCAGTAAAAAGATGATGGCTCGTCTTTCGGTGTGTTCCCTTTAGAGAATCTTTTCTTCAATAGCACATGATTAGAATTTTTTCAATGTTTCATCATTTTTTGTACTAAGAGCGAAGTTTAAGATTAAAGCAAATGCAAAGTATTATACGGGGACTAGGCCATTGCTTCCGCAAAATCAGAAGTCCCGGGATAATACCCCAGATATCACTGAGTATAAAGACCTAGTATCTCAGAAAAAGGGACCTTTCAAACAAGATTTCGGGGGTTACCCATATATCCGAGAGATGTTCCCCACGATATATGCAAGTTTGAAATTTAGGTTTATATATCGAACACAATCTACTAAATGCGCAAAAATCTACTGGCATATCATCAGTGAGACCGTTTATCACATTAAAACATTTCATTTCTTTAGCGTACTGTGATTGTCTACTGATGTACTATCATTTCCTCTTTTTACACAAAAACTCATTTTTGAATTTTATCATGTTTTTGGCTTTTTCAAATTTTCTAATGTTTTTGGATTTTCTGACAATTTTTCTCCCCCTATAATGTAAAACCATTAAAAGAAAATTTGACAAACCGATACTGATAGCTTTGTCTCGCCATCCATTTTCTGTTTCTCGTGCACTAATTTACAAAAAATATAACATAAAGTACCCCCATGATTTATAACCCATTGATTTTCGACAGTTTGAAAACCATTTTTCAATCTTGTGAAAGTAATCATGTTTGTTCCGCCGTGAGGGTTTCGGCATATTCAAGTAACATATTTTTGAATTTTTTAATTTTTTGACAAAATTTAAAAAAAAACATATTTTTGATCTTTTTTTTTAATTTTTTTTACAAAATAAAAACATATTTTTGGTTTTTAAATTTTTCAATATTTATACAGAAAATCAAACAAACTCCCTGTTTAACCAAACCAGGGTTCAGCAACCTCCTCTTCCCGTTGTGCCAGGCTGCTCCGTTTTCCATTTTCACAATCTTCAGTTTTCTTGAGCACCTGCACATTCAACTATTCAATCACTTGAACAATTTAGCCCAGGTCTGTTTGACCTTAGGCATTTCAACACAATATGCATCATTTAACTTCGGAAAATCTTTGTCATTTTGCACAAAGACTTTGTCAATTTTAACTTCTACTTTTTCTTCGTTTACCAAAGTCACTTGTTTCTTAACACTCCATGTTTGACCTTTAGGAGTACCTCGTTTGTATAAATGTGACTCTTTTTGAACATTTTCATTTTGAGCAACATTTGGTTTCCAAAACTGTTGGGGTTTTGTCATATCAACTAATGTTTTCCAACTTTGCGTTGTTCTGAATCTGGGTGTGTGAGAATTCCAGGTCTGTCTTGAATCGAACCTGTTCGGGTTTGATTTTCAATTTTGATTTGAAGCAAACTTGTTTGTGTTGTACCTCCAAGTTTGTTTTGAATCAAACCTGGTTGACCTTTGTTTCACATCCTCAGATTTCTGTTTTTGAACATCATCAGACTTCTTTTTCATCTCAACATCAACAGGTTTCAGATTTGGACACTTGCATGCAAGATGTCCTGTTTGATCACATTTGAAACATGTTCTCTTGGACACATCTTTGACCTGTTGTTGTTGTTTTTTCTGAGTATGAAACTCATCATTAGACTGTCGTCCAAATTTAAGTTCCTTCTCTTCTGCTAAATTTTTTCCTTGAACGAAACTCATTTTTGCTTGAAAATTTTGTGTTTCATTTTTATTCCAACGTTGTTTCTTCTTATAACCCAACCCAGCCTTCATGTTTTTCTTCTTGAAACCAGGTTTATTATAAGAACCTTTGTGACCTTTACCAGCAAACTTTGGAATATTAGATTTCTCAATCTCAACCATCTTAAAAACTTTATCAACCTTTTCTAAAATCACATTTTGAATCAGGAATACAACATCTAAGAATAATCTCTCCGATCCAATCATGGTATAAACCAATCCTTTTGAATCATCATTCAAATTTTTCAAGGAATTTGTGTTTTTCAGATATTCATCATGAAAATTACCTTCATTTTCATCCTGTGATTCAGACTTACCTGATTCAACTGACTCTTCTTTCAAGACACTTTCAACGACTTTACCTACCACCTCTGAATCACTAGAATCATCAGATTTGGAATAGGTTATGTCAATGTTGTCTGGCAATTGATCTACCAGGTTGAAAGCTTTTTCGACCTTTTCTTCATCATAAAAAACAAACTTTTCCGGTGGTGGAACTTGATGAAACTCTGAGCCAATACCTTTTGTGTTTTGCTCAGAATCTTTCCCATCCGGTTTTATGTTGAAAATACGTTCAAGCACATATGACGACGCATGATAACTTTTTAACTTGTTATTATTCTGTTCTAAATCAACAATCTGTCGTTTTAGCTTAGCAACATCTTCAATATATGAATTTACAACACCTTGTTTAATTTCATACATTCGTTTTAATTCCTTTGATGTTTCAGAACAGTATTTCAATCTTGATTGAGCAAGTTTCCTTTCACTTTTTACTTTTTCATATGATTCTTTTGTAATGTGATAAGCCAATTTTATTGAATCGTATTCCTTTTTCATATCTTGGCAAATATTTTCTTTTTGTGAACATTCTTCTGTCATTTTAGAAACATTTTCTTTCAAAACTTCATTCTCTTTTTCTAATTTTTTACATTTTTCTGAAAGCGTTTCATTATTTTCTTTTAAAACCTTTTCATTTTCAAACATTTCTTTGCATTTTTCTTTGAAAACTTTTTCGATTTTTGTAAATTCAAGATCTCTCGTTCTGAACTTTTCATCTTTTTCAGTACAAGCACTACATGGTTCCATGCATTTCTTACACTGTTCAATAGTTTCATTTAAGACTTCAGAATCAGATTTTACCTCAGTGATTGGCACTTTGGTCTTTGCTGCAACTTCAGTCTGATTCTGGTCAGCATCATTCTGCTTTTCTTCTTCTCCAAAACTAGCATCACTAACAAACTTCAAATTCTCATTCTTCACTTTAGTTGAACTTTCAATTTTCTTTTCAACATCTACAAACTGCTGTTCTTCAGTAACAACCTTCTCCTTTTCAACAACTTTCTCTTTTATCACCTCCTCTTTTTCAGTCATCTTCACATCTTCAACTTTCTCAACTTCTTCAACCTTGACTTCCTCAGCAGCTTTCTTCAGATTATCAACTAAATTCTCAATGTTCTTCTTCATTCTTTCTTCATTCCTCTTCCTCAGTTTTGTTATCATAGCATCCCTGATGATTTTATCCAGCCTTTTTACATATGTTTTGTGTTTTGCAACATTAGAATAATATTCGCTGGATCGAGGAATTACTAGAAGAACATCATCATGAATTATGTCACTTCTGGGAACAACCGGTTCACCTTGTTTGTTGACAAAACATTCTTGCTTCTTATCCCATCTTTTGTTTCTCACTGCATTTTCATATTCTTCTTGCATTTTCTCCATTCTGCACCCCACAATGAATCTTTCTCTTTCAGTCTTCTCTTTCAAAATCTCTTCTCGAGTTTTCTCTTTTATCTCAATTGTGCCTTTTTCTTCTTGGTTTTCCTCTTTTATTTCAGCAACAAAGGCATAATGATCATGTTTCTTTAAAGGAATTTCTGAATCTTCCTTTGTTCTAATTTTGAATCGATAATCAACACGATCTTCTTCTAGAAGAATGTCACTCCAGTCATAACCTTCATCATCATGGAAAACTGCACAAGCTCTTGACTTGGGTTTATCTTCAATCATTTTCGGCTCTTCTTTGCTTCGGTGGTAGATTGCCTTCCGATAATAATAATCATCGTTGAAAGGACGTTCATTTCCTCCAGCTGCAGAATTAGTGCATTCTCTCTTGAAATGACCTTTTTGCTTACATTTGAAGCAGGTCACTTTGGATTTGTCAAATCCAAGCTTCGTTGACAGACCACCCAAAGATTGCTTCCCGGTAATCTCCATGTATCTTTGAGCTCTGCAAATGCAACTTGCCAAACACCAATGGATGTCAATGAGCCCCATATCTTCCGGATCAATCTGGTCGTAGTCTTCTTTAGTCAATTCGGAGTTTCCAATTTTGCCAGCTACAAGACCTTCATATGATTCCAGAACAGATGCAAGGAAACTCATTTGCTGTTTAGCTGCATTGATGCTCATCGCAGGAGAATTCTTCAACTTGAGAGCTATATTACACAATATCTCCTCTGATTCTTCAGAACTTGCTTTTGAAGATGAATGATATCCAGAATTGTAGCTTGATGAGGTTGTTTGTGTTTCTTTCATCTTCTCACCACTGAATGCTGTCTTTGGTGAACTATCAGCTTTCACCGAAGGTAAATTGCCTTTGTAGTACAGACCAACATTCTGATGATGCGACGAACTGCTCATCTTGCTTTGCTTTTGCAATTCCAGATCATGACTTTCAATTTTCTCTAACAAAACATCAAGAGTAATATCATCATACAAAGCATCATTTTTCAATATAAACACAAACGTTTACCACTGATCAGCTCGTGGTAACGCTTCAATCACTTTGTCAATAATTTCTTCTCTCGTTTTTACAATTTTAAATCTCTCAAGTTCAATTTTTAGGTGACAGAATCGTTCAATCATTTGTCTAATAGTTTCACCTTTCAAACTATCAAACAGATCAAATTCCCTTTTTAATAATGCTATTTTGTTTTTCTTTATCTGTTTACCCCCCTCAGCTTTCACCTGTAAAGCTTTCCATACAGATTTTGATGATCCATCATGAATTAATAATGAAAAAATATCATCTCGAACTGATTGTTGGATCAAAGCAATCATTTTCTGCTCGTATGAAAATTGCTTTTTGTCTTCCTCTAAAAAATCTTTGATCGGAATTACTTCTCCTTTGTCATTAACAGGTGTATCATATCTAAACTCTAAGCAAAACCAACTCTCATGTGCATATGCTTTCGTCCAGTTCATAAACCTTTCTTTCCACCAGACATAGTCCTCAATGTTATCAAGCTTTCGTGGTTTTGAATAGGTTCCATAAAAGTTGTCATGTTTAATGTTGTCTTTGATGGTTTTTGTTATTGCTTTGGGTGTAACCTCTGAAGATTCCACCGTATCTGAGGTAAACGCATTATAGAACGTATTGAAAAATTCTTCAGCCATGATATAATCCTGGTGACAAACAAACAATCACAATCAGAATCAATAATAACAAATATCCCGAAATAGACTGACACTCGGTTGACGTGAAATGATCTTGACACAAAAATCCACTTTCAAACGGAATAAGGATCTCAAGCGAAATCACTAGTTGAAACGGAATCACTTTGGAGCGGAATAATGATTTCAAACGAAATTACTTGGATAACACTTTCAAGCGAGATCACAACTTGAAGCGAAATCAGAATTTCAAACGGAATTCCACTTTCAAGCGGAATCACTTGTTTTAAGCGAAATCTTCAAGCGAAATAACACTTTGAAGCGGAATCAGATGAACTTTCAAGCGAAATAGCAGATTCAAGCGGATTCACATGCTAATCTCAAACGGAATAGTACTTTTCAAGCGAAATCAACTAAACTTTTCAAGCGGAATCAGGATGTTCGTTCAAGCGGAATTAGGTTTTGGCCTGTTTTTGTCACTTTTAAGCTGAATCTTGGTCTGATTCTTTCAAGGGTTTGTTAAAACACTGTTTCGCATGTAATATGAGAAATTCAATCCATTTTGACCGTGAAATCTTGTCAATTTTGAAAAAGAAGGTGTAGAAGTCAGAAAACTGATGATATCAAGCTAAACTCTTCTTCCTGCGCTCTGATACCACTTGTAGGATCGTTGTGCGATCTGAATGAGTCGATCAGAAGAGTTGTTTATCCGAATCAAAGGCAGAATCAATGAAACGGATGCTCGATTTAATTATAATGTCTCTATTATTGATTTAACACTGATTTACAATCTGGAGACGATTCGGCAGAGCTTCACTTCTCAGATCCAAAAGTTACAAATGACAAACCAAGTGCCCATATATATAATTGTGTGATTCCGCTTGAAATGACCATGGACACTTTCAAGCGGAATTAACTTAGTTAATTTCGCTTGAACTTGCCATTGACTGTTTCAAGCGGAATTACCAACAAATCCACTAAATTCAGTTTTTATCAACCCGAGCACTGGTTATCCTATCCTATTACACGACTCGATACAAGACGAAGTCAATAGACATAGTGCACTAACAAAAAAAATCTAGCATAAAAATGGTATACACCAAAGAAATACAACACAATTTTTTTATTTTTTTTAGTCGTCATATTTTATATAGCAATAAAGTACTTAAATTAAAGATAAAAAATTCTTGATTTTATGGTGCAATTAAAAATGCCGTATAAAAAGTTATGAGTTTTAATAAATGGAGAGGAATATGCATGTACCTTGTATGTGTGTATGTGAAGAGAGAAAGTCAATAAATATGTTATTTCAAAAATACCCTTACATCTTTTTTTTCAACATTTTTATCGTAGTCATTGTAACAACTCGAGTTTCCAAGGTTCTTCAGCTATGCTCTACTTCTAATTAAATCTCGTCGTACATTATAATTTTGTGCTTATTATGTGAAATTAATAAAGTTGATTAATATTCTGAATATTGTAAGCGAATGAAAGTTATTTCGGGATTGGGTTTACGATGTTTAACCACACGAGTTCCCGGTCGCACACTTCTATCTCGATCGCACACTTCCTAACTTGTATGTATCTTAAATCTTGGCCCACACCATCAAGCCCAAATCGATCGAAGCCCAACCCCTTTCCCCATTGTATACGCATGTGAGCGTATGTATGCATACAGCTTCTTTCTAAACCTTTTTGGAAACCCTAAGTTTCCTTTCAACCTCACATAGTCGATGGCAGCTTCTCGATTTTGACCAGCTCCTCTCTTTGATGCGCTCTCCTTCTCGTTTCAACTCACCCTTTACGATTTCCTGGTTAGTACGATAATACTTGTTTTAATTCTGGTTGATCGTATTTGACTATGTGCAAAATAATACTGATTCGTAATGATGATTTTGGGAGTCCTTATGTCTTGGAGTAGTTGGAAACTATATTTTGATTGTATGAATATGATCGATGACTAATTTAAGTGTTATGGATATCGAACAAATACGTGACACGGAAACTTGCATGACGATGATTCAGTAACCTAGGGTTCATGTCTAGGTTTGATTTTTATGTTGATAGATTAAGGATTGCATGATACTGTTGTTCACGTTTGGATATGCAAGGGTTATTCATTAACACAATGAGACTGTTTGGATTGACCGAAATATGGGGTGTTAATGGCATGATCATCATTATGTGACTTGGTTAAATTGAATATTGATTATAATGAAAAATGGCAATTGATGATCGACTGAATCCATGGGGAGTGGATTGATCGTGTGAATGGGAAAGTGGTAATTGAATCTGGCCCTAAATTAAGTTGTCGTATAACTGATACCGCACATCGAGTGGCCGCACACTCTGATAGGAACACGGCTAATGCACAAGGTACCAACTTCTCATGCAGATCGCACACTCCGTGTCGCACAAACAATGCATGTCGTACACTAAAAAGTAAGTCGCACACACACACACATCGCACAACAGCGGGTCGCACACCTCTACCGAGGTCGCACACTCATATATAGTGGGTCTTTAAACTAATTGTGTCGTGCACCTAATTGGACTTCACCTATTAATTGGGCCGCATAATGCCTTAGACGTATATACATATGCACCTGGACCGCACACTTAAACTAGGAATACCGTTCGTTTATGTGAAGTATGAAACATGTTTACCTGGGTAACTAGTTGCTGGAATAACGAATCATGCCATGTCTATATTGATAGTGATATTAATATTATGAGATTAACTTCGTAAGAGTTTGTTTTTCAGTCTTGGCTTTAACAGCATTCACGTGAAACTCAGGATTGAATTTCTAAGATTTTTATAATGTGTTTTTTTTATTTCATGGCTATCTCATAATAATTAGTTTATTATGATTTTGAAAAGCTGATCACCACTTCTTCAACAAAATAAAAATCAAGGAAATAAAGAAAAGAGTTAGACAGGAGTTTTATGTGTGGGCCTAGTAGGCTTGCAGTTTGCACATGGTAAGGGACGGGCAACCACAAGTGTTTTTAATTCTACAATAAATTCAAATATGATAATTAGGTAAAAAAATGACATGTTGGTGTTTTTCTTATAATCATGTTTTCTTTACTTGTGGACTGTTTGGCAACATCTGAATGGTTAAGTGTGTATTATTGTTGGGCCTCGAGTTACGTAGGCCGCACATTCCTATGATCGACGGATTAACAATTAAGGGGTTTATGTGAAATAGAATTGGTGATGTGAACTTGTATATAACTTAAGTACCTTCTATGTGATTATACGATGATGATTAACTGTTATGACCCGTGTTATGTTATGTATATTTCTGGTACGCTACTGGCGTATTGTGTGAAAAGAGTATGTGATCTATGGGTATGCGAAACTGATTGGTAATGTAACTGTACTAGGACTTGGTTGACCAAAGTGGAACAAAGTAATATAACATACCGAGCAAAGCTAAGGTGAGTTCACTACATTCGAGCATGCGTCCCAGTGGTTGGGGACAGTCAGTGGGTATCCCGTGGAGGGATAAGTCTTTTGGCTAAAAACGGGTATATTGGTTAATATTCTCACCTATCATTCTTGTAAGTCCCTTATGTTGTTACCTGGAGGGTAACGGGTATTAGTTGGTAGCGCTACTTAGGTTTGGCACCCTCACACCGCTCCTAGATAGGACGGATGTGAACTAATGACCCAGTCGGGCCCAGTACTGGATAGGAGTACGTGGGAAAGGGCAGTCATGTACATCAGGAGCCGTCTTGTTCGGAATTGAGATATTAACAATATTACTTGCATTGGTTATTGAACTGTTTTACATTCAACTGGTAACAAACGTTTTCGTAAAACTATGAACTCACCAGCGTTGTCTGATACACTTGTTGCATGCTCGCAGGTCGTTAGGTATCTTGGATTTGGGAACTTGTGGTAGGGAGTAGCTGGAGTGGTCATGGGTCGACTGGAAGGATTCATGTGTTTGAATTATTGATACTATACATTGGTTTCGAAATGGTTTAACTTTGGTTTATTAATTGCTTCCGCTGAACATGTTGATTTCCAATTGAACTTATTGATGACACGTTTTATTAATAATTGTTGATTTATTTAACAACTTGTGATTGGTTCAATATGATTAGTGGCTCGTTATTGGTTTGTCACTCGTCTAGTAGGGTTTCCCATGGGTGGTATTTTGGGGGTGTGACAGTTTGGTATCAGAGCCACTGGTTATAGTGAACTTGGTTTTAAAACGTTTTTATAAACCAGACTATAACCGAACAGATCCGAAATCGACCATGACACTCGGCTCCAGACTGCAAGGTTCGTTTCTAGTTTACTATTGCATAGTATATCTAGTGTTTGCTTATGAATAACATCACACGTGAATGCACACTTAGCACTGCAGTATGAACTTCTTTGTTACCAATCCATGTTACGTGTTCTAAGAGTGCGACTCTTCTTGAACTCTCATGATCTATGTTGTGGCGTCATCTGTCTTATTGCTCGAATTCGGGGAACCTTCTAGCGCAAGTTAAGAGGCACTGAGATAAGCATGCAAATTGCCTTATTATTATGGGTGCACACATAATAATAATGTGGGGTGCATGTGAGTCTCAGTGAGGCTTAACGAGTGTGAGAGGGGTTCCGCTCTGTTAATTGATGTTATGTTAGAACTCAGCAGTCTATAGGAGTCATAGCAGTGATTGTCTCCTACTCGAACATGATCTTTTCACCCCTTTCTGAATCCTTACGAATCTCGATGCTATCGAGTATCACCTGATCACACATCTGAATGCCTAGCGAACTGTGTAGAATGTTAGGTGCTAGTACGAACGTCCGTGAGTTGGATGGCTCAGCGTCAAATGATTGGACTATACTTTCCTCACTTATCTTTGTTTGCTGGAACTTAGCATGTTGACGCCTTAGATTCCGAAGTGTGATCACTTCTGCAACACTCTCGCGAAATATCGTGTATTACTCAGTCAACTTGCAAGAACGATGGACAAGAGGGTAAACGTAGTACCTTACCGACTTCAGCATTTGAACGACCCTAGTTACCGGCGACGAACAACCTCGATTTGACTCCAATCGAATCCTTAACCCCAGCCAGCGACTCATGGGAGACGACACTTACGAACCAATCGGGACAAAATCGATGACGATTGACTGTAAAGCGGACAGTGTAACCGCCCGCACCATGAGTAGCGCCTTAGGACGTGGCACGGAATGTGAAAAGATTACAGGCAACAATATTAGAGGCAACCGTTGTGGCAACATCAAGGTACTCGTGATCGTAGCTTACAGTATGGAAACGAAGGTGACCTCGACAAGGATTGACTGTGTTAAGTCAAGGTGACGACAGCCAAGGGAACGACAGCAGTACTGGAAATTCTCGTGACGAACACAACACTGGAAATGAAGCTCATGGAAGGACATTTAGTATTGGCAGAGGCTATACCAGGCATAATAGCAACACGATAGCTTGGATGGGTACCTATTCGCTTCGTCTCTGTTCTGTTTAAACCCGATGCTTCTTGAAACCGAACCTGTTGTGGAGTCAGCCGATGCAA
Source organism: Helianthus annuus (assembly GCF_002127325.2). Classification (NCBI taxonomy): domain Eukaryota; kingdom Viridiplantae; phylum Streptophyta; class Magnoliopsida; order Asterales; family Asteraceae; genus Helianthus; species Helianthus annuus. Next base: position 21,799,811 of record NC_035439.2, on the reverse strand, counting down.
GTCTATTGAAGCCTTATATGTTCGCTGGGATGCAAACTCAACCTTGGGAGACAGGTGTTCGACATGGACCTTCCTTCTACTACCCCTGATGGTTACAATGCAGTAGTTAGTGTGGATTGGTTATTCAGAAATCGCGTAGACATACCTTGTGAGGAGAAAATTTTGTGTGGAGAATCGTTATTTGTTCTATAGCAACAGAGTGGTGCAAAGGTTTGCGCCATATCAACTATGAAGGCCAAGAAGTGTCTACGGAGGGATCACCCCGCTACGATTGCAACCGTTATTGATGTTGAGGCTAAGGAAAAGAGGATCGAGGATCCACCAATTGTTTGTGATTCCTCTCAGTGTGCTACCCGAGGAGCTTTCAAATTTACTTCCTCCACTGTTAGGCAGAATCTCAGTTTGATCTCACGACAGGGGCAGCCCTGATTACTCGTGCTTCATACCGTCTTGCACCAGGAGGGTTGCAAGGACTATCTATAGGAACTGTTGGACAGGAGTTTTATTAGACATAGTTTTGTTCGCTTTGGGGAGCCCCAGCTATATTCGGGAAGATAAAGCCTTTTCGTTTGTGTACTGATTATCTAGAACTCAACAAGGTGACAATTAAGAACTGTTTGTCTCGACAATTTATTAACGGAAGACCAAGAGGAGAATGTTCTTGAAATGGCATATCGAACGCAATACGGCCATTGCGACTTTGTACACCATGACCATTGAGTTAATCAACACACCAGCAGCTTTATGGATCACATGAATTGACTGTATTTATGGATGACGTTCTGGATCATTTCCAAGAGGAAGGAACATCATGGGCGACATTTGTATCTTATTTTAGAGCTCCTGAGGGAAGAGCCACTCCGCGCGAAGTCTTGTTAAAGGTAACTTCTGGATTCGAGAGATACTTTTTTTTTGGTCATATGATCAACGAATTGGGAATACACGTGGATCTCGCTAAATACCCATTTCGTTAGATTTTGTTCGGCACCAAAGATCCCTTCGAGGATGCAGCAATTTCTTGGTCAAACTAGACTCTATCGCAGACTCACCACAGGATTTTCGAAGATCGCGCAACTTAAATCTCTTTAGCACAGTAGGGTGCTGTGTTCGTGAAAGACAAAACAGGAGGGCGTCTTTTCAGCTTTCGAATCCCAACTCTGCAATGTTTACACACCGACGCAACACGAGAAAGTGATGACTTACGTAATGGACTTACAGGAAGAACGGCACAAGTCACGACCTGCGGTGGAATCCCTGGTCTTTGGATGTAAGTTGGAGGCATTACTTGGACGGTACCAAATGCACTACCTAGACCGATCACAAGGGCCACCCGTGTGAGCTAAACATGTGATGGCAACGCTGGATGGAACTCTTGATCGATTACGACTGTGAAACCTAAACGTGCATGAGCTCTGCAGCCCACCATCGACCCTAACCTAACTGATCAGATTCGTTATGTCCAAATCGAAGCAATGGAGGAAGAGGACCTTCAAGCTGAATCCATGCGGGGCATGGGGAAGCAACTACTGGCAAAATCGGACAACATTCGCTACTTTATGGAACGAATATGGGTCCCACTTTACGGCAGCCTTATGGAACTTGTGTTCGGCGAAGCACACAAGTCTTGACATTCTACGAATCTGGAATTTGATAGGATGTATTAAGATCTAAAGATCTTGTACTAGTGACCGAGCATGAAGGCCCACATAGCAACGCATGTTAACGATGTTTGACTTGTGTGAAAGTCAAGGTGGAGTATCAGAAACCTTTTGGTTTGTGTCAGCAACCAGAAACACCCATATGGGAATGGGAACAGACTGCCACGAATTTTGTCATTGGTCTACCTAAAACTCGAAACGGAAACAATATCACCTGGGTGATCGTTATTGTCTCATGTAACCAGCACACTGTCTTGCAATCAAGGAAATTGGCAAGTCTTCACATCCTGTGTATAATTATCTGAGAGAGGCGGCTTCTAGGCACAGGGGTGCCAACTTCTAATTCTAATCTACGTATGTACCTGATTTGTGGCAGGCAACACATAAAACCCTTGGCTCACGTCTAGACATGAGCACTGCTTATCACCCTATGACAGATGGGTAGAGTGGACGAACCATCCAGACACTCGAAGACATGTCGCGGGCGTGTGTGATTGACTTTGATAAAGGTTGGAAACACATTTACCTTTGGCAGAGTTTTACTACAACGGTAACCCATTCTAGTGTTCAGGAAGCTCCATTCGAGGCATTGTATGGGCGACAATGCCGACCTCTTTGTTAGGATGAGGTGGGTGCCAGCTTAATCATGGGTCCAGGGATCGTACTCGAAACTTCTGAGAAGATTGTTTAGATCAGAAATTGTATGGCGGCAGCGCGTGACTGTCAGAAAAGCTAGTAAGCGTAAGAAATCCTTAGAATTTGCAGTAGGCAATCGGTTGTGTTGAAGATTTCACCTTGGAGGGGTGAGGCATGCTTTGGGAAGCGTGGCAAGCTTAATTCACGTTACGTTGGGCCATTCAAAATTCTAGGAGGAATTGGTAATGTGGCCTACAGACTCGAGTCACCTGACGAATTGGAAAACGTTCACGATGTCACTTATGTCTCGAATCTAGAGAAGTCTTGTCCAATGAAGCACTTGTTATACCATTACTAGAGCCTAAGGTTAACGACAAGTTGCAGTTTGTTGAGGAATCCCATTGAAACCATGGACCGGGAAGTCAAGATTCGTAAGCACAGTCGATTTCTAATAGTAAGAATTCATCAGAACACAGGACGTGGACCAGAGTTCACATAGGGAACGGAAGGACCAGATGAAGCTTAGTACCGTAATTTGTTCTGATACAACTAGTGGATTTCGGGACGAAATTCCCTTTCCAGTTGGGGATGATGTGGCACCCGAGGAAAATCCACAGTCATCCTGATCTACCATTTCACTCCTCTGCGACCGCTTATCAAATTTCGGGACTAAATTTCCTTCAAGTTGTGGATGATGTAACAACTCGAGTTTCCAAGGTTCTTCAGCTACGCTCTACTTCTAATTATATCTCGTCGTACATTATAATTTTGTGCTCATTATGTGAAATTAATAAAGTTGATTAATATTCTGAATATTGTAAGCGAATGAAAGTTATTTCGGGATTGGGTTTACGATGTTTAACCACACGAGTTCCGGGTCGCACACTTCTATCTCGATCGCACACTTCCTAACTTGTATGTATCTTAAATCTTGGCCCACACCATCAAGCCCAAATCGATCGAAGCCCAACCCCTTTCCCCATTGTATACGCATGTGAACGTATGTATGCATACAGCTTCTTTCTAAACCTTTTTGGAAACCCTAAGTTTCCTTTCAACCTCACATAGTCGATGGCAGCTTCTCGATTTTGACCAGCTCCTCTCTTTGATGCGCTCTCCTTCTCGTTTCAACTCACCCTTTACGATTTCCTGGTTAGTACGATAATACTTGTTTTAATTCTGGTTGATCGTATTTGACTATGTTCAAAATAATACTGATTCGTAATGATGATTTTGGGAGTCCTTATGTCTTGGAGTAGTTGGAAACTATATTTTGATTGTATGAATATGATCGATGACTAATTTAAGTGTTATGGATATCGAACAAATACGTGACACGGAAACTTGCATGACGATGATTCAGTAACCTAGGGTTCATGTCTAGGTTTGATTTTTATGTTGATAGATTAAGGATTGCATGATACTGTTGTTCACGTTTGGATATGCAAGGGTTATTCATTAACACAATGAGACTGTTTGGATTGACCGAAATATGGGGTGTTAATGGCATGATCATCATTATGTGACTTGGTTAAATTGAATATTGATTATAATGAAAAATGGCAATTGATGATCGACTGAATCCATGGGGAGTGGATTGATCGTGTGAATGGGAAAGTGGTAATTGAATCTGGCCCTAAATTAAGTTGTCGTATAACTGATACCGCACATCGAGTGGCCGCACACTCTGATAGGAACACGACTAATGCACAAGGTACCAACTTCTTATGCAGATCGCACACTCCGTGTCGCACAAACAATGCATGTCGTACACTAAAAAGTAAGTCGCACACACACACACATCGCACAACAGCGGGTCGCACACCTCTACCGAGGTCGCACACTCATATATAGTGGGTCTTTAAACTAATTGTGTCGTGCACCTAATTGGACTTCACCTATTAATTGGGCCGCATAATGCCTTAGACGTATATACATATGCACCTGGACCGCACACTTAAACTAGGAATACCGTTCGTTTATGTGAAGTATGAAACATGTTTACCTGGGTAACTAGTTGCTGGAATAACGAATCATGCCATGTCTATATTGATAGTGATATTAATATTATGAGATTAACTTCGTAAGAGTTTGTTTTTCAGTCTTGACTTTAACAGCATTCACGTGAAACTCAGGATTGAATTTCTAAGATTTTTATAATGTGTTTTTTTTTTATTTCATGGCTATCTCATAATAATTAGTTTATTATGATTTTGAAAAGCTGATCACCACTTCTTCAACAAAATAAAAATCAAGGAAATAAAGAAAAGAGTTAGACAGGAGTTTTATGTGTGGGCCTAGTAGGCTTGCAGTTTGCACATGGTAAGGGACGGGCAACCACAAGTGTTTTTAATTCTACAATAAATTCAAATATGATAATTAGGTAAAAAAATGACATGTTGGTGTTTTTTTTATAATCATGTTTTCTTTACTTGTGGACTGTATGGCAACATCTGAATGGTTAAGTGTGTATTATTGTTGGGCCTCGAGTTACGTAGGCCGCACATTCCTATGATCGACGGATTAACAATTAAGGGGTTTATGTGAAATAGAATTGGTGATGTGAACTTGTATATAACTTAAGTACCTTCTATGTGATTATACGATGATGATTAACTGTTATGACCCGTGTTATGTTATGTATATTTCTGGTACGCTACTGGCGTATTGTGTGAATAGAGTATGTGATCTATGGGTATGCGAAACTGATTGGTAATGGTAACTGTACTAGGACTTGGTTGACCAAAGTGGAACAAAGTAATATAACATACCGAGCAAAGCTAAGGTGAGTTCACTACATTCGAGCATGCGTCCCAGTGGTTGGGGACAGTCAGTGGGTATCCCGTGGAGGGATAAGTCTTTTGGGTAAAAACAGGTATATTGGTTAATATTCTCACCTATCATTCTTGTAAGTCCCTTATGTTGTTACCTGGAGGGTAACGGGTATTAGTTGGTAGCGCTACTTAGGTTTGGCACCCTCACACCGCTCCTAGATAGGACGGATGTGAACTAATGACCCAGTCGGGCCCAGTACTGGATAGGAGTAAGTGGGAAAGGGCAGTCATGTACATCGGGAGCCGTCTTATTCGGAATTGAGATATTAACAATATTACTTGCATTGGTTATTGAACTGTTTTACATTCAACTGGTAACAAACGTTTTCGTAAAACTATGAACTCACCAGCGTTGTCTGATACACTTGTTGCATGCTCGCAGGTCGTTAGGTATCTTGGATTTGGGAACTTGTGGTAGGGAGTAGCTGGAGTGGTCATGGGTCGACTGGAAGGATTCATGTGTTTGAATTATTGATACTATACATTGGTTTCGAAATGGTTTAACTTTGGTTTATTAATTGCTTCCGCTGAACATGTTGATTTCCAATTGAACTTATTGATGACACGTTTTATTAATAATTGTTGATTTATTTAACAACTTGTGATTGGTTCAATATGATTAGTGGCTCGTTATTGGTTTGTCACTCGTCTAGTAGAGTTTCCCATGGGTGGTATTTTGGGGGTGTGACAGTCATTGATTTAAAAAAATAAAAAAGTTAAGATTACTTCTCAACTTAGATAGACAAAATAACCTTTTTATTTAATTTTACCTGACTTTTTAATCCATTAGTTATAATTTTACTTTTTTAGTTCAATACTTTCATTTCTGTATCATTTAAAGTTCTACTCAACAACCCTATCACCCATAGGCTATTTGTGTTACTTAGGTTCTGTTTGTTTTTGCTTATACTGTCTGTAAAGAGCTTATGTCTGTGGGCGGACAGACATAAGCACTTGAAGACTGTTTGTTTAAAAAAAAAGATCTTAAAATGGTTTTTAATAGCTTAAAAAAAGCTATGGATAATAGCTTCACTAAACAGATCAGATCTTCACACACACCCTTCTTCTTCTTCCTCTTCTCCCCTGCCACCACCACCTCCGCCACCTCCACCGCACCACCTCCGCCACCACCTCCACCACCACCATCGTCAAAACCCACCACCACCAAACCCATCACCACCAAACCCATCTGTGAGAGAGAGAGATCGGTGAGAGAGAGACCGTAGAGAGAGAGACCTGTGAGATAGAGAGAGAGAGATTTGTGAGAGAGAGAGAGACCGTAGAGAGAGAGAGATCTGTGAGAGAGAGAGAGACCTGTGAGAGACCTGTGTGATGGCGGAGGTGGTGCGGTGGTGGTGGCGGAGGTGGTGCGGCGGTGGTGGTGGTTGTAGAGAGAGAGTGTGTGTTTTGTGAGAGAGAGACCGTAGAGAGAGAGAGAGAGGCGGTGGTGTGATGGCAGAGGTGGTGCGGTGGTGGTGGCAGAGGTGGTGGTTGTAGAGAGAGAGAGAGAGTTTGTAGAGAGAGAGCTTGTGTGTGTGTTGTGTGGTTGAAGTTGTTTTTGAAGAAAAAAAACCCTCTTCTCCTTGCAGACTGCAGACATTTGGGCCACATCTTCTCTTGCAGATGCCTGCAGATGTGGTTTGCAAACTACAGACATTTTACATCTGAAAAAACAAACAGCACCTTAGAGTTTTAAAATATTTGGAATCCACATAAGGAGAGATATAATAATATATTGAGTATGTGTATGTTTTAGAGAGAGTAAGCGTGTGTATGTTTATGTAGCTATATATATATATATATATATATATATATGAATATTTTTTCTTATATTTTAATAAAGCAAGGGTAATTTTGTAATTTCAAATGTATTTAACAGAAAAAAACTAAACGCCATCCACTCAAGGACCATTCGAGTAATAAAAAGTAAACCGCATGAAATATCAGTGTAATTTCTAAAAATTAGGGACTATATGTGTTATTTTACAAAACTATAGGGATCATCTGTGTATTTACTCTAATATATTAAAAGGTTTCAATATTAGTTTAGTTTTCAAGGCCTACATTATGTTTTTCTAAGTGTAATTATTCAAAAAATACATGATATTGTACTGTATTTATTTAAATAACATATAAATGGACGCTACTCAAAATGGTGTGTGCGTGCACACACATAAGACATCATGAGATAACATAAAAATAATAGAAAATTTTGAGAAAACTAGGTTTAAACAATAACGAGTTAGACGAAAACTCGCGCATTGCGGGGGTTGTTGATTATGAACGTCTTTTGTAGCACTATACGGGAGGCTTGATTATGAACATTGTTTACATATTTTAATAAACTAATAATAATCACTAAACTCAATGAACCCATGCATACACTAATATATCAAATATAAATTGAAACTAAATGCCCGCTTAGACATCCATTCTTCTAGACTTTTGACCACACTCTTAACAAAGCTTCATTCTTAATCATGTATACAAATCTTCATTGTGAATCATGTATGGTGTTGCATTAACAATATTTATCCTATTGTAATCAAAATAAAAACTAACATAAAAAACATTGCTTTTACATATAAAAGGTAATACATATCTTGACAAAACAGTTTATAATTGATCAAATTAAATAACTAAAAAATAAAGAAAAAGAATCATGTTATGATTTTATACCAGTAAAGAAAAATAAACAGGTTACGGTGATTGCTTTTCTTTAAAGTAAACAAATCGGGTATTGATTTATTGCAATAAAGCAATCACATTTAATTCTTATTCAGTCATTAGTTGAAGATCTTTTTACGATTTTTTTTCATCATTGGTAAACCAAATTTGAATGATAAACAACATATATTCAAAACAAAAAGAACACATAAAATCTAAATAAACCAAGGTGTCATTCGCACCGAACGAACCAAAATCTAAACCGCCATCTACACCGAAGGAACCAAATCGAAACCACCTACACTGAAATCATCTGATCGTCGCCTACTGCAAAAACGAATGAAGAAAAACTGAATGAACCAAAGTCTAAAATCGTCGTCTTAAAAATGATGTCTACAATTTAGAGTAGAACCGACGAAGAACAGGAATTGGAGATGACGAATGACAGGGATCGGATAATTAAAACGATGGTGATCATTTAAACTGAACAAAATCATGTTCTTTTTTATTTGATTTAGAAACAATCAAATAAGCCTTTGATTACGATATTGAGTAAATCAAAAGACGAAATCTTAGTTGAAACTTGACGGTTACGGAATTTTGATGCATGTATTATGTATGTGAGAATGGAAGAGAATCTATTTCGCTGTATGTGTAAGGTTAATTAAGTTATTAATTTTAATAAGTTAGAAGACATGTCGTTCCTTTACTAATGCTTCACATTATTAACATCCAAAACGATGCATTTGATTTGTGATTAAGGTTTTGAACCAACGTGCACGGTGCACCTTTACAAATAAACTCATGGAACGTTTTAAAAAAAACGCTACAACAAGAGATGGCCACCTTATATGGATCAAATTAAAATCACACTCCTTCATTTGAGAAAGACATGTCTTTTAACTAACTAATATGCACTGCTTGCGGTATGCACATATAATGTATATATGTGCAACTAACTAATACGCACTGCTTGCGGTATGCACATATAATGTGTATATGTGCGAGCGCTCGGGGTGCAAAAGTGAAAGTGCACTAATTTTAACGTTATTTTACTAATTTCATGAAAATAATGTTAAAAGAGGAGGATGGTTAATCATGCATCATGTGGTGACGTTGATAGGCGAAAGACAAGGGAGTACATGCACTAATCAACCTTTGTCTTAATTGTTGAGTGTTATGTGCCTTATGTCCAAGTCTTGATGTAGAACTACTATCGAGCCGGTGGTCTCATTAGAAGTAGTCTCTCTATTACTACAGTGTAGAGGTAAGGCTGTGTACATCTTACCCTTCTCAGACTCTACCTTAGCCGTGTTATTAGTGAGATTTACTGAATAGGATGATGATGATGTCTTTTAACTAAAAGAACATAACCCAAGTTGGTTTTTATAGTATTATATAATATAATATAACTAGGTGTATCAGCCGTCGCGCGTTGCGCGACATCACAAGCTAGTTTCAATTAGTTATGGTTGCAAACATTAGCCATTAATAACAACTTGTGATTAAGCATGCAGTTTTTTATAGATGCAGCTAACAAAAAATGGTATGGCTAAGCGTACATGGTGTTGTCTTCAGCATAAACTTTAACATGAGTTACAAGTTTTCCTAGTTAATCCATAAAGCTGCTTATATACGCAGTTAGTAGGGAGTCATTGATGTGTTGTTGCTTGAAGGATGATTTGTACAAAAGGAATGCATTAGGCGATTTTAGTTCAAGATTGCTAGGTGGACAAAAGAGAAGGCTTCAGCAAATCAAGCCTAACTCCATGAATCCGTCTTAGTCTAACCTTTTTATGGTGGATCAAAAGTGAACAGATTTAGTAAAGGTTATTACAATACATAAATATAATAAATAGCAAAAGTAAATGGATTTAGGTTACATGAATAGAATCCCTCGTATAAAATGATTTTTGTACTCAGGTACTAAAATAGTCCATGCTTCATTACTGGCTCATCAATACACTGATCGAAATTAGCTCAAGAAACCTTTAGCAAATAAGATCAAACAAGTTTAGCTCAAGGTGAAAATGAGTTAGAAAAGATTATAACTTCAAAAGGCAATGAAGCAGAGCATCAGCAACAGGAACTTCCATCCCTAACCATAAAGACAACTTGGAGTCACTGATTTAAAGCCGCAAACAAAAAAATTCATCTTAAGATAATTGAAATCAGAATTAACAACACATAACTGAAATTGTAAAGTCATGAAGAACGCCTTAAACTGAAACTTAGTATAATTATTATTGTTCAATATCGTAATCGATTGAAGTACTGAAAACAACAGATAAAAGTGTGCGTGTAGAGTGAAGTGAGGTAGATCTAGAATGAATACCGTTGACGTTCGGTGGCTGGATTGATGACGGGGAAATACCTGCATAATACGACCTAATTTTCATGAAACGTTGCATAAAACAAAAAATTAAAAAAAACCGAGTAAGGAAATACGTGCATAAGAGCTGTACAGCCCCAATTCCAAAACCTGGCAACCACGACTGAAGAAGAAAACAGGACATCAAGTAGAAATGCATTCATACATAACACTTCTAATCTCGTCGGGGATGATGATGATGATAAAAAAGAGAAAGACTAAGGATGCTACAACTCAGTAAATGAAACAATCAACAAATCAATTCTCTTGGTGGGTGAAGGTTTGGGTGAAGAAGGAATTCCAAACACGTATGAAAGTAAAAGAGACACGTGGCTTGAGTAACTACAGTACACTGAAGCGACACGAAAAAAGAAAAAAAAGGAAGCAAATTTTGGATTCGAATTTGCGCCCAAGAACACATACCACTTCACAGAAACCACTCCACCAAAGACACTTACACATTGATGTAGCTTTTTAAAACCCATATATACAAATATACAATAACACTTGTTGATGTTGAGAAAAAAATAGATAACCAATAGTGTGATGTCCAGTTGCAGTGTTGTAGAAGTTGCAAAAACATTTACTAAATAATTTTAACACTCGAATCCATTCTATTAATTAATCAAAGGAACTAACAACTGAAAATACCTTATAAAAAGCATAACCAGATAGCTGCTAAAATTGATTTACTGAGATGAAACACTTGAAATCGATTCTGAAGCTTAAATCACAATAAGACCAACATAGGTAAGTCTGCATACATTTAAAAAACAAAGGAAATTAACAAACACCAAGAACAATATGAGCCCTAAATATGACATCACACTATCACATGATGTGTTAACGAATTTTGGAGGCAATTTTGCGCATTATAAATTGAAATTACAAACTAATATTAAAGTTTATATGCATTTGTTCATGATAAAAGGTGAACTCAACGGAATCTTAGAAGTCCTAGCCGCCGCATGTCGTCGTCACTGGAGTGAGGTTATTGTCAAAGCAACGCGGTAACTCCGCCATCCGACTTTGCCCTTTCTCTCTCTGTTGCTTCCCATCTGACTCGATAAGGCCTTACTTTGATTAACGGTGGTGTTAAAGCTGCACCCTTAGCCGACTGCACACATATCTGGATTCTGAAACATCACCTCATACCAGAATCGTCATAAATGTTACTAAACCCATATACTCCTCTACATCTCAAAACACGAACATTTAATTTAGATAACCAACAAAAAAAATAAGGATGACAGTTTAGATCAAATAGCGAGATTCACTGACCAATATGCATTTACAAGTAAAATCAAATAGTTTGTTCACACTAAGATAATAGAGATCTGGATTCTAAAACATCATATAATACTAAAATCAAACTATAATCTCAACAAAGAATTAATACAAATCATATAACCAGATCATGAACTTAAAATGACAACCAGTACCAACAAACCACAGCAAACAACGCATCAAACTTACACAACAACAACCATAGTCCATATCAGTCACCAAAGAACTCATCGGAGCTTCACTGGAGTTGTGTAACACCAAAAATAGGTTAACGAAAACAAAGAAAATCGATCTAACTATAAAAGAAACATGCAATTGAAGTGAGGCTTACCAGAATTCTTGCTGGAGTCAAACAGAGACCCGTCACAACCGTAGGCGCGCCGCCTCCATCTTGTTACTGTAACCGTACCCACCAGCTGAACAGCCAAAGGAACACTCAAATCTAAAAAAATTAACCTAAAGCTACCTATTGGAGCCCTAATATTCTAACGGAAACCATCGCCCCTCACAAATTCAACCGCCACTATCAGACGACAGACCACCTCCTCCACCCCCTTGCCGCCGTCGTCCGCCACCACCACGTCTAGACAACGCCCTGTTGCTACCATCAACTGCCTTATAACCGGCCTTGACGGCATCGTTCTGCCTTTGTGTGAGAATGTAAAGTTCCTAAACTACCCTGATAACTGTTCATTTCGTTTGGTTTTTAATTTTATATATTATACTCATCACAGCCAAGCAAAGAAAGAACCCCAGGATAAAAGTTTAGAACTCATCATAGACAACCGGTCACCGTCACCACAATCGACAGCCGATGTTGAAACCGGAGATGCCAATGTCGCAACCATCCATGTTCGTCCGGAAAACCACTGCTCACAGGAAACAACGGCGTTGTACCGAATGACAGGATGGAGCGGCGGCATATCTGTGCTCATCGGCAGCAGTTCCGGCGGTCGAGAGGAGGGATAACCATCCAAACAGACCAATAAAAACAAACCTTGGCATAAAGACTGTTCATTTCATTCGATTTTTAATTTTAACTTGGTGTGCATCTACATACACCATTACAACAAAACTTTAGTCAACGAAAGAACAGCATAATGATAGACAATTGTGTGAAAACAAAACCCCATCTAGCATATAGTTAGTGATTAAAGAAGGGTTTGATACCTATACCATTATAAGAAGACAAGCAATAGATCTATGGAATCTCAGTAGCCACAATGGGTTCAAGAACCCATCTTGAGAAAGGAAAGAACCCACGTCTCCGCCGTCGCTCTGTGATGGTGGCTGGCTGTCGTGCCTTTCCGACTCTCTCTCTTCAGACTATCCATTTACACACACATATGTGTTTTTTGGTTTGAAGTTGATCTTTCTGTTGTGGCTTAAATCTAGAGAGAGGGTTTTTGAATTCTGATTAATTTGAAGATAGAGGTTGTGGGAAAGAGTGAGTATGAAGGTTTAGGTTTAGTATAACTACTCAGGAGTTTCATCATGTTAAAAGGAAACGTTGGTTGTTCGTGTGGGCTGAAGTTGGTGGTTACCGGTGGATCTGATTATGAGTTTTATAAATCAGGAAGGATGAAGCGGTGGAGGTGGATTGGAAGAAGTGGTGTGTGGAGAAAGAGGTGGTGAAAGCAAAAGGATGTGGCAGAACATATTTATAAAAATAAAATTGGGAAAGAAGAGGGAGAGCCAGGTTTCGAACTCCTGAGCTGTTGCTAAAATGTTGATGGGCAAACCACTGAAGCAGATAGAGGTTTGGATTTCTGTTGTGCAAAACAAAACTATATACAAATACAAAAACGGTAGCCGTGATGTGACAACAACTATTCATTAGCTTTCTTTTTTAATATATGTATAATATAATGTTTATATGTATAATTTTTAATATATGTATAATGTTTTTTTAGTTATTGTTTCGTTCTTTTTATATGTTACTCATATTAGCAGAAAGTAAAAACAAACTAGGTTATATGCCCGCGCGTTGCGGTGGTATATTACCGCAGACATTTGATCGGCATCGGTTCGGTTCGTTACAGTACCATTACGATACATGCACTTGGTATAGAAATTAATACGTGTTTTATATCAACCGAAAACGATAAAAATAAACACCGGTATCGGCGCCGATGTTGTTCAAAAGGTACCGATTGGTTTAGGACATCATGTGATTGGTACCGATATTCATTATCTATATATTAATATGTATCGAAACCAAAAACCATAAAATGAAATACATATACCAGCACCGATGTTGAGCAATACGGTGTCAGTTTATCGGAACAAAAAACAATAAAATTAAATACTGGCACTGATATCGTTGTTGTTAGGTTGGTTTCAATTCAATTCACTACATTAGCGGCACGATATCTCTTCTGAATTTGGGATTTAAAGTTTAGGTTACTTATTATTTTAAATATGTGTAATGTAATAATAACTTTTCTTGGGATATTCATTTTATTTATAAATGTTTTGCTCTTTTTTAATTTGATTACACATGAAGGTTGAATACCTAACCTTAAAAATATAAAGAACAATAAAAAAAAAATCAGTTTTTATGGAGCTTCTTACAATTTTAGCTGTTTATAATTTTTCTTATTCTCATTAATTAATTAATTACTTAATATTCTATTTCTCTATTATAGTATGTCACTATTTATCAAAACTTTCTATGTGTAGATAACTAGTTGATACACTGCCTGAATAATTCTCAATCAATTAAAAAAAGACTACTATAATTTTGGTAGGAAAAAAAACAAAAATGATGATAAGACCGTAATTTTGGACTCAGGGTAAATCTATAATTTTTTAAGACTAATAAGCGAGTGTTAGGCAGCTCATTGATACGAAAAAAAAATTAAATCGAGTAAACCAACTAAAACAAAATAAAAGCTTTATAGTTTTTGCTAAAAAAACTAAAATGATTGGAAAAATGTAATTTTTAACTGAGGGCGAAATCATAATTTTACTTCTAGGATAAAATCGTAAATTAAATGGACCAATGGGGGAGTGCCAGGAATCTGCCGGCATGGCTGTAATTTTACACTGGGGGCAAAAATTGTAATTTCACAGGAAAACAAACAAAAACGATGGAGAAAATGTAAATATAAATTTAGGGCAAAATCGTAACTTCGCTGTGAGAAAAAAACTAATGGCAAAACTATAAATTTATACGGGGCAAATTCGTGATTTTGAACCGAGGGCAAAATCGAAATTTTTAGCTAGGAGCAAAAGCGCTAATTTATTTTTAAGTGGGGGTAAAAACATAATTTTGAGCTGATGGCAAAATCGTATTTTTAAGGGAAAAAAACTAATAGCAAAACTGTAAATTGAAACGGGGCAAAATCGTAATTTTGAACCGAGGGAAAAATCGAAATAATTTACTGGGAGCAAATGTCACACCCCCAAAAAACCACATGCGGAAACCCCCACGAGGCGTGTGACGTACCAGGATCTAGCCACCAATCACATTGAACTCACAATAATATTATAAGTAAAAAGTTTCATTCATTAGAATAAATTGTTACAAAATGTTTATTATACTCAACATGTTCAGCGAAAGCATAAAACATAAGTTACGTTTTTCATAACCCAAATGTATGAAAGCCATTAGGCTCGTCTCTTGATTCCATGTATCTCGACCCATGACCACTCCAGCATCCTAGACAGCAAGTTCCAATGATACGTACCTATAGACCTACAAGCATGCAGAAAAGTGTATCAGACAACGCTGGTGAGTTCACAGTTTTGTTTACCGAGAATCGTGTTACATGTTTTAGTGTCAAAAGTTTAGTTCAGTTCAAAAGCAATTCCAAAAACAATGTTGATAATAACTCGATACCGTACAAGATGGCTCCAGATTATTTGCCCGTCCCCAATGCCCCTATCAAAGCATTGATCATGATTTAAGGTAATTAGTTCATGCCCGTCCTCCCCGGTACGGTGTGAGAGTGCCAAACCTAATAGCGCTATTAACTAATAACCCCTTTGCCTCCCCGACAACCTTTTCGGTAGAAGATGAGACTTAAGGTGATAGGAGTGAGTGTATTATCCAACATTCCAGTTTAACATTCCAGTCAAACCCATTACCCAATATTCCTCCCCGGAATATTTACCAGATGTCCCTCCCCAGGACGCATGCTTGAAAAAGAGTAGTGAACTCAACTTAGTTTGCTCGGTTAAAAGACGGAAAGTAGGTGCGGAGTGGAACGGGTCACTCACGTCCTAACATGATTACCGGTTAAAAGTTAGTGTGTCAACTCACACGGAGACGCGGATCCTACACTTATCTAACACGTAGCACGTAAAATATTATAATATATATATGTACACATGCATGCAAAGTGTCGCTATTCGAAATAGTGGCCACATTTTTGTCGCAAATCACATAATAAATCTTGTCACAAAATTTCAGCTTTTAGGTGCATTTTCGGACAACTTGCGGTGCATTAATCGGGACCGTTCGGGCACCGGATAGTTCCCAAAAAATTACAGAAGCTTCAATCGAACCAGAGACCATTGTATTAAACTTTGGTGACCAAATTCCTTACGGATTTTTCGTGAAAAATCTTGCGACAAACCATGATCAGATTTGACGTAATCTGGTCAGGTTTGCCGAAAAATTTATTTAAAAATATCTGTGTATCCGATTGACGCGAAACCAAAAACAAAATTGCGTATCCGATCCCTAGTATCTACAGTAACATTTTCACATTCAGATAGTAAACACACACCAAGTTATAACGCAAAACGTTCGCTGCATTTTCTGCAGAAAATGGCAGCTCATAGCAGTTTTACAAACAATTCCGCTAAAAATACCTAGACCTGTCCGAAAAATACGAAACCACTTCTGTTTGAAAGCTATTTCCGGGTACTTGATTTACTCTGAAAACGTAAGCTTTCGATAATTTAAAGTCCCAGAACAGGCTACGCAAGTCAGCTTATTTTCTGCAAAAAAAAAAAAAAAAATCGCTGAACTGGTATTTACTCGATTTAGTCACTTTTTCATGCATCCTAGCAAGTTTCTAGGTGTCGTAAGCGCATAACGAACTTGTGTAAACATAATACAAGGTATCTACATCATGCTATACATCAATTTATTCACCAAGAACCAACAAGATTTAACCTAGATCTTGCAAGAATCAAAACCTGAGAATATACAAACATCTAAACGATTAAACCCCCAAACTAACATGATTCCTGGCAAACTTAATTCATTAGCATCATCACATACATCAACAATCATTACTAAAGAAAACACAGCCAAGATGTATAATAAAAATCATGCATAATCAGGTATAATTATCCCACGACACAAGCTTCGACCTATACTCGAAACCTTAGTGACTTAACCGAACTCCCATCGACCCGAACGTTATGAATACATGATCTCTAACATCTAGCTCTTCATATAACATCGATTCACCATGCACATCAAACAAACGCAGCCTAGTAACATAATATCATCAGGTATGAACAATAAAAATGAATACACAATGCAAGATCTAGATACCTAGCGATGGAGCGGATTTGATTTGCCTTGAAAACGAGATCTTTAGATCCCTTGAACTCTTGTTAGCGCTAACAGTGAAGGAGAGGCAGCCGGTTATTGTGTTTAGGGTTGAGGATGCAATGGGGCAGTAACTAATTATGGGCCCAAGAACTCTATGTTGCTGTTGGTTACGGCTGCCAACAAGGAAATTCAGCCGCATCATGTGGGGATAAAGGGAGGTGGGGTTCATGGGATGTTTTGATATAGTATTTCAATGAATCAAAGATGACAACTTTATGAAATCTTCCTATACTAATAAATAAAAATCTTTTTGTACACGTGTCACTCTCTGGTGCCTTTCCACTTTTAATAATAATATTACATATTAATTTTTTTATACACAAAATATTATAATATTATTAATTAATATAGTTAGAGATAACGTATAAATTCAAATTTAATTAATAATTATCTATCACTAATATAATTGTATCAAATAATATAATATCTTCCTATATTGATAAATGAAAATCTTTTTGTACACATGTCACTCTCTGGTGTCTCCTCCCTTTTAATAATAGTATTACATATTAATTTTATACACAAAATATAATATAATATAATATTAATTAATATAGTTAGAGATAAACGTCTAAATTCAAATTTAATTAATAATTATCAAATAATAATATAATAAGTATAATATTATTTAATATAGTTAGAGATCAAACGTATAATTTCAAATTTAATTAATAGTAAATTACTTTTTGAGTCCCTATGTTTTAGTGGTTTTAACCACTTGAATCCAAAATCAAAAAAATTAATACCTTGAGTCTCTAACCGCTCATTCACACCCTTTAAAAAAATTCAAAAAAACCTTTTGTAAGGTTGAGTTCTCTAAGTTCTCACAACTCGTAGAAGTTTTTATTTTACCCTAATTATATATATTTGTTAAGATAAATATATTATTTGGGTATAAACAATAATTACTAATAAAGTATCAAATCACATGTACAAGTAACGAAAATATTAATTTATCTAAATATGTCATTTCATTAATAAGGATTATATACAAGTTTATAATTTACATTTTTCGTTATTAAACCCGTGTAATACACGGGGTTGTAAGCTAGTTGTTTTATATATGCTAATGCAATGAATAATCAAAATTAGAGTTATTAGTATATTTAATAAAAAAAGTCCAATACCAATGTAGTTCTCTCGTTTATAAAAGTAATATATGTACACGACATTAATGATGAAAGCTAAAATGAACGGTTTTTACCTCGAGATTACGGGTTGTCACATCATCCCCAACTTGAAAGAAATTTCGTCCTAAAATTTGGTAAGCAGTCTCAGAGAATGAAGTGGTTGGTCAAGATGACTGTGGATTTTCATCGGGTAAGGATGACTGTGGATTTTCCTCAGGTACCACATCATCCCCAACTTGAAAGGGAATTTCGTCCCAAAATTCACCAGTCGTATCAGGATTTGATTTAGCTGATTTGAACAATTGAGGATACTTGAGCTTCATCTGATCCTCACGTTCCCACGTGAACTCCGGTCCACGTCTTGAGTTCCAACGAACTCTCACGATTGGAATGCAAATTTTCATCTATCTTTAGCTCTTGTAAAGGTACCACAAGTGTTTCATCAGACAAACACTTCTTTAGGTTTGAAACATGAAAGACATCGTGAACGTTACCCAATTCCTCAGGTAGTTTCAGGTTGTAGGCCACCTTGCTGATTCGTTCCAGAATTTTGAGTGGCCTAATGTAACGTGGATTAAGCTTGCCGCACTTCCCAAAGCATACCACACCCTTCCAGGGTGAAACTTTCAATAGAACACGATCGCTGCAGCAAACTCCAAGGGTTTCCTACGCTTGTCAGCGTAGCTTTTCTGGCGATCACGTGCTGCCGCCATACGATTTCTGATCTGAACAATCTTCTCAAAGGTTTCAAGTACAAGCTCTGGACCTGTGATTTGGCTGTCACCCACCTCAACCCAACAAAGAGGAAATCGACATTTCCGTCTATACAATGCCTCGAATGGAGCTGCCTGAATACTGGAATGGTAACTGTTGTTGTAGGAAAACTCTACCAAGGGTAGGTGCCTTTCCCAACCTTTGCCAAAATCGATTACACATGCTCGCAACATGTCTTCAAGTGTTTGGATGGTTCGGTCGTTTTGACCATCCGTCTGAGGGTGATAAGCAGTGCTCATGTCTAGACGTGAGCCAAAAGATTTGTGCATCGCCTGCCACAAATTGGATATAAAGTGCGGATCGCGATCAGAGATGATAGAGGCCGGCACCCCATGTCTGGAAACCACCTCCTTCAAGTAAATGCCGGCAAGATGTGAAAGCTTATCAGTTTCCTTGATCGCAAGGAAGTGTGCAGACTTCGTGAGACGGTTAACGATCACCCAAATGGTATCATTTCCGTTTGGAGTCCTAGGTAGACCAGTGACGAAATCCATGACAATCTGTTCCTATTTCCACATCGGTATTTCTGGTTGCTGAAGCAAACCAGATGGTTTTTGGTATTTCACCTTGACTTTCGCGCAAGTCAAACATTTGCTCACGTTTGTAGCTATGTGGGCTTTCATGCTCGGTCACCCGTACAGGGTCTTCAGACCCTAATACAACCTATCAAAACCCAGATGAATAGGATATCGAGACTTGTGTGCTTCGTCTTACACAAGTTCTCTAAGGTGGCTGTATAGTGAGACCTGTCACACCCCCAAAATCCACCTGCGGAGTACTACCGCTTGGAGGAGTGACTGACCAGGATCCAGCCACCAATCATATTGAACAAGCATATAAGTAGTTATAAAATCCGACCAATACAATTGGTATTCAAACAAAACATAGTTTAAGTTGCAAGCGGAAGCATAAGTCTTAAAATTTAAAACATAAGTTCAATTGTTTTCAAGTTTAACATGGCACGCAGCTATCCATGTCCCACAACGACTCTCCTCCATGCAAGCTCTAGCTAAGTACCTATGGTCCTGCAAAGCATGTAGTAACGAGTCAACAACTAGTTGAGTGAGTTCACGGTTGGGTATTCGCTTTAGGTTGTTTCGAAAACAGTTTCCTTTATCTGGCATCCTGCCGTGGGGGTTACCCCCATAGTTAAAAACGTGACTTGTTTATTCCCGGTTACTCTGGCATTCCAGCCGTGGGGGCTACCCCGTGTTAGTTATCTGGCATTTCGGCCGTGGGGGCTACCCCATGTATACACTAGACTCGTTACCATATCAACTGCTGACTGTAGTCATGTTTATGTGCCCTGAAACTGTCAATGTCTATCATCATTGACGTGCCCCAGATCCATTAGTTCATGCCCGTCCTCTGCGGCACGGTGTGAGGTTTGTCAGACCTAAATAGCGCTATCTAACTAATGACCCGCTCGCCATTGGCCCGGCGATTAAGTCGATATAAAAGGAGGGACTTCGTGATAGAGTTTTGGTCTAGTACGAGTTATCTGCCCGTGAGGACGAGGAATTACATTTCCTGAACCATTGCTGTCCTACCCAAGGAGGACGAGGAATCTACGTTCCTTAACCCCATTCCCAACCCAGGGAATCCCATGCTTTGTAGAGGGTGTGAACTCAGCTTGGTTTGCTCGGCAGATACACAGAAAAGTCAATCAAGTTGTAAGTGGTCAACTACGTCCTAACATAGATACCATTCAAGTCAGGTTCGTATCCAAGTAGTGCACGTATGTTCTACACGTATACTAGCAAGTAACAATCATGGCATACATATCTAGCATGGCAGTTCAACAACAATTCGTAACAGGTTCCATAGTAACGTTCCTGTAACAACCAAATTCTAAGTGTGGCCCAAACAGTTGGACTCGTAATAG
Organism: Helianthus annuus; assembly: GCF_002127325.2. Classification (NCBI taxonomy): domain Eukaryota; kingdom Viridiplantae; phylum Streptophyta; class Magnoliopsida; order Asterales; family Asteraceae; genus Helianthus; species Helianthus annuus. The sequence goes on along the minus strand of NC_035439.2, from coordinate 21,778,994 downwards.
CACGCAAGCCCAGAACACGCATTCAACAGTAACACAAGAAGTCCACAAGTCCGGCCCATTAACTTAGGCCCGTAACTATGCAAGTCCAACAAGCGTGGTCTCGAGTCGAGACAGTGCGGTCTCTAGTCGAGACTGTGCGGTCTCGAGTGTAGCTTACAGGGTCTCGAGTCGCAACCGAGGTGGTTTCGGGTCGTGCATGTATTGGTCTCGAGTCGCAACCGGACTCGCAAGCATGGTCTCGGGTCATGTTGTTTGTGTGATGGTCATGTGTGGTCTCGAGTCGAGACTAGGGGTTCTCGACTCGCAACCTGTGTCGCAATCTATGTTCTCGAGTTATCATGCTCATGGTCTCGAGTCGGAACCGGGGGTCTCAACCCCCCAGCAACTGCTGATTCTGCACAGTTGTACTATCCAATGGAAATTTGATTTCATGCAACAATTGTGTACTATCCATTTAAACATGTTTTCTTGTCTAACAATTAACCACAATGGATCAAACATAGCAATTTCAAATATCCAAATCATATTCAACAAGTTCTTCACATATTCATACAAACAACCCTTATTCAAACACATTTTCATTTTTCGGGCAAGAGTTATAATACTTAAACTAGATATCATGCTCATATTGCAAACAAAACATCTATTCTGAAATCCTCATGAATCGGATTATCATTCTTTCATCCCACAATATCTATACTTTTACTAAAGAAGTCTTGTTCATCATCAATGTTGTAACTAAGCATGTATTGTCTATCAAGAACTCATTAAACATCTTTGTCATATTCAACAATGGTCATGGTGTACTTTTCAATAATAAACATCATTTAGCAACAACTAACCATCTTCTATCACACAACACCTTCATCATAGATTAAACAACAATCAAGCAAACACATATTATCATACAACCTCATTACACATCATCAATCAACCGAAATACAATACATAGCATGAATCACTAACCGGTTCAAGTATGGGTTCGAAGGTGTGAAGTTGTAGCGAATGAAGCTTCCAAATAGGTGTGTGTGAGCCGATCCGTGGGTCCCAACATGCCGGTTAGAATCCGAGAATGAGGGAGTGTGTTTGTGTTTCTAGGGTTTTAGTGAGAAAGAAAGTAGGAGAGTGTGTGTGAGAGTGAGTGTGTTGTCCAAAGAAATGGCAAGCATGGCTATCTACTAAGGTTATATATCCGTTCCAAGTAGTGCACCCTAAAGGGCTTTCGAGTGTGATTAAACGGCCCAACCGGCCCAACTGTTTCTGTTCACTCGAGACCACATGGTCTCGAGTCGTGTCCTTGGTTCTCGGTTTACTTATACATATATATACATACTATACATACAAGCACAACACATAATCACATGAATTTACTTATATTATTTACCAAATTGACAAGTTAACTAATCACATAACGTTTTAAGCAAGTTACATCGAGAGGTTCTAAATTTCGAGTTGTCACATCATCCTCAAGTTGAAAGAAATTTCATCCCGAAATTTGGTAAGCACTCACTGAGGAAGCTAGTTAAGTTATATGGTTTTCCCGGTTTTCCTGGGGTGTCACATCCTCCCCCCGTTGATCTGGAATTTCGTCCCGAAATTCCGTAGCTTCGGCCTCAGTAGTGGTCGTACCGTTTGCGAACATTTGGGGATACTTTTGTTTCATCCGATCTTCGCGCTCCCAGGTGAACTCTGGGCCGCGACGTGAGTTCCAACGAACTCGAACGAGAGGTATTCTAGTGCTCTTGAGGACCTTAACATCCTGGTCCGTGATTTCAACTGGTTCCTCGACGAATCGCAACTGCTCGTCGATAGTGAGTTCCTTTAGAGGAACTATGTGGGTCTCATCTGACAGACACTTCTTCAGATTTGACACATGGAAAACGTTGTGAACTGCACCGAGTTCTGCTGGTAAGTTTAGTCTGTAGGCCACCCTGCCTATTTTCTCGATGATTTCAAATGGTCCGACGTATCGTGGGTTAAGTTTGCCTCGTTTGCCAAAACGAACCACACCCTTCCAGGGTGAAACTTTGAGTAGTACCCGCTCCCCAACCTGGAGCTCAAGTGGTTTCCTGCCCTTATCGGCGTAGGTTTTCTGACGGTCTCGAGCGGCCGCCATGCGTTGTCGTATTTGAGCAATCCGTTCAGTAGTGTCTACCACATGTTCCGGACCAGTGATTTGACTATCCCCCACCTCTGCCCAACAAAGAGGTGACCGGCATTTACGTCCGTACAATGCCTCAAACGGAGCAGCTTTAATGCTGGTGTGGTGGCTGTTATTGTACGAGAATTCCACAAGTGGCAGATGCTTTTCCCAGCTGTTGCCAAAGTCGATTACACATGCACGAAGCATGTCTTCTAAGGTCTGTATAGTGCGCTTGGACTGTCCGTCCGTCTGAGGGTGATACGCTGTGCTCATATCTAAACGTGAGCCAAAGGACTTGTGCATTGCTTGCCACAGCTCTGAGGTAAAACGTGCATCTCGATCGGAGATGATAGAGGTGGGCACCCCGTGCCTCGAAACAACTTCCTTGAGGTATATCTCCGCTAGAGTGGAGAATTTATCCGTTTCCTTAATCGCCAAGAAGTGTGCGGATTTTGTGAGTCGATCCACGATCACCCAAATAGTATCGTTTCCGCGCTGAGATCTAGGTAGGCCAGTAACGAAATCCATGGAAATTTGCTCCCATTTCCATTGTGGTATCTCTTGTTGTTGAAGTAGGCCTGAGGGTTTCTGATATTCTGTCTTGACTCGCGCACAAGTCAAACACTTGCTGACGTAAGTTGCTATGTGGGCCTTCATGCTAGGCCACCAATACGTAGTTTTAATATCGTGGTACATCTTGTCCGAACCAGGGTGTACCGAGTAGCGGGACTTGTGTGCCTCATCCATCACAAGTTCTCGTAGGTTGCCATAGAGTGGAACCCAAATGCGCCCTGTTACGTAGTAAGCACCGTCTTCCTTCTGTTCTAAGCGTTGTCTTGACCCGCGTAGGGCTTCAGCCCTGACGTTTTCCGGTTTCGGTGCTTCCATCTGAGCAGCTCGTATTTGGGAAGGGAGACTAGAATGGATCGTGAGTTGTAAAGCTCTCACGCGCTTAGGCGCAGTGTCCTTTCGACTGAGGGCGTCAGCCACAACATTGGCCTTGCCCGGGTGATACCTGATGGAGCACTCGTAGTCATTCAGTAGCTCGACCCATCGTCGTTGCCGCATATTCAGTTCCTTCTGTTTGAATATGTGCTCTAGGCTCCTGTGGTCGGTGTAGATGGCGCACTTGGTACCGTACAGGTAATGTCGCCATAACTTAAGTGCGAAAATTCCAGCTCCCAGCTCTAAATCGTGTGTATTGTAGTTCTTCTCGTGAACTTTGAGTTGTCGTGAGGCGTAGGCTATGACTTTATCTCGTTGCATCAATACACAGCCAAGACCTTGAATTGATGCATCACAGTAAACCACAAAATCGTCTGTGCCCTCTGGCAGAAAGAATAGGTGCACTACAAAGTCTATCCTTTAGATGTTGAAAGGCTAACTCCTGTGCATTTCCCCAACGATAAACAACGCCTTTCTGCGTTAGCGAGGTGAGAGGCTGTGCGATCTTAGAAAAATCCTTAATGAACCTCCTGTAGTAACCTGCCAATCCCAAGAATTGGCGAATTTCCTTTGGTGTGCGAGGTGCAGGGCAGTTCTTAATAGAGTCTACCTTGGATGGATCAACGTGAATCCCATCCTTGTTTACCACGTGGCCTAGGAAATGGACCTCACGAAGCCAGAAGTCGCATTTCGAGAACTTTGCGTAAAGCTGTTCTGTTCGAAGGAGTTCCAGAATAAGTTGTAGATGCTGCTCGTGTTCCTCCTGACTCTTAGAATAGATCAGGATGTCGTCGATGAAGACTACAACGAATTTGTCCAGGTATGGCTTGCACACTCGGTTCATCAAGTCCATGAAAACCGCGGGTGCGTTTGTCATCCCAAACGGCATGACCAAAAACTCATAGTGCCCATAACGAGTTCTAAAGGCTGTCTTAGAAACATCCTCTTCTCGAACTCTCAGCTGGTGATATCCCGATCTCAGATCGATCTTTGAATAGTAGCTCGACCCCTGCAACTGGTCGAACAAGTCGTCAATACGTGGTAGGGGATAACGATTCTTCACCGTCACTTTGTTGAGTTCACGATAGTCGATACACATTCTGAAGGTACCGTCCTTCTTCTTCACAAATAGCACTGGAGCTCCCAAGGGCGATGAGCTTGGACGAATAAAACCCTTATCCAAGAGTTCTTGTAGTTGCGTAGAGAGTTCTTCCAACTCTGATGGAGCTAAACGATAAGGTGCACGAGCTATAGGCGCAGCTCCAGGAGCTAGTTCAATCTGAAACTCGACTTGGCGATGGGGTGGAAGACCAGGTAATTCCTCAGGGAATACCTCAGGATAGTCACGTACAACTGGAAAATCTTCTAACTTCTTCTCTTTTTCCTAAGTGTCAGTAACAAGAGCCAAAACGGCAGTGTGGCCCTTTCGTAAGCACTTCTGGGCCTTAAGGAGAGAGATGATGTTCGCAACAGCACTTCTCTTGTCTCCACGAATTATGAGAGGTTCATTACCGCAACCAGGAATACGAACAATCTTCTCGTTGCAAAGGATCTCCGCTCGGTGTTGGGATAACCAATCCATCCCAATGACAACGTCGAAACTACCCAAGACGATAGGAATAAGGTCAATAGAGAAGGTCTGGTTAGCGAAGACAAGTTTGCAACCTTTGACTACGTGTGAGGCCTCCAAACTCTTACCATTAGCTAGCTCTACAGTGTGCTTGTTGTTCAAGGGTGTTGGAACACGCTTAAGCATTTGACTAACTTCTAGTGACACATAGCTAGTATCGGCACCCGAATCAAATAAAACTGTAACATAAAAGTCGTCGAGGAGGAACTTACCCGTCACCACGTTGGGGTCATTCCTTGCTTCACCTTGGCCAATCACGAACACTCGCCCCCTGGCACCATTGTTGTTGTTGTGGTTCCCATTGTTACCATTCCCCTGATTGTTGTTGTTGTTGTTCTGGTTCAGCTGGGGACAATCTTTCTTGAAGTGGCCTTCAGCTCCACACTGAAAGCACCCTTTGTTGTTACCCTGTTGCTGCCCCTGATTCTGTTGAGCTTGCTGACGATTCTGATTGGCGGGGTATAAGCTCCTGCAATCCTTTGCGGCGTGACCAGGCTTGTTGCACCGATGACAGTTGCCCCAAGTGCATGGCCCACTGTGGTGTAGGTTGCAGCGATTGCATTTGGGGTGATTCCCTTTGTACCCACCATGACTTTGACCGCTAGACGATTGCTGACTGGGGCTTTTGTAGTCATCAGTCTTTCTCTGCTGAGACTGAGATTGCACAGAAGTTGAACCCTTGCTTGAAGTTCCATCCCATTTCCGTTTGTTGTCACTAGAGGAACCAGAAGTAACTGTAGCACCTATACGCTTTGGTAACTTGTTTTGCTCCACCGCCTGATCAGTAAGACGGTGAGCCAACTGAACAACCTGCTGGATAGTGGCTAGGTTTGCTGAAGTCACATGACTTTGGATTTCTGGCACCAAACCCTTGAGATAGAGTTCAATTCGCTTATATGGAGGGTCCACCATTGTAGGACACAATAAGGCAAGCTCATGTGATCTCTTAGTATACGCCTCAATCTCTGACCCCGTCATCTTGAGGTTGTAGAACTCGTCTTCCAACTTATGAATGTCATCGCGAATGCAGTATTCCTCCCTGATCATTTCCTTGAAAGTTTCCCATGGGGTGGCGTTGGAAGCAACCAACCCCAGCATTTGAACTTGAGCGTTCCACCATGTGAGGGCTAAACCCTCGAGAGTACCGGTAGCATACTTCACCCTGCGCGCTTCAGGGCATTCACACATTTCGAAGACAGATTCTAGTTTCTCAAACCAGTGGAGGAGACCTACTGCTCCTTCAGTTCCGCTAAAAGTAGTCGGTCGGCAGTCCATAAAGGTCTTAAAGGTGCACACCGGTGGCGGAGCATGTTGACCTAAGGTAGGTGAAATAAAGACAGAGTTTAACACAAAGGTTGGTTCACGAGAGTAGGATTCTAAAGATCCTAGGATGAGTTCGGACTGCAGGATATACCTGCTGCGTATGCAGCTGCAAGTGCTGCGGCAACTCGTTCGTTAATCAGAGCCGTCAACTGGGCTTGTGTCATGTTAACGCGTCCACTCATGATCTTCATACAAGAGGGAAACATGAGTGAGAGAGGTTCGCGAAAGTGCGATGGTAGAAGGGAGTAAGCACACATGTGTTCAAGCAACAGTAGTTATACTAATCAAGCATACCATGGGCAATGTACAATGTAACTATCAAGTAGGCAATACATATAGATCATATCACCTAGAATGTCGAGCCTTGCATGTGGAGTGAAGCGTCGTTGTGGACCGTTGAGCACTGTACAGGTTATAGTCTGGTTTTAACAAAAACGTTTCTCCTTTATTAAAACCAAGTTCACTATAACCAATGGCTTTGATACCAATCTGTCACACCCCCAAAATCCACCTGCGGAGTACTACCGCTTGGAGGAGTGACTGACCAGGATCCAGCCACCAATCATATTGAACAAGCATATAAGTAGTTATAAAATCCGACCAATACAATTGGTGTTCAAACAAAACATAGTTTAAGTTGCAAGCGGAAGCATAAGTCTTAAAATTTAAAACATAAGTTCAATTGTTTTCAAGTTTAACATGGCACGCAGCTATCCATGTCCCACAACGACTCTCCTCCATGCAAGCTCCAGCTAAGTACCTATGGTCCTGCAAAGCATGTAGTAACGAGTCAACAACTAGTTGAGTGAGTTCACGGTTGGGTATTCGCTTTAGGTTGTTTCGAAAACAGTTTCCTTTATCTGGCATCCTGCCGTGGGGGTTACCCCATAGTTAAAAACGTGACTTGTTTATTCCCGGTTACTCTGGCATTCCAGCCTTGGGGGCTACCTCGTGTTAGTTATCTGGCATTTCGGCCGTGGGGGCTACCCCATGTATACACTAGACTCGTTACCATATCGACTGCTGACTGTAGTCTTGTTTATGTGCCCTGAAACTGTCAATGTCTATCATCATTGACGTGCCCCAGATCCATTAGTTCACGCCCGTCCTCTGCGGCATGGTGTGAGGTTTGTCAGACCTAAATAGCGCTATCTAACTAATGACCCGCTCGCCATTGGCCCGACGATTAAGTCGATATAAAAGGAGGGACTTCGTGATAGAGTTTTGGTCTAGTACGAGTTATCTGCCCGTGAGGACGAGGAATTACATTTCCTGAACCATTGCTGTCCTACCCAAGGAGGACGAGGAATCTACGTTCCTTAACCCCATTCCCAACCCAGGGAATCCCATGCTTTGTAGAGGGTGTGAACTCACCTTGGTTTGCTCGGCAGATACACAGAAAAGTCAATCAAATTGTAAGTGGTCAACTACGTCCTAACATAGATACCATTCAAGTCAGGTTCGTATCCAAGTAGTGCACGTATGTTCTACACGTATACTAGCAAGTAACAATCATGGCATACATATCTAGCATGGCAGTTCAACAACAGTTCGTAACAGGTTCCATAGTAACGTTCCTGTAACAACCAAAGTCTAAGTGTGGCCCAAACAGTTGGACTCGTAATAGCACGCAAGCCCAGAACACGCATTCAACAGTAACACAAGAAGTCCACAAGTCCGGCCCATTAACTTAGGCCCGTAACTATGCAAGTCCAACAAGCGTGGTCTCGAGTCGAGACTGTGCGGTCTCGAGTGTAGCTTACAGGGTCTCGAGTCGCAACCGAGGTGGTTTCGGGTCGTGCATGTATTGGTCTCGAGTTGCAACCGGACTCGCAAGCATGGTCTCGGGTCATGTTGTTTGTGTGATGGTCATGTGTGGTCTCGAGTCGAGACTAGGGGTTCTCAACTCGCAACCTGTGTCGCAATCTATGTTCTCGAGTTATCATGCTCATGGTCTCGAGTCGGAACCGGGGGTCTCGACCCCCCAGCAACTGCTGATTCTGCACAGTTGTACTATCCAATGGAAATTTGATTTCATGCAACAATTGTGTACTATCCATTTAAACATGTTTTCTTGTCTAACAATTAACCACAATGGATCAAACATAGCAATTTCAAATATCCAAATCATATTCAACAAGTTCTTCACATATTCATACAAACAACCCTTATTCAAACACATTTGCATTTTTCGGGCAAGAGTTATAATACTTAAACTAGATATCATGCTCATATTGCAAACAAAACATCTATTCTGAAATCCTCATGAATCGGATTATCATTCTTTCATCCCACAATATCTATACTTTTACTAAAGAAGTCTTGTTCATCATCAATGTTGTAACTAAGCATGTATTGTCTATCAAGAACTCATTAAACATCTTTGTCATATTCAACAATGGTCATGGTGTACTTTTCAATAATAAACATCATTTAGCAACAACTAACCATCTTCTATCACACAACACCTTCATCATAGATTAAACAACAATCAAGCAAACACATATTATCATACAACCTCATTACACATCATCAATCAACCGAAATACAATACATAGCATGAATCACCAACCGGTTCAAGTATGGGTTCGAAGGTGTGAAGTTGTAGCGAATGAAGCTTCCAAATAGGTGTGTGTGAGCTGATCCGAGGGTCCCAACTCGCCGGTTAGAATCCGAGAATGAGGGAGTGTGTTTGTGTTTCTAGGGCTTTAGTGAGAGAGAAAGTAGGAGAGTGTGTGTGAGAGTGAGTGTGTTGTCCAAAGAAATGGCAAGCATGGCTATCTACTAAGGTTATATATCCGTTCCAAGTAGTGCACCCTAAAGGGCTTTCGAGTGTGATTAAACGGCCCAACCGGCCCAACTGTTTCTGTTCACTCGAGACCACATGGTCTCGAGTCGTGTCCTTGGTTCTCGGTTTACTTATACATATATATACATACTATACATACAAGCACAACACATAATCACATGAATTTACTTATATTATTTACCAAATTGACAAGTTAACTAATCACATAACGTTTTAAGCAAGTTACATCGAGAGGTTCTAAATTTCGAGTTGTCACAAGACCCATATTCGCTCCATGTAGTAGCGAATACCGCCCGATTTTAGCTACAAGTTGTTTTTCCATGCCTCGCATGGGTTCAGCTGGGAGGTTCTTGTCCTTCAACGTTTCGGTTTGGGCAGAACGAATCTGATCAGGTAGGTTAGAGTCGATGGTGAGCTGCAGAGCTCGTGCACATTCAAATTTCTCAGTTGTAATCATTCAAGAGTCCCAGCCAGCGATGCTGGCGTATGTTTACTCTTTCTGGTCAAGGATATGCTGAAGGCCCTTGTGATCGGTATAAACTGTGCATTTGGTACCGTCCAAGTAATACCTCCAAACTTTAAATCCAAATACCATGGTTTCCACCCCAAGTTGTGAGTCATGAAGTCCCTCTCGTGAATCTTCAACTGTCGAAGAGCGTAAACTATCATTTTCTCGCGTTGTATCAGCGCACAACCGAGAACTTGGATCGAAACAGCCCAATACATCATAATATCACATGTACCATCGAGTAAGGTCAATATTCAGTGCATTGTAGAGTTTGGCTTCAATGCTGAAAAGACGTCCTCCTATTTTGTCCTCCACGAATAAACAGCACCTTGCTGTGCTAAAGTAACAAAAACTATGCGATCTTCGAAAATGCCTTGATGAATCTGCGATAGTACTTAGCGAGACCAAGATATTGCCACACCTCCGAAGGACTCTTCGGTGCCGATCGATTTCTAATAGAATGGATCTTAGCGGGATCCAAGTGTATCCCCAATTCGTTGACTACTTGACCAAGAAAGTGTACTTCTCGAATCCTGAAGTCACACTTAGAAAGACTTCGTGTGGAGTTGCTCCTCCCCTAGGAGCCCTAAGATAAGATACGAGTGCCGCTCATGGTGTTCCTTTCTCCCGGTTGTGATTCAAAACGTCATCCATGAACACGGTTAACGAATTTGGCGAGATGAGGTTCACACATACCACTCATGTGATTCATAAGGCTGCTGGTGTGTTGGGTAACTTGAATGACATGAACAGAAAATCGTAATGGCCGTACTGCGTCTGTAATGGCGTGTTAGGAACATCTTCCCCTGGGTCTTCCTTCGGGTGACAGTCCGATCTTAAGTCGATTTCCGAATAGAAGCTTGATTCCTTGTTGCGTTTACGGTAGTCGATACTCGTGCGAAAGGACTCGCCCTTCCTTTTCTCAAATAGAGCTCGGGCTCCTCAAGACGAGGAGCTAGATCGATAAAACTCCCATCCAGTAGTTCCTGAAGTTGTTTGGACAGTTCTTGCAACCCTCCAGACGCAAGACGATAAGAGGTACCAGAAATCAGGACTGCTTCTAGCGTGATATACATCTGATGTTCCTCCTGACAATGTGGGGAAAAACCTAGAAGTTCTTCGGGCTGCGCACCGGAAATCAATGATAGGGTAGCAGGGTAGGTGAAACACTTTTGGGCTCCCATCGCCGAAGTGATGTTGACAATCAGTGAATCTCCACCGTGAAGGGATTTACATGCGATTTACTCCTTACATAAGATTTCCGCTTGAGGCTTGGGCATCCGGTCCATACTATCGACTACACCAAAGCTTCTAACAGTAGTAGGGGGGAAGGTCAATGTCAAACTCGTGACCTACAAGATTGAGTTGCACCTTAGGTGAACATGTGAGACTTCAATTGGCTTGCAATCAGCCACTTCTACAACGTGTCTGTCTTCAAGAGGCATCAAGGTTAAACAGAACAGGGACAAAGCGATTAGTTACCCAAAAACATACATGCTACCATGTTGCTATTATGCATGGCGTCACCTACGCCAATCCTAAATGCCCTTTCGCGAGCACCACTTCCAGTGTTGTTGTTACGGTTACAAGGATTCCCAATACTGTCATTTTTCCATGGGTTGTTGACGTCTTGACTTAACAATGCCCAATCCTTGTCAAAGTCACCTTCATTTCCATACTGAAAGTTATGATTTACGAGTACCTTGTTGTCGCCGTGGCCATTGTCTCTGATGTTGTTGCTTTGAAAACAGATCCTTGCGATCTTTTTCCCTTAGGGTCTACCTTCCCGTTTTTCTTGTCAGGTCCTAGGGTACTGCCCAGGGCGCTGGTAATTACACATCCCATATTCCGGTTGGTTTCCAGCGTTTATGCCCCGATTGATTCGTAAGAGTTGGCTCCCAAATGTTGCTTACTAGGGTTAGGGACTCGATTGAAGTCAACCTACTGATGTTCGTTGTCAAAGAGCAGGGTCATCCTAACACTAGGGTTGGTAATGCATGACGTTCATCTTCTTGTCCATCAGTCTTGCGAGTTGACTGAATGGCGCACGGTAAATCGTTAGAGAATCACAGAGGTGTCCCTACTTCTGAATTTGAGGCGTCAATTTGATGTGTCAAAGTAAACGAGAAAAGTGAGAAAGTATAGACCAAACGTTTAACGTTTCGACATCTGTCTCAAAGACGTTTGCACTAATACCTAACCTTTCTACATGGCTCGCTAGACGTTCAGTTACGTGTTTAGGTATCACTCAATATCATCGAGACTCGTAAGGCTTCAGAGGGAAGTGAAAGGACCACGTTCAAACAGGAGACAGTTATTGCTATGACCCCTATGGATCGTTGTGTTTCACATTCAGTCGAATATTGGAATGGAACCCCTTTCACACTTGTTAGGCCTCGTTGGGACTCACATGCACCCCACACTATTATTATGTGTGCACCCACAATAATATTGTGATTTGCATGCTCATATCAGTTCCTCCTAACTCGTGTTAAATGGTTCCTCAACTCAAATGTCAACGGAGGTTGTCAAAACGACAAGATCAGAGAAATCTAAGGATTACGACATACTAGCAATGCATCATACTGTAAACAAGCAACTCACGTAATTATGCTATAGTGACAAGTGTGTGTTCGTATGCTACATCATAAACAAGTGTACACTAATCATGTAATGTATACCACCGGTAAAAAGACGAACCTTGCAATCTGGAGCTGAGTGTCATGGTTGTTTCACGTATTTAGAACTGTTCGGTTATAGTCTGGTTTTATAAAAACATTTTTAAAACCAAGTTCACTATAACCAGTGGCTCTGATACCAATCTATCACACCCCCAAAAAATCACATGCGGAAACCCCCACGAGGCGTGTGACGTACCAGGATCTAGCCAACAATCACATTGAACTCACAATAATGTTATAAATAAAAACTTTCATTCATTAGAATAAATTGTTACAAAATGTCTATTATACTCAACATGTTCAGCGGAAGCATAAAACATTAGTTACGTTTTTCATAACCTAAATGTATGAAAGCCATTAGGCCCGTCTCTTGATTCCATATATCTCGACCCATGACCATTCCAGCATCCTAGACAGCAAGTTCCAATGATATGTACCTATAGACCTGCAAGCATGCAGAAAAGTATATCAGACAACGCTGGTGAGTTCACAGTTTTGTTTACTGAGAATCGTGTTACATGTTTTACTGTCAAAAGTTTAGTTCAGTTCAAAAGCAATTCCAAAAACAATGTTGATAATAACTCGATACCGTACAAGATGGCTCCAGATTATTTTCCCGTCCCCAATGCCCCTATCAAAGCATTGGTCATGATTTAAGGTAATTAGTTCACGCCCGTCCACCTAGGTACGGTGTGAGGGTGCCAAACCTAATAGCGCTATCAACTAATAACCCCGTTGCCTCCTCGGCAACCTTTTCGGTAGAAGATGGGACTTAAGTTCATAAGAGTGAGTGTATTATCCAACATTCCGGTTTAACATTCCAGTCAAACCCATTACCCATTATTCCTCCCCGGAATATTTACCAGATGTCCCTCCCCGGGACGCATGCTTGAAAAAGAGTAGTGAACTCACCTTAGTTTGCTCGGTTAAAAGACGGAAAGTAGGTGCGGAGTGGAACGGGTCACTCACGTCCTAACATGATTACCGGTTAAAAGTTAGTGTGTGAACTTACACGGAGACGCGGATCCTACACGTATCTAACACGTAGCACGTAAAATATTACAATATATATATGTACACATGCATGCAAAGTGTCGCTATTCGAAATAGTGGCCACATTTTTGTCACAAATCACATAATAAATCTTGTCACAAAATTTCAGCTTTTAGGTGCATTTTCGGACAATTTGCGGTGCATTAATCGGGACCGTTCGGGCACCGGATAGTTCCCAAAAAATTAAAGAACGTTTCAATCGAACCAGAGACCATTGTATTAAACTTTGGTGACCAAATTCCATACGGATTTTTCATGAAAAATCTTGCGCCAAACCATGATCAGATTTGACGTAATCTGATCAGGTTTGCCGAAAAATTTATTTAAAAGTATCTGTGTATCCGATTGGCGCGAAACCAAAAACAAAATCGCATGTCCGATCCCTAGTATCTACAGTAACATTTTCACATTCAGACAGTAAACACACACCAAGTTATAACGCAAAACGTTCGCTGCATTTTCTGCAGAAAATGGTAGCTCATAGCAGTTTTACAAACAATTCCGCTAAAAGTACCTAGACCTGTCCGAAAAATACGAAACCACTTCTGTTTGAAAGCTGTTTCCGGATGCTTGGTTTTAGACTCTGAAAATGTAAGGTATCGATAATTTAAAGTCCCAGAACAGGCTACGCAAGTCAGCTTATTTTCTGCAAAAAAATTGCTGAACTGGTATTTACTCGATTTAGTCACTTTTTCATGCATCCTAACAAGTTTCTAGGTGTCGTAAGCGCATAACGAACTTGTGTAAACATAATACAAGGTATCTACATCAGGCTATACATCAATTTATTCACCAAGAACCAACAGGATTTAACCTAGATCATGCAAGAATCAAAACCTGAGAATATACAAACATCTAAACGATTGAACCCCCAAACTAACATGATTCCTAGCAAACTTAAATCCATCAGCATCATCACATACATCAACAATCATTACTAAAAAAAACACAGCCAAGATGTATAATAAAAATCATGCATAATCAGGTATAACTATCCCACGACACAAGCTTCGACCCATACTTTTGAATATAATCATATAATATGTTATCGAACGGTTTTTACCTCGAGATTACGGGTTGTCACAGCAAAAGCGCAAATTTATTTTTAAGTGGAGGTAAAAACATATTTTTGAACTGATAGCAAAATCGTAATTTTAAAGCGAGATAAAATCGTAAATTTGTTGGGCCAATAGGGGAGTGCCAAGCAGCTGCCTGACACTATTTCCCCTGCCGCCCATTTAATCTAATAGACGGTACTTTGTAGTTGTTGAAAATAAAAATATTTGTAAATTTATCGATACGTGAACTCCACATATGTATCTCGTATGAGGTACATATTAATATACTTACCTTCGGTTGACGCTTTGAAATAATTGATTTCGTCATATTAAAAAGCAAAGAATCACTCCCTCACAAAACTACCGTTATACATGCTTCCAAAGCATGATGTACAAGTTGCTGTGTCTTTGTTTTTTTTTTCCTTTTTGTGCCATGTACATTTCAGGTTTACACCTCAACTTCATCTCAATAAAAAATATTTACCTATGTTGGCGCGATTGCGTTGACCTGGTGGTGAGCTCTTCTATCTCTCTTTGTTTAATTTCCTTTGGTGGTGTTTGTTTTCCTTCCTAAACCCTCTAGCGTTTCCAGATTGGTAAAGCAAAAGTGTTGGTGTTTGTTTTCCTCTTTGAGCCCTCTAGAATTTTCAGATCCGTGAAGCTAATAGCCTAATTGAAAGAGATAGGGTGTAGCCTTGCTGTTGCCATTCATCATTTCATCCAGCTACCGTCTTTGGCGGTGGTGTTTATACAACAGCATTAGACAATCGCTGTGCCCCTCTCCCTCTTTCTTTTATAGCCAACGTTGTCGGTTTTTTGTTTTAAAATTTTGAGATTTTTTGTATGGTCACTTGAAGGCGATGAAACTCTTCTTATTCGATAGTTGAATGAATTCCAATGATGTTTTCGACCGTCTGTAACCATAATATGATTTATGAGAAAAAACTGTGACACCCCAGGAAAAACCAGTAAACAACGCAACTTAACTAGCTTCCTCAGTAACCAAGTGCTAAATTTCGGGACGAAATTTTCTTAACAGGGGGAGAATGTGACAACCCTCAAATTTACATGTAACCGTATAGTTTTTAACTGCTCTCCGATTACTGTGTTATAGTTACATGTGCGTGTTAGCATACTAGTAGTATACAGAAAAGTTACTAAATAGTCCGGTATATTTTCCTATGTGTTAGGAATTAATTTCTTTACAAAAATATAGGTATAAGACGCCTTACGGAACAATTAAACAAATTAACGAAACAGTATCCGACTGAACAACCGGACATTACCCGGGACACTGAAATTTTGTCAGAAATATTATTTTATTATTCTTAAATAATTACGGTCACAAAAATCCCCATACACTATAGAAACATGGCATACACCCACTATACTTGAAAATACCCTTAACCTTCTAACTAAATACCTATTAGTTAACAAAAACTTTCACTTTACCCCCCCCCCGCCCTCAACCGAAAATCTGCCATAATTATCATAAAATATTATGTTTAGATTATAGTAAATGCAATCTTGATTCTATTGGTCAAGTATCTAAGCAATGATCACAATAGATTCTAGAATGCATGGTTCCAAGGTAAAACTCATCATAACTACAAAGCTTACACTCAACCTTCTCCCCTCCTCCCCCTTATTTTCGGCTCACCCCCCTCCCCCATAACCGAATTCATCACCACCATCCTTCACCACCTCCATTTTCTTCACTACAAGCTCTCATTTCAAGTTTGAGGTTCCTCCATAGAAGTGCAAGTTGAAGAGCTTTCAAGGGAGCTTGGTTCAAGCCTTTGTCACTAACATTTCACCATCATCTTTGTCCTAAGATTGTTACCCTAGCCTTGTGCTAGTAGTAAGTCCCTTCACACCCTTGTTCCATCTTGTTCCTTGTTATGAATACTTAGTAGGAAGGTGATAATCATGTAACACAAGAAAATGGACACTAAAAAGTTGAACTTGAAATTCTGCATAAAAACCATAGATAAAAGGGTTGTATGAAGTTGAAATCTGGATGGTTTAGGGTTGGTTAAAGCATGGTTGAGGTTTGAATTATTCATCGATAAACCAGGGTTAGGGTATTTGTTTATGCGTTTTTAGTAACTTTTACTTTGCAAACAGCAAGCTGAGTTGAATTTCCAGCCAACTTCAACAGGCTGTAACTGGACCGTTTTAAATCGAAAAACTGATTTTCTGAAGCCTAAAATGTGTATTTTGGAATAACTAAACAAATGGCACTGGAATCGTAGTTTTTTGAGATCGTTTACTATTTTTAAAAGACTGTTTTTGGACAGCAGCTCAAGCTGCATTTTTACTGCAGAAAAAGTGTGTTGTTTTCGGAGTCATAACTTGAAACCTGAGTAGAATCAACTCATGGAATTTTTACAGGGGATGGTCACCGATGTCAGGATGATCCTCCAACTGGAATTTCATCAATCGGACTTACGATTAGTTTTTAGTGAATTATTCCGTAAACTGCAATCAGAAAGTAACAAATCTGATTGCAGTCGGGAAAATGATTTTCTATAAAATATAGGTAACGAACTGGACTCTGATATTTTTACATAATAAATTCTGGAAGATATAGGACCTTCTGTAAAAATTTGAGAATTTTTGAAACAAGTTAACTATTTTATTAAAATCCCCGAAAACAGCCCAGTTTTGAATATAAAAGCTGAAACGACATAAGTAGTGATTTTGCGTGTCTAAATGTCGGGTAGGCTATCTGAGAATAATCTAACATGTTATATGTCAATAAAAATGCTATGTGCAATGTCGTATGTTTGTCTATGAGTGGGGAATAGATGGGAAACTTATATGGGCATGAACCGTTAAAGCGATGCATGTTATGTGATAGATACATGTAGGAACTTTGTGTTCTATTTGAAATAACTAATAAACTAAGTGATAATTATACTAGGGCGTGATTGACCGACCTTGACTATTAGCTATATTTGATAATCAAACCGAGCAACCAAGGTGAGTTCACACTCTTTCCAAGGCATAGGGTTCCCGGTGGGTTGGGAATGGGATTGAATGGCTACTCGAACTATCATTACTATTAAACTACTTACTACTGTCCTCGGATTGAAGGGCACGTACGTAAAGCCTACGTACACGACCATAAGACCATCAACTCTATCAATTGAAGTCCCTCATTTATCGACTTAATCGCCGATGCCTATGGCGAGCGGGTCATTAGTTAATAGCGCTATTAGGTTTAACAAACCTCACACCGTGCCAGTCGGACGGGCGTGTACTAATGGACTATGGGCAAAGGGTCAATGCTGATAGACAATGACTTTGGGCACCTCTTACATTTTCGTAGCAGTCGATATGCGTGGTCTAGTAACACATGGGAAGCCCCCACCAATCTTCGCAAACATGTCAGGAAGACCGCGATACGAATTTATACGATACATGATTTACAAAATGAACAAATGATTTACGAAATGAATGCTATAACTAAACAACCAGCTATGAATTCACTCAACTTTGTTGTTGACTCGTTGTTACATGCGTTACAGGTCGTTAAATGCTTGGAGCTTGCACGAGGAAGGAGTCGTTGTGGTGTACGGACTGTAATGTTCCGTGCTTAATGGTTAAATCCTTATGAACTTATCAAACTTGCATTTTGAACTTTAACTTATAAACTATGGACTTATGTTTTGGACTTTACGTTTATGCTTCCGCTGTTTAAACTAAAAACTTGGTTAACTAGCTTTTAGTCACCAATCGTATTGTGGTTGGCTTTATTTACTTAAATATGTTGTTCAGTATGATTGGTGGCTCGATTCTGGTCACGTCACGCCTCCAAGCGGTGGTACTCCGCCTGGTGGATTTTGGGGGTGTGACAGATTGGTATCAGAGCCATTGGTTATAGTGAACTTGGTTTTAAAAAGGGGAAAAGCTTTTGATAAAACCAGACTATAACCTGTACAGTGCTCAACGATCCACAACGACGCTTCGTTCCACGTGCAAGACTCGGCACAATAGGTGGTATGGTTTATGTTATATTGTCGGTTAGATAGATCACATTGTGCATTAGTTAACGTGATAACTGCCATTTGAACTTTGTGTGCTTGCTCTCTTCTGTCATCTCACCCTTACGCACTTTTACGACACTTCCCTCACTTATGTTGCTTCGTTATAAAGATCATGAACGGACGCGGAGGACGTATCAACCTCACTCAAGCCCAGTTGACGGCTTTGATCAACGAACGAGTTGCTGAGGCACTCGCAGCTGTTCCTGCAGGAGGTATAACCTGCTATTTCGACCTATCCTAGGATGTTTAGATCCTACCCTCGCGAACCAACTCTTGTGCTTAACCTTGTCTTTTATTCTCGCACCCTAGGTCCACATGCTCAACCTCCTGTGTGTACGTTCAAAACATTCATGGATTGCCGACCTAGCACTTTCAGCGGCACAGAAGGAGCTGTAGGCCTTCTTCACTGGTTCAAGAAGCTTGAGTCTGTTTTTGAGATGTGTGAATGCCCCGAAGATCAAAGGGTGAAATATGCTACAGGAACCCTCGAAGGAGCTGCATTAACCTGGTGGAAAGCACAGGTTCAATTGCTTGGGTTGGCAGTTGCCAATGCCACCCCATGGAACGGTTTCAAGGAACTGATTAGAGAAGAGTACTGCAGTCGTGATGACATCCACAAGCTGGAGGTAGAATTTTTCAATCTGAAGATGACGGGATCTGAAATTGAGGCATACACGAAGAGGTCAAATGAGCTAGCCATCTTGTGCCCTACTATGGTGGACCCTCCCTACAAACGCATTGAGCTGTACCTTAAGGGCTTGGTGCCAGAAATTCAAAGCCACGTGACCTCAGCTAACCTTGGCACTATACAACAAATCGTCAAGTTAGCCCATCGACTCACTGACCAGGCGGTGGAGCAAAACAGGCTGCCCAAACGAATCAGTGCCACAGCTACTTCTGATGCACTTACCGACAACAAGCGAAAATGGGATGGAAACTCCAGTAAGGGTTCTGCTTTAGGTCAGTCTCAGCAGTGAAAGACTGATGACTACCAGAGTCCTGGTCAGCAATCCTCCGGTAATCAAGGACAGGGTGGATATCGAGGAAACCACCCAAAGTGCAACAAATGCAACAGACACCATATTGGTCAGTGCAACAAGGGACGTTGTCAGAGGTGTCTCAAGATGGGTCATGAAGCCAAGGATTGCAGGAGCTCATGGCCTGCAAATCAGAATAGTCAGCAGCAACAGCAAGCACCGCAGAATCAGAAACAGCAACAGGGCAACAGGGGATGCTTTCGGTGTGGCGCTGAAGGCCACTTGAAGAAGAACTGTCCCCAGCTGAACCAGAATCAGAACAACAACCAAAGGAACGGGAACCACAATGGAAATAACAACGGAGGCAACAATGGAGGTAACAATAATGGCAATAGCGCCCAAGGTCGTGTGTTCGTGATTGGCCAAGGGGAGGCAAGGAACGATCCCAACGTTGTGATGGGTAAGTTTCTTCTGGATGATTTCTTTGTTACTATGTTATTTGATTCGGGTGCCGATACTAGTTATGTGTCCTTAAAAGTTAGCCAAATGGTTAAGCGCACTCCAACACTTTTGAACACCAAACACACGATAGAAATAGCAAGCGGTAAAAGTCTTGAAGCCACACACATAGTTAAGGGCTGTAACCTCGTCCTAGCTGGTCAGACCTTCTCCATCGATCTTATTCCTATCGTTCTGGGTAGTTTCGACGTCGTGATCGGGATGGATTGGCTATCTCATCATCAAGCGGAGATTATTTGCAAGGAGAAAATCGTCCGCATTCCTCGTTCTGGTAAAGAACCTCTCATAATTCGTGGCGACAAGAGTGATGCTGTTGTGAGCATCATCTCTTTCCTTAAGGCCCAGAAGTGTTTGCGCAAGGGCCACACCGCTATTCTAGCCCTCGTTTCTGATGCATCCTCAGAGGAAAAGAAGATAGAAGACATTCCTATTGTGCGCGACTTTCCCGGGGTATTTCCTGAGGAATTACCTGGTCTTCCGCCTCGTCGCCAAGTTGAATTTCAAATCGAGCTAGCTCCTGGAGCAGCGCCCATAGCTCGAGCACCGTATCGTCTAGCTCCATCAGAACTTGAAGAACTATCCACGCAACTAAAAGAACTCTTGGAAAAGGGTTTTATACGTCCTAGCTCTTCACCCTGGGAGCTCCAGTCTTGTTTGTGAAGAAGAAAGACGGTACTTTCAGGATGTGTATTGACTACCGCGAGCTCAACAAGGTAACAGTGAAGAATCGTTATCCTCTTCCACGCATTGATGACTTGTTCGACCAGTTGCAAGGGTCGAGTTATTACTCTAAGATTGATTTGAGATCGGGTTACCATCAGCTGAGAGTCCGAGAGGAGGACGTCTCCAAAACAGCATTCAGAACTCGTTACGGCCATTACGAGTTTCTAGTTATGCCTTTCGGATTAACGAATGCACCTGCAGTTTTCATGGACCTCATGAACCGAGTGTGCAAGCCTTACCTGGATAAGTTTGTCATAGTGTTCATTGACGACATCTTGATCTATTCTAAGAGTCGGGAGGAACACGAACAACATATGAGGCTTATTCTGGAACTCCTTCGAAAAGAGCAGTTGTATACCAAGTTTTCGAAATGTGACTTTTGGCTTCGCGAGGTCCACTTTCTAGACCATGTGGTAAACAAGGATGGGATCCATGTTGATCCATCCAAGGTTGACTCGATCAAGAACTGGCCTGCACCCCGTACACCAACAGAAATCCACCAATTCTTGGGTTTGGCAGGATACTACAGAAGATTTATCAAGGATTTTTCCAAGATTGCGCAACCCCTCACTTCACTGACTTAGAAGGGTGTCACCTATCGTTGGGGTGATGCACAAGAGTCCGCATTTCAGCACCTAAAAGATAGACTTTGTAGCGTGCCTATCCTCTCATTGCCTGAAGGCACAGATGATTTTGTGGTTTATTGCGACGCTTCCATCCAAGGACTTGGTTGTGTGTTGATGCAACGTGACAAGGTCATCGCCTATGCATCGCGCCAACTTAAAGTTCACGAAAGGAACTACACTACACACGACCTGGAATTGGGAGCAGTCGTTTTCGCGCTTAAGATATGGAGACACTACCTGTACGGTACCAAGTGCACCATTTACACCGATCACAGGAGTCTCGAGCATATCTTCAAGCAAAAGAAGTTAAACATGCGTCAACGCCGATGGGTCGAACTCTTGAACGATTATGAATGCGCTATCAGATACCATCCAGGCAAAGCCAATGTTGTGGCTGACGCCCTCAGCCGAAAGGATACTATACCTAAGCGTGTACGTGCGTTACAGCTTACCATCCAATCTAACCTTCCCGCTCAGATTCGCGATGCTCAGATTGGAGCATTGAAAACAGAGAACATCAGGGCTGAGTCCTTACGAGGATCGAGGCAACGGCTAGAACAAAAAGAAAACGGAGCCTACTATGTTAACGGACGAATCTGGGTTCCACTGTATGGAGACCTACGCGAGCTTGTGATGGATGAAGCACATAAGTCTCGTTATTCAGTACATCCTGGTTCGGATAAGATGTACCACGACCTAAAGACTACATACTGGTGGCCTGGTATGAAAGCCAGCATAGCAACCTACGTCGGTAAATGCTTGACTTGTGCCAGGGTCAAGGTCGAATATCAGAAACCATCACGCCCACTTCAATAACCAGAGATACCTAAGTGGAAATGGGAGCAAATTTCCATGGATTTCGTTACTGGCCTGCCCAGATCTCAACGCGGAAATGATACCATTTGGGTGATCGTGGATCGACTGACCAAGTCTGCACATTTTCTGCCTATCAAAGAAACGGATAAGTTTTCTACTCTAGCAGACATCTACCTAAAAGAAGTGGTATCACGGCACGCAGTGCCAACCTCCATCATTTCTGATCGTGACGCGCGTTTTACCTCTGAACTGTGGCAAGCTATGCACAAGTATTTTGGCTCACGTTTAGATATGAGCACCGCATACCATCCACAGACGGATGGGCAATCCGAACGCACCATCCAAACCCTTGAAAACATGCTTAGGGCATGTGTAATCGATTTTGGTAATGGCTGGGAAAAGCACCTCCCGTTAGTGGAGTTTTCATATAACAACAGTTACCACACCAGTATCCAAGCCGCTCCGTTTGAGGTATTGTACGGACGTAAATGCCGATCACCTCTCTGTTGGGCAGAAGTTGGTGACAGTCAAATCACTGGCCCAGAACTCATAGTAGATACAACAGAAAAGATTGCTCAGGTACGACAGCGAATGACGGCAGCTCGTGACCGTCAGAAAAGCTATGCCGATAAGCGAAGAAAACCACTCGAGTTCCAGGTTGGGGATCGAGTGCTACTCAAAGTCTCACCTTGGAAAGGTGTAGTTCGTTCTGGCAAACGAGGCAAACTCAATCCGCGTTACGTCGGACCATTCGAGATCATTGAGAGAATTAGCAAAGTGGCCTACAAGTTGAACCTACCGGAAGAACTCAGTGGAGTTCACAACGTATTCCATGTGTCGAATCTGAAGAAGTGTCTGTCAGATGAGACCCTCATAGTTCCTCTCAACGAGCTCACAATCGACGACAAGCTGCGATTCGTCGAGGAACCAGTAGAGATTACGGATCGAGATGTTAAGATCCTCAAGCATACCAGGATACCTCTGGTCCGAGTTCGTTGGAATGCTCGTCGTGGCCCAGAGTATACCTGGGAACGAGAAGACCAAATGAAACTCAGATATCCCCAGTTGTTCGGAAACAGTGCAACCACTACTGAGGCTGAAGCTACTGCAGAATTTCGGGACGAAATTCCAAATCAATGGGGGGATGATGTGACACCCCAGGAAAAACCAGTAAACAACGCAACTTAACTAGCTTCCTCAGTAACCACGTGCTAAATTTCGGGACGAAATTTTCTTAACAGGGGGAGAATGTGACAACCCTCAAATTTACATGTAACCGTACAGTTTTTAACTGCTCTCCGATTACTGTGTTATAGTTACATGTGCGTGTTAGCATACTAGTAGTATACAGAAAAGTTACTAAATAGTCCGGTATATTTTCCTATGTGTAAGGAATTAATTTCGTTACAAAAATATAGGTATAAGACGCCTTACGGAACAATTAAACAAATTAACGAAACAGTATCCGGCTGAACAACCGGAGATTACCTGGGACACTGAAATTTTGTCAGAAATATTATTTTATTATTCTTAAATAATTACGGTCACAAAAATCCGCATACACTATAGAAACATGGCATACACCCACTATACTTGAAAATACCCTTAACCTTCTAACTTAATACCTATTATTTAACAAAAACTTTCACTTTACCCCCCCCACCGAAAATCTGCCATAATTATCAAAAAATATTATGTTTAGATTATAGTAAATGCAATCTTGATTCTATTGGTCAAGTATCTAAGCAATGATCACAATAGATTCTAGAATGCATGGTTCCAAGGTAAAACTCATCACAACTACAAAGCTTACACTCAACCTTCTCCCCTCCTCCCCCTTATTTTCGGCTCACCCCCTCCCCCATAACCGAATTCATCACCACCATCCTTCACCACCTCCATTTTCTTCACTACAAGCTCTCATTTCAAGTATGAGGTTCCTCCATAGAAGTGCAAGTTGTAGAGCTTTCAAGGGAGCTTGGTTCAAGCCTTTGTCACTAACATTTCACCATCATCTTTGTCCTAAGATTGTTACCCTAGCCTTGTGCTACTAGTAAGTCCCTTCACACCCTTGTTCCATCTTGTTCCTTGTTATGAATACTTAGTAGGAAGGTGATAATCATGTAACACAAGAAAATGGACACTAAAAAGTTGAACTTGAAATTCTGCATAAAAACCATAGATAAAAGGGTTGTATGAAGTTGAAATCTGGATGGTTTAGGTTGGTTAAAGCATGGTTGAGGTTTGAACATTTATTCATCGATAAACCAGGGTTAGGGTATTTGTTTATGCGTTTTTAGTAACTTTTACTTTGCAAACAGCAAGCTGAGTTGAATTTCCAGCCAACTTCAACAGGTTGTAACTGGACCGTTTTAAATCGAAAAACTGATTTTCTGAAGTCTAATGTCACACCCCAACCGATGGCGGAAACATCGGGATGAGACGTACAAACTGTTCAAAGACATCATAACACTAAATGTGACAATATAATTAAATTCCATTTATTAAAATTTGCAAGTTTCATACATAGTCAGAAAAAGGAAATAACAAACATTAAACATAGTTTATTTCAAAGGTGGGTTTCTAGGCCATCCTATTCATTTCTTCAAATCTTGATTCATCATCCTGCAGTATGCATTTAAAATAAAGTCAACAAAATATGTTGGCGAGTACACAAGTTTGAATATAGTATAATATGATTAAAATAGTTTAACATGATCAAATCCACGTGAATACATGATTTCATATTAACAGTTATACTCGTAACGATGAATCTATGTGTTCAAACCAAAGTTTAACGCAATTAACATAGCCTAACCCTAGAAGGGTGGTAATATGAGTAACATAGAATAAACCTAACAATACCCATAATATTATGGGAGGGGCGTTACAACCTACAGCGCTGCCATTGTTAGGGGAGGCTTGCAAAGTTAATGAACACACAGTCATAAATGTTTAACATTAGCATAACATGATTAACATGAGTCAAATAGATTCACAAGAAATGTGGATAGTGAAAAAATGTTTAACATAGTGTTTTTGATATAGGAAATGCATACTACACCCAAAAGTGTAAAATGGAAAATGGGTCATGTATACTCACCTTAGGTTGCGTTGCGCATTTCTTGGAAAAGATAAAGAATCAGAGATTTTCCAAAAGGATGTGCACAAGAGAATTACCCTATTAAGTTTTGAAGATTGTTACTTATTGGGAATTTAGAGATTATTAAAATAATCAAGGCAAAAATAATATTAATATTTCTAAATAACAATCATATGTCCCGTATTTTTATATTTAATGAAATATGTGACATCTTATAAATAAATGAGTAAAAATAAATATTGATTGTTATGTAATAATATTATAACTGATTTTACCAAAGTATTATAAATATTATTACTAAAATGTTGGATTAAATAAATAATGATAATTCTGATATATATATATATATATATATATATATATATATATATATATAAATATTATAGATTAAAAATAATAAATCTGATTATTATAAAAACTCTGATTATTATAAAATTATAAATCTGAAAATAATAATATCTAATAGTAATAATAATATTAATAATAATAATATTAATAATAATAATAATAATAGTAATATAACTGTATTTATATATAAAAAAAATGCGGGAACTGTAAATATATAAAAAAAAAAAAAGAAAGAAACGGAGTCGGAAACGGTTACCGGTAGACGGTGGTGTTCGGTGGTCGACGGCGGTTCTCCGGCGACGTGGTGGTGGTGCGGAGGTTCTCGGTGGCAATGCAAGCTTTCCGGCGAAACGAAGATGAAGTCGGGTTCGGTTTATTCGGGTTGTTTCGGTGGTCGCGAGTGAAAGGAAGAGACGATTTAGAGGTGTTGGTCGGGTATAAATAGGAGGTGGACGTCGGTTATGAACGTGGAAGGTCGGTCCGATCGTGTGCTAATCGGAGAAGACAACCGGTTGTTGGCGGTTATATTTGATTTAAATTCTGCATTTAATGTGTTGTTAAATAGTATATAGGGTCAAGACATAACACATGTTATGATGCAGCCCAGTTGGTTTGATGCGCGTGTTCGGGAACCAGTGGTCGCGGGTTCGAAACCGGTTACATGCGTATAAGCCCCTTTTTGTTTAACTTTTTGCCACTAACTGAACTAACTGAGTTTTCTAACTCAGTTAGTTGTGTCCTTTAGTAAATACTAACCAGGTTAAACTTAACTAAGTTAACTTGAATGTTTATAAGGGTTTCACTTAACTAAGTTAGTTTAACTAACTATTTTAACTAAAAAAAACAGTTTTTTTTTATTTTAATTATTAATTTATTTATTTAAAATACTAATAAAATAATATAAAAATCATTTTAACCCAAATTTTGATATTTTTACCGAATTAACGTATAAATTCCTAATTTTTGTACGGTTTAGGGTAATCTCTTGGCAACGATGAATTTAAGAGCTGAGATTAAGATGTAATTTCCCAGTTTTTACGTGTTTAACATAGTTTCAACGATACATAGCATTCAAACACAAATATGGATAAAATCACGCACTTTCATTATGAGTTCAAGTCTCGTGTACAATTTGGGAATAAAACCAAATACCACAAAGGTACAACTTACAAAAATAGAAAGTACAAGCAGACTTGCCAAAAATAGAAAGATTGAAAATACGAGATGTTACAGTCTCCCCTACTTTAAAAGATTTCGTCCTCGAAATCTTAAGAAGAAGACTGATTCGTGTTCCCAAACTTGAAATGAAGATAACGCTCAAATATAAAGTTTCGTTGAAAACGAAAAAGAGTTGGCAACTACCTCTGAGGTAAGGAAATCACCCCTGGCTCATTGGTGAAGTTGAAAATTCAGAGAAGCTAAACGTCAAGGTAAGGAAATCACTCCTATCTTGATGATATTAGCATAAGATTTAGAACAATTCACATGTCACACTTGGTTAACAAGATTAACGTATCACTGGCATGTGAATAAACAGGTCAACCCATCGTGTACCGCAATTTAAAGACTTAACATGACCACTAGAATACGGGCGGGCGCTACTCCTATAGCACTACGCATAGTGCTATACATGTTAAGGTGTGGGTTAAAAGACAAGTTCATCACATAAGAATCACCCAGTAATCACGAATCCAGTATAACATATTAGTATGCATGTGTTAAATTGAAATGAAAAACATACAAATGTAAAACACAAGAAAATTAAGATAGCATAAAAAGAGATTTAACGTAAAACATAATAATTGAGATAACATAAAAAGAGATTTATCATAAAAATAAGGATTGTCACGGAACGTAACATATGACTATTCCAAAGTGAATCGAAATCCTTTTCGAATTAAGGAGACGTGCTTTGGCCTAATAGACAAACACTCTCATCGAGGAGCGACTAACGATGTTTGTCCTTCCAGTTACTACACGTCCTTAATCTATTGGGAAAATCGAAACTTTGGCGAGATCGAAAATCAAGGAATGGGACTAGTTAACAAGATGCGAGTTTCACCTCTAACTTGATAACATCGTATCCTAAGGTGGTTGGTACTCATCCAAAGATGAGGGTCCACTAGAATATGAAATGGAAACTCCCAACAAGGTTTGGATATCACTCCTAACTTGAGGGTAGATTTCGTGCAAAAATCAAAGTATAGCTGAGTGAAAATCATCACCAAGTGTGGGAATCACCCCTATCTTGATGAATCATTTCGATTGTGTTGTAAGAGTGTCTTCAAAGCTTCCATGTGTGTATTGGGTTAGCCTTAGGAAAGGCTTGTATATTAGAAGTCCAAAGAATAGAGGGAAGCAAAGAAGAGAGAAAGGAATAATGTCTTAAACAGCACATAAATGAGAAAGCTCCTAAACTATAGACTAGGCAAAGCAAGGCATTCCTAATTCCCTATAGTTATGGCTCTGATACCAATCTGGTATCAGAGTACTCCTACTATAGACTAGGGAAAAGTATAGGAATTCTACCTAATTCCCTATAGTTATGGCTCTGATACCAATCTGTCACACCCCAACCGATGGCGGAAACATCGGGATGAGACGTACAAACTGTTCAAAGACATCATAACACTAAATGTGACAATATAATTAAATTCCATTTATTAAAATTTGCAAGTTTCATACATAGTCAGAAAAAGGAAATAACAAACATTAAACATTTTTTTTATTTTAATTATTAATTTATTTATTTAAAATACTAATAAAATAATATAAAAATCATTTTAACCCAAATTTTGATATTTTTACCGAATTAACGTATAAATTCCCAATTTTTGTACGGTTTAGGGTAATCTCTTGGCAACGATGAATTTAAGAGCTGAGATTAAGATGTAATTTCCCAGTTTTTACGTGTTTAACATAGTTTCAACGATACATAGCATTCAAACACAAATATGGATAAAATCACGCACTTTCATTATGAGTTCAAGTCTCGTGTACAATTTGGGAATAAAACCAAATACCACAAAGGTACAACTTACAAAAATAGAAAGTACAAGCAGACTTGCCAAAAATAGAAAGATTGAAAATACGAGATGTTACATCTAAAATGTGTATTTTGGAATAACTAAACAAATGGCACTGGAATTGTAATTTTTCGAGATCGTTTACTATTTTTAAAAGACTGTTTTTGGACAGCAGCTCAAGCTGCATTTTTACTGCAGAAAAAGTGTGTTGTTTTCGGAGTCATAACTTGAAACCTGAGTAGAATCAACTCATGGAATTTTTACAGGTGATGGTCACCGTTGTCAGGATGATCCTCCAACTGGAATTTCGTCAATCGGACTTACGATTAATTTTTAGTGAATTATTCCGTAAACTGCAATCAGAAAGTAACAAATCTGATTGCAGTCGGGAAAATGATTTTCTATAAAATATAGTTAACGAACTGGACTCCGATATTTTTACATGATAAATTTTGGAACATATAGGACCTTCTGTAAAAATTTGAGAATTTTTGAAACAAGTTAACTATTTTATTAAAATTCCCGAAAACAGCCCAGTTTTGAATATAAAAGCTGAAACGACATAAGTAGTGATTTTGCGTGTCTAAATGTCGGGTAGGCTATCTGAGAATAATCTAACATGTTATATGCCAATAAAAATGCTATGTGCAATGTTGTATGTTTGTCTATGAGTGGGGAATAGATGGGAAACTTATATGGGCATGAACCGTTAAAGCGATGCATGTTATGTGATAGATATGTGTAGGAACTTTGTGTTCTATTTGAAATCACTAATAAACTAAGTGATAATTATACTAGGGCGTGATTGACCGACCTTGACTATTAGCTATATTTGATAATCAAACCGAGCAACCAAGGTGAGTTCACACTCTTTCCAAGGCATGGGGTTCCCGGTGGGTTGGGAATGGGATTGAATGGCTACTCGAACTATCATTACTATTAAACTACTTACTGTCGTCCTCGGATTGAAGGGCACGTACGTAAAGCCTACGTACACGACCATAAGACCATCAACTCTATCAATTGAAGTCCCTCATTTATCGACTTAATCGCCGATGCCTATGGCGAGCGGGTCATTAGTTAATAGCGCTATTAGGTTTAACAAACCTCACACCGTGCCAGTCGGACGGGCGTGTACTAATGGACTATGGGCAAAGGGTCAATGCTGATAGACATTGACTTAGGGCACCTATTACATTTTCGTAGCAGTCGATACGCGTGGTCTAGTAACACATGGGAAGCCACCACCAATCTTCGCAAACATGTCAGAAAGACCGCGATACGAATTTATACGATACATGATTTACAAAACGAACAAATGATTTACGAAACGAATGCTATAACTAAACAACCAGCTGTGAATTCACTCAACTTTGTTGTTGTGTAACGCCCCAAAAACGATAAATGATAAGTATAAAAGGAAAATAATATTAAACTTAATATAGTTAAGGAATTATGGTGAGATCATAGCTAAATGTGGTTAAAGGTTAGACTTGTAACTAGCAAATAAGTGAAAGGGATGAAAGTGTAAAAATTAACTTAACTAAATCAAATAAAACAATAAACATCCCAAACACACAGTACGTGTGTCTGGGAGCGATCGAACAAGGCAGAAGAGAGGGGAAACCCTAGCTCAAGAAATCAAGCAATCCAATCAAAGATCATAAGCTAATTCAGTGCATGATCCATAAATTGTGATTAGCTAACCCTAATCTCTTAAGTGGTAAGTTTAATTTTCTGAAATTGTGATTTGTTGAATAAGGGGTAAAACCCAATTTCGATTTCTTGTATCAAATGTGAGAAATCTGAGTTAAGATTTCTTTCTAGAACAAGAATCATGTTTGATTTTGGGATTTATGATAGGTATAGTGAAAACCCACTTTGTAGAGATTGAGTAATGAGTAGGATGCTTATAATGTTATGATCATGTGTTAGATTGATATATGATTTTGTTTGTAATACTTGAATGCAAGATAAACTGATATAGGATGAATTAACTATGTAAATTCAAGGGAATGTGATTGTCTTGTGATGATAAACTAGTAGGAATATGCTTAATAGACTTGTACCTTGTACCTTAATTATGGTGCCTACCAAGTGTTCGATGAAATGCCTAAAAGATGAATGTATGTGGAAATGGTGGAATGAGTTGAGAGACTAAATGAAAGAATGAATGTTTTAATGTAGGCGTAAAGGAGGAAGGTACAAGCACCAAGAAAACGGAAGGCGCGCAAGATCGAGGTATGTTTCGTTGCATACAAATCCTTGTCATATCCTCTTTTTATTTAGATTTGATATAGAACTATCCTTGTATAACAAACGTGACAAATAGCGAGTAAATGACAAATCCTGGTGGATTTGGGTATGCTAACGAAAGTTGTGTTAAGCTATGCATTTTGACCGATTGAAATTAAATCGCGTCAAGTAAAGATGAACGCCATCCGTTCTAACGGATAGCTTTGAATGCTATAATAAATGTGAAAGTTATAATCCGTTATACGGATAGAACAAAGAGTAATGTTGAAAGCAAATAACCCAATTAAACGGGTTGAATGTGTATGCTTAACTCTCAATGAGAGTGTTTATGCTAAACCCAATTAAACGGGTTGAATGTGTTGCTTGACTCTCAATGAGAGTGTTTATGCTAAACCCAATTAAACGGGTCGAATGTGTATGCTTAACTCTCAATGAGAGTGTTTATGCTAAACCCAATTAAACGGGTCGAATGTGTATGCTTAACTCTCAATGAGAGTGTTTATGCCTAACCCAACTATTGGGGTAGTCGAATGCATAAAAGTAAGAATGTTTTTGTATGGATAAAGCTAAAACGAAAGGATTATGATTTACTAGGGTGATAACTAACCTTTTAAAATTTTGATTGTTAATGTAGGTAAAACTCCACTATAGGCGATTTGGAGATATGGAGCGAGCACGTGTTCAAGCCTTACTATACCAAGCGCTTCCGCTAGTTTATATGCATACTTTTGGGTCCATGTCTTGTTACTTTGTTAAATCTTGTTAGAAGTCTTACACTTGAGAACTTGTTGTTTTTGTTTGGGGTAGTTTAATGCTAATAGGGTCGTAGGTGAATGTTGTCTATTATGTTCAAAAACAAGGGGCATGTCCGTTTTACGAACGGGCCATGCCCAAATTTTTGTAAAAATTCCTATTATGTGTCAAAGTTGGTATTTTGATGTCCGAAAAATTATTCTTTTTTAAGTAATCTGACATTATGGAAAAGCGGTCCTTACAAGTTGGTATCAGAGCCAAGGTTTGAGGGATTCGAGCTTTTAACGCGATGCTTGAACTCAAACCGATGGCTCGTTCGAAAGTGTGCTCGCTCCAGGATCGCCAATGAGGTAATAATGTACGTTTTCGATAAATGCTAGTATATGTCATGAGTTTAAGATGTAAGGTTGAGTTAAATATGTGAAGTAACAATTATGGGTAGCAAGGCAAGAAATTCCGGAACCCGAGCAGCTGGTAACGGACCTGGAAATGGGTTAAAACATAAAAAAAATGAAGTTACAGCGAAATGATCAGGGGAAGGCCGTCGCCGACGCCCTACACGTCCGTCGCCGACGCCCTACACGTCCGTCGCCAACGCCTTAGTTTGGCCGACGGCCTAAGTTCCTGCCTACGGGGTATTTCACCCGACGCACATTTTTAAGAGCCGTCGCCGACGGGCTTCCCTGCCGTCGCCGACGGCTAGCGTAGGTTCAGTTCGCTGATTTGTTTTGTTTTCCACATTCTAAGTTTCCGTATTATTTGAAAGCCTATTAAATTGTTACGAGAAGTCCATATAAGGCTTCATAGATGTGGGGAACCATAAATAGTAATTATGAAGGGATGGACTCGAAAGAATCAAAGGTGACGAGTCGAATGATATGAACGAATAATAAAAATTTAAAAAGCAAGTAAAGTCTAAAATATATGAATGTGGATGAAGTAAACATGGATTAATGAACTATGACGTAATGAAAGCTTGTTATTTGTGTTAAATGTAAACATGATTTTGTGTAGATGGCTGATGCAAGAAATGTTAATGATGACAATGATGATAATAATGACGTGGCTAGACAAGAAGCATTCGAGAACAAAGTTACGGAAGTAGCGGAAGGGGTTATGCAAGCCAATCTCCCACGATTGGCTCAAGAAGTAGAAAGCCGAGTTTTGGGAGTTGTGGATGCCATGATGACTAGCAAGATTGAAGAACTGAAAGAACTGATAGAGGGATCTAAGGGCAAGAGCAAAGAACGACGATGCACATATAAAGATTTTATGGCGTGTCATCCAACGACGTATGACGGTAAAATCGATCCAATCGAATGTCAAAGATGGATCTCGAATATAGAGGCGGTGTTTATACGAAGTCGGTGCGATAAGGAAGATCAAGTGATGTTCGCTACCGGTCTACTAACCCATCAAGCGAAAGATTGGTGGGATGCGCACAGTAAGGAAGTAGGTGAAGATAGACTGCAAATTATGACTTGGCAAGAGTTCAAGGGGCCCTTCATGATATATCATTGTCCTCAGTCGGCTATCGACAAGATTCAGGAGGATTTCTTGCGCCTCCGGCAGAAAAATGAGTCAGTAAATGAAATATCAAACGCTTTCATGGATAAGATGAAGTTCTGTGGGGAATTGGTAACAACCGAAAGAATGAAGATAAATTGTTTCTATGGTGTGTTAAAGGCAGAAATTAGAGAGTTCATCACTCCCTCAAAATGTGAAACCCTCGATGAGCTCATCAATTTAGCTCGGGATAGAGAGATTGAAATTAAAAGGCAAGAAGAGCGAGGTGAAAAGAGACCAAGCGAAAATGGTGCAAGTTCTAGTCCATCTAAAAAGGGGAAATTTCAGGATCAAGGAAGGAAGGGTAAGTCGAAAGGTGGAATTACTCCATGCAAGACTTGTGGGAAGCTCCATACCGGAGAATGTTTGTTAGGCAAAAAGGGGTGCTTAAAATGCAGTAAGGAGGGGCATTCGTCTTATCAATGCCCGAACAACCCGAAGACTTGTTTCAATTGTTTCAAAAAGGGGCATATCAAATCGGAATGCCCGAAGCTTCAGCAAGAGTCAAAGAAAGAAGATGAGAAGCAAGAGGGTTCTAGGGCGAAAGGGAGAATGTTTCAAATTACATCTGAAGAAGCCAAATCCCAGCCGAATGTGGTCTCAGGTATCTTTTTAATAAACTCCATGCCGGTTTATGTTTTGTTTGATACCGGAGCCACTATGTCATTTATCTCTAGTGAAGTCGTACAACATCCTTCCTTTAGGATTGAACGAATGTCGATACCCTTAGAAGTAGAAACAACAGATAGTAAAAATTACTTGTTACACGAAATATGTAAGAATTGTAAATTAACCATTGAGGATGAGGAGTTTGCTATTGACCTCATACCTATGATCTTGGAGGAATTTAAAGTAATAGTGGGTATGGATTGGATGTCTCAAAACCACGCGGAGATAAATTGTGAAACCAAAACTATACTTCTCCAAACTCCAAGTGGAAGGCGATTAAACATACAAGGCGAAAGAAAGTTGGAAGCGAAGTTATGTACTCTCGTTCAAGCTACTAAGTATGTGCTTAACGGGAGTAGGGCATATTTAGCTTACGTGGTAAATACTCAACAAGGCTCCCCGAAGTTTGAAGATGTCGAAATTGTGAACGAATTTCCGGATGTGTTTCCGGAGGAATTGCCGGGACTCCCTCCCGAGCGAGAGGTAGAATTTAAAATCGAATTGAATCCGGGTGCGAAACCGGTTGCGAAGGCTCCCTATAGGTTAGCTCCCACGAAGATGCGGGAATTAATGACACAATTATAAGACCTCCTAGACAAGTGCTTTATACGCCCAAGTGTGTCGCCTTGGGGAGCACCTGTCTTATTTGTTAAAAAGAAAGACGGGTCGATGCGCATGTGCATCGACTATAGGGAGTTGAATAAGCTGACCATAAAGAACCGCTACCCTTTACCTAGAATTGATGACCTTTTTGATCAATTACAAGGGGCGAGTTGGTTCTCCAAAATAGATCTGCGCTCGGGGTACCATCAAGTTAGAGTACGAGAAGAAGACATTCCAAAGACCGCATTTAGAACCCGTTATGGGCATTATGAGTTCTTAGTTATGTCCTTCGGGTTAACTAATGCGCCAGCGGCATTTATGGACCTTATGAACCGGGTATGCCTACCCATGTTGGATAAATCTGTGATCGTATTCATAGATGACATTATGGTTTATTCACGAAGCAAAAACGAACATGCAATGCACTTGCGTGAAGTATTGGAAGTTCTCCGTAAGGAGAAACTCTATGCAAAATTCTCAAAATGCGCCTTTTGGCTCAGGGAAGTACAGTTTTTGGGGCATGTGATCAATTCGGAGGGTGTTTTAGTTGATCCTTCAAAGATTGATGCTGTAATGAAGTGGGCTTCTCCGAAGAACCCGACAGAGATAAGAAGTTTTCTGGGTCTTGCGGGGTACTATAGAAGATTCATACAGGATTTTTCAAAGATAGCCATACCCTTAACAAAACTGACGAGAAAGAAAGAGAAGTTTGTGTGGGGTAAAGAACAGGAGGAGGCTTTTCAAATGTTAAAGGAAAAACTATCCCGTCCCCCGGTCTTGACATTACCGGATGGAACTGAAGACCTGGTGGTCTATTCAGATGCTTCACACCAGGGATTAGGCTGTGTTCTGATGCAAAAGGGAAGAGTTATCGCTTATGCTTCACGACAGTTGAAGTCGCATGAAGTGAACTACCCAACCCACGATCTAGAATTAGCAGCGGTAGTATTTGCCTTAAAGATTTGGAGGCATTATTTGTATGGCACGAGATGCACAATTTATTCAGATCACAAAAGTCTCAAATACTTCTTTGAACAGAAAGACCTAAATATGAGGCAGCGGAGATGGTTGGAGCTTATTAAAGATTATGATTGTGATATTCTTTATCACCCAGGAAAAGCAAATGTGGTAGCCGATGCGTTAAGCCGAAAAGAGTATCCATCTCCCCTTCGGGTAAAATCCATGAAAATGATAGTTACGCCACGATTACTCGAGACGATACGTGAATCTCAAATAAAATCGCTCGCAGTAAAAGACCTAAAGAGAGAACGATTAAAAGGTGTAATCGATAAACTAGAAGAAAATTCGACCGGACTTAAGACGCGATTCGGCCGAATTTGGATACCACGATTCTGCGAAGTCAAGGCCGCTCTACTCGACGAGGCACATAAATCACGATATTCGGTCCACCCCGGGGCTACAAAGATGTATCGGGACTTAAAAACCAGTTATTGGTGGCCGGGCATGAAGCGTGATATAGTTAAATACGTCGCGAAATGCTTAACATGCTCCCAGGTGAAAGCAGAACATCAAAAGCCGTACGGGAAATTACAACCCTTGGAGATTCCGGGATGGAAGTGGGAGGAACTAACAATGGATTTGATAACTAAGCTTCCTAAAACAAAGAAAGGGCATGATACAATATGGGTAATCGTAGACCGACTTACAAAAAGCGCTCACTTTCTGCCCATCAAAGAAGCTTACTCTTCCGAGAAGATGGCAGAAATCTATATGAACGAGATCATATCCCGTCACGGAGTGCCCGTATCAGTTGTCTCGGATCGGGACACTAGATTTACTTCTCGTTACTGGCAAAAGTTTCACGAGAGTGTGGGTACGAAATTGCACATAAGTACCGCCTACCACCCTCAAACTGACGGCCAGACAGAAAGAACCATTCAAACACGTGTTGATATGTTGAGAGCGTGTGCCCTAGATTTTGGGTGAAGTTGGGATGACCATTTGCCACTAGTTGAATTTTCTTATAATAACAGTTACTATAGTGGTATTCAAATGGCACCTTACGAACTACTATACGGGAGAAAATGTAGAACTCCCGTATGTTGGGGCGAGGTAGGACAAAGAGAGCTTGCGCCAAGTGATTTAATAGCAGCAGCAAATGAAAAGATTGAATTGATTAGAACTAGATTGAAAGCGGCCCAGGATCGGCAAAAAGCTTACGCAGATAAGAGGAGGCATCCTATCGAATTCCAAGTCGGAGATTTGGTTCTATTAAAAGTGTCCCCATGGAAGGGTATAATTCGTTTTCGCAAACGGGGAAAGTTAGGTCCTCGTTATATCGGACCGTTTAAAATCTTGGCTCGGGTTGGAAATGTTGCTTATCGATTAGAACTACCACCCACCCTGGATGGAATCCACAATACCTTCCATGTATCACAGTTGAGGAAGTGTCTTGCGGATGACACAGCATTAGTACCACTCGATGATATTGAGTTGGACGAGGGATTGAACTATGTCGAAAGACCCATAGCCATTAAAGACTTCAAAGTAAAGAATCTCCGCAACAAAACTGTTAGACAAGTGTTG
Organism: Helianthus annuus; assembly: GCF_002127325.2. Taxonomy (NCBI): domain Eukaryota; kingdom Viridiplantae; phylum Streptophyta; class Magnoliopsida; order Asterales; family Asteraceae; genus Helianthus; species Helianthus annuus. The sequence goes on along the minus strand of NC_035439.2, from coordinate 21,742,260 downwards.
GTACAATGGCAACACCGAAAAGGTTCAGATCTTACATGGGAAGCAGAAGATGAGATGAGGAGACACTATCCTTTTCTTTTCGGTATGTCAATATTTAAATTTATTTATGTTCAGGTTTCGGGGACGAAACCTCTTTTAAGGGGGGTAGACTTGTAACGCCCCAAAAACGATAAATGATAAGTATAAAAGGAAAATAATATTAAACTTAATATAGTTAAGGAATTATGGTGAGATCATAGCTAAATGTGGTTAAAGGTTAGACTTGTAACTAGCAAATAAGTGAAGGGGGTGAAAGTGTAAAAATTAACTTAACTAAATTAAATAAAACAATAAACATCCCAAACACACAGTACGTGTGTCTGGGAGCGATCGAACAAGGTAGAAGAGAGGGAAAACCCTAGCTCAAGAAATCAAGCAATCCAATCAAAGATTATAAGCTAATTCAGTGCATGATCCATAAATTGTGATTAGCTAACCCTAATCTCTTAAGTGGTAAGTTTAATTTTCTGAAATTGTGATTTGTTGAATAAGGGGTAAAACCCAATTTCGATTTCTTGTATCAAATGTGAGAAATCTGAGTTAAGATTTCTTTCTAGAACAAGAATCATGTTTGATTTTGGGATTTATGATAGGTATAGTGAAAACCCACTTTGTAGAGATTGAGTAATGAGTAGGATGCTTATAATGTTAAGATCATGTGTTAGATTGATATATGATTTTGTTTGTAATACTTGAATGCTAGATAAACTGATATTGGATGAATTAACTACGTAAATTCAAGGGAATGTGATTGTCTTGTGATGATAAACTAGTAGGAATATGCTTAATAGACTTGTACCTTGTACCTTAATTATGGTGCCTACCAAGTGTTCAATGAAATGCCTAAAAGATGAATGTATGTGGAAATGGTGGAATGAGTTGAGAGACTAAATGAAAGAATGAATGTTTTAATGTAGGCGTAAAGGAGGAAGGTACAAGCACCAAGAAAACGGAAGGCACGCAAGATCGAGGTATGTTTCGTTGCATACAAATCCTTGTCATATCCTCTTTTTATTTAGATTTGATATAGAACTATCCTTGTATAACAAACGTGACAAATAGCGAGTAAATGACAAATCCTGGTGGATTTGGGTATGCTAACGAAAGTTGTGTTAAGCTATGCATTTTGACCGATTGAAATTAAATCTCGTCAAGTAAAGATGAACGCCATCCGTTCTAACGGATAGCTTTGAATGCTATAATAAATGTGAAAGTTATAATCCGTTATACGAATAGAACAAAGAGTAATGTTGAAAGCAAGTAACCCAATTAAACGGGTTGAATGTGTATGCTTAACTCTCAATGAGAGTGTTTATGCTAAACCCAATTAAACAGGTTGAATGTGTATGCTTAACTCTCAATGAGAGTGTTTATGCTAAACCCAATTAAACGGGTCGAATGTGTATGCTTAACTCTCAATGAGAGTGTTTATGCTAAACCCAATTAAACGGGTCGAATGTGTATGCTTAACTCTCAATGCGAGTGTTTATGCCTAACCCAACTATTGGGGTAGTCGAATGCATAAAAGTAAGAATGTTTTTGTATGGATAAAGCTAAAATGAAAGGATTATGATTTACTAGGGTGATAACTAACCTTTTAAAATTTTGATTGTTAATGTAGGTAAAACTCCACTATAGGCGATTTGGAGATATGGAGCGAGCACGTGTTCAAGCCTTACTATACCAAGCGCTTCCGCTAGTTTATATGCATACTTTTGGGTCCATGTCTTGTTACTTTGTTAAATCTTGTTAGAAGTCTTACACTTGAGAACTTGTTGTTTTTGTTTGGGGTAGTTTAATGCTAATAGGGTCGTAGGTGAATGTTGTCTATTATGTTCAAAAACAGGGGGCATGTCCGTTTTACTAACGGGTCATGCCCAAATTTTTGTAAAAATTCCTATTATGTGTCAAAGTTGGTATTTTGATGTCCGAAAAATTATTCTTTTGTAAGTAATCTGACATTATGGAAAAGCGGTCCTTACATGTTGACTCGTTGTTACATGCGTTACAGGTCGTTAAATGCTTGGAGCTTGCACGAGGAAGGAGTCGTTGTGGTGTACGGACTGTAATGTTCCGTGCTTAATGGTTAAATCCTTATGAACTTATTAAACTTGCATTTTGAACTTTAACTTATAAACTATGGACTTATGTTTTGGACTTTACGTTTATGCTTCCGCTGTTTAAACTAAAAACTTGGTTAACTAGCTTTTAGTCACCAATCGTATTGTGGTTGGCTTTATTTACTTAAATATGTTGTTCAGTATGATTGGTGGCTCGATCCTGCTCACGTCACGCCTCCAAGCGGTGGTACTCCGCATGGTGGATTTTGGGGGTGCGACAAAAACAAGGAGGAATACTCTTGTTTTCGTCTTTGACTTAATGACGATGAACACTGGCTCATTTGAAAGATTTATTAGTCGATGTATTTTCTAGACCCCAACATTGTTGGTTGTTCAAGGGTGCGTTGATCAATTTGCCCTTATCTAAGTCTGGATTTCTTTTGGAAACATATCTTTTCGGTGTTGAGGGCCTTGATATTTGTACATAATTGAGAAAGGCAATGAACGTATTTTTATCTTAACACCTTTTGAAGTTGTTTATTCATTACCCGGTTATATCCCTTAGTAGCCAATTTTTAGTCTTATATCATTTGTTTGTTTAAAATCAATAGAGATCCCCAAAGTTACTTGTAAACCTTTTAGGTGTTAGCCTTTAGGGTTTAGCTTTTTTTGGGGTTTAGTGTTTATTTCTTAAGGTTTAGGGATTAAAAAGAGAAAACTAAAAAAAACTCCCAAAACCCCTCCCCATCCCCCAAAATCCTAAAAACTAAACCCTAAACTTAAACCTAAACCTCTCAAAAACCTAAACCTAAAAGCTAAATTTAACTCAAAACCTAAACTCTAAGGCTAAATTACATTTGCAACATATAGATATGATACACATGTATAATACTATTTTTAAAGTTTTTTTTATACATTAAAAACTCGATTATTAATAAAAATTATAAAGAATTTTTTTTGTGCTTTTTAAGGTTTTTAGGAGTTTTTTTTAGTTTCCTTATATTTAAGTAGTTTTCTCATAATGCTCTCTCCACAAACATATATCGGGGAGGTTTGAATGAGAACTCATTCATATATTCCATGAAAACTTGATAAAAAGTCATTAAAATTCATTTTTTTACATTTATTATTATTAAAACACAATATTAAAAAATAAATTTACACGTTTAAAATTAAATGTATTTGTAAATAAAAAAATTATACATGTGTATCTTTACCATTTACCATAATTTCTTTTATTTACACATGTGTCAAGTTTATTAAGAATGATTTTAAGAGGAGAAATGAACTTATTGAAGAGTAAATTCATTTTCAATTTTGTATTTTAATAATAATAAAATGACAAGATCAAATACACACATATAAGTATATTTATATGTATATATATACATATATATATAATATAGAGAGTTCAAATGAGAAGATTTTTTTTTATAAAAAGAAAAAAAAGAAGAAATTTCAACCAATAAGAATGTTTTATTCACTTCATTTAATAAAAGTATTTAATATTACTATAAGGGTACATTGGTAAATCTACATAGGTCATTAATTTGTAGTGTTCTCTTTAATAGTTAACTACATTAAATAATTTGTAACTTATCTTCAAAATATATATTTTTTCAAAAAAATAAAATAAAATAATTTAAAGTGTAGGATAAATTACGAGTTGTGTAGCATAAATTACGAGTTATGTATGATAAATTTTAACATGTATGATGAATTTCGAAATATGTAGGATAACTTTTGATGTGGAGAATAATAGTAATTGTGGCTAATTAATTAGTCAAAAATGATAATAAATCTAAATTCTAATAAAGAACTTCAATTAATGCCACATGGCAATACCTCCTACAATCCATTTTTTTATTAAGTTTTATATTTTTGTTTTGTTTTGTTTTTTTTATATTCAAAATTTATTAAATCATGTTTATCTATAGATTAAGTTTTATATTTTTTTTTTTGTTTTTTTGTATTTAAAATTTATAAAATCACGTTTATCTATAGAATCATAATTTAAAATTTCCATTAGTTTAAGAGTCCCATCTAAGTTGTCTTTTTTGTTTCTTTTTTTAGGATATATTTTTCATTTACACCCCCTGATATTTAATAATGTTATCATACAGTCCATCAACTTTGGTAATGATAAATAATGTTTTCCCTTTTATCGTTTTTTTCTTTTTGTTTTAACACAGCATAATGTTTTTTCTAAATTCCATATGTACCGTCATAAGTAGGTTAGTGTCGATGCTGTAACGAACTAAACCAATAATTTTTCCATAACTTTTGAATATATCGCCATGTAATGCTCTTTTTATTGTCGCATAAAATGTCCGTTAGTGATGTGTGTAAAATGCAACATATAAATCACATCAATTAAGGCATAAAACTAACCCTTTTTAAGTACTAATGTTGGAAAAAGAGTGTTTTTGTCTTCCTTTTGTATTTTTAGGATGAAATGAGCTCAAATTAACAAAAGAAGCAAAAAGACAACTAATTCTAGCATAAATACAAGAAAAGGAATAAAAGTAGATTGCCCGAACCCTCAACGGCATCCTCCCAAGCAAAGAAGAGAAATCAGAAGCCTGAACACGCCCCGTGCTCAGCCAGCACGGGGCTGTGCCCAAGAAGCAGCAGAAAAGACAAACTTGTAAAAGCTTCTATTGCCCACCACGGGGCCGTGTCCAGTGAGCACGGGGGCGTGGTGAAAGTACAGCAGGCGCATTAATTGTAATTGCGAATTACAATTAATGAGGAGAGAGAGTGTCAGACGGGCACGGGGCCGTGTCCAGCGGACACGGGGCCGTGCCCAGCCTTCTGTTCAGCCTATAAATAGGAGTGCTTGGTTTCATTCCATCTCATCCCTTGGCACACCACCTCTCTCACACTTCATCCACCACCCACCACCACCATAACACCATCATCCACCACCATCATCCATTGTCCATCGTAGAGTGTGTGAGTCGTCTCGGGATCCAAGATTGATCGTAAGAGTTCTTGACAATCAAGGTCATGTTTGCCTAAGTCTCTTACATCACTTGGTGAAGACAAGTGTTTAGTATAATACTTTTTATTTTTAATCTTTTGCACTTTTTATTTGGTTTCGTATTAATGACTTTAATAACTAGTTGCTTATGTTGAAGGTGATCTTTCCTTATCGTTTGTCCGTGGTGTCTTGGCATTATTTTACTGTCTATATAAAATAAAAGATTTTCACCATTCATATCTCCACGGTCTATATGGAGGTATGTTGGCTACCTGGTCGGGGGTTAAGGGAACGGTTTGGTAAGGGTCTTGCCCTTGTTCAGCGTTTAGAGGTCCTACAAGGGACCTGGTACAAATTTAGTAGGATCTCCTTCAATGCCCATAGGTATTGGATGGCGGGGATCCAAACTCTTTGACTCCCTCATAAGTTAACTACTATTAATACTATAACCCGGCTATTTAGGACTGTATCCCTGCTGACTCAGACTACTTAGTCGAGGGTAACGTCACCGCCAAAAGCGGGGCCTACCATAATTTGCATTAATAACTTAATTCATTATCTTCCAATAATCCAACCTTTTAGGATTGTATCCTTGCTGACTCAAACTACTGGATTGAGGGTAACGTCGGCTTCAAAAGAGGGGCCTACTACAATAACTAAGATAATCTCTTAAATAAGTGCAAAAGTGCGAAAATAATAAAAGGTTATACTAACACACGAGTCGGATCCAAGTGATTCATCTTGTCTATCTGTTTTTATTTTATTTTTATTTTTCAGCATTTAGTTGGTTTTTATTTTCTTAGCTTAAAAACATTTTTCTCACTTTTTGATTTGATTAGACGTTGAGGATAAACCGGTACTAAAAGCTCTTGTGTCCTTGGACGACCTCGGTATCTTACCAACACTATACTACGTCCACGATGGGTTCACTTGCCCATATGTGTGTTTAGTGTTAGTAAATATCGTGTTTTATAAATTTAAAACTTGGCTAAAGGTGTAAAAAAGGGCTTAATTATATATCTAAATTATATATACACCAACACACATCAAGTTTTTGGCGCCGTTGCCGGGGACACAAGGATTTTAAGAAAGCTTTAAATCGACGGCCTAATCAGTTTTTCAAAACCTTTTCAAAACGCGCACACATTTTTCTGCATTTTAGTTTAGTTTGCATTTACAGTAGCCTGAACACGGGGCCGTGCTCACTGAACACGCCCCCGTGCTGCACATTTTTAGTTAGATACCCAGATACAGAGTCTGAACACGGGGTCGTGCTCACTGAACACGCCCCCGTGTCCAACGTGACCAGTAACTTTAATTAAAACGCCCAGATACAGACCTTGAACACGGGGCTGTGTTCACTCAACACGGGGCCGTGTCCAGCTTCTGTTTCCATCTTTATTTTTGTTTTCTGGTCTCGAGACTCAGTTGTAGTCTGTTGAGTGATTCTTATGGATCAATACTCAAGAGGATACAACTACACCTATGATGAGGATGATTATAGGGGTAATTATTGCACTAATTGTCGTAACGCACGCTCGGTTCAATATAATAACTCATATCAACCATCCAATTCATACAACCACTATAAGGAGCCCAGGTACGAGCCATCAACTTCATACACATCCTATGAAGACCAAAGGTATGAACCTCCTCCCTCATACTCATATTTTGATGAACCAAGGTATGAGCCCTCATACTCATACTTTGAAGATTCAAGATATGAACCACCACCTTCATACTCTTATTATGAGGAACCATGGCGTGAACAACCCACCTCATATGAGTACTATGAAGAACAAAGTTTCGACCCATATCCATCATATACTTACAAAGAAGAACAATGGTGTGAACCATCTACTTCATATGAGTACTATGAGGAGCCAAGGATCGAACAACCGGATTCAAGCTTTGAGGATCCAAATTCTTTTTCTCTCACCGAAGTGACCAATAGGATATTAGAACACATTAAAACTATCGAACGTTACATGAAAGAATCTCGCGCAAGGGAAGAGGAATCCCGCGCAAGAGAAGAATTAAATTATAATAATAACGTAGAGGTAGTTGAAAATGTAAAAATGGAAGAACAAGAAAGTGAAAAACTAACACATGAGTTAAACAATGAAAAAGGTGAGTCCGATAATGTTAAAATTCATGAAGAGTCTAATTTTGAAGAAATTAACCTCTTGTCACCTACTTTCGAAAATCATTGTTTAGTAACCCCTCATGCCAAGTTTTTAAAAGAGTTAAACACTAGTGCTAAAATCAAAGAAATAGTGAGTGTTAAGTTAACTAATGATCAAACTTCGCTAATAAAAGAAGATCCTTTTGAAATTAACATTACACCGGTTCCATGTTTCTTTCAAAATTCATTTATTAGTAATATCACCATTGATAAAGATCTTTGTGTTAACATAATGCCTAACTATATTTTTGAAAAATTAAGTATTAGTGACTTTACTCCACTTCAAATACCCATTTTTCTATCCGATCGAAAAATGATAAGATCAATCGGTGTAGTTGAAGATGTTTTGGTTCACACAAATCAAATGGTAATCCCAACCGACTTCGTCATCCTTGATGACGCCCCTCTAGTCTTGGGAAAACCTTTTGTATAAACTCATAAGGCTTTGAAAAACCGGAAATTCAACAATCTACCTCTTCAGTTAGGGGCATTCAAAAGGAGCATAGATCTTGAGCGTTCAATGAAATATCCTTTCGGCAATAATGACCCCCTAATTGAAGATGAAGCAGAACCACCCGATACAACTAAAGAAGATGACCACTTTGTCGAAGAAGAAATCGCCATAGAACAAACCTTTAAGGTTCTTGATCTAGATGAGCCACAAAATAAGGTGTTTTCTAAAGACCCACCCATTGAGCTCAAAGAACTTCCTAAAGGTTTGGAATATGCTTTTCTAGACAAAGATGGTGTTTTACCTGTAATTATTTCTTCTAAATTAAGTAACATAGAAAAAGAGAAATTAGTTAATCTACTTAAAAAACACAAAAATGCGATCGCTTGGAAGCTTGTAGATATTAAAGGAATAAGCCCTTCCATGTGCACGCACAAAATTTTAATGAATGATGACTACAAAACAGTGATTCAACCACAACGAAGAGTGAATCCTAATGTTCAAGAAGTGGTTAAAAATGAAGTCATCAAGCTACTTGACGCTAGACTAATCTACCCTATCTCCGATAGTCCGTGGGTAAGTCCCGTCCAAGTAGTCCCAAAGAAAGGAGGTATGACGGTAATAACTAATGAGAAAAATGAATTAATACCAACAAGAACCGTCACAAGATGGAGAGTTTGTATAGATTATAGACGATTAAATGAAGCGACAAGGAAAGACCACTTTCCTTTACCTTTCATTGATCAAATGTTAGAACGATTATCCGGTCATAAATTTTATTGTTTCTTAGATGGTTTTTCAGGTTACTTTCAAATACCAATAGCACCTGAAGACCAAGAGAAAACAACTTTCACATGTCCCTACGGAACTTTCGCGTATCGACGCATGCCATTCGGTCTATGTAATGCACCTGCAACATTCCAACGTTGTATGGTAGCCATTTTCCATGATATGATAGAAAAGACAATGGAAGTCTTCATGGACGACTTTTCCATCTTTGGAGACTCATACGACCAATGCCTCGATAATCTTGAACGAATGCTATCCCGATGTGAGGAAACTAACCTCGCCCTTAACTGGGAAAAATGCCATTTCATGGTAACAGAGGGAATAGTACTCGGTCACAAAATCTCAAGCGAAGGAATGGAAGTTGATCGAGCAAAAATAGAAACTATTTCTCGATTACCTTCACCATCCTCTGTAAGAGCAACCAGAAGTTTCTTAGGGCATGCCGGATTTCATAGAAGGTTTATCAAGGACTTTTCAAAAATTTCAAGACCTCTAAAAAAATTAGTTGAAAAAGATGCACCCTTCATCTTTGACAAGGAATGCAATCAAGCATTTCTAACCTTCAAGGAAATGCTAGTCAATGCACCTATCATGATAGCGCCCGATTGGAAATTCCCTTTCGAAATCATGTGTGATGCAAGTGACTTTGCTGTTGGAGCAGTCTTGGGACAAAGAAAAGAAAAGCATTTCCCCCCAATCTATTATGCTAGTAAAACGCTTAATGATGCACAAGAAAATTATACAACTACAGAAAAGGAATTACTAGCAGTGGTGTTTGCTTTTGATAAATTCCGTTCTTACCTTGTTCTTTCTAAAACTGTAGTCTATACAGACCATGCAGCCATCAGGTACCTCTTCAAGAAACAAGACGCAAAACCCCGTTTGATCAGATGGATTCTACTCCTCCAAGAATTCGACATCGAAATCAAGGACAAAAGAGGAGCAGAAAACACTGCTGCAGATCATCTCTCGCGCCTAGAAGACCCAGCTTTGGAAGCGACCAGGGACGAACAAATCAACGAAAAATTTCCCACCGAATCCTTGGAGATGATGGAGAGTAGACAAGAGCCATGGTATGCCGACTATGCTAACTACCTAGCTAGCGGTATAGTCACCAAAGGATGGCCGCATCATCAAAGAAAGAAATTCTTTGCTGATGTAAAGCATTACTTTTGGGAAGACCCCTATCTTTTCAAAATGTGTGCCGACCAGCTCATCCGAAGGTGTGTCCATGGTAATGAAGCACGAAGAATTCTCCGTCATTGTCATGAAGGTCCATACGGAGGACATCATGGTGCCGCGAGTACCGCACGAAAGGTATTTGATTCAGGATTTTGTTGGCCAACCATTTACAAGGATGCACAAAACCTTGTAAAGACATGTGATGCCTGCCAAAGATCAGGTAATATTTCTTCCAAAAAACGAAATGCCTCAAAATGGCATTCTCGTTTGTGAAATCTTTGATGTGTGGGGACTCGATTTCATGGGACCTTTCCCGCCGTCAAAAGGAAACAAATATATACTTGTGGCAGTCGATTACTTGTCTAAATGGGTGGAGGCCGAAGCTCTTCCAACAAATGATGGAAGAGTAGTTGTAAAATTTCTGAAAAAACTATTTTCTCGTTTCGGAACACCAAAAGCTTTGATAAGTGATAGGGGCACCCATTTTTGCAATCATCAACTCGAAAAAATATTAACAAGGTATGGGGTCTATCACCGGGTCTCAACAGCGTATCACCCTCAAACAAATGGGCAAGCCGAAGTGACTAACCGAGGTTTAAAACGAATACTTGAAAAAACCGTAGGACTAAATAAAAAGGAATGGGCCGACAAATTAGATGATGCTTTATGGGCCTTTCGAACTGCTTATAAAACCACTATAGGCACAACCCCATATAAGCTTGTCTATGGAAAAAGTTGTCACTTGCCGGTAGAAATAGCTCACAGAGCCTACTGGGCAATAAAAAGTGTAAACTTAGATTTAGAAACTGCCGGTAAAAATCGATTTTGTCAAATGAATGAATTAGACGAACTAAGGAATTATGCATATTCTAACTCCGAAATTTATAAGGAAAGAATGAAGAATTTACATGATAAATATATTAAGACTAATGAATTTCGGATAGGAGATCAAGTTCTATTGTTTAATTCACGACTTCGATTATATCCTAGTAAACTAAAATCTAGGTGGTTAGGACCTTTTTCCGTCACCCATGTTTTTCCTCACGGTGCAGTAGAAATTAAAACTCGAAATGGGGTACCATTTAAAGTCAATGGCCAACGGCTAAAACTCTACCGAGGATCCATTGAGGATGAGGAAGAGGAGATCTCACTTCAAACGGTTAATGAATATACTCAACATCATACCCGACATGTTACGAACAGGCAAGTGTACGTCAAAAAACCGGTAAGTCTTCTAACCATTTTCGGAAAAAAGGGCATGCACACGAGCACAAAAAAAAATTAAAAAAAAAAAATTTTAAAGAAACTTCGCTCGGCACGAGGCCGTGTCCGCTGGACACGGGGCCGTGTCGAGGCGACTGTCGGGATAAAACCCTCTTTTCACAACAGTTACCTCATTCCACACGCCCCGTTTTGCCGAAAACGCTCTGGTTCCAGGCGATTTTCCGCAGATTTCCGACATCACTACCACGTTTAACAACACCAAGGTATGATTCTATCATCTTTAGTAGTTAGATTAGTTACTTGCATGTAGTTAAAACATCAAAAATTGGAGAAAAATCTAGGGTTCTTCGTGTTCATCCGGATCGAACTTCAAATTTTTGATGCAATCTGTTAGTAGTAGTTTAGATTAGTGTAGTAGAAAGTAAATAAACATGTATTGTTGATAGATTCGTTCGATTTCCTACTAAAACCACAAACCCTTGTTTTTGAACCGAAAAAGACGAAATTGGAAGGGTAAACGGTTTGTTTTGGGAAAAACGACACTTAGGGTTTCATTTTCGGGGGAAACCGCAACTATTGGGCTAAAAATTTTCAGGTTTTCGGAACCAGAACGAAAAATGAAGTTTTTGGGTTACAGACGCCTGGACACGGGGCCGTGTCCGCTGAACACGGGGCCGTGTCCGGCCCACTGTTTGCAGTGTCTTTTAAAATTTCTTTGTTTCGTACTAACTTTTGGTGTATTCTTTCAGATGTCAAAGTTCACAAGGTTCAACGCAAGCGAACTCGATGCTAGGGCACGATATGAGATACTCCAAACAAGACCCGAGGAGTACCCTAGGCGAGCATGCATGGACCTGTTAACCATGGTGAACCAGCTAGACCGATTCAACAACATCGTGACAGGGCCACTAGCAGTTGCATTGAACACTCGGCTTCGGTCGGTGCATCAATGCACCATGGAGTTCTACAGTACTTTCACTTTCACCTCGAGGTGTGACCCGTTTGACAATGAAGGGGTTGCATTTCGGTGTGGCGGGACAAGGTACTCGATCTCCATGGCACAGTTTGGAGCTGTAATAGGACTGTACGGGGAAGAGGAATCGGGGAATGAGGAAAATACCGGGGGATTACGAGACTTGGATGTAAATGAACGTCAAGCCGCATGGGCTCAAATCGGTGAAGGAATCTATAACCCTAGTAGCACCAAGAGTACCAAACTGAGGGACCCGCTCTACCGCTACATTCACAGGCTCCTCACCTACTCGCTAAACCAGCGTCACGACAGTAGTGGCGTTGTAGGGTTGAAAGATTTGGTTGTCCTTCACTGCATCCACAACCGGAAGCCTCTCGATGTTCCATATCTCTTGTTACGAAACATGCACCTCAATCGCCTTGCTCACGCTCCAACGCCTATCTTCTTCGGGGGATGGGTGTACCGTCTTTTCAAGCATTTCACGAGAATTCCAAGGTCCTTTGAAAGGAGTCCATGGTCGGGACGAGTTGACTACCACATTTGCCGAGCCATGAACTTACTTTATGAGGCGGAAGACGGGACGGTGAGCTTCCAAAGGACACAAGGCTATGCATGGAACCCACAGGAGGCCCTAGTTCTCCACGCACCACCTCCCCACTACCAGTACCAACCCCATGGTGATCCGGGTCAATCCTCCTCACAGGGAGGCGGTTTTCCTAACTTTCAAAGCTTACATGATCTTTTGCAGGAAAACCTCATGTGTACCAGGAACACCTACAACCTCGCCAACAACACATACCACCGGGTTGGAGCTATTGAGCGCAACATCAACGATATACAAGATGATATCGGTAGCATACAGGAGTACATGGCGGGGCATGGGGATGGAGGTGATGATAGCGATGAAGACATGGACGTTTGAAGAGATAAGGGGCGGGTTGATGGTGAGCCCACAGGTTTAAGTACCCTTTTCTATCGAACAATTTATGGCCTGCGTGCCACTTGTTGAACAATTTACTTTCCTTGACTACTTTTTATTTCCGTTTTATTTTTCCACTTTATGTTTGGAGACTATTAACTGTGGTAATGTAAGATGTTTTATGTTTGCTTGGTGTGGTATTGAGTGATGAAACAGGTACAATGCAAGGGTTAGAATGCTAAACCTTAGCACTTACAGGCCCAAAATGGAGAAACCGGGAGACGAAACCTGTTTTTCAGGCTCACAGACTGTCCACACGGGGACGTGTCCAGCCGACACGCCCCCGTGTTCATCTCCCAGACCTGCTGTTTGGCTACTGACCTGCAATTATTTGCCAGACACGGGGCCGTGTCTAACCAACACGCCCCCGTGTTCACCTTCTGTAAGTTTCCGATACTGGCAGTTCACCACGGAGTCGTGTCCAGTGGACACGGGGCCGTGTCCAGACTGCCAGTAACATAAATCTTTTTTTTTTAACACCACACTACACATCCAATCAACCTAAAAATTTATTTTTGGGACACATTGAGGACAATGTGTAATTTAAGTGGGGGGGGGGGGGAACTAACACTTTGAAATTTTGCAAGTCCTAACAACAAGCCTTACACAAAACTCTGTTGGAACCGCTAAACACCCCAAATTTTTTTCAAAAAAAATTTTTCATTTTTTTTACTTGTCTAAAGTTTAAGTTAGGAATCACAAGATTAATAAGGTTATATTTTTATAAAATTTACAACCGAAAGCGTTGGTGATAACAAGAACCAACATAAGAAAATTATGAAACGGCATAACAAGTCTAGTTAAAATTTGATTATATATACTTGATTACATTAAAAACCCATTCCCACAAAAGTGAGTTTTGAGCCTTTATTGAGCATACAAATTTACATCTTTAGACTAAATGCTCATTTTTCGTTTCTTGTGTGAATAGCCGTTTGGTTCTTACAACTCTAGAACTTGCCACGACGATTCATTCCCGGTCCTTACCAACTTAAACCCGAGTAAGTAAATGATGGAGGCATTAGGACTAACCATTTTTCTTTCTACACCATTATTTTTCATTTTTTTTACCACCTACCCAAAATCCCCCTAGTTAACCCCTTTGAGCCTAAACCTTTCATTTCATTACCCTAAACCCTTTTTACCCACCAAAAACCCTTTTTATTTTTCACCATTTATTTTAGTAACAAGCTCGGTTTTTCCAAGCTCGTTCTTTTATGTGACTAAAAAAAATGATGATGAAGTTAAAAACAAACAAAGCTATACAAACAAAAGCTTGTTTGGAGAAATACTTCAAAATAAAAAGTCACTAAAAACAAAGTGTGTTACGAAAACCGACGCTTTTCGCCCTTTTACTAACCACTAACCCAACCAACCACCTTTAGCCCAAGCCTAACCCTTCACCCAAAAGTCCTCTTGATAGTTACAAAGGTATAAAGTTAAAAAAGAGGAGGATTGATTGCTTGGCAAGCCTATGGAAGGCGTAAGTTCCATGCCGCTCTCGAGTGATTCACTAAATACACCTTCGGCCGAGTGTTGAGTGATTTATCCCGTGAGGTATGTGAACTTGTATATAGATGAAATTTTAAAAAAGGCATGCTATGCCCTAATAAGTAATTTATCCTATGAAACGTTCTAAATAAATCATAACGAATAGGATTGTAAATAAATAAAAATAAAACCCAAAAGATCTTGGATTCCCGACACTCTATGACAAGCCAAAAACCTTCTCTTCTACCCATTCCATTTGGGAGTGTAAGCCACATTTAAAGAGTTTTGCTTGAGGACAAGCAAAAGTTCAAGTGTGGGGGTATTTGATGTGTGTAAAATGCAACATATAAATCACATCAATTAAGGCATAAAACTAACCCTTTTTAAGTACTAATGTTGGAAAAAGAGTGTTTTTGTCTTCCTTTTGTATTTTCAGGATGAAATGAGCTCAAATTAACAAAAGAAGCAAAAAGACAACTAATTCTAGCATAAATACAAGAAAAGGAATAAAAGTAGATTGCCCGAACCCTCAACGCATCCTCCCAAGCAAAGAAGAGAAATTAGAAGCCTGAACACGCCCCGTGCTCAGCCAGCACGGGACCGTGCCGAAGAAGCAGCAGAAAAGACAAACTTGTAGAAGCTTCTATTGCCCACCACGGGGCCGTGTCCAGTGAGCACGGGGGCGTGGTGAAAGTACAGCAGGCGCATTAATTGTAATTGCGAATTACAATTAATGAGGAGAGAGAGTGTCAGACGGGCACGGGGCCGTGTCCAGCGGACACGGGGCCGTGCCCAGCCTTCTGTTCAGCCTATAAATAGGAGTGCTTGGTTTCATTCCATCTCATCCCTTGGCACACCACCTCTCTCACACTTCATCCACCACCCACCACCACCATAACACCATCATCCACCACCATTATCCATTGTCCATCGTAGAGTGTGTGAGTCGTCTCGGGATCCAAGATTGACCGTAAGAGTTCTTGACAATCAAGGCCATGTTTGCCTAAGTCTCTTACATCACTTGGTGAAGACAAGTGTTTAGTATAACACTTTTTATTTTTAATCTTTTGCACTTTTTATTTGGTTTTGTATTAATGACTTTAATAACTAGTTGCTTATGTTGAAGGTGATCTTTCCTTATCGTTTGACCGTGGTGTCTTGGCATTATTTTACTGTCTATATAAAATAAAAGATTTTCACCATTCATATCTCCACGGTTTATATGGAGGTATGTTGGCTACCTGGTCGGGGGTTAAGGGAACGGTTTGGTAAGGGTCTTGCCCTTGTTCAGCGTTTAGAGGTCCTGCAAGGGACCTGATACAAATTTAGTAGGATCTCCTTCAATGCCCATAGGTATTGGATGGCGGGGATCCAAACTCTTTGACTCCCTCATAAGTTAACTACTATTAATACTATAACCCGGCTATTTAGGACTGTATCCCTGCTGACTCAGACTACTTAGTCGAGGGTAACGTCACCGCCAAAAGCGGGGCCTACCATAATTTGCATTAATAACTTAATTCATTATCTTCCAATAATCCAACCTTTTAGGATTGTATCCTTGCTGACTCAAACTACTGGGTTGAGGGTAACGTCGCCTTCAAAAGAGGGGCCTACTACAATAACTAAGATAATCTCTTAAATAAGTGCAAAAGTGCGAAAATAATAAAAGGTTATACTAACACACGAGTCGGATCCAAGTGATTCATCTTGTCTATCTGTTTTTATTTTATTTTTATTTTTCAGCATTTAGTTGGTTTTTATTTTCTTAGCTTAAAAACATTTTTCTTACTTTTTGATTTAATTAGACGTTGAGGATAAACCGGTATTAAAAGCTCTTGTGTCCTTGGACGACCTCGGTATCTTACCAACACTATACTACGTCCACGATGGGTGCACTTGCCCATATGTGTGTTTAGTGTTAGTAAATGTCGTGTTTTATAAATTTAAAACTTGGATAAAGGTGTAAAAAAAGGCTTAATTATATATCTAAATTTTATATACACCAACACACATCAGTTAGTGATTTGCTTATTTTTATATACAATGTTTTTTTTCCTTTTATGTACCTCTACTTTTAGCATCGACACTTACACCCCATCAACATTATAAAAACTTTGTAAAATGTCATTTTTATCCTCTCGAGTTTTATGTGCTTTTTTTTATGTTCAATTTCGGTTGGTCTACGTTTTGATATAAATTTTGTAGAGATACAAGCAGGCAGTATAAATTCGAGTTAACTTACGTTTTGACGTCGTTGCAACGCGTGGTACCATATTTTAATTTTTAACTTAAAAATACTATTTTTACGTGCTTATTTTTAAGTACGTTTCGGTACAAATCTAAGTTGATTTATGTTCGACGCAATTTTTTTGAGACATGTCAAATATAATACATTTTCATGCTTAGTTTATATGCATTTTCAGTTGGTCTGTGTTATGACGTAAATTTTGTTCGGAAACGAGTGGATAAATTTGAGTTACTTTAACTTTTGACGCCGCCGCAACACGCGGCGGGTGAAAATACTAGTGAGATAAATAAAAAAAAACTATTTAATGTTTTTCAAAATTACCCTTTGTTCTTTTTCTTCTCAGTTAAATTTTCTTCTTAAATGAACCTTCCCCTAAATATAATTGCCGAGAAATCGGGTTATTGGATTTTATCACTCCTAACTATTGGATATTGGCCGCTGCCACTCTCAACTATCACTTTGACTCTCACCACTCCCAACTTAACACTTTGTGTGTTGTGTCACTCCACAGGCGAACATTTCTTAGTGTTTGACGTGTGTTATTGGTGATATTAGGCTAACACTTTGTGAATTACTAATTACTACAGGTGAACCTGCTTCTGAAAGACAAAAGAGGAGCCAAAATCCACTCAACCGGAGTGACACAACAGACAAAGTGTTAATTTGGGAGTGATGGGAGTCAAAGTGATAGTTGGGAGTGGCAACGACCAATACCCAATAGTTAGGAGTGATAAAATCCAATAACCCCTGAGAAATATAACACAATGTCAAGTAAAAAAGACACAATGAGTCGCAAAAAGATATAATGACGCAAATATAGAAAAAACACAAGCAAAATATAAAGACACAATAATCTAAACAAAAATTTTAAAAACTAAAAGCTAAAATCTAAAAGCGAAACCGAAAATCTTAAATTATAAAGTTTGATGAAACGGTTACAATTTCGTTTGAAGCAGTTTAAATGAAGTCAATTTGATACCCTGCTTTAACTTCTATTTTTAGAAGTATGTATGATTGGAATTTCACAAGAACTTTTTGAAAAATTAAACTAAACTAGTTAATTCTTTAGATATCCTTTATACATAGGTGTGTGGGAGTCTGGGGTGCTTGATTTTTGTATTTCAAATATATACATATATTAATTAATTTTTCTAATTTTTTTTATACATATAATATCTATTTTTCACATGATTACATACTAATCATCTTTATCTATGTGGCCGTTCAAATTTTTATAATCATATAATATCTATTTTTTCACATGATTACATACTAATGATCTTTATCTATGTGGCCGTTCAAAAAAAGAAAAAAAAACATCTTTATGCAATTCACCCATCGAATAAAAGTGATTAGGTTGAATGGATAAATATTCAAAAGTTGCAGATTAGAACGGTTGTTCACACTTTTTCCTAAAGCCGCTTTATACAGATTTCTGTACATTTTCTTTCTAAAGGTGGAACGTTAACAGGATTTGCTTTTCTAATCAAATATGAATTCTTTTACGTAAACAATAAGTTCACATCTATCAATGATTAAGTAAATTAAAACATATTTCGTATAACAAACGAAGGTTATTACGTGACCTCAAACAATCGTATTATAATAAAGTGAACTTATGGATGTTGTAGGAGCATTTTACAATGTTACACAAGTCGATATGCAGATACCAACTATAATACTACAATTTGATGTTGATGAACATTAAATCTTAAATCTTGTTTTATTTTTTTCTCAAGTTTCAAATACACCCTTATATTTTTTGTTAGTTTATTTTTCCCTAATTACTTGTGTTCGTTAACTTGAAAAAAGGTAACTACGCAGTAGTGTTTTAATTTTTTTTTTCTCGATATTCCGATTTAACTTTTATTGATATTGTAAACTATAAAGAGTACCGGTAAAGTAACGAACCGACCCGAACCGTTCTGACCCAACAACATCGGTACTGCAATCGATGTTATTTGGGCCGGTACCGGTATTCGTTTGTATAGTTTTGACCAATATCGGAGTGAACCAAGCTGATACCAACCATTCAACATCGTTGCCAGTATCGCTTTTCGTTTTTTATTTTTTGATCGAAGTAATACACATGTCTAATATTGTTTTGCGCATATCACAACTTTATATTTTTACCCTTATCTTTTGGTTAAATGGGGGCGTCAAATGTCTAATAGAATCTAATACTCTTATACTCCTGTAAAAAAGTTGTATGTTGTATACATTTTACCCGCGACCTTGAACGGTGAAACTTGCTAGTTAGTACTAAAATGGCCTTCTAATAAACCCTAGTTTTTAGTCTTTCTTTATTTCTTTAAGGTTCACGTGACACTGGAACTGAAATCATCTATAAGGCCTTTTAATAAACCCTAGTTTTTAGTCTTTCTTTATTTCTTTAAGGTTCACGTGACATTGGAACTGAAATTATCTATAAGGCTTGATTGAACTTTGCCAAATCATATCTCGTTAACAATATAATACCTGTAAAGTTGATTGTCCTTATAGTTAATTACATATAAAATCTGAGTCGAGTCTCACCTCTTACTTTAATGTTTAAACAATAATAATTATGTCTAGTTATTGACATTTCAAAACTTCATTTGAATTAATAAACAATTCGATAACATATTATATGATTATATTCAAAAGTGAGAGTTGGTAATGTGTGAAACATGTGGTTAAAATGAATTGATGATGAATATCATAATACTCACAAGCAGTGGTGGATCGGAGAACTCTTTTTACTGGGTTTTTTTTGGTAGATTCTCACTAATTCTTACTACTTTTTTTTTCCAAATCATATGAGGTTCTCACTAATTTTTCCCAATTTTTTCTAAACCAAAACGGTTCCTGGGAACCCACAAAAGTGGTCTAGATCCGCCCCTGCTCACAAGTGATGAAGAATCCAATTAAGGGCTATGACTGTCTGTATACTGTCCAATTCCGTCAAGAAGTGCATGCATTTGAAAACCTGCGTCTCAGCAGATAAGTAGGTTTAAAAGAGGTTTAAAGGAGCCATTTGTTAATCTGCAACTTACTGATTTTGACTGCAATATTATATTATTTGCATGTTTGATGGGTAAACATTACAAAACAAATCAGCTTTATTCTGATCAACAGACAAAGGACAGAGTGATGCATTTCAAAATCACTACTTGATTTAATAAGGTTCAGGGTAGGTTAACATGTGGTTAACCAGGTGGCTTATTGCGGGGCTTGGTACCGCTTGGTATAGATGGAGTCTAGCAAGGTGTTGCTCATTAATGATGAGGCCGGATCATCATGACTGAAGGGGTATGGTCCCAAAAACCCGCGCTAACCAATCAGGTCACGCACAGGACCATACTCCTACTACATTAATTTGTCTACTTTCTGGACCCTGCGCCGACTAATTAGGTGAAACCTAGGCCGCGCGCGAGGCAAAGCAAAGATCAGACCAAAATTCCACACTTAGCTTCCTAGATGAAAACCCTCACTTCCTGGACCTCGCCCCGAATACATGGGTTTACCCTAGAGGCCACATGGAGGGCAGGAGCGCAGGGTACTCTAGGACAGTACAAAGGTATAAGTGGCAGAGAAATGGACCAATCAACATCCAACAGGCTGTATCCTATCGTGCTCCACGATTGGCAAGCGTACAGGAGACAAGAAGGTACACAGGACGCTTACGTGACACCAATCAGCGTGTGACGACATCTGCCCCATGATCTCCACTCACCTGCTGATGGCAGAGAGACAACAAGGACAATGGTCAGGACACGTGGATCCATTCAGCGTGCGCCAACTCCATCCTCCCTCAGAATCACTAACGGTTGTGGCAGAGGGGACAAGAAGGATATTCCTTATTGTCGACTCAAGGCTCAAGGCCCATCAACCCATCTCCTTCCACACTACTCCATCTATAAATAGGAGCCTTCATGTATAGGTTAATTATGTTTTGTTCTCTGCTCTCTCACTACTAATCACACACTTATTTCCTCAAAATGCACACTTATTCTCACGCTGGAGAGTGGTTAAGAGGAGAACCCTCATATTCCCCTCCTCTTAACGAGCTTAACGGGGTGTTTGAGTGTTTTGTAGGAAGATTAGGCCTACAGCTCAGAGAAGATCAATAAGATTAACCTAGTTGTCGAAACATAAGCCCAAACTAATCACAAGTTTAGTTCTGTGTTTCTTCATCGGCGCCCACCGATTTTTTACAATCACTTTCATCTTCTCTTTTCTGAGTTTTTCTGTTCTCTCGATCAATGGCTGGTCAGGGAATACCCGATTTCGGTTTCGGTACACGATCTCAAATGGGGACGGGGGAGGACACTTCGCACGTACAAAACCTTCCTATTGACGAGATTACCGAGTGCGAAACAACAAACGTTCTATTGACGAGATTACCGAGGGCAAAACAACAAACGTTGGGGGACCCCGTGCAAGTGGTCTTCGCATCACCCAAACGGCTACCCCAACAAGTCATGGTGCTGGCTCGTCAACTCCAGCACCTTCATGCATATCTACGTTGTTAGGTTTACCAGCGGGGGAAACTCTCGCCTCCTGGTATGCCAGGCAGCAGGCAACCTTGAATGCGGTATACTCACAGTTAAGCATGTAACAGGCAATTTTACAAGCGCAGACGGAACCATCTTTGGTAGCAACTCCTGCACCAGGGAAGAGGGCACGCCAGACACCTCCCCAATAGAACGCACAAAGGCAATATGAGAGACCAGCCTCTCAAAGAAGACAAAGCGTGCACGACACGCGCGATACCTATGAGGAGACAGGCAACTACTATGATCATCCATCCAATGCGGTGCATAAACGTCCGTTGAACAGCCGACTTGGGCCGCGCAACATCAATGACGAATGGGAGAACACGGATGAGAACGACTCCACATACTGTCAAGAGGAAAGCTCTTCGGTCTTCAATTGTCTGCAAAAGAACAATGAATCATACAGGCCGAAGCCGCGATCACGTATAATGAAGCAGCAAAGCATGACTTGTAACATTTGCGCTCTGTAAAAACTGTACAATGAAGAACAATATCCATTATCAATGAAACAATGTGTTCTGGTCTCAATGTCTGTTTATTTTGGTTTAACAATTTCACTTTTGATTCTAGTTCGATTTCAAGCTTTTAATAGCTTTCTAGAAAGTTATACACAAACTGTTACGTAAACGTAATCAGTTTAATGCGACAAACACTCCGGAATAGTGACATAAGCTAAACATACCCTAAATACCCTTTACATAACTTAGAAATAGGTTTCGAAGGGCTAGGGACGACTAAAACATGTTTATACAAGTATAAGGACTAATTATGACAAATTATGAAAGTATGCCAATTCGTATAGCGACAAACACTTCGGAACAAGATCATAAGCTATACATACCTTAAATACCCTTAACACAGCTAAGGAATAAGTTTTGAGGGGTTCGGTATGCGAAAATGCGCTTATTTGATCACAGGGACTAAAAGTGTCAAAACTGCGAAAGTATGCATTTTCGTGCATATTTAGCGTTCTGACTATATCCGGACATCCAAATATTTTTGTAATCACTAGAATATTGTATTTTAGTGATTGGAATGCAAAAATACCTTTCGTTTCGCAATTTGGGTCGTTTTCGCGCCTGTTACGATTTCCGTCGTAACTAACCGAAAAACGCAACCATACAGCCAAACGAACTGACATTCGTAACATTTTTGAGCATAATTCAAGTTAAATATATTTTAAGTTCATAGTGGAGCTTAAAAATGGGTTTGACGGGTGTTAGAAGTGCCGAAACGCGACAAAACACACACAGGGACTGAAATTGTAAATAAGTGAAACTTGCTGGTCTGCAAGGTCCATACGGACCGTATGTACATTCCCTTATGGTCCGTAAGGTTTCACCAGCACATCAGAAATTAGAAGCTTCTAAACAGCCTGCTGTCCTTGTTTTAATCAATTGGTGGGCTGGTTTGTGTTATCAACAAGTCCTCCAATCAAATACTAACAAGTGTATGGCCATGATTTTTCCTTGATCAACACACAATCCACATGGCATGATCAAATTAACCCAAGATAACTATAAATAGCAAGGTCCCTTAGCTACATTCCTTGCTCATTCCCTTCAAATCTGATCTATGCTCTATTAGAGGCTATCACATAAGTTGAAGGCCTCCTACTTGAGTTTCTTAGTTCTTTTTCTTCAAGCATTGGACCATTGTAAGTGCTCCTTCATGCTTGATTAGTTATTCTAAGCAAGAAAGTCAAACAGTGTTTGACTTTCAGCTTTGACCATGATTTGGTCAAGACAAAGTTCATTTGAACTTTGCAACGTATGCGTAATCACGATGGTTATAATCCCTTATGATTATACCTACTGATTACCACGTTTTCTAGTCGAAGTGACGAGTCAAAGTTTCGGTTAAAATGCACGTTAATGTGCATTTTGCGTCGAAACTATTTTCGGGTATCAAAACACTTTGTTTTGATATCGAATCTATTTTCTAACTTAGTTAAGCTTGTTTTAATATGTTTAACTCGTCACTTTTAGTTTAGTGCTTACTTAGTGTCGTAAGTCAAGTGGTCTAAAAAAACGCTTAGACTTTCGAACCCGACCCGTTTAGTCGATCATTAGGATCCGACCAAACATATTAGGTGACCATAGTTGTATAGGGAATAACCTTCCGAGGTTATACCTTATGGTCACTTCGTTTAGTTAGTTGTATGATAGGTAGCTTATATGCCTTAGGAAAATGACCAAAATGCCCTTTTTATGCATAATTTCAATTTAAGCATATGTAACCAAAGTTTTGATACCTAAACTGATTATGCAACATAATTAAACATGTTAGGGCAAATAATAATTATCATAGGGCTAGTTAGACCATCGGAATGCGCTTTCGCGCAAATGACGCGTTAAAGTAGCATAAACTACCTTAACGGGTCATAACGGGTCAAAAGCACTTAGGACAGGTTTAAATTCAGAATGTAGGCTTTGTTAAACCATTCCATTTGAGTTCCAACACTCATTTGATTTACAATACCTCATTCTATCCGATTCCTCGATTTATGTCCCGTTACGCTAACATAGTATCCGATACACTAGGAACCACTACAACACTTGAACTCTTGATCCTTTGAGCTTTGTTATACCATTTGAACAAGACTATACGCAATCCCAAGTGAGTACATAGTTCCCCTCTTTTACCGTTTCAAATGTTTTGGGGTGATTCATATGTGTAACCAATTTGTTTTCCAATGTATGGCATATATGTGGTTATTAAGTGCTTTTATGTGTATTATTTCGATTATCTAAATACGATGTTTATCCAAATCCTTAAAAGATCTATCTATCTTCATAGTTAGATTCTTATAGGATATTTGAAGTACAGTCTTAGATCTTCCTATCTTCATAGTGAGATTTTTAAGAAGTACTTTACGAAACGATGGTTATGGTTTATGTGTAGATTGTTGGTGATTTAGATAACGAAACTAGAGCAATACAATAAGCACATGGTGGATACGCCACTGGTACTTCCTATATATAAGTGTGCTTATTGTATTACCCTTCGTGGCGTAATCCCGAATCACCATTAGGATTTAGAATGTTGTGATGCAATGATTCAATGTGACCGAAACCAAATCCTTTTAGCATAGAATAAGCACATATTGATTCTTGTAGGATGTTTAAAGTGCTAATATTGGAGTCCTTGTTTGGATTTATTGTGTACTTTAATGTGTATTTTGACTAGACAATGTGACAGAACCCAAATCCTTATAACATCTATCTATCTTCATAGATTGATTCTTATAGGATGTTAAAGTACTAATATTGGAGTCCTTGTATGGATTCATTGTGTACTTTAATGCGTATGTGACAAGACGATGTAACGAGAACCGGATCCCTATAGTATCTATCTATCTTCATAGCTAGACACACATGGGATGTTTAAAGTACTAATATTGGAGTCCTTGTTTGGATTCATTGTGTACTTTAATGCATGTTTACAAGTTGGTGACAAGTTGACGATTTATATGTTTATGTGGTAGTTGTGATTTAGATAACGAAACGAGTGTAATAAAATAAGAACATGGTGGATACGGCGCTGGTACTTCCTATATATAAGTGTTCTTATTTTATTACTCTTGTAGCATTATCCGAATCACTTTAGGATTTTGTGTACGATTGATTCAATGTTCGATTATCCAAATCCTTGTAGAATCTTCCATATCTTTATATGTTAGATTCTTAGAAAGGTGTCTAAAGTATTATTATAAATCATTGACTTGATTTATATAATACTCACAAAAGTTTTGATTGATTTCAAAACAATTATTATTAATCCTTGATTGGATTTCTAATAACACATTAACGAGTTTTATGATGATTTCAACGAGATTACAATGTACAATTTCAAATGGCATAAAAATTACTTAGCAATAATCATATTGCTATATACAAAACTATTTGCCACAACTTTTCACAAGCAAGATTATGTATTGCAATACGAAACTTTGCCATTCTCTGGCTTCAAGATTCATTTTCAATCGACAGCTCTCGTAGTTGTCAAAGTATTGCAATACCAAACTTTTTGCCATTTATTTGGCTAACAAAACCTATGTACTCGCCGGCGTTTTTATGCTGACTATTTTTCACATATGTTTCAGGATTTTCTACTATTCAAGCATACGATGCATAGGACTGCATCCGGGCCTTAGACTTCTTTAATTAAGAGACATATACATGTATTCTTTGTAAAACAATGATAACAATATTAAAACAATTAGTACTAGTAGTTGTGAGCAATTTGTAACGTGACTCCCCGATATTTCCGCTACGTATTGTTGTATTACGCGATTGGGGTGTTACATGACTTCAGTCTTGTGTACAGGCCAGCGGCAGCAGCTGAGCATTGCAAGTTCATCCGGAGTATTGTCCTGGCCCCGCTCGAGAAAGCAAAACTTTGACAAACTACGGGTAAGTTTAATGGCCTTACTGACCCAGATGATCACATTCAACTTTTTCAAAGTGTTGGTGTTGTGGGCGGATGCATCATGCCTATGTGGTGCGATCTTTTCGTCCAAACTCTCACGGGAGCTGCTCACGCATGGTTCAACAGCCTCCCCGCAGGAAGAATCAAATCATGGATCGATTTCCAAGACCAATTTGTGGCGCACTTCAGCCAACAGAGGCGATACAAGTGCGATACATCTGAAGTCAAAGACATCTTGTCACACCCCTTTCTAAGGCAGAAACACGAGGTGTGATCCTGAAAGGTTCTCATTGCATACGAATAATAAACATGCTACATGAATGTAAAATAACTACATATTGCCATTGATAGGTTATGATCCAAAACAAAAGTTAAGTTTAAGTTTACAACACGACATAAGATAATTGTTTTAAAAAGTATACAACACCATTTCAAAAAAAAAATATATGAAGGTTTTGTTCATTATATCTCCAAAGAAGGCGGGATATAACAAACAAATCCTACAAAAGTGGCAACGGAGTATCGACACATAAATACTTGAAACCAAAACAACCATCTTGAGCAAGGAGACCGCACATACATCCACTTAGTTACCTGAAATACATGTAAGTTTTGGAAAATCGTCAACATAAGTTGGTGTGAATTCATGCAGTTTTCGTATAGAATGTTTGTATACTTGTATGAAAACATGGTATGTAATTTGTAAAACTTATTTGTGAACGGAGTTCTGTAAATGTAAGGAATACGAGATCGCAAATGTTTTGCGAGGACATTAAAATATGTCACGACATAGGAAGCATAAATAGCAAGGTTCTTGTTTTAATCCCTGGTTTTAATCCCTGGTTTCTTCAATTAGTGGGCTGGTTTGTGTGATCAACAAGTCCTCCAATCAAATACTAACAAGTGTATGGCCATGATTCTTCCTTGATAAACACACAATCCACATGGCATGATCAAATTAACCCAAGATAACTATAAATAGCAAGGTCCCTTAGCTTCATTCCTTGCTCATTCCCTTCAAATCTGATCTATGCTCTATTGGAGGCTATCACATAAGTTGAAGGCCTCCTACTTGAGTTTCTTAGTTCTTTTTCTTCAAGCATTGGACCATTGTAAGTGCTCCTTCATGCTTGATTTGTTATTCTAAGCAAGAAAGTCAAACAGTGTTTGACTTTCAGCTTTGACCATGATTTGGTCAAGACAAAGTTCGTTTGAACTTTGCAACGTGTGCGTAATCACGATGTTTATAACCCCTTATGATTATACCTACTGATTACCACGTTTTCTAGTCGAAGTGACGAGTTAAAGTTTCGGTAAAAATGCACGTTAATGTGCAATTTGCGTCGAAACTATTTTCGGGTATCAAAACACTTTGTTTTGATATCAAATCTATTTTCTAACTTAGTTAAGCATGTTTTAATATGTTTAACTCGTTACTTTTAGTTTAGTGCTTAGTGTCGTAAGTCAAGCGATCTAAAAAAACGCTTCGACTTTCGAACCCGACCCGTTTAGTCGATCATTAGGATCCGACCAAACATATTAGGTGACCATAGTTGTATAGGGAATAACCTTCCGAGGTTATACCTTATGGTCACTTCGTTTAGTTAGTTGTATGATAGGTAGCTTATATGCCTTAGGAAAATGACCAAAATGCCCTTTTTATGCATAATTTCAATTTAAGCATATGTAACCAAAGTTTTGATACCTAAACTGATTATGCAACATAATTAAACATGTTAGGGCATATAATACTTATCATAGGGCTAGTTAGACCATCGGAATGCGCTTTCGCGCAAATGACGCGTTAAAGTAGCATAAACTACCTTAACGGGTCATAACGGGTCAAAAGCACTTAGGATAGGTTTAAATTCAGAATGTAGGCTTTTTTAAACCATTCCATTTGAGTTCCAACACTCATTTGGTTTACAGTACCTCATTCTATCCGATTCCTCGATTTATGTCCCGTTACGCTAACATAGTATCCGATACACTAGGAACCACTACAACACTTGAACTCTTGATCCTTTGAGCTTTGTTATACCATTTGAACAAGACTATACGCAATCCCAAGTGAGTACATAGTTCCCCTCTTTTACCATTTCAAATGTTTTGGGGTGATTCATATGTGTAACCAATTTGTTTTCCAATGTATGGCATATATGTAGTTACTAAGTGCTTTTATGTGTATTATTTTGATTATCTAAATACGATGTTTATCCAAATCCTTAAAAGATCTATCTATCTTCATAGTTAGATTCTTATAGGATATTTGAAGTACAGTCTTAGATCTTCCTATCTTCATAGTGAGATTTTTAAGAAGTACTTTACGAGACGATGGTTATGGTTTATGTGTAGATTGTTGGTGATTTAGATAACGAAACTAGAGCAATACAATAAGCACATGGTGGATACGCCGCTGGTACTTCCTATATATAAGTGTGCTTATTGTATTACCCTTCGTGGCGTTATCCCGAATCACCATTTGGATTTAGTATGTTGTGATGCAATGATTCAATGTGACCGAAACCAAATCCTTTTAGCATAGAATAAGCACATATTGATTCTTGTAGGATGTTTAAAGTGCTAATATTGGAGTCCTTGTTTGGATTCATTGTGTACTTTAATGCGTATTTTGACTAGACAATGTGACAGAAACTAAATCCTTATAACATCTATCTATCTTCATAGATTGATTCTTATAGGATGTTAAAGTACTAATATTGGAGTCCTTGTATGGATTCATTGTGTACTTTAATGCGTATGTGACAAGACGATGTGACGAGAACCGGATCCCTATAGTATCTATCTATCTTCATAGCTAGACACACATGGGATGTTTAAAGTACTAATATTGGAGTCCTTGTTTGGATTCATTGTGTACTTTAATGCATGTTTACAAGTTGGTGACAAGTTGACGATTTATATGTTTATGTGGTAGTTGTGATTTAGATAACGAAACGAGTGTAATAAAATAAGAACATGGTGGATACGGCGCTGGTACTTCCTATATATAAGTGTTCTTATTTTATTACTCTTGTAGCATTATCCGAATCACTTTAGGATTTTGTGTACGATTGATTCAATGTTCGATTATCCAAATCCTTGTAGAATCTTCCATATCTTTATATGTTAGATTCCTAGAAAGATGTCTAAAGTATTATTATAAATCATTGACTTGATTTATATAATACTCACATAAGTTTTGATTGATTTCAAAACAATTATTATTAATCCTTGATTGGATTTCTAATAACACATTAACGAGTTTTACGATGATTTCAACGAGATTACAATGTACAATTTCAAATGGCATAAAAATTACTTAGCAGTAATCATATTGCCATATACAAAACTATTTGCCAGAAGTTTTCACAACCAAGATTATGTATTGCAATACTAAACTTTTGCCATTCTCTGGCTTCAAGATTCATTTTCAATCGACAGCTCTCGTAGTTGTCAAAGTATTGCAATACCAAACTTTTTGCCATTTATTTCGCTAACAAAACCTATGTACTCGTCGGCATTTTTATGCTGACTATTTTTCACATATGTTTCAGGATTTTCTACTATTCAAGCATGCGACGCATAGGACTGCATCCGGGCCTTAGACTTCTTTAATTAAGAGACATATACATGTATTCTTTGTAAAACAATGATAATAATATTGAAACAATTAGTACCAGTAGTTGTGAGAAATTTGTAACGTGACTCCCCGATATTTCCGCTGCGTATTGTTGTATTACGCGATTGGGGTGTTACATGACTTCAGTCTTGTGTACAGGCCAGCAGCAGCAGCTGAGCATTCCAAGTTCATCCGGAGTATCGTCCTGGCCCCGTTCGAGAAAGCAAAACTTCGACAAACTATGGGTAAGTTTAATGGCCTTACTGACCCAGATGATCACATTCAACTTTTTCAAAGTGTTGTTGTGGCGGATGCACCATGCCTATGTGGTGCGATCTTTTCGTCCAAACTCTCACGAGAGCTGCTCACGCATGGTTCAACAGCCTCCCCGCAGGAAGAATCAAATCATGGATCGATTTCCAAGACCAATTTGTAGCGCACTTCAGCCAACAGAGGCGATACAAGTGTGATACATCTGAAGTCAAAGACATCTTGTCACACCCCTTTCTAAGGCGGAAACTCGAGGTGTGGTCCTGAAAGGTTCTCATTGCATACGAATAGTAAACATGCTACATGAATGTAAAATAACTCCAGATCGCCATTGATAGTTTATCATCCAAAACAAAAGTTAAGTTTAAGTTTACAACACGACATAAGATAATTGTTTTAAAAAGTATACAACACCATTTCAAAAAAAAATATGAAGGTTTTGTTCATTATATCTCCAAAGAAGGCGGGATATAACAAACAAATCCTACAAAAGTGGCAACGGAGTATCGACACATAAATACTTGAAACCAAAACAACCATCTTGAGCAAGGAGACCGCGCATACATCCATGTAGTTACCTGAAATACATGTAAGTTTTGGAAAATCGTCAACATAAGTTGGTGTGAATTCATGCAGTTTTCGTATAGAATGTTTGTATACTGATATGAAAACATGGTATGTAATTTGTAAAACTTATTTGTGAACGGAGTTCTGTAAATGTAAGGAATACGAGATCGCTAATGTTTTGCGAAGACATTAAAATATGTCACGACATAGGAAGCATACAAACTATAGGCATTTTTCTGTCGATTTACGACTCGAGACACAAAAGCACTCTAGGTAGAACGTGGCCAAGAGTGTGGCTGCCTGAAACCCATTAGATCTAACCTTTTGTTCCACAGTCTAGGTATATAGTTGATTAATGGTGCTTATGTCACCCTATTCGTCACATGATCTACGTGTCATTCCTTAGTTTTGTGTTCTACATACCAAAGTATATGTATTTTCCCCAAGTTTAGAAAACAAGTAAAAGTTTAAAGGTGGGGACATGAACTCACAGTTTTGCGTAACTCGCGTCGTAAACTTCACCGGCTGTGTTTGTAAGCGTCTGACCTATTATTATTCTATGTACGTTAGTCACTAGACTTGTATCACACAAGTACAAGTCACCATCTTAAGTTTATGTATTTGTCTTTTGTACGTTCAACTCTTGTGAGGGTCGTGCCCTTGTTTGTCGGGTCTTGCCCGTTCGTCGTGTCTTTGCACTTTGAATTTGTATTGTTTATTTGCAAATATAAATATATATTTTACTTCTCAAAAATATATATTTGTTTATGTAGACTTTATCAAAGTAATAAGTGTTAAAAATAAACTTTATTTTTAACTTATCCATATATGCTATTTATATTGTTTTTCCAAAAATAAATATAAATATTTTGTGAAATAATATTCTCAATATTATTTTTGTGCAAGTATACTTAAGAGAGTATACTTGTATTTTTATGTAAATATTTGTGTATTTTACATTATTTGCCCAAAATCAATACTTTGATTTTTATTACTTTCCGGAATTATATTGCTTAAAAATAATATATTTTTAAGACTTGTGTGGAATATATATATATATATATATATATATATATATATATAGGGAGGAGTTCATGCGAGAACCACCCTTATTGCGAGAACCGCGATAACCAATGTGAACACAACCTAAAATAGCTAAAAAAACCAAAAAAAAACCTAAACCCCCCCCCCCAAGCTAAATGCTAAAAACTAAAACCCCCAAAAAACCTAAAAAAACCTAACCCTCCCCCCCCCAAAAAAAAAAAAAAAAAAAAAAAACCTAAACCCCCCTCCCCCACCCCCCAAGCTAAAATGCTAAAAACTAAACCCCCAAAAAACCTAAAAAAATCTAAAAAAATAAAAAAAAATCTAATTTTTTTAATATTTTTTATGCTCAAATCGCTACTTTTAGTGGCCAAAAAAATATTTTTTTTTAAAAAAAAAATTATTTTTTTTTGGCTTCGAAAAGTAACGATTTTTATATAAAAAATATTAAAAAAAAATTTTGTGTGATTTTTAGCTATTTTTAGGCATTTTTGGTTGTGTTCACATTGGTTCTCGCGGTTCTCGCAATAAGAGGTGGTTCTCGCATGATCTTCTCCCTATATATATATATATATATAGGTATAATGCTAGATAAAAAACCCTAAAATTCTTAGAAAACTTTGGAAACCCAAATGGGAAGCCATTTTTACCCAACCTCCCGACATTTTTTTTTTTTTTGAAAAAAATTACACATGTAATATACATGTTTTAGAGTGTTTTGGGCCAAAAAAACAAAAAAGCGCCGAAGGGATTTTTTTTAAAAAAATAAACAAATTTCAGCTCCTAACACGTGTTAAGCAAAAAAAACAGAATTTCGCTGAAAATTGCTGAAACTTGTTTTTTTTTTTTTTAAATATCCCTTCGGCGCTTTTTTGATTTTTTTGGCCCAAAAGTCTTAAAAACATGTATATTACATGTGTTATTTTTTTCAAAAAAAAAAATATCGGGAGCTTGGGTTTTCTCGGGTTTTTTATATATATAGGGTTTTCTATCTAGCCCTACCCTATATATATATATATATATATATATATATATATATATATATATATATATATATAGGATTAGGTTCAAACGTGAACAAAATCCCAAGAGTGAACTGCGCGAACTTATCTGGGCCCTTAATTTTTATGATCTTGAGATTAAATTGAGTGGCATGATGGTAATTATTTGGCTAATTTTTTCCATTTAATTAAATACAAAAAGGGTATATATGTAATTTCAATCTTAAATTGATTGCATAAATCTCTCACAAATCAAGTAATCAATTATCCTCTTAAATTGATTGCATAAATCTCTCACAAATCAAATCAAGGATTAGGAAAGATGTAACTTAATTCAATTATTAAAATAATTATTTGTTTAAATGCGATGTACACATGTGTATTCTGATTTTGCCCTCTTTTTAATGCGATGTACACATGTGTATATCGTCTGTTTTTGTGATATCTCAGAATTTTTTTTGTATTGAATGTTGATATACACCTGTGAATTACTGTACACATATGTACGATGCTGAGTACACATGTGTATTGTTCTATTTATATCCAAGTACACATGTGTATACCGTTGAAATATGAAGGTAACGTGGATCATAAAAATCAAAATTTGAATTCTTGTGATGAAATCTGAAATAAAAATTAAAATTGAAATCTGGAGATTTGTTGTTTGTTTTGATAATTATCTTATTAATAAATAAACATAATGTGGATAATGAGTTTAAATTAGGAAAGATGTAACTTAATTCAATTATTAAAGTAATGATTTAAATCTAATTTTTTATATAATTCCAATCCTACCCTTAACAACTAAAAAGGAAATCAAGGGTCCATATCTGTTCACGCAGTTCACTCTTGGGAGGTTGTTCACGCTGGAACCCTATCCTATACATATATATATATATATATATATATATATATATATATATATATATATATATATATATATATATATATATATACACACTTTTGTTATTCACCCGATTTTTGTATAATTTCCATTACTTGGTAATAGATATATATTTGTCTAAATATATATATTTATGTCCAAAAATTGTCCAAAGTCCATATGTTTGTGGAATATATTTATATAAGCATATTTTCTTGTATTTGTCCATATACTCTTCTTGTGAGGATTTTTGTATATTTGTATAATTAGCTATTCTTATGTATTTATATGTGTATTTTGGTATTTATACTTTTGGGAGTATTTAGTTTATTTTTCAAGTTCCTAATACACTACTACATATAATACACATAATATACACTTAGCACAAAATTTGGTGATCACTAAATATATATATATATATATATATATACATATATATATATAGGGTAAGGTTCATTTGAGAACCACCCTTATTGCGAGAACCGCGAGAACTAATGTGAACACAAAATAAAATCTAAAAAAAAAATTCAAAAAAGCACTCAAAAAATTTTTTTTTAAATATTTTTTAACAAAAATCGCTATATTTAGTTACCAAAAAAAAAAAAACTTTTTTTAAGTAACAGTTATCCATGCACATGTGCATATGTATCATTACTTCGACAAATTCCGTAATACGTTATCAGCAATAGACAATTGCACTTTAATTTACAATACCATCCGTAATACACTACTTTTTACATTACCAATATTCAAAATGCACATGTGCATCATTAGTTATAACCATGATATAACATGTTTTAGTACAAAAAGTTTTTGATTTTGAATGGAGAAGTAGGCCCATATACATGTTTTTTGGTTAGTTATATCTAGTGGTTGATGGTTTGGCTATAGTTGTTACTTTATGATGTAATATGATGATTGGATGGTATAAATGGTGTTGATATACATGTAATAAAGTGAAAATATTGGTAATAGTGTTGTATTATGGATGGTAGGAGGTAATGATATTGTATTATGGATGGTAGGAGGTAATGGTAGTGCATTATAGATGGAATGATAGATGAAAGGGAAAGTGTATTCAAAGTAGTGTACCAAAACACCTTATTTCATGTTGATACATATAGATGCACATGTGCATTTCTAATATTGGTAATGTAAAAAGTAGTGTATTACATATGGTAGTGTAAATGAAAGTGCAATTGTCTAATATTTGTAATGAATTACGGAATTTGTCAAAGACATGACAAAAATGCACATGTGCATGTTTGTGTATTATGGATGGAATGATAGATGAAAGAGAAAGTAGTGTACCAACACACCTTATTTCATGTTGATACATATAAATGCACATGTGCATTTCTAATATTGTTAACGTAAAAAGTAGTGTATTACACGTGGTAGTGTAAATGGAAGTGCAATTGTCTAATATTTGCAATGAATTACGGAATTTGTCAAAGAAATGATACAAATGCACATGTGCATGGATAATTGTGACTCGAATTTTTTTTTTTTTGAATTTTTTTTATTATAAACAAAATATAGAGATTTTTCTAAAAAAAATAGTAAAAAAAAAAAATTTTTTTTGGTGTTTTTTAGATTTTTTTAGGTATTACTGTTTGTGTTCACACTGGTTCTCGTAGTTCTCACAATAAAAGGTGGTTCCTAATAGATCCTTCTCATATATATATATATATATATATATATATATATATATCCCTAAAAATATACATATTTAATATAAAATTTAACTTGAAGAAATCATTATTTCTTAACTTCAAATTTTATACAAAAATTAGGAAACCTTGATAAATATTTTTAGGTGAATTTTTTTGGGAATAAGTTTCACCGAAACTTATATCTTTCTAAGTGTCAAAATTTTATTAAAATTTTGACATAGTTTGCCCTAAAAATTGAGGTTTCCTATGTTTTCAAAACATGTGTTTATTTTCTTTTTCATCACCAAAAACAATTTCCAACAATTTTTACAAATAATCATACCCTAATTTCTTCATGCAAAACATTATGATGAACTTGATTTTTGCTAAAAATGTGTAGTCTTT
Organism: Helianthus annuus; assembly: GCF_002127325.2. Classification (NCBI taxonomy): domain Eukaryota; kingdom Viridiplantae; phylum Streptophyta; class Magnoliopsida; order Asterales; family Asteraceae; genus Helianthus; species Helianthus annuus. Next base: position 21,707,237 of record NC_035439.2, on the reverse strand, counting down.
TAGATCTACACTCTACATACCATGATCTTTCAAAATCAAGTGTTCTTGTAAATTTTAAACAAACTTTTTATGAAACTTTAATTTACTAACCAAACCATCCATGAGTTTTCTGGTTTCAAAGTCTTGAAAATCATGTTCTAAAACCATTTTTATGTTCATTAGAAAGATCTTTATGTTTAAAATCATGTTTCACCATGGATCTTTCAAGATCCATATTTAACAACCTTGAATCTTACATAAACAAGCTTCTTGATGAACCATTAACAAACTTTTCATGGATTTTAGTTTCAAAAGTTAGTTTTACATACACTTTGTTACTTCAAGAACACAAGATCATGCTTCAAACCCTTTCAAGTTCACATAAGTGTTTCACAAATTCATCTTCAAGTTTAACCATGGATCTTTCAAGATCCATGCTTAAACTAGTTAGATCTAAGCTTCTGAAAAGCTTAACATGCTAGATCTAAACATACACACAAGATTCAACAACAACTTCATTACATACACCAAAAACCACTAAAATCACTAGTTTTCTTCATGATTATGTTAGATTCTTACATCTTCATCTTTTCAAGTTTAGTTTATTAGATGGTGTGACTTGTACATAACATAAATATGAACTAAAATAGTGTTTAAGAGGCTTTACTTGAAAGGACCTATGTAGCATGGAGCGAGTTTTCCTTTCTTACCAAAACGAACTACACCCTTCCAAGGGGATACCTTGAGAAGTACAAAGTCACCTACTTTGAATTCCAAAGGTTTGCGACGCTTGTCAGCGTAACTCTTTTGTCGGCTTCTGGCTTTCAGCAAGTTGTCTCGAACTTGTAAAATCTTGTCCGTCGTCTCTTGTATAAGTTCGGGGCCGGTGATTTGAGCTTCTCCGATCTCGTGCCAATAAATAGGCGAACGACACTTACGACCATACAATGCCTCGAAAGGTGCCATTTGAATAGTCACGTGATAACTTTTGTTGTACGAGAATTCGATCAAAGGCAAGTGCATATCCCAGTTAACAACAAAATCGATTACGCATGAAGGAAGCATATCCTCTAGAGTTTTGATAGTACGCTCGGTTTGTTCGTCAGACTGAGGATGAAAAGCGGTGCTAAGGTTAAGAAGAGTACCCATAGCGGATTGAAAAGTTTTCCAAAGACGAGACGTAAAACGACCATCATGATCAGAAATGATGTCAATGGGGACACCATGACAAAAAAAGATTTCATTCATGTAGATATGAGCAAATCTCTCGACTTTGTAATCTTCACGAATGGGGAGAAAGTGAGCGGATTTGGTCAATCGGTCAATGATCACCCAAATACTGTCATGACCAGCTGAAGTACGAGGAAGTTTGGTGATAAAGTCCATCACAATGCTCTCCCATTTCCAGATAGGAATTTCTGGTTGTTCGAGCAAGCTAGAGGGATGTTGGTGTTCAGCTTTAACCTTCGAACTAATGAGACATTTCGAAACGAAGGTGGCGATATCTTTCTTCATTCCAGACCACCAATAGGACGTACGAATATCTCGGTACATCTTATCAGCACCAGGATGAATAGAATACCTCGATTTGTGTGCCTCCCTCATTAGGAAGTCTCGAAGGTTATTACGATTTGGAATCCAGATGCGATTGTGATGATATAGAATACCATCGGATTTGGACACCAGACTCTCTTCAGCACCACATTGCATCTGGTTGCAGAGGTTACCCTCGTTAACAGATGCGTATTGATCTTCATGAATGCGGTTTTGAAGATCGTTGACGAGTTGGAGACAACGAATACCCTTAACATGAGTGTTATGGCTAAGTGCGTCGGCCACAACATTCTCCTTACCTGGATTGTAGAAAATTTCGCAGTCGTAGTTGTTTAGCAACTCTACCCAACGACGTTGATGCGTATTCAGTTCCTTTGGGTTGAAGATGTACTGAAGGCTCTTATGGTCGGTGAAGACCACACACTTAGTACCATAAAGGTAGTGTCGCCATATCTTCAAGGCAAAAACAACTGCACTAAGTTCAAGGTCATGCGTAGTGTAGTTTTTCTCATGTATTTTCAGTAATCTTGACGCGTAAGCGATAACCTTGTCTCGTTTCATAAGGACGCAACCAAGACCAAGGTCCGAAGCATCGTAATACACGACGAAGTCATCGTTACCATCGGGAAGAGCAAGGATAGGAGCATTGCAAAGCATGTCCTTGAGCGTTTGAAAAAACTCCTCTTGTTCAGGACCCTAAACAAAAGGTTTATCTTTTTGAGTCAAGGAGGTAAGAGGAACGTCGATCTTCGTGAAGTTGGAAATGAAACGATGATAATAACCAGCTAGACCAAGAAACGAATGAATTTCAGACGGAGACTTAGGTGCAATCCAATTCTTCACAGCTTTAATCTTTGCAGGGTCAACGTGAATACAGAGTTCGTTGACAGTGTCACCAAGGAATTGAACCTCCTTTAACCAAAATTCACACTTAGGAATTTGGCATAAAGACGTTCAGCGCGTAGAAGCTGAAGGATAAGACGCAAGTGTCGCTCATGTTCTTCTTGAGTCTTGGAGTAGATGAGAATATCGTCGATGAAGACGATCAGGAAACGGTCTAAGTACGCTTTGCATACGCAGTTCATCACATCCATAAAAACTGCAGGTGCATTGGTCAAACCAAATGGCATGACCACGAACTCATAATGACCATAACGCGTTCAAAAAGCAGTTTTGGGTATATATTCTTCGAGGACTCGAAGTTGATGGTAACCAGAACGGGGATCAATCGTGGAAAAGCAAGTTTGTAACACCTCGAAAATTCATGTCCAATAATGTATTGACACGTGTCATGAGCTTTGAACGTGTAAAAGATTTCTTACGAAGGACTAAAGTTGACAAACAAGGAAAGTATGTGAATATAAGGGTTCAAAATGTCAACAACGAATAAATATACTTTAAAATAGCCCTACATGATGTTTATACCCTTAAACGAATGAATCATGGATCATACGAAGCTAATTGTGAAAGAAAGTGAGGAATTACAAACTACAGGGGTTAAATGTGTCAACATGTTTAAAGTATACATCTGAGTGACCTTTTAGCAAATCCAAAGCTTTGTAATGGTTAATTATACTCACAAGAATGTGTGATAAAAATTTCACAAGGTTTCGATTAAGTATGAGAAAGTTATGACAATATTCGTATACGAGGGGTTAAAAGCGTCAACGTTGAAATTTAAGACTTTTCGGTGAACGTATGAATAACCGAGGACCAAACAAAGTTGTTTTATAAGTTGGAGTCCTTAAAAGTCAAGTTTGGGGGTTTAAAGTGAAAGAAATGAGCTTAAAATCAAGTTTGGAAGGACCAGGGGCCAAAAGTGCAATTTCAGCAAACTTGGAAGTCAGATGGGGGAGCCATACCGGCCGCGTAAGACCCCCCATAATTGTTACGCGGGCCGCCTGGGACTGCCCAGCATCAGAAAATTGATTTTCAGCAACAGTTTGCAATTCCAGGGGCTGTTCTTGCAATATCTTTGTGTAATGGCCAAGTTAACACCTCTCCAAGGCATATTAGCTGGCCATTAACACTTGTATGGCTGTGATTTCTTCCTTGGTGGCCAAACAAACACTTGTCTTGATCTTGTATCTTCACCTCAAGTATAAATAGCTTGGCCATTCATTGATTCATTTGCTCATTCCATCACAACAACTTCTAAACTCAAATCTGAAGCTACCTGGCTTTAGGAGAAGACTTGGAAGTGTAGAAAAGATAGCAAGGACCCTAAGTAAGAGCCTTAATCTCTGCCTAGTCATTTTAATTAGCTTATAAACTAAAAAGTCAAACCGTCGTAATTAAGATTTGACTTCGTCATTAATCTTAATTCCTCCAGTCAATTTTCAAATTAAAAGTATCTATGAGTTGGTAATTATGTGGGCAATAAACCCTTAAAAGGTCACCCTCTGATTCCTAATCTAACTAGGTCAATTGTCGGGTCAAACTTGATATTAAAAAGTCAACAAAAAGCTAATTTTCAAATAAAAGCATAATTAGCAATATAGAAGCTATGCAACCTGTTTTGACACTAATATAACTTGGTAATTAATGTAAGAACATGTCTAAACATGTTCAACTCGACAATTTTCAGTTTAAGCTTGGTTCGGGACCGAAAGTCGCATAGTTTGACTTATGCTTTGACTTCCAGTTCTGACCCGTTTGAGCATGATTTAGGAATGCCTTAGAGCTTTGTTAGGACCAAGTTACCTATAAGTATAACCCTCTGAGATTATACAGCTTGGTTCATTAGTTATCCGATTCATATGCATGATTCTGTTAAATGCTTAAAAGTTGACTATTATGCCCTTATCATCTTAAAATGTGATTTTTGATAAAGTGAAAGGATAGAAACCTTCACTACTGATTTATAAACTTGTCCCTAAAATTTGACATCAGTTTGAGGTTTAGATTAGGAGTTATGCTCATTAGCGTAAATAAGAAGCTTTTTAGTAATTAAACCGCATAATTAGCATATAGCCTATCTAAACCCAATTTTTAATACCAAACTTATTACCCACTGATGTAATATGATATTTTGGGAGTTTTGAAGATTTTTATTTATTTTTAGGCTGAGCATAACTTAGGATTCTAAGCTTGATTCGGTAATTGCCGGTTTTGCCCTTTTGGGCTATAAAATGAGTTTTACAAATCCTTTTGACCCCAAACCTTTTTCTACTGATCTAATATGATAAATAAAGTATTTTGAGTCTTCTGGAATAATAAAATAATCAGCTTTCCTTTGAAAACCCGGAAATGGCTCCAAATCGCCTTTTTAAGCGTTTTTAGCGCATAGTATATATTAAAACCATTTTAGATATATAAGACTTGATACCTACTGACGTTTTAAGTAAGTTTTCATACTTTAGTAGTAAGCAAAAGTCTTAAACTCAGAATTCCAGTTTTGACCTTTTAAGCCTATGTGAAATTACCAAAATGCCCTTGAGATGCATAGTTTGGTTATAAGTGATAAATTTCACATATAAGTTATACCCTACTGATATAACTTAGTAAATTAAGTATTTCTACTGATTACATCAGACCCGAAACTCAGAATCATATTTAAACCCTTTTATAACCTTTTAAATGACCAAAATGCCCTTACGAGGCGTAATTTGAGTTTAAAATCATTTTGGGCATAATAGAAGACATCCTACTGATGTCACAACATATTTGAAGCATATTAACTTGTGGAACATGTTCATGACTCATTTGGTTACTCGTTACGCACTTTTCGCGTTCGGATCGGCTTATGTGACTAGTTTGCATATATTAGCCGAAACGGGTCAAACCATATCATTTTTGTCTCAAAATCTAGAATGTGTTTAAGTTACCCATATTAAACAAGCATGCAATCTTTTCGGGTCAAAACCACATTCTAAACCAGTCTTCGCTTTATCATGCGGTTGAACCGTGTCTTCCTTTTTAAAACTAATCGGTCTAAGTCTAAGCTTAATTAAAGACCCGTTTGGATTCTAATAGGTTATTAAAAAACCTTCGTTCCAGATTAGGAGCCCAGTAAAAGCTACGTGCACTTGCTGTATTTGATTTATACTTTGCTCAGGTAAATACTCTTAACTTATTTTCTTTTTACGGGCTTGGGATACAGTACTATAAAAATACCGCTTGGTCGGGTGTATGTAGTAATTTAAATCGTATTGTGATTGATGTATTTACATAACCTGTTTGATATGTATTATTTGGTGTATGGCCCTTGGGGGTTAAATGACCATGTCCCGGATATCCTTGGCATGATTCAAAGAAATAGCCACGACCTAAGCACGGGGTGTAGGCGTACACCTGACAGATGCATTATGTAAAAATTGGTATCCCAGTTTAAGGAATCTATCTTGTGGGCATTATACTTGTAGCGTGTCAGTTAACTTAAGTCCGGCCCTACAAATCGGCCCTATTGGACGATAAATGAGTAAAACTGTATACAAGATTATTTTGAATAATTGTGCCAAGTTATAAAAATATTTTTGCCGAAGTGCATTCAAATCAATTTTCAAACTCTTTTCAAAATGAGTCAGTTAAGTTGTATTTACCAGTGTAAACTGACGTATTTTCCAAAAAGGCTAAGTGCAGGTACTATACGTAATAGGCTGGCTACTCCAGGCATCAATAATCAAGTCTCGCAAGCTCTAGATGTCAAAATCTGTTGAACAGTTTTCCTTTTTATTTGATCCGCCTGTGGATCTGTTTCGACTGTTTTGTAATACTTAAACATTACAATTTATTCAGTTGAAATAAATCTATCTTTTGCTTCCGCTGTGCATTTATATATTGTGTTGTTTGACTACGATGATATCAATTACGTCACGATACTCCCCACCGGGCCCACCGGTGACACGTGGAAAATAGGGGTGTGACAGGTTGGTATCAGAGCCAACACTGAGTGAATTAAACACTAGCCTTTTGTGTTTAATCTCAGTTACACAGTTGCACATTCTCGAGTCTAGACAAAGAACATAGGTTTAATCCTAATTCGTTTTATTTCTCTTTTATTTGTTTCCTTTGTTATTTTTCTGATTAACCCTTGCATGGGCAAGTCATTTCAGTTAGAAGTCCCATTTAGGGCAACCATTCCTATTATAATATCTTTTTTTTATAAGATCTACCATTATGATAAAATGGCAAAATCTAAAAGGACAAGACGTAGCCATGTGTCACCTTAAGACAGGGCCAAGATGGTAGTCCCTCAATTAGATTCAGATCCTTGTTAACATCTAAATTTAGGATTGCTCTGTGTTTAAATATTAAAAAGAATCTTAAAGGTAAAACCTAGCCAAAATGCCGTTGCAGACATGGCCAAGATGGTAAAACTTATTCGAAAGATTCAAACCCTTATTAACATTTTATATGTTATCATTAGTGACAGAGATGTGATTCGATAAAATCACATAATTCATTCTTAAATTGGGCTATTCTAAAATTCCTTATTTATATAATCATCCCTTAAGGATGAAGTGCCAACGGGCTATAATTAACATCCTTTGGGACTAAAGACAGTCGTAGCCTACAAATCCCTGTCAAGAAAAGGTAATGGACTTTGATTCAAACCTTAATACCTCGATTCTATAAAATCCTGGTTTATAAATTAAATATGTCTGCGTGACTAGGCCTTTTTGTGCTATTATTAACTTATAATTAGGGTTATGATAAAGATCCTGAATAATTATTAATTAAAATATAAACCATGGTTAATAAATCGTTTAAAACGATAGAACTGTATAAGCTTCCGTATAAACCTCGTCCTTATTTGATTTTATGTAGCAATTAAAGCTACATGGCTAGGTCAGAGGAAGTGAACAGTCATCCCCTGGAAAACCACGATGATGATAGGGTTAATATAACCAGAGGAGAGCTCCGTACCCTGATTGATACAGCTGTATCTAAAGCTGTAGAGGAGCAATTCAAGGAGTTTAGTGGAACTCATAGTAGAACTTCTTCAGTACCCCACTCTAAGTCTGTTCCTAAGACTCATTCAGAAGCTCACAGCAAGCCACCCTCTAAGAAAGATGAACCCAAGAAGGAGAATGTTGAACATTCCTCAAACCAACACAGTGTTCCATCCAAGAGGATAGTGTTCGATGATGGAACGCGTACCAAATCCTGTACTTATAAGTACTTTGTTTCCTGCAAACCCCGGGATTTCACTGGGGAGAAAGGGGCAATAGATTGTATGACTTGGTTAGATGAAATGGTCACTGTAGTTGATATCAGCGGTTGTGCTGAAAGGGATATAGTGAAGTATGTATCCCAATCGTTCAAGGGGGAGGCATTAGCATGGTGGAAGTCTCTCATTCAAGCTGCTGGGAAGATCCCACTCTACAATATGTCATGGGAACAGTTCGTTGCTCTTATTAAAGAGAACTACTGCCCTCAACATGAGGTTGAAAGGATCGAGTTAGATTTCTTATCGCTGGTTAAGAAAAACCTAGATTGCCAAGCTTATCTTACAAGTTTCAATACCATGTCTAGGCTGGTTCCTTATCTGGTAACACCGGAACCCAAGCGAATTGCTCGCTTCATTGGGGGTTTAGCCCCAGAAATCAAAGCCAGTGTTAAGGCTTCAAGACCTGCTACGTTTAGATCAGCAGCGGATCTATCTCTGTCTCTTACTTTAGATGCGGTCAGGTTGAGATCGCTAAAGAATTCTGAAGAAAGTGAGAGGAAGCGTGAGGATGATAACTCACGAGGGACAGAGAAGAAACACAAGGGAAACACTGATTCTAAGAAGTTTGGGTCTGGAAAGAATAGTCAGCGAACTGAGGAAAAGCCAAAATGCACAACTTGCCAAAAACGCCACTTTGGAAAATGCAGGATTGAGACCAAGTCTCAATCAGGACCACATGCATGTGGGTTGTGCAAATCTAAAGAGCACAAGACTATAGACTGCAAGAGGATTAAAGATGCTACCTGCTACGGCTGCAACGAGAAAGGGCACATTAAGACTAACTGCCTTAAATACGCCAAGAAGCCTGAGGAAACCAAGAAGACCAATGCTAGGGTCTTCCAAATGAACGCACAGGAGGCAATTCAGGACGACAATGTGATCACAGGTACCTTCCTCATAAATGATGTCTATGCAAGAGTACTTTTTGGTTCAGGCGCTGATAAGTCATTCATAGATAACAAGTTTTGTAAGTTGCTGAATTTACCGGTTAAAACCTTAAGTGTGAATTATGAGGTGGAGTTAGCTGATGGAACCATAGAAACTGCCTCAACCATGTTAGATGGATGTGTCATATCTTTTAGGAACCACTCTTTTCCTATGTCCTTGCTTCCTTTGAAGTTAGCCGGATTTGATATAGTATTGGGCATGGATTGGTTATCGCATAACCAAGCCCAGATCATCTGCAACAAGAAGCAAGTGGTGATTAAGAATCCGTCTGGTGAGTCACTCACCATTCAAGGAGATACCCAACATGGATTGCCTGAGCAGGTGGCTATGCTCAAGGCATCTAGGTGCATGAAGAAGGGTTATGTTATTTATATGGCACAAGTAACGGTCGACAAGCAGAAGCCCAAGATTGAAGATATTCCAGTCATTTCTGAATACCCTGAAGTCTTTCCTGAAGAACTACCTGGTTTACCACCAGATAGGCAAGTGGAATTCAGGATTGACATCATCCCCGGGGCAGCACCTGTTGCGAGAGCACCTTATAGGCTGGCACCAACAGAGATGAAGGAATTGAGGACGCAGCTAGATGATTTGCTAGCTAAAGGTTTTATTAGACCTAGCTCGTCTCCTTGGGGAGCGCCAATCCTATTTGTCAAGAAGAAAGATGGGTCGATGCGTCTATGCATTGATTACCGTGAGCTTAATAAAGTCACTATCAACAATAGGTATCATTTGCCTAGGATCGACGATATGTTCGATCAATTGCAAGGGGCAAGCTACTTCTCTAAGATTGATCTGAGGTCAGGCTATCATCAATTGAAGGTTAAAAATGAAGATGTACACAAGACTGCGTTTAGGACTCGCTATGGTCATTACGAGTACCTAGTGATGCCCTTTGGGCTCACAAATGCACCAGCCGCATTCATGGACCTCATGAATCGCGTCTGCAAGCCTTATCTAGACAAATTTGTCATCGTCTTCATCGACGACATTCTCATCTACTCGAAGAACCAAGCTGACCACGAGAAGCATCTCCGTTGCATTCTGAAACTGCTTCATCAAGAAAAGCTCTATGCCAAATTTTCTAAGTGTGAGTTCTGGCTTCGTGAAGTCTAGTTCCTTGGACATGTGGTTAGTGAGCGTGGTATCCAAGTAGATCCCGCTAAGGTTGAAGCTGTCATGAACTGGCAAGAGCCAAAGACGCCTACGGAGATTCGCAGCTTTCTAGGACTGGCAAGATACTATAGGCGATTTATTGAAAACTTCTCAAGAATTGCAGCACCCCTGACTCTTCTCACCCGCAAGAATAGCAAGTTAAATTTGGGGCCTAAGCAGCAAGAATCCTTCGATGTTTTGAAGCAGAAGTTGAGCAATGCTCCTGTATTAACATTGCCAGATGGGATTGATGAGTTTGTAGTATATTGCGATGCATCACACACCGGGATGGGGTGTGTGCTTATGTAGAAAGGCAAGGTCAGTGCCTATGCTTCACGTCAGTTGAAAGTGCACGAGAAGAATTACACCACCCATGATTTGGAGTTGGGTGCCGTTGTATTCGCACTAAAACTGTGGATGCATTACCTGTATGGAACTAAGTGTGTGATCTATTCTGATCACAAGAGCCTTCAACATTTATTTAATCAGAAGGACTTGAACATGAGGCAGCGACGCTGGATGGAAACTTTAAATGATTATGACTGCGAAATAAGATACCATCCAGGCAAGGCAAATGTGGTTGCTGATGCCTTAAGCAGAAAGGAAAGAGTAAAGCCTATAAGAATCAATGCCAAGAGCATTGAGATAAAGAACAGTTTGAACGAAAGGTTGTTAGCTGCACAGAAGGAAGCTGTCTTGGAAGCTAACTACCCTGAGGAAAAGCTAGGAGTAACTGAAGAACAATTATCCTATGGCAAGGATAGAATCCTAAGGTTAAATGGACGAATATGGGTTCCTGTTTATGGAGGACTTCGGGATGTTATCCTCCAGGAAGCCCACAATTCCAGATATTCCGTTCATCCTGGAGCTGATAAGATGTACCAGGATTTAAAGGCAAACTATTGGTGGATAGGCTTGAAAAAGTCTATAGCTGCCTATGTGGCTAAATGCTTGACGTGCGCTCAAGTTAAAGCTGAACATCAGAAGCCGTCAGGGTTGCTACAACAGCCTGAAATCCCCACCTGGAAGTGGGAAATGGTGATGATGGATTCCATCACCAAGTTGCCAAAGACTAAGAAAGGAAATGATACTATTTGGGTGATAGTAGATAGACTGACTAAGTCAGCACATTTCCTACCTATTAAGGAAACTTACAGTTCTGACATGTTAGCCCAGTTGTATGTTGATAAGATTGTATCTCTGCATGGAGTACCAGTGGCTATTATCTCTGACAGAGATACCAGATATACGTCACACTTTTGGAAGAGTTTCCAACAGTCTTTGGGCACGCACTTAAATTTCAGTACGGCTTACCATCCTCAGACGGATGGGCAGAGTGAGCGTACAATCCAAACTTTGGAAGACATGCTTCGTGCATGTGTGATTGACTTAGGTGGTAGTTGGGATAACCACCTGCCATTGGTCGAGTTCTCCTAGAACAATAGCTACCATACAAGCATTAAGGCTGCGCCTTTTGAGGCATTATATGGTAGGAAATGCAGAACGCCTATTTGTTGGGCAGAAGTAGAAGAAGCTCAGTTATCAGGACCAGATATAGTCCTTGAAACAACGGACAAAATTGTCCAGATTCGTGATCGCCTAAAAGCTTCCAGGGATAGGCGGAAGAGTTATGCTGATAAAAGGCGAAAACCTCTCAAGTTCGAGGTTGGTGATAAAGTTCTGCTTAAGGTATCACCCTGGAAAGGGGTGATGCGATTTGGTAAGAAAGGTAAGTTAAGCCCAAGGTATATAGGACCATTCGAGATCATCGAATGTGTAGGATCAGTGGCTTATAAGTTAAACTTACCTGAAGAGCTCAGTGGTATTCACAATGTATTCCACATCTGCAATCTGAAGAAATGTCTAGCTGATGAATCACTAGTCATACCACATACAGATGTGCATATAGATGAGAGCTTGAAATTTGTGGAAAAACCTTTGTCGATCGAGGATCGACAGGTTAAGAAGCTTCGGAGGAAGCATGTGCCTATTGTAAAGGTTAAATGGGATGCTCGTAGAGGTCCCGAATACACGTGGGAGGTAGAATCCACAATGAAGGAAAAGTACCCTCATTTATTTCAGTAAATCCCGAGGTCGAGATTTCTTTTAAGGGGGTGAGGATGTAACACCTCGAAAATTCATGTCCAATAATGTATTGACACGTGTCATGAGCTTTGAACGTGTAAAAGATTTCTTACGAAGGACAAAAGTTGACAAACAAGGAAAGTATGTGAATATAAGGGTTCAAAATGTCAACAACGAATAAATATACTTTAAAATAGCCCTACATGATGTTTATACCCTTAAACGAATGAATCATGGATCATACGAAGCTAATTGTGAAAGAAAGTGAGGAATTACAAACTACAGGGGTTAAATGTGTCAACATGTTTAAAGTATACCTCTAGGTGACCTTTTAGCAAACCCAAAGCTTTGTAATGGTTAATTATACTCACAAGAATGTGTGATAAAAATTTCACAAGGTTTCGATTAAGTATGAGAAAGTTATGACAATATTCGTATACGAGGGGTTAAAAGCGTCAACGTTGAAATTTAAGACTTTTCGTTGAACGTATGAATAACCGGGGACCAACCAAAGTTCGTTTATAAGTTGGAGTCCTTAAAAGTCAAGTTTGGGGGTTTAAAGTGCAAGAAATGAGCTTAAAATCAAGTTTGGAAGGACCAGGGGCCAAAAGTGCAATTTCAGCAAACTTGGAAGTCAGATGGGGGAGCCATACCGGCCGCGTAAGACCCCCCATAAGTCTTACGTGGGCCGCCTGGGACTGCCCAGCATCAGAAAATTGATTTTCAGCAACAGTTTGCAATTCCAGTGGCTGTTCTTGCAATATCTTTGTGTAATGGCCAAGTTAACACCTCTCCAAGGCATATTAGCTGGCCATTAACACTTGTATGGCTGTGATTTCTTCCTTGGTGGCCAAACAAACACTTGTCTTGATCTTGTATCTTCACCTCAAGTATAAATAGCTTGGCCATTCATTGATTCATTTGCTCATTCCATCACAACAACTTCTAAACTCAAATCTGAAGCTACTTGGCTTTAGGAGAAGACTTGGAAGTGTAGAAAAGATAGCAAGGACCCTAAGTAAGAGCCTTAATCTCTGACTAGTCATTTTAATTAGCTTATAAACTAAAAAGTCAAACCGTCGTAATTAAGATTTGACTTCGTCATTAATCTTAATTCCTCCAGTCAATTTTCAAATTAAAAGTATCTATGAGTTGGTAATTATGTGGGCAATAAACCCTTAAAAGGTCACCCTCTGATTCCCACTCTAACTAGGTCAATTGTCGGGTCAAACTTGATATTAAAAAGTCAACAAAAAGCTAATTTCAAATAAATGCATAATTAGCAATATAGAAGCTATGCAACCTGTTTTGACACTAATATAACTTGGTAATTAATGTAAGAACATGTCTAAACATGTTCAACTCGACAATTTTCAGTTTAAGCTAGGTCCGGGACCGAAAGTCGCATAGTTTGACTTATGCTTTGACTTTCAGTTCTGACCCGTTTGAGCATGTTTTAGGAATGCCTTAGAGCTTTGTTAGGACCAAGTTACCTATAAGTATAACCCTCTGAGATTATACAGCTTGGTTCATTAGTTATCCGATTCATATGCATGATTCCGTTAAATGCTTAAAAGTTGACTATTCTGCCCTTATCACCTTAAAATGTGATTTTTGATAAAGTGAATGGATAGAAACCTTCACTAGTGATTTATAAACTTGTCCCTAAAATTTGACATCAGTTTGAGGTCTAGATTAGGAGTTATGCTCATTAGCGTAAATAAGAAGCTTTTTAGTAATTAAACCGCATAATTAGCATATAGCCTATCTAAACCCAATGTTTAACACCAAACTTATTACCCACTGATGTAATATAATATTTTGGGATTTTTGAATATTTTTATTTATTTTTAGGCTGAGCATAACTTAGGATTCTAAGCTTGATTCGGTAATTGCCGGTTTTGCCCTTTTGGGCTATAAAATGAGTTTTACAAATCCTTTTGACCCCTAAACTAATATGATAAATAAAGTATTTTGAGTCTTCTGGAATAATAAAATAATCAGCTTTCCTTTGAAAACCCGGAAATGGCTCCAAATCGCCTTTTTAAGCGTTTTTAACGCATAGTATATATTAAAACCATTTTAGATATATAAGACTTGATACCTACTGATGTTTTAAGTAAATTTTCATACTTTAGTAGTAAGCAAAAGTCTTAAACTCAGAATTCCAGTTTTGACCTTTTAAGCCTATTTGAAATTGCCAAAATGCCCTTGAGATGCATAGTTTGGTTAAAAGTGATAAATTTCACATATAAGTTATACCCTACTGATATAACTTAGTAAATTAAGTATTTCTACTGATTACATCAGACCCGAAACTCAGAATCATATTTAAACCCTTTTATAACCTTTTAAATGACCAAAATGCCCTTACGAGGCGTAATTTGAGTTTAAAATCATTTTGGGCATAATAGAAGACATCCTACTGATGTCACAACATATTTGAAGCATATTAACTTGTGGAACATGTTCATGACTCATTTGGTTACTCGTTACGCACTTTTCGCGTTCGGATCGGCTTATGTGACTAGTTTGCATATATTAGCCGAAACGGGTCAAACCATATCATTTTTGTCTCAAAATCCAGAATGTGTTTAAGTTACCCATATTAAACAAGCATGCAATCTTATCGGGTCAAAACCACTTTCTAAACCGGACTTCGCTTTATCATGTGGTTGAACCGAGTCTTCCTTTTTAAAACTAACCGGTCTAAGTCTAAGCTTAATTAAAGACCCGTTAGGATTCTAATAGGTTATTAAAAACCTTCGTTCCAGATTAGGAGCCCAGTAAAAGCTACGTGCACTTGCTGTATTTGATTTATACTTTGCTCAGGTAAATACTCTTAACTTATTTTCCCTATACGGGCTTGGGATATGGTACTATAATAGTACCGCTTGGTCGGGTGTATGTAGTCATTTAAATCGTATTTTGATTGATGTATTTACATAACCTGTTTGATATGTATTATTTGGTGTATGGCCCTTGGGGGCTAAATGACCATGTCCCGGATATCCTTGGCATGATTCAAAGAAATAGCCACGACCTAAGCACGGGGTGTAGGCGTAAACCTGACAGATGCATTTTGTAAAAACTGGTATCCCACTTTAAGGAATCTACCTTGTGGGCATTATACCTGTAGCGTGTCAGTTAACTTAAGTCCGGCCCTACAAACCGGCCCTATTGGATGATAAATGAGTAAAACTGTATACAAGATTATTTTGAATAATTGTGCCAAGTTATAAAAATATTTTTGCCGAAGTGCATTCAAATCAATTTTCAAACTCTTTTCAAAATGAGTCAGTTAAGTTGTATTTACCAGTGTAAACTAACGTATTTTCCAAAAAGGCTAAGTGCAGGTACTATACGTAATAGGCTGGCTACTCCTGGCATCAATAATCAAGTCTCGCAAGCTCTAGATGTCAAAATTTGTTGAACAATTTTCCTTTTTATTTGATCCACCTGTGGATCTATTTCGACTGTTTTGTAATACTTAAACATTACAATTTATTCAGTTGAAATAAATCTATCTTTTGCTTCCGCTGTGCATTTATATATTATGTTGTTTGACTATGATGATATCAATTACGTCATGATACTCCCCACCGGGCCCACTGGTGACACGTGGAAAATAGGGGTGTGACAAAGTTGCGCCTTGTGATTGATCGAAGAGATCGTCAATACGAGGAAGAGGATATCGGTTTTTGACAGTGAGCTTGTTGAGCTCATGATAGTCAATACACATTCGGAACGATCCATCTTTCTTCTTGACGAACAGAATGGGAGCGCCCCAAGGAGAAGTACTAGGGCGTATAAAGCCTTTATCAAGAAGCTCTTGAAGTTGGCTCGATAGCTCTTGCATCTCAAAGGGTGCTAGACGATAGGGACACTTAGCGACAGGCGTAGCGCCAGGCCCTCAATCGATTCGAAAGTCAACAGAACGAGCAGGAGGTGGACCAGGAAGATCATCAGGAAACACATCGGGAAAATCATGTACGACAGGACCTCGCTTATGCTCGAGCCCTTGTCCGTCTTTTCCACAATGTGGGCAAGAAAGGCGAAGGTACCATTGTGCAAGCACTTGTTCGCTTGAATACATGACATAAGCTTGAGACCTTGAGAAGGTTTCTCACCATAGACGTGTAGAGAATCACCATTGGGAAGAGGAAGACGGATGAACTTGTCAGAACAAACAACTTCAGCACGAACTCGCCTAAGCCGGTCGATACCTAATATGACGTTAAAACTACCCATTTGCATAGGTATGAGATCAATTTGAAATGCATGATCATTGAGATTCAAGGAACACTTAGAAAGAATGGAATCGACAGTGACGAATTTACTATCTATGACTTCGATAGCGAATGATCATGATAACTTAGAGCGTTTACAGTTAAGCATAGGTTCAAATTCAACAGATACAAAACTTTTACCTGCGCCAGTATCAAAAAGGCAAGAAGCATAGACATGGTTGACGAGAAATGTACCAGTATTAACATCGTTGGCATTATGTGCCTGAGCGGCAGTGATGACGAACGCTCGGCCTCAAGCTTGCTGCTGAGGCTGTTGTTGTTGTTGCTGCTGTTGTTCCTGCTATTGCGGTTGTTGCTGAGGTTGATTGCGTTGGGGGGCAAACGTTAGCGAGATGGTTAAGGTCACCACACTTGAAACATGCTTGCACAGGAGCGACTTGGGGTGGAACCTGGTTAGGGGCAGGGTTTGCAACGATAACTTGGTCTTGGGTAGGCTTTAGGTTAAAGCAACATCGATTGGCTAAATACCCAAACCTGTTACAGGTTGCACATTTGTGACACGGGGTGTTAGTGGGATGGTGGTAAGAGCATTGGTTACACTTGGGCCACGGCTCAGTGTAGTTCCTCTTTGGTGGTTCAGGGTTTGAGGTAGCGGGAACAGACTTCACAGGTATCGGGTTTTGCGGAGTAACAACCGCACAGTTCTGACTAGAAGCCTTCCGCTCCTTGTTCTTGTTTTTCTTGGCTGGCAGAGAGGGTGAGGGTTCAATGGTGGTGGTGTCGGTGGTAGCTTGGTGTGCATTCTTCGTTGAAACCTTGTCGAAGGTTCCATGAAGAATACAATTGTTTTTGAGTTCAACGGACATACGGAATACATCCTCGAGGGTTTTAGGGCAGGCAGACCCAACATGGTTCATCAAGGTGGGTGGAAGGCAGCGAATATATTTGGCAACGGCTTTGGGGACGGTGTCGACTTGACCAGGGCAAAGAACACTAAGTTGTTTGAAGCATGCTATCAGACTAGCGTTGTCGCTCCCAACTTGCTTCAAATTCCAAAACTCGTTTTTGAGTTTTTGAAGCTCGTGGGGAGCACAAACCTCGTCCTTCATCAATTGCTTCAGTTCATCCCAGGGCTAGGCATGGGCTGCGTCGTTTCCTCGCTTGTTACGCTCGGAGGTCCACCATTCGAGAGCCCTCGAACGGAATACCCCTGTAGCATTCAGGGTTCGCAAGTTATCCGGACACCCGTTTTGGAGGAAGGGGAGTTCGATAGCATCGAACCAGTCTATCAAGGCGGTGGCACCATCTTTGCCAGTAAACTCGAGAGGCTTACAGGCCATAAACTGGTTAAATTTGAACGTCGCTCTAGGTGCTTCCACCTTCGAGTTAACGGAACCATGGGGTGAATCAGGGTTGGGTTGGATCTTCTTGACGATGTCGGGTATGACCTTGGCCATTTCCTTGGCCATGAACTTTATGCAGTCTTTCTTGGATATCGAGTTAGAGTTGGAACCCTTCTTGGACTTGGTCTTCTTGGAGAGACTAGGAGAAGACATCTAAGGAATTGAAAGAGAAGGAAAGGATGAGACTTGATCATAATTCAAAATAAGGTTTTGCATGTATAAGCATGTATGTATTCATGTAGTACGTATGATTCACATAAATCGCATGTATTCAACAAGTATTCAACAAGCATAAACACGTATGAATGCGTTAAAAGAGTATAAATTTAGTTTGTTCACGAGAATTATTGTTTTTTATTGTGAGAGATGTGTGAATCGTGTGTCGGGTTTGAAACGAACGAGATTAACATAAAAGAGAGGCTTAATGAAACATTGGATTGTTTCGGGTTTAGAAACACCGACTATTCAAAAGTGAATCGAAAGTCCTTTCAAATTGGGGAATCGTGCTTTGGCCTATAGGTAAGATACTCTCGTCGAGAAGCGATAATCGATATATTGCCCTTCCAGTTAACACATCATTAATTAATTAAAACAATCGAAACTTGGCGAGATTGAAAATCGAGGAATGTGACTAAATCGACAAGATGCGGGTTTCACCCCTAACTTGACGATTTCGTACCCTAAGTGTGGTTGGTACTCGTCAGATCAAAATTTAATTTTGACACTTTGACGAGGGTCCACTAGAATTTGAATTGGAAAATTACCATCAAGATGTGGATTCCACTCCTAATTTGATGGCGTAATTTCATGCAAAATAAAGCATAAACGGATTGAGAGTCATTTACCAAATAATGGGTTTCACGCCTATTTTGGTAAAATCGTCTCGTTTGTATTACGAGGGTCTTCAAGTCTTCAACGTGTATTGTGTAAAATGTCATAGGAAAGACATATTGTATGTATTAAGACAAAAAGAAGAGGAAGAAGCAAGTAGTAAGAATTATCATTTTAAACCAGTAGCAAGAATGGTCAAAAGTATGGTACCCACAGTAGACTAGCTCGAACATTGCAATTCTACCTAATTCCCTATAGTTATGGCTCTGATACCAATCTGTCACACCCCAACCGATGGCGGAATCATCGGAGTGAGACGAAATAGATTGCTCATCACACATAACACTATTTGCGACAATAATTAAGTTCAAAACCGATTTCATTCATAATCAAAATTGGCAAGTGCAATACAAGAAATTCAAATTACAACAACGAAAAGACAAATATGACAAAGTTTAACATAACATAATAATTAAATCTAGTATATCAAGCGTGTTTCTAAGTCGTCCCTACTAGATTTGTCACAGCATCATCATCATCCTGTAACATGTTAAAAATAAAGGTTCAACGCAAAAGCATTGGCGAGTACACAAGTTTGTATATACATAGCATAAGTATGAAATGAATTTACTCGAATCTACATGGAAAATTGTATACAAGGTTATCTAGCATGCAATACTAAGTGTCAAACCTAAGTGTCCACAAGAATTATAAGTGTCCCTCGCCACAAAAGTAACGAGACTATTCATGAATAAAAAGCTTAACAATACCCCGACGGGCGGCGTGCTACTCCTATAGCGCTATAAAGTTTGGGTTAGCTAAGTTAATGACAAAAAGCATGTATGTATCTAGCATGAACCTAAGCATAACAATAAGCATGTATAACAGATTGAGAATATAAAGTATGTTTGTGTGTGTGTTTGTGTATTTTGTGAGTTAACATGTTACAACCCAAAGTGTGTAAAAAGGAAATGGATCAAGTGTACTCACGGTTTTGCAAGCTTTCACTTGGTAATTCCGTGAAGAGTTTTGATTGTTAAGGATGGAACACCGAGTCACCCTACAAGGGTAAACAAAGGTGTGTAAGTCTTAAGGAATTAAGAATGAATGGAAGGATTCGGACTTTGGAAATTAAATATCAAAAAGTATGTATAAGTGAAAGTAATATCCAAGTTCTAAGAGTTTGTTTATGACACCATAATTAGTGGTTTCATGGGTCCCGAATTGCCCATTGGAATCATAACAAGAACTCTAGAATCTTTGATATGATAGCTTAGGTTTATGATGGTTAATCATGGTTTGATTAATACCACAAACTCAGCCATGGTATTATATAATAATATGTATATTTATAAGGTAATAATATATCCGAAACTAAGTCCAATCATGTATTATCATGTAGCATCATGTATTTCAAGCATGGAGGTTTGAAACCTCATTATAGATTCACCACGACACGAACTATCACAAGGATGATTCGGAGGGTCATGAATATCAAGATTCACCACTACACAAATCATCAAATGATGATTCGAAGGGTCATGAATAAGAAGAAATAAACCTATTATAACAATGCTTAAGTGACCAAGTACACTACAACCCAAGGTGTGCTCATATCACATGAAAAGAATGAACTTAGTGAGGAGAGCTAGATGGGGCAAGGTAGTTTGATTCTTGCAAGTCACATGAGTGTTTATACACAAGTTAGGAATGAAGGAGTAGAACTTAGTTTGGGAAGCCAAGGCTTCCATTGTTCACACTTCACAAGTCACAAATTCATCATATAGAAGATGATGACTTGTGCTTGTTTTCATCATTCACAAACATGTATAAACAGAAATAAAAGGGGTGTTTGAACCCAAAACTTTGATGGAAATCCCCTAAACACAAACCCACAACCATAGACTAAGTTGTGAGCTTGATGCGAACAAGATTCCATCAAGTTTTCTTTCAAAACATGAAGATTTAAAAAGATAAAAATGAGCAGAAAGTTTGTTGCACTTTAGGCCTCAAAAATTGTGAGGTTTCACCTTAGTTTGCCCAAGCAAACTTGTGAAAACCTTCCTAGAGGTTATCCAAGTGTTTTAGAAGAAAGAACAAAGAAGAAGTAGAAGGATAAGTGAGTTAAAACTCACTTATAAGTGCATGAACTTTCTGATGTTGTTTTCTGAAATGAAGCTGAGTTTAGAGGAGTTTTGGTGAGATTTGAGTGTTGTAAAGTGGGAAAGTGGCTGGAAATAAGTGGGTATTTATAGTTAAAGGATTAGGGTTAAGTTGGTTGGCATTTAATACAAGTTGTTGGTTTTTTAAACATTAAAATTAAACAATGAATCTGCCATAGGCAGTTCCGGTCGCAAGGGACTGTTAACTACCTTTTATATTTTTTAAAATCTTTTTAAACATATAAGTTAAGTATTAGGTGCATAATTAATGTATTACATGAAGTTTATTTTGTAATAAACATGTACATGACCTAGGATGTATAATAATGTGTTCCAATTAACAACATAAGTGATTAATAAGTGTGTTAAGACATAGAATGAAGTGTTAATTAAGAATAAGTCTCGTATTCGATTAACTAAGTGCTTTATATGTATGGAACGTTCAAGTATCATGAATACACGATAGTTGGTTACGAGTTAAGCATACGTTTAAAGGAATTATGAACCATGTAATAAACGAGTGTACGTATCCAAGTATAAACATGTGTTAACGATGTATATTCCACATAAAAAATCAATTTTATTACAATCAAGTCTCGAACTTGCAACGATTCGAAATATGATACGATTACAAGAGAAACAACTTTCCAGAAATAGAAATACAAGACACACTTTCTAATTAAGGAAAGTTACAAAAAAGCAGAGCGTTACAACTTGTGTGTGCCGCGTGTGCCGCGCACCGCTCAGGTACAAAGTTTGTGGCACAACGTACAATTAAAAGGTGCAGGTTCGCACACCTCCGAAACCGCACACTTATTGTACAAGCACTTGAAACACATTATATAACAGTCAAATTGCATGACCGCACACCGACAATTGGCCGTACACCCTCGGGTGTGCCGCACACTTGCTGGTGGGCCGCACACCCACTGTTGGGCCGCACATTCACATATTGCACCGTATGGCTTATTGGGCCGCACATTTGTGTACTGGGCTGTGTGATTCTTTAGTCCGCACACTTTGGACTGTCTTATGTCATTGTTTATTGTTGGACTTATAACATAAATCCGTATGTGACCCATATGCTTGATTATTTGATGCATGATGTTACAACTTGTATGTTACCTGCTAGATACGTGTAGGAATACGTAATGTTACTTGCATATGAATCTTATTAAAACTTGATAACCATAATAGGACGTGGTTGACCAACTTTAAAACAAGTAAATAACCTGCCAATCAAAGCAAAGGTGAGTTCACACACTTTACTAAAAGAATGTATTCCCGGTGGTTGGGAACAGAACGATCGATACTTTCCCTGGTTTAGGATTGCATAGTATCCCCCTGGTTTGGGATATGGTTAAATGCTATTTATATTTCATGAACAAGCGTACTAAATGAAACTCTATTACGGAAGTCCCCACTTACTATACCGATTAGTCACCTGGCCTGGCGAATGGGATATTAGTTGATAGCGCTATTAGGTTTCACCAACCTCACACCGTGCCTGGATTGGATCGGGCGTGAACTAATAGGCCTTGGCAAACCGTCAATAATGATAGACATTGACAAACGGGACAACAACAATACAACGGGTCGTAAGTGTTCGGTATTACAGAGTTTAGTAGCTTACACATGGGGTAGCTCCACATGGCATGATATTAACGAGTAATTTAACAACAAAAGTTTTTGGAACTAAAACTAGATAAACCGTGAACTCGCCAACTTTATATTCACACCCTAATGCATGCTTTGCAGATACTCAGTGATAGCTCAGGAGCTTGCAGCGGGGAGTGTAGTGGTTGCTTGACCCATGTTGGCTTTTTTAATAATAATTACGAAGATTTGAACTTTTGTTTGAATGCTTAAACTTATGCTTCCACTGTTAACATTAAACGTTGTTTCGAACTTTAAACTTGGGACTTTAGACATCAATATCCTCTAATCATATCGGTAGAGATGAAAACTTAATATGATTGGTGGCCTGATCCTGGTCAGTCACGCGCCTCGCGGTAGTACTCCGCATGTATAAATTGAGGGTGTGACAGTTTATACACATGTGTACAGACTTTTATACATCTGTGTATTATATTCGGAAATGGTTACATATGTGTATATTAACAACATATAGTATACTATTCATGCACACGAGTTGATTCATATAAAAATTATGTAATTAATGAAAACGAAACAAATCACATGTATGTAAATTCGTAATATGCATATGTGTATATACATAACAATATACATATGTGTATATCCATAACAAAGAACATAATACGTATGCACATATATGTAGATTTGTATGAAATTATGAAAGCAACTAGAACCAAACAAGCTACATGTCACACCCCGACCCGCAGCGGAATAGGTGATTGGGGCATCATTGGGTTGATCCGAAGAGCTTATGACTTGCTATTACTTGTTTTAAATAATAATTTATTCATAACAAATGTTTCACGAAGCAAATAATTCAAATACACAATTACAAACAGAAGACATTGTTCATAGCAAATAAACTACACTAATCCGTTTGTTTCTTGTTAACTAAGGTCCATCCTATGTCCAATCTTCACTTCGTACCTGTTCACCTATATCATGTGTAAAAATGGTTTTTGGGTCAACAAAAGTTGGCAAGTAGATCTTTATTTGTTTTTATTTAACCTTAAAGATTAGTTCATTTTATTTAATAAAAATTATGTAACATGCAATATTAAATGTAATAGTGACATCAATAAATAATACATCAATCAATCCACATCAACAAGTAATGTGACAAGACATAATGAAACATGATCAGTGAAACAAATGATGCGATTCAAGCCCCGAGAGGCGAAAAGCGAAACTGCAAAACAATAAGGTGATACCGAGTTCGACCCATGGCCGTGGGGGAACCTGTCAACCAATGGTGGATCCACGCGAAACATGCGACACAAAGCGGTAAACACGGAATATATGTATGTGAAACAGATAGCGAAAAAATGCGATACCAGTCATGAACACATATGACATTTAAGTTTGCATGTTGGGAAAATAATATGAAACACTTATGAATACGTGACACATGATACACCCCAAAAAGATAAAGTGACAAAAAGGGGAAGAAGTAAGATCTACTCACAATGGTTGCGTATATTGATTCCTTGAAAAGTAACGCACGAGGAAAAATAGAAAACCGACCGTACGAGAGTGATACCCTAGATATGAAAATACCACACACGTGAACAATCTGAATAACATTTCAGTTAAAATATATTCCCGCAATTTAATTATCATCTCTATTAGTTAGAATTTTAACTAATCTTCATAATATCTATATATATATTTATTTATTTGTATAATAAAAGAGATCTTGTATAAATCCTACATCATTTGATTTTTATTGTTACGTTTAAATGTATTAATAAAAAGAAAAGTGGATTAAAAAAATTATTAAACAAATTAAAATTTAAAATTATTAACTAAATAGGTCAATGCATTAAAGATTTTAAAGTTTATTAATACAGAATACTGTTTTTTTAAATAATAACAACATTAAAAATGTTAGCCAAATAATAATAAAACCCCAAAAAATCGGCCATAACCGGCCAAACTAGGCTTTTGCGCGGATCAAACTCGTGACCTTCAGTTTACGTGCACGCAGCCCTTCCACTAGGTTGCTGTCTAGCCCGAAAGAAAATTGGATTTTAAATACTCTTATATAATAATTGTTATCTTTCA
This sequence comes from Helianthus annuus, assembly GCF_002127325.2. Classification (NCBI taxonomy): domain Eukaryota; kingdom Viridiplantae; phylum Streptophyta; class Magnoliopsida; order Asterales; family Asteraceae; genus Helianthus; species Helianthus annuus. The sequence goes on along the minus strand of NC_035439.2, from coordinate 21,682,978 downwards.
TTACTGTTCTAACAAAAAAGAGAGATAGTATGTCTAGCAACCAACGTGGAGGTCCAGGTTCGAAACCGTGGACTCGGTGAAACAACAACAACTAACCACTAAGCCACAACAATAAAGATGAAAGCTTTCGGATTTTTAGTTCATTTAACCAATATCGGTGTGTTATCTTCTCCCTTATTATTCCCCATAGACAGCCTCCAGTTGTAACCCAATTATTTTATTCCTCTTTCACCATTTTAAAAATGCATGAATCAAGTTGAAAGAGATGTTTCATGGGCGACGTTTATTTTCATTATCAAATATGTTTTCCATACATTATAATTATAATATTATTAAAGTTAGTTGATCAAACTTAGACCTAAAGCAACCTGCTCGATGAGACGTTTAAATTGAATGAACAGTGTGAGCAAATGTGTGTGTTGTTTGTAATGATACTAGAAACGAGTTTAAATGCTTAATATTTCTTTAATAATTTGAATATTTTCTCATATATAGTTATGGCCTAAGAATAGTTTTACGTATATAGTTATGTCGTATCCGAAGAGCTTATGACTTGCTATTACTTTTTTTAAATCATAATTTATTTATACAAATGTTTCACGAAGCAAATAATTCAAATACACAATTACAAACACAAGACATTGTTCATAACAAATAAACTACACTAATCTGTTTCTTGTTAATTAAGGCCCATCCTATGTCCAATCTTCACTTTATACCTGTTCACCTGTATCATGTGTAAAAATGGTTTTTTGGATCAACAAAAGTTGGCGAGTAGATCTTTATTTGTTTTTATTTAACCTTAATGATTAGCTGATTTTATTTAATAAAAATTATGTAACGTGCAATATTAAATGTAATAGTGACATCAATAAATAATTCATCAATCAATCCACATCAACAAGTAATGTGACAAGACATAATGAAACATGATCAGTGAAACAAGTGAAACAAATGATGGGATTCAAACCCCGAGAGGCGAAATGCGAAACTACGAAACAATGAGGTGATACCGAGTTCGACCCATGGCCGTGGGGGAACCGGTCAACCAATGGTGGATCCACGCGAAACAAGCGACATAAAGCGGTAAACACGTAATACATCTATGTGAAACAGGCAGCGAAACAATGCAATACCAATCATGAACATATATGACATTTAAGTTGGCATGTTGGGAAAATAACATGAAACATTTATGAACACGTGACACATGATGCACCCCAAAAAGTTAAAGTGAAAAAAAAAAGGAAGAGGTAAGATCTACTCACAGTGGTTGCGTATAATGATTCCTTGAAAAGTAACGCACAAGGAAAAATAGAAAACCGATTGTATGAGAGTGATTACACTAGATATGAAAATACGACACACGTGAACAATCTAAATAACATTTAAGTTAAATAATATTCACGCAATTTAATTATCATCTCTAATTAGTTAGAATTTTAACTAATCTTCTTAATATAGGGGTAAGATCAAATAAAAAGTTTATTTTGCCTAAGTAGGATGAGAATGAATCTTAACCATTCATTTTTCAAATCAATGGTTAATATGAAAGTGTAGGAGAAAGAATGAGTGCAAGGGTATCTTGGGAAAATCATATTTATGAACTTTCTCTCTCCACATGCAAGACACATGCATATTCCACCCCCATTTTTTAAACGTTCATAACTTTTTTATACGACATTATTTTTTCATAAAAATTTCACCGTAAAATCGAGCGTCTTTTTAGCTTTAATTTGAGTACCATATTGTTATATAAAATACGAAGACTAAAAAAACCCAGTAAAATGTGCTGTATTTCTATGTTGTATAACATTTTTTTTGCTGGATTTTTGTACTAAATTTTTTGTGCTGCATTTTTTTGTACTACATTTTTTTGCTGAATTTTTTGTGCTATATTTTTTTGTACTAGATTTTTTTGTGCTATATTTTTCTGAACTACATTTTTTGTGCTATATTTTTTTGTGTTGGATTTTTTGTGCTAGATTTTTTTGTGGTAGATTTTTTTGTTGTATTTTTAAAAAACAAAAGGGGTGCCACATGTCATTTTCACTCCTATTTATAAAGACCAAAATGCCCTTCATTCCTACTTATTAGGAGTGACACATGTTATCATCACAATCTTTCTTAGACTAATTAGGCAAAATCAACTTTTTAGTGGATCATTCCCCTCTTAATATATATATATATATATATATATATATATATGTTTAATAAAAGAGATCTTGTATAAATCCTACATCATTCGATTTTTATTGTTACGTTTAAATGTATTAATAAAAGGAAAAGTGGATTAAAACAAATTTATTAAAAAAATAAAATTTAAAATTATTAACTAAATAGGTCAATGCATTAAAGATTTTAAAGTTTATTAATACAGAAATACTGTTTTTTTTTTAAATAATAACTACATTAAAAATGTTAGCCAAATGATTAAAAAAAGAATTAAGCAGTTTAAATAATAAAACCCCAAAAAAATTGGCCGAAACTGGCCAGACTAGGCTTATGCGCGGATCAAACTCGTGACCTTCAATTTACGTGAACGCAGCCCTTCCACTGGGCTGTGTGTCTAACCCAAAGCAGAATTGGATTTTAAATATTCTTATATAATAATTCTTATCTTTCATTACTGTTCTAACAAAAAGAAGAGATAGTATGTCCAGCAACAAACGTGGAGGTCCGGGTTCGAACACAAGACCTCGGTGTAACAACAACAACAATTAACCACTAGTCACAACAACAAAGATGAAAGCTTTCGGATTTTTAGTTCATTTAACCAATATTAGTGTGTTATCTTCTCCATTATTATTCCTCATAGACAGCCTCCAGTTGTAACCCAATTATTTTATTCCTCCTTCACCATTTTAAGAATGCATGAATCAAGTTGAAAGAGATGTTTCATGGGCAACGTTTATTTTCATTATCAAATATGTTTTCCATACATAGTTATGACATATGAATAGTTTTACGTATATATTATTAAAGTTAGTTGATCAAACTTAGACCTAAAGCAACCTGTTCGGTGAGACGTTTAAATTGAATGAACAGTATGAGCAAATGTGTGTATTATTTGTAATGATACTAGAAAAGAGTTTGAAAGCTTAATATTTCTTTAATAATTTGAATATTTTCTCATATACAGTTATGACCTATCAATAGTTTTACGTTTATAGTTATGTCGTATCCATATATAAAAGAAATAAGGAAAAATAAATTGATTCGACCCGAAACGTTTATATGTGATTTCCGTCGTGAACCTCCGATGACTTCTTCGAGTTTCCGGCGAACTTCGTTTTCTCTCCAACGATAAGTGTCGAACAGAGTTTCGAGAGGTTTTGCTTTGGTGAAATGGGAAAATTTTGGGTTGTACCGAACACGTGTCGATGGGATTTCCGGTCATCTTCTCCTATTCTCCGACGACTTCTAGTAGTTGACGAGAGGGAATTCTGTGAGTGGTGAAATGTCTGGAGAATGCACAAGGGTTTGATTTAATACATGTTTTAATCTTTTTTTTTTTTTTTTTTTTTTTTGTGAACTTTAAAGTTTCCAATTTAGAAGATAGAATGGTTTGATGTTTGGTTTGTAAATAAACGTCCAGGTTTAAAGTTCACACAAGAATAGAAACCTCAATCAACCTCAATAATGTTTTTCGTTGTACTTGTTTCTTTTAGGCGGCAAAACTGAAAATAGGTTCAAACTTCAAACATAACGTCACATGAAGTGTTAATCACACGATGGTTGAGCAAATAATATAAACTGGTGGAGTGGTAATTGTGTTTGTTTGTGTCGTACAAGGTGGGAGACCCGGGTTCCAATCCTGGCTGGTCTCTTTTTATTTTTGTTTGATATGATGTTTCAAATTTTACAAAAAGATCCCTTAAGTTGAAGACTTGACTATTTTGTTAGGTTAACTTGGTTACGTTATAAACTTATTCTAAAACATAACAAAACTAACTAGGTTAATCAATAATTTTCAATTGCGATATGATTAATTAAATTTGATTGATTAAATGAATCAATAAATAACCATATTGATAACAGAACTAGATTAAAAAGAAAAATCTTTCAAAGATTATTTATTTTGCGAAAATTTCCGAGTTTTAAGGGTTAGGATCCGAATTTCAAAACGGGTCGGATTTTGGGGGCCCATTTTGACGGATGTTACACTACATGTATGTATAAACGTAATATACGCATATATATACATAATCATATAATTAAAACAACACTGTACATATGTGTATCGAATGAAATATATTTGTATCTTCGCGTGATACTCGAGATACATATATCTGTAGAGTGAGATACATTTATGTATCGAAGTGATACCTAGTTTTCTTAATTGATTATTTCACGAATCGATTATGATTACCATATACGTATAACCCTTCCACTCATGATCAGTTAGTTTTTTCACGCAGTGTTTGATTATGTTGGTAATAGCATAAATAAATAACTTCATCACATATTCGAAAAAAAAGGTTAATCAATAATTTTCAATTGCGATATGATTAATTAAATTTGATTGATTAAATGAATCAATAAATAACCATATTGATAACAGAACTAGATTAAAAAGAAAAATCTTTCAAAGATTATTTATTTTGCGAAAATTTCCGAGTTTTAAGGGTTAGGATCCGAATTTCAAAACGGGTCGGATTTTGGGGGCCCATTTTGACGGATGTTACACTACATGTATGTATAAACGTAATATACGCATATATATACATAATCATATAATTAAAACAACACTGTACATATGTGTATCGAATGAAATATATTTGTATCTTCGCGTGATACTCGAGATACATATATCTGTAGAGTGAGATACATTTATGTATCGAAGTGATACCTAGTTTTCTTAATTGATTATTTCACGAATCGATTATGATTACCATATACGTATAACCCTTCCACTCATGATCAGTTAGTTTTTTCACGCAGTGTTTGATTATGTTGGTAATAGCATAAATAAATAACTTCATCACATATTCGAAAAAAAAATTAATACCCAAAAATAATTACAATTTAAATCTTAGACAAACTATTCAATATTTATTGAAAATTGTAAAAAGTTAAAAACAATATATTATGATATCTATATATGCGAAAAATAAAACAAAAACAATACTCAAGTTAAAATTAAAACAATATCTATGGATAAAGAAATGAGCGGTACAAATATTTGGAAAATAAATAATTTGTAAACAGAATATTTTCAAAAAAAAAAAAAACATTTGAAAAAAATAATAGTTTTATCTTTATCATCTTCTTATGTGATAAGAATACCTCCAATATTCATTAATCAACTTCAACATATGAGCTGAAGATGTAGAATTATAATATCTTAATCCATTATGGTCTACCAAAATCTAAAGCCCTTCCATCTCTTATAACTAAAATAATAGAGAAATAATTAAAAATGAGAAAGAGAGAGAGAGAGAGAGAGAGAGTTAAGAGATGAGAAAATTAAGATATTTTAATTAAAGATACTTGTTTAATATCAATCTTACCCTTTTAATATAAAAAATGATCAACGGTCAAAATTAGTTCACTTAGTTCACTCTCAAGAAGCTGTTCACTATATATATATATATATATATATATATATATATATATATATATATGGTAGGGATATGGTAAAAAGTGTCTAAAATGTAAGAAGGGTAAGAAGTGTTTTAAACCATTGGATATTTGATCTAATGGTTGAGATCAATAGGGTATAAAAATGTAAATTGTGTTTTAATTAGAGGGACCTTATGTAAAATTGAAGGGCAATAGTGTCTTTTTCAATGTTTCAAATATGGTAACCGTATTCTACACAACCAAAAACACCTACATTCACTCATTTTTCCTTAATTATAGGAATTAATTACCAAGATCTAAATCGGAAGCCTCTTTGTTTTATATAAGATTCAATGCATGGTGTTTTACGTTAAGAAGAACTGTAATCAGATTCATGGCGTAGTGTTTTATCCGGAGACATTGTTCATGGGGTGGTGTTTTATCTGGAGACATTGTTCATGGCGTGGTGTTTTATCTGGAGACATTGTTCATGGCGTGGTGTTTTATCTGGAGACACTGTTCATGGTGTGGTGTTTTATCTGGAGACACTGTTCATGGCGTGGTGTTTTAAACATCTGGAGACATTGTTCATAGCGTGGTGTTTTATCTGGAGATATTGTTCATGGTGTGGTGTTTTATCTAGAGACATTATTCATGGCGTGGTGTTTTATCTGGAGACATTGTTCATGACGTGGTGTTTTGTCTCCATATGTTTAAAACACCACGCCATGAACAATGTCTCCAGATAAAACACCACGCCATGATTCAAGTCATGGTGTTTTATCTGGAATCCCAAGCAACCTTCTATGAATATAACACCATACAAAAACTTAATAGAACCCGTTTCATACCAAACATTATATAAAACAAACTTTATCAAATAACTCATGTTTTTTCATGAAAAAAAATATAGATGAAATCCATGAAAACACAGTAAGTTTTATTGTATATTTTTCCTCAACGCAATCCGTATATAAACGACACCATACAAACAATTGTTTTATGCAATAAAACACCACACATGAACCTGTATCGCTTTCTTCCATTTGTGATTTTCGTAATGAAAAAATTGCTCCAAAATTGCAGAGGAAAAAAAATACTTTTGAACCTGAATTAATGAACGAAGATGATATAATACTAATTAATGATTGATTCTGATGATATAATCTCCTAAATTAACTCCAAAACAGTTACACACAATTAATTGATAAGAAAAGGTAAATTACTAATGTACCCTTTTGAATCAATTAAGAAGAGGGACACTTGTCATTCCAAGATTATTTCTTACACTTCTTACAAAAGTCCCACTTTTTACAGGATCCTCTACCTATATATATATATATATATATATAAGGAGGGGTTCATGCGAGAACCACCTTTATTGCGAGAACCGCGAGAACCAATGTGAACGGATGGCAATTTTGTAAATAATAAAAAAAATTATAAAATCCCGCTCTGGACGTCAGCGTTTAATTAAATTATGATCGATAAAACAGTTTCAAGTCCAACAACTACCACAATCAACACAACTCTCCCAAATCAGTCGATTGTTTCAATCGCCATACGATCATCGTCCGATACTCACTGATGCTCCAAATTCCAGCAGTTCATCAGCAATATTCGCCATACAATCATCGTCGCTATTCAATCGCCGTCAGCACATTAATCGCCGGCTCGAAATTAGGGCAAAAAACGGCCATACCGAATCGATTTAGGGCAAGAATCGATTTAGGGCAAAAAGATTTAGGGCAAAAAAACGGTCATACTCGGCATATTCGGCGAGGTTTATATATTACGAAGAGCATACGTCGTTGCATCGATTTACGAACTTCAAAGTTCATACAGTTGAAAGTTCATACAGCCGATGTAGAAAGTTCATACAGCCGATGTAAGTTCTGTAAGTTCATATCATACTATATACAGCCGATGTAAGTTCTGTAAGTTGATATCATACTATGTAAGCTCATACAAAGTTCTTTGTGCTTGTTCATGTAGATTCTTGTTCATGTAGATTACAGCCAATTATGTGCTTGTTCATGTAGATTACAACCGATGTAGGGTAGGTCAATACGATTATGTGTTTATGATTGATTTGGAATGCACATGTGCATACGATTATGTGTTTGTGATTGATTTGGAATGCTTGTGATTAATTTGGAATGCACATGTGCATAATATTGTTCATGTAGATAGGATTACGTGTTTGTGTTTGTTCTGGAATGCACATGTGCATAACATTGGTATGTAAACGCTTTGTGTTTGTTTTGGAATGCACATGTGCATAATATTAGTATGTAAATACGATTATGTGTTGGAATGCACATGTGCATAACATTGGTATGTAAACGCTTTGTGTTTATTTTGGAATGCACATGTGCATAATATTAGTATGTAAATACGATTATGTGTTTGTGTTTGTTTTGGAATGCACATGTGCATAATATTGTTCGTGCAAATTACAGAAAATGTTGTGCATATGTGTTGGTGTTTGGTTTGGAATGTACATGTGCATAATATTGGTAATGTAGATTACAGATGAGCCGATGTTGTGCATATGTGTTTGTGTTTGATTTGAAATGCACATGTGCATAATACTGGTAATCTAGATTACAGATGATGTAAGGAAAATAGATGATGTAAGGTTAATACGATTATAGGTTGGCGTTTGATTTGGAATGCACATGTGCATAATGTTGTTCATGTAGATTACAACCGATGCAAGTTTATACGATTATGTGCTTGTGTTTGATTTGGAATGCACATGTGCATAATGTGATAACTTATGGTTGTACTTATGGTTTTGGTTCATATTTATGCTTGTTTGGTATGCATGTGCATAATATTGTTCATGTAGATTACAGATGTAAGGATTACAGATGTAAGTAGATTACAGCCTATGTAAGATCATACGATTATGTGTTTGTGTTTGATTTGGAATTCACATGTGCATAATGTGATAACTTATGGTTGTACTTATGGTTCTGGTTCATATTTATGCTTGATTGGTATGCACATGTGCATAACGTGTTGGAATGCACATGTACATAATGTGATAACTTATGGTTTTATTGATAACTTATGGTTTTACGTATGGTTTTGGTTCATATTTATGTTTGATTGGTATGCACATGTGCATAACATGATAAATAATTTGTAACCGAATTTGTTTTTTCGGGTCAATGTGTTAACATATGTATATATTGATAAATTATTTCATAGTTGTATGTATGCACATGTGCATAGTTATAGTTGCATAGTTATAGTTATGCGCGTGTGTGGGTTCATATATATTGTTGATAAGATATGTCATAGTTGTATGTATGCACATGTGCATATCTGACGTTGCATGGTATAGCTGTATAGATGCATATGCCAGATGTATAGCGTATTTTGGGAACGTATAATGGATTTTGTATATGTAGTTTGAAATAACATACTAACAGAGTAATATAAATTATACATTCACATTGTATACAGTAAAATGGAAAAAAACAAAGAAAGTTACGTTTCTCCTGAAGCCGAGAGATGAAGGGTCGAAAAGAATGCCAGATGCGACAGAAGACGAGCATGCGGTTGTTAAGCAAAAAGGTTAGAAAGTGTTGAGAACTTACTGTTAATATTAGTATTGTTAATGATGCAATATGCATTTATGCACATGTGCATTATCAATTTTGTTTTTTTTTCAAATGTTATAACTCGAGTTTGAATGCGGTTTTAGTACGCAAAAAAATATTCAAGACATGCAATTGCAAAACCTGAGGATGAAGATTGCAACAAAACTGTTACTATCAGAGGCGAACGTGTACAGGGCAACAGTTATGTACCTCGCAAGAAAAGCAACACGAAATTTGGGAGATGAAAGAATGCGGAAATTGTTGGAAAAAGAGGGAGCAAAACAAGAAAAATGCTGGAACACTCTTAGCAAATGGAAGAATGGGGATAAAGTTTGAGGGTAGTAGTTCATGACACGTAGGTAGTATTTTTAGTTAATTAGTGATAGTTGAACATTAAACTGGTACTTTGGATTGTTTTGTTTGGTTAGGCATGTCAGATGGTTGTGTTGGGAAGGTAACAAGTTGGTACATTTATAATGCATGTTACAGTTTGGTTAGTTGTGGTTGGAATTAGATAATCATGTTACTAATATTTGTTGGTTGATGTATTGAGAAGTTGGAATTTTAGCAAATTGGTAATGTGTATTGTATAAATTATTATGTTGGATGGGTGATATGGTGATCAATGTTTGGATTTATAGTTCATATAGTTTGTTGTTTATGCACACGTGAATTAATATGGTGAATTAATATGGTTACAGTAACAAGTTCGTATTGTTTGTTGTTTATGCACATGTGCAATAATATGGTTAAATGACAATATGCACATGTGCATAAAGTAACATAAATGCACGTTATTAGTTATAAATTTATATGTTTGTTAAAATATGGCATGTTACGTTGATTAATAAGTTAAATGACCCGTATGCACATGTGCATACAGTGTTATTAGTTATAAATGTATATGTTTGTTAAAATATGGAATGTTATGTTGATTAGTAAGTTAAATGACTCGTATGCACATGTGCATATAGTGTTATTAGTTATAAATTTATATGTTTGTTAAAATATGGCATGTTACGTTGATTAGTAAGTTAAATGACCCGTATGCACATGTGCATACAATATGTGCATGGAGTGATAAAACACACAGATTAAAGGTTGAGTTTGTATAATGTATTACAATCGGGTATAGCTAACAAATAGTTTTAAATTCATACTAGTAACATGTATAATAACATCATATTAAAGCCTTGAAACAAACTTGGAAATATTAGCTGAAAAAACAGAAAAAAAAAAAACAATCGAAAGCAAATTAAAGCAGTAGGGGATCATGTATCCATAGATTCATAACATCATTTCTTTCTACAACTCCTCTTTTTATTCTTCATGCCCTTCCCTTTTTTTGTATTTTACTTCCTGAGTGTTACAACCTGCATTTTGATTCTCGACCACAACTAGATCATCACCCGTTAGAGCTGCTGCTTGCATTCTCATTTCCATGACCTGCAGCTTGACCCTGTCCACCACCATCATCTTTCTCAATCTCCACATGTGGGAAGCTGCTCTCCAGCATCTCATCGCCAATATCGACATCTTCTTCCCCTGCTTCCTTCTTGTTTTTCTTCATCCCCTCAACCTGAATTCAACACAACCATTCAAATAAAACAACAAGCAAGTCTTCCAGTTTTCCAACAATTGAAAAGCTTACATCATCAATGTCGACCGTTGCGCTGTTTACTAAAAGTGCTTGCCTTTTCGTCTTGCTCACTAGTTTCTTCCAGTTGGTGACAAACCGATCGAGCTCCCAGAGCATTTCTGTGTCCAAAGCCTCTATTTCAAGCTCTATTTCATCACCCTCTTGCGCCAACTAATCGTTCCTCATACGTAAGATCTGCAACAACTGTGGCATCTTCTCTGGTGGCATACTTTGTAGCCCTAACCCCAATTTCTGTTTCTCTTCCATGTTTATGTCCCTCTTGTTCGGATCCTTGGCTCTGGGCTTGGGCAGCTTCGGCACAGTTCCTCGTGTCGCTGTTGATGACGGTTTGATCTGTTCTGGTTCTGGTTCTGCAGCCTGCATTGGCGATGGCATCCGCATAGGCGGCTGAACAACAGGTGGGATGATCGGTTTAGATGCAGTCGAGTGATTTTGCTTGTTTAACAGGAGCAATCGGGTCACTAAATTTCGGCTTCTTGTATCTCTCAGGCATCTGTATATCGTCCCACGAACTTCAATCGAATTCATATACAGCAGAAAACTCATTCACATGATGATTAGTAGGCAATTTCGCCTGAATCGGTCTAAAAAGCATCTCGAAATAGAACAGCAGCTGATGAGCCATTCCATGAACCTCATCCGTCTTGGGGTTATAAAGCATCGCATTCTCAAACACCAACCGAACATCGGAGGCAAAATCAAATGGACTAGAATACTTATTCTTGGACAAATTCAACTTAACCAAACCCAAGTCCAGTAGTATAGGTTTATCTGTAAAAGTCAACTTATTTTCCGAGTGCCAACCCCACCCATATTGACCCGTCTTCATTCTGGTGTCTCTCAGCAGTGCCAAAAGCTGCATAAACTCCACCCATGCCTCCCCGGTTGTCGGCTTGTTCTTCCATTTGCAATCCCACATAGTCAACCCCCCTATTTTTTGTAGTTGTCCGCCACCCAAGACCCTTTGTTTGCTGCCATTCTGTACATAATTGGATAGTTATCCATAAGATTCAATACCACTCGAGGAAGACGACTCGCCACTGCTTGAACTGTTGGATCCGCTAGAGCTGCTGCTTGCATTCTCATTTCTATGACCTGTAGCTTGACCCTGTCTACCACCATCATCTTTCTCAATCTCCACGTGTGGGAAGCTGCTCTCTAGTTTTTTTGTAGTTGTCCGCCACCCAAGACCCTTTGTTTGCTGCCATTATATACATAATTGGATAGTTATCCATAAGGCACTTATTCATAATCCATAAATCAACGACATAGTCTAATTTTCAACATAATGCACATGTGCATATAATTTAATACAATATCATTTGCAATCAACATAATGCACATGTGCATATAATTTAATACAACATCATTTACAGTAAATATAATGCACATGTGCATATCACTTAATACAGTATCATTTACAAAGTATATACATCATTTACAGTCAACATAATACCTTTTAGTCACAAATCGAATGAATTGCAACTCTTGATGTTCTGTATTTATAGGTGTATTGTGTCTGTCAATTGTATTATCGGAAGATGGACCAACAATGTCACCAACAATGTCTGCATCAGATGTATGAGAAGGAAGGATTATCAGAGAATGTATGAGGAAGAACATCGGATGTAAATGGTGATGTAGAGGATGCTGTAAACACCGTTTCCGGCTGCCACCGCTGTGAAATCCGGTGTGTTACGTGATTGCCGTCGTAAACACCGTGCCAACTACAACCACCGTGAAATATGTGAACACCGACTATATATATGCGGTGAAAACCACCGTGTACGACTCTCCGCCACCGTGAAACCGCCGCGAATGCCTCTCAGTCGATTGCCGATTGTGGAGACTATGAACTATTGAGCTGCTGAAACCCTAAAATGGAGACAACAGTGACAGAAGGAAAAAAAGAACGCGTGTATTTTTGTATAAAGAATATAATTACAAAAATGCCATGTGTTCACACTGGTTCTCGCGGTTCTCGCAATAAGAGGTGGTTCTCGCATGATCTTCTCCCGATATATATATATATATATATATATATATATATATATAGGGAGGGGCTCATGCGAGAACTCCATTTATTGCGAGAACCGCGAGAACCAATGTGAACACAACCTAAAATAGCTAAAAAAAACCTAACCCCCCTCCCCCACCCCCCAAAAACCTAACCCCCCCACCCCCCCCCCCCCCAAGCTAAAATGCTAAAAACTAAACCCTCAAAAAATCCTAAAAAATCTAAAAAAATAAAAAAAAAAACTAATTTTTTTTAAATATTTTTATGCTCAAATCGCTACTCTTAGTGGCAAAGATTTTTTTTTTAAATTTTTTTTGGCTGCGAAAAGTAGCGATTTTTATATAAAAAATATTAAAAAAAATGTCACACCCCCAAAATCCCACACGCGGAGTACCACCGCTTGGGAGCGTGACTGAGCAGGATCAAGCCATCAATCATATCAAACCATAGCAATTAATAATAAAAGTAGTTAACGTAAGTCACCATGACATGATTGATGTTTCAAAACCAAACATTTGTTTAAGTAGCGGAAGCATAGTAATGTAAACTCAAATAGTTATAATATCAAATAACGTTCATGATCCATTTGCCCACAACGACCTGCTCCTTCCTTGTGCAAACTCCTTAAGTACCTAAGGTCCTGCAAGGCATGCAGCAGATAATCAACAACTAGTTGAGCGAGTTCACAGTTAACAGTTCAGTAATAGTGCAGTTTGAGTAATAGTAAGTTCGTTCGTTTATATCTTGCGTAATATTTCCATCGCGGCCTCCCAGGCAGGTGTGCGAAGATATTAGGGGGATGTTCATCCCGAGTGTTCTAGACTAGGTTTATCTGTATCGCGGCCTACCAGGCAGGTGTGCGAAGATTAGTAAAATTCCAGTTCGCGGCCTTCCAAAGGCAGGTGTGCGAAGTCAGTCATAATATCGCGGCCAACCCTTGGCAGGTGTGCGAAGGTCAGTTCAATAAGTGTTACTAGTCTAGTCGTGTTCTTATCGTTAGGTTCTATCAACTGAGTACGTACAATAAAGTAATCCAATCCCATTCCCACCCTGGGAACCCCATGCCTTGGCTGTGTGAACTCACCTTGATTTGCTCGGTATGATTAACTATGTGCTAGCAATTACTCAATCAAATCCTATAGTAAGCACGTATACTTGATCAGTTCATGTTCATAATGTTTCACATAATTGCGTACTTCAATTTATTCGAACAATACGAAAAAGAATCATTCAGTATTAATCAGAGTTATCATACACATATAACATACTGACATGTTTAATAGTTACATGATTAACGAAGTCCCATGCATAACTTACATAATTAATAACTAATAGAGTTATAAATCAACAGGGTTATCAGTTGGGCGAAAACACTTTAAAACTCAGGTTATGCATAACAACCTTAAAAACCGTATAATAAATATCATACAGAAAGAACCCGGGCCCCCTTATACATTTGTTATAAGGTTCGGACATAATTCGAGGAACCAGGGGCCAAAAAGTCGGACAACTCAAGCAATTAAGAAGCTCGGACCCCCTTATGTGCTTAAACATCGGACAAGGGGTTTGGGGATTAAAAATCGGACCAAAGGGGGTGGGCTCAAAAGGTCGGACAAGAGGGATTCAAAACTCGGACATGGGGTCTTGGGTTTAAAAGTCGGACCCCTTGTGTGGCACCCCAAAACTCGGACAACATACTAGACAAACTCGGACCACAAAGTGACTTAAAACTCGGACCCCTTGCATTCATAAAAGGTCACACATATGAATCATAATATTCGCACCAAGATATGCATTCCTAGAAACAATCAAACCCCTGACCATTCATATGCAATTTATGATTACACTACAGTGCCGACAACATCTAAATTGGGAACCAACTTTTACATAATATGTGAAAACATGGCTGCCATTTTGGTTCATTAGTCAAGTTTGTCAGGCCACCAAACTTCAAGTGTATTGGACCACAACTATTTCACATGCACAACCAAAACTATTTCACATGCACACTCATATATATGATCATTAATTTTCCTGACATTGCACATGTAGTAAGGTAATTAATGTGGAGGCTCACATGTGATAAAGCAAGTATGTTGGTCCAATTGAAGTTAAGTAGAATCTGCTCATTTAAAGCTTGTTGGCCTTGTGTCACCTAAAGATACATGCCCTAAATGGCGGCCCCATCTCAACCGATTAAACAGTTTTTTTTTTTTTTTTTTATCATCAAGTAGTCAAAGGCTCAAGTTGGTTCTTTTTCTTAGGTTTCATGTGCTAAGGTGGTGAGGTCCAATAGAGATCAAGCTTTGTGATAATATCAGTCAATGGTATGAGCTCTATGTTACAATTAATAGCTCTTTATCATGAAATCACATCCTATGTTTAACATTAAATATAGCGGTTCATCAGGCAATAATATTGATCGTCATGATGTTTCTGTAAACCCTAACATGCACAGTCATCATATCACCGAATATCGTCAACAGTTTCTGGTATCATCATCGTTTATATTCCCAATCAATCTATCAACAATAACATTATCATTCAACACAACGGTTAGCATGAATCGATATAGCGACCCTAATAGTTCATCAGTCATGCACAATACCGAAATTGAATACGAGTTATAATCTAACAAGGGCCCTAGAACACAACTTCCGATTATACATAACAGGTCTCAATAACAACATCAAGAATTTAACAACATTACAAGAACTCGAATTTAACAGAATGCTAACCGGTCAGTGGAATGATCGCAAAATGTGCAAGAGAGCTTCGAGGGGTGGATGGATGCTACCGTCGGTTACAAGAGAGAGGAGATAGTGACCCTAGGGTTTCTCCTTAACTCTCTGTGCAGCATACGTATGTATATAATAGCAAAACATAGTTGGGCCTAGTCTGGGCCATAAGCCCATCTCAGTGGCGACAGAACAATTGTGGGGGCGACGAAACAATTGAGTTTCGTCGGGTATGAGTGTTAATGAAGGGTGGTGTTTCGTCGAGCATAAGGGTGGCGAAACGGCCATGTTACATCGAGGTAGAATATACATGTACATGAATAATAGTGAGATAACAATACAATATCGTGTTGTGTGCTAAATGGCACGTAGCTTCTTATTTATCCCAATTCACATTATGCCGACATATATATAACTTATGTTACCAAACATATCAACACCTTAATCATAGAACGTGTACACGAGTTATAATACCAACCATGTTAACACTTTTACCATAATAATACTAGCATACACTCACAGCATATAACAAACGTACACAATCATCGAGTTACGAGTTATGCAAACATATATATATGATACAAAATAACGTGTCAAAGAAGGACCTTGCGAACTCGAGTTGTCACATTATCCCCAACTTGAAAGAAATTTCGTCCCGAAATTTAGCATGCGGTTACTGAGGAAGCTAGGTAAGTTGTATTGTTCACTGGTTTTCCTGGGGTGTCACATCATCCCCCCGTTGATTTGGAATTTCGTCCCGAAATTCAGTAGTAGTAGCTTCCGCCTCAGTAGTGGTTGCATTGGTTTCGAATAATTGGGGGTACCTTTCTGTCATCTGGTCTTCGCGTTCCCAGGTGTACTCTGGGCCACGTTTGGAGTTCCAACGAACTCGAACAAGAGGGATTCTCTTGTGTTTGAGGACCTTAACATCCCGGTCCGTGATTTCAACTGATTCCTCGACGAACTGCAACCGCTCGTCGATAGTGAGTTCCTTAAAAGGAACTATGAGGGTCTCATCTGACAGGCACTTCTTCAGATTCGACACGTGAAATACATTGTGAACTGCACCGAGTTCAGCTGGTAGGTTCAGTCTGTAGGCTACTGGGCCTATTCTTTCAGTGATTTCGAATGGTTCAACATACCGTGGGTTGAGTTTACCTCGTTT